>NC_092874.1:401719985-402343485 GCF_028372415.1 Notamacropus eugenii
TCGGCAGCTGAGCTGTGTTGTGTTGTGAGACCTGTGTCAGCTTCACAGCGCTGCTAACTTTGCATCATCCCTGTATTTAGGAGATTTGGAAACTTTGAATCTCATGATGTGTGGGAAAAAAAAAAAGCCAGAAGCTTTCTCTTTCTAGGGTTCTTAACCATGAATTTTTCTAGTATTTCCATAACTTTTTCAATGTAATTGGTTTCCTTTGTAAGCTGAAGCATTTTATTTTAGGCATTTTAAAACATTCCATTACCTTCACCAAATTGCCTAAGGGGTCTGTTACCCACAGAAATGGTTAAGTACCTCAGCTGGAGACTGAGGATTGGATGGAGTCCCTGGGGGGAAGGGTAGGGAAAGCTAAGTCAACTAACAACAGGGGCTGCAGAAACCCACGGTGGCCACTGTGATCACATCTCTGTGTTTTGCTGTGGCTCTTAGAAGCTGTATTCAAAGGTCGCTCCTCAGGCTCAAAGAGTGATTCTTAAGGAGAGATCTTGTCATATGGAGTAATATCGAGTAGAGAGCTAAGCAGAGAGAACGTTACTAGCTATTGGTCTGAAACTGAAATGCCTCCACTCATTCAGAAAGAAAACTCGGCAGCTTCACAGTGGTCACCAGCCACCTCAGATAGTGAATGGGCATCTGGATAATTGCAAGAACAGATTCTTTCATAGTTATGCAGAGGAGCCAGGAATTCTCTTCCCTTTCCCCTACTTTCCACCCTCTCCAAAAGACAGTTTCTCTCTCTCTCTCTCTCTCTCTCTCTCTCTCTCTCTCTCTCTCTCTCTCTCTCTCTCTCTCTCTCTCTCTCCCTCTCTCACACACACTCACTCTCACTCACACACACACACTTTTTTTCCCTAAAAGTCCAAGTTATAAATGTGTTAATCAAATAATACCATAATGTTTTCCAGATGTGCTTCCTGACATTTAAGTTGGCGACTTGTCAGCATCGATAACGAGGGCACTCAGATCAGGGCAAGGAATGAGGCTGAGAAGTTGTTGCTACTTTTTAACTGGAAATTCATGAAATGTGGAGGAGTTACAGTCTGTGTTGATGGAGGGAGAGGATCCATACTGATGAAATTCAAGTTGTTTCAAACTTGAAACAACTGAGTCCCATGTAATTTGGCCGTTGGAGGGGATACAGAGATGAATAAGATACACTAAGTCCGTAGCTACAAAATTGTTGGTGTGTCCTGGATGAAGATCCAGTGTATCCAAAATGTTCTTGGAGTTTTTTCAGGCCAGTAAATAATTTCCTGTCTCCATTTTTTATTCATTTTCCTTTTATCGTGAGCAAAAAAGAGAAAGTTGTGAGTTTTGATGCCTTTTCTCCTTCCCACCCTACCCCCCACGCCTGTGGTGGTCTGTTGGAGGGAAGTTGAGAGGCCCTATTGGTTTCTGTATACTTTTGCTTTAGTGAAGAAGCAGCTGTGGAATAACTTACTTAAAGTTGAGGTATCCAGGATTATCATATAAGTTCAATTATGTCTGAGAGTGTGTGTATATGTGTGTATATGCATATACATACACACACATGCATACATATACATACACACACATGTACACAGACACACACACATATATCTGAAAGCTTAGACTCAGAGGTGCAGATCAGATTTCAGGCCAAATCAAACCAGTAATTTCTTAGGCAGGAAGGAAGTTTCACTGGGGAGTTTGGGGTGGGGGAGAGATAGAAAGGAAAGGCTCCCCGGGACTAAATAGATTTTTTGTTCAGGTTGCTACCCAGTGGCCTCTCCCCTTCACTTCCTGGCTCTGCAGCCTACCAAACAGCTAAGGGAGAAAAGAGTTTGTCTTGTTTCTCCCTCTTCCTGTCAACAGCAGCTCCTTTCCTTTTCCCTGTGACTCTTGCCTTAATGTTACCAGAGCAGGGGAACTAGTAATGCATTGTGTCACTATCCTTATAAATGACCCAGAAAGAAACAGAATCCTGTCTAAAGGGCAGTTGTGTGGTGCATTGGAAAAGGATGATGGATTCTGAGTTGGATTTTTGGTTCACATCTCCATCCTGCTACTTGTTTATTTGTGTGACCTTAACAGCCTCTCTGGGCCTCAGTTTCCTCATCTGTGGAGCGACCTGGAGAAGGAAATGGCAAACCACTCCAGTATCTCTGCCAAGGAAAACCTAAAGGGGGTCATAAGGAGTCAGACACAACTGAAAGTAATTGAACAACAATTACAAAATATAGCTTTTTGGTCCCGTCCCCCTCCTCCCCCCATTCTTGTGCATGGTTTAGATAAAGCTTATGTAAATCCTGTTTTGTGGAGTCTTAACAAATGTGAAAACTTTTTGGATACCATCAGGGTATCCAAGCCAGATCCGTTCAGGAATAAGATTTCAAATGAGAACTAGAAGAATGGTTAAACAGCCCATTCTAGTTGACTTTAGAGCAGTCAGGAAATCTTATTCATATCCCGTTCATTGGTAAGTTTATATTTCTGGTAGAAGTTTTTAAAACCAGAGTAAAGGATTGGGTCACCTGTTATCTGTGTGGGGAGTGGAGAACTTCTACCTTGGTCTTGGTGGTAAGTAACCTGAATTATTTAGAGACTGGAAGCTTGATTCTACAGCAGTGGCTCTAATAGTTGAGTAATTCAGGTCACTGTATGTATATCTAGGGCAGGATGCTGGGAGAAAGAAAGTGATCATAGTGATAAAAAGGTGGGGTAAAGATTGGAAGCGCAGTAAATGTTTTTTAAAAACCCTGAAGATTTCCAGGTTTTTGTGGGTTTTTTTACACATGCTAGGAAATGAAATCACCTACTGTCTTCTAGTTGGACTAAAATTTCAGGGGTGGGCGACCTGCAGCCTTGAGGCTACATATGGCCCTCTAGGTCCTCAAGTGTGGCCCTTTGACTGAATCCAAACTCCATAGAACAAATCCCCTTACTAAAAGGATTTGTTCTGTGAAACTTGTACTCAGTCAAAAGACTGTACCCACGAACCCAGAAGGTGGCAGTTTCCCTACCCCTCGACTAAATCGTAGGACCAGAGATTTAGAGCTGGAAGAGTCCTGAGGGGTCATTTAGTACAGTACCCTCATTTTATAGATGAGGGAACTAAGGGCTTGAGAGATTTCATTTGCTCTTCACAGTAACCTCGGGGGTAGGTGCTATTACTATCCCCATTTTATAGATGAGGAAACTGAGGCAAACAGGTTAAGTGATTTGCCCAGTGAGATAACTAGTGAGTGTCTAGGGATGGGTATGAGCTTGTCTTCCTGACTTCAGGCCTGTTGCTCCCCACTGCAGAGCTGGGATTTGAACCCCATTTATCTGACTGCAATGCTCCACTACAGGTTTCAACCTATGTATATATATATTTTTACTACAAGGACCTAGACTAGGCAGACAGCTGCTTTTCCTGTGTGGGTAGATTTGGGTGGTGCTCAACCCTTACAAGGGGAAGAGGGATACAAGCATTTGTTGAGTACCTACTCTGTTGTAGGCGTGGAGCTAAGTACTATACAAATGTGATCTTATTTGATTCTAACAGCAGCCCTGATGTTTATTCTTTCCCCGTTTTACTGATGAGGAGACTGAGGGAGAGGGAGGTGAAATAGCTTGTGCAGTAAGTGTCTAAGGTTAGGTTTTACCTCATCCTGCTGCGTCACCTAGCTGCCTCATAGATAGGGTGCAACAAGTGTTACCAAACCTAGATGAGATTCCTTTGAAAAATAAAAGTGTAATTCACTATAGGCTTCTGTTCCAGGGACACTGAAGACAGAAACGCAGGCTTTAAAAAGGGGAATGTTTATTTTTAAAATGAAAATGTTCAGAACATGTAGCCCAGCTTTGGTATGCTAAATTCTTTGGCAGAGGACACAAATGTCTTCTAGTCCCATGACTAAGAATGATGCTCTTGAGTAAAGTTTGGGGTTTTGTTTTTTTATCAGCCATGTTAAAAATTAGAAGGGCAAATATTGTAGCAAGATGCACCAACCACCAGCCTGCAAATTTGTCCCTGGGATGGGGTAGAACCCACAAATTATTCCATCTGGGGATGAGGCTTAACCAGGGTTAAGCTCAACTAGATGCATTTGGTTTTTCAAATACAGAATGAACTTCTGCTGTCTGGCATAGAGAAAGTATTTTTGGTGGATGACATGGAGATTAAATTCATAGGCTGTGAAATTAATACAGTGCACATTTGTTTACAACTAAAAAGGCTGATACATAGGATGAGGGTGACTTGTGGGGTGTGAGACAGGCCCAGTGGTGAGATTGGGGTAAAGCTGCCTTCTGGCGCTTGTATTCTTCTTTATTATGATATAATTATAGAGCTCTGACAAAGTAGACTGATTCGTTGTTATTGAGTTGTTTCAGTCATATCTGACTCTCCGTGAGTCTGTTAATTCCAGAGTGGTTTGTCATTTCCTTCACCATCTTATTTTACAGATAAAGAAACTGAGGCAAACAGGGTTTGGCCAGGGTCATACAGCTCCCTGAGTGTTAGAGGCAGTATTTGAATCCAGGTCATCCTGACTCCCAAGTCCAGTGCCCTGCCCACCACACCATGTTTTCTCTCTTTTTCTTTTGTTGTTGTTTGTGAAAGGGCATCAGTAGGGTTCTGTTTCTCCCACTCATACTACAGTGGCAATAAGCAGTCATAAGTGGGTGTCTAAGGTCAGATTTGAACTCGGGTCCGCCACATTTGAACTCCGGTCCTCCTGACTCCAGAGTCAGCTCTCTATCTACTGCACCATAAGGGGAAAAAAAGGCAGAAAACATTCTAACCTTGCATTTTATACCTTTATATATCATCTGCAGTGACCAAAGAAATAACTATGAGAGGACCACACAGCCCCTGATACAAATATGTATGTGTGTGTGTATGTATATATATTCCTCTTCACCATGTTGTGTCACAAATGTTGGTGTTAGTGTATGTTGATCGTTTAGTCAGCATTGAACAACACTTAGGGTGAACTCTGCTTCCTAGAAGTTTATAATGTACTCAAGTGAACTATTTACTTCACCTAGAGGTACAGTCAACCCTTTTTTACCCTTGACAATACTTTATAACAAGGATAAAACAAACATTTATGCTTGGCTTTAGAGATCGGATCAAATCAGGGATTGCAGCAAATTGATTTTTTTTTTTTTTGTAGGGAGAGCTCTGATTTACTCTGAGTCCATGAATCCATATGTACCCCAAGCATTATCATTTTGTAGGCTTATTGAGATATATAGACCAAAAGCTCCAGTAAATTCAGTGATTCTTTCAAGTTTTGTTGTTGTGTTTTTTACAATATATTGTAATCAATATATATTTTTTAAAAAAACAGTAATCTACTTCTGTATCAATGATGTTGTGATTAGTGAGATACATTTTCATTTTAAAGAGTCACTGAATTCTCCATGCATACTAGTAGAGAAAGCTAGGTGGTGTAGTGGATAGGGTGCTGGGCCTGAAATTGGAAGACCTGAGATCAGATCCCACCCTAGACACTAGCTGTGTGACCCAGGGCAAGTCACTTAACCTCCCTCTGCTTCATCTTCCTCAGCTGTAAAATGGGGGAAATAGCACCTCTCTTCTAAGGTTGTTGTGAGGATCAGATGAGATAATATTTGTAAAGCACTTAGCAATTTTGCCTAGCACATAGTAAGTGTTTGATAAATGCTTATTCTCTTATTTCCCTCTCTTGTAGTACAGTTATTAACAAATGTGTGTCTGCAAGTTTTTGTCCCTTAAAAAAAGGTCTTCAGACTTGAAAAGATTAGGAACCACTGTGTCATGTGATTCTTTCCGTAGCAGTAGATACATCCTCCTAATTATATTTAAGTTGGGATATGATTAAAATTATATGTTTGTTCTGTGGTAGGCTTATATGTGGGTATGTACACCCACATATAAGTATATGTATGTGTGTATATATATGTGTTACAGAGGGTAGCAAGAGACTTTGGATCTTGCTCTTTTGCATAAGTTGTCAGTCTTAGAGATATTTGGGAAGTGGAAGAAAACTTCATTATGTCCCTGTTCTCTTCCTTCCTGTGCCCCACTTCCCCACCTCATTCTCCCAGTGCAGTGATTTTTCTACTCTCTAACCTTCATTCCTTCACAGCTGCCCAGTACCTTCTTGAACTCGTCTATCCTTTGTAAAACTGCTTTTAGGAAAGGATTGCTGCTTGGGCCCTACATAGTTTCTAAGGCTGCACCTGAACTCAGACCTTCTAAAAAATTTTATTGATTTATTTTTAGTTTTCAGCACTCACTTTCATAAGTTTTAAGTTTTCTCCTCTCCCCAAGATGGCATGCAATCTGATACAGGCTCTGTAAACACTTTCACATTCATCATATTGTATAGAAGAATTAGAATGAATGGCAGGAACCATGAGAAAGAAAAAACAAAACAAAAAAAGAGAACAAATGGTCTGCTTCCATCTGCTTTCAGACTCTACATTTCTTTCTCTGGATGTGGATGGCATTCGTGAGTCTTTTGGAATTGTTTTAGGTCTTTGCATTGCTGAGAAGAGCTAAGTCTATTGAAGTCAGTCATCACACACTGTGACTGTTACCATATACAATGTTCTCCTGGTTCTGCTCTCTTCACTCAGTGTCAGTTCATATAAGTCTTTCCAGATATTCTGAAGTCCACCTTCTCATAATTTCTTATAGCACAATAATATTCCATTACATTCATATACCACAACTTATTCAAACATTCCCCAATTGATGGACATCCCCTTGATTTCCAGTTCTAAGCCACCTCAAAAAGAACTGCTATAAATATTTTTTGCACATGTGGGTCCTTTTCCCATTTTTATGATCTGTTTGGGATACAGCCCTAGAAGTGATATTGCTGGGTCAAAGGGAATGCATATTTTTATGGGCATAGTTCCAAATTGCTCTCCAGAATGGTTGGATCAGCTCACAGCTCCACCAACAATGAATGTGTTCCAACTCTCCCACATCTTCTCCAACAATTATCATTTTCCTATTTTGTCATGTTAGCCAATCTGATGTGTGTGATGTGGTACCTCAGAGTTGTTTTGATTTGCATCTCTCTAATCAGTAGTGATTTAGAGCATTTTTTCATATGATTATAGATAGGTTTAATTTCTTCCTCTGAAAATTGCCTGTTCATATCCTTTGACCATTTATTAATTGGGGAATGACTTGTATTCTTGTAAATTTGACTCAGTTCTCTATATATTTTAGAAATGATGCCTTTATCAGAAACACTAGTTATAAAAATTCTTTCCCAGTTTTCTACATCCCTTCTAATCTTGATTGCATTGGCTTTGTTAGTGCAAAAACTTTTCAATTTAATGCAATCAAGATTATCTATTTCGCATTTCATAATGTTCTCTATCTTGTTTGGTCATCCATTTCTCCATTCTTCATAAATCTGATAAATAAACTATTCTTTGCTCCCCTAATTTGTTTATAGTATCAGCCTTTATACCTAGATCATGTACCCATTTGGACTTTATTCTGGTATTTGGTGTCAGATGTTGATCTCTGCCCAGTTTCTGTCATACTATTTTCCCAGCAGTTTTTGTCAAACAGTGAATTCTTACACCAGAAGCTGGAGTTTGGGGGTTTATCACCAGTAGATTGCTATAATCATTGACTGCTATGTCTTGTGTACCTAACCTATTCCACTGATCTACTCTCTTCTTAACCAGTACCAAGTGGTTTTGATCATAACTGCTTTATAATACAATCTAGTATGACTAGACTACCTTACCTAGCAGTTCTTTTCATTAATTCAGAGGGGACAGTTTTAGAAAAACCTTAAAAAACTTGTATGAATTGATAGAGAACAAAATAGCCTCTTACTGGCTTTGGGTATATGTGTACCAGTATATGGATATATTTCCATTCTGGGCACCTCATTTAGGGAAAAAATGTTGACAAGCCAGAGTGAATCCAGGAGAGAACAACTAGAGTAGTAAAGGTATTTGAAGCTCTCGTGTTAGACTCAGTTGAAAAAACTCAGAATATTTATTCTGGAAGTCAGATGGAGGGGAGGGGTGGCAGGGTAACTACTTTTAATTATTTTAATAAATAGCATATGGAAGACAGATTCAGCCAGTACTTTTGGGTCCCAGAGGGCACAACTAATTATACAAAGGCATATTTGGACTCAGTATAAGGAAAATCTTCCCAGTAATTAGAACAGTCCCATATATCACAATAATTTCAAAATGTAGGACCTGAATATAAAAGCTTTTGCCTTTAAAAAAAATAATTTGAAAGAGTCACAACTATGTCCAAGGAGGAGAATTCCTAACTAAATGAGATAATAGTGGGCATAAAAGACAAACTAGACCATTTTGACTACACAAAATTAAAAAACTTTTGTATAAATTAAATTAACAAAGGTAGAACTAGATGAGAGATGATAAGTTATACAGATATCTGCATATATATAGAAATATACACACTACATATAAAATATGCATGTGTAATATATTTACATGTATATTTGTATTTATATACATAAATAAAATTTTAGAGATGTATTTCAGCAAGAACCGTTCCACAGTAGCTATAGAAAGAAGGGAAGCAAAGGACTAGTTATAAGAGAATATTGTTTAAATGATCATCTATGGTCACACTATGGGTCAGATGTTTTTGCTCAATTGTTTTTCTTTTTTCATAAAATTTGTATGAACTCATGGGTAATAAATGCATGTGACATGAAAGACTCTATAAAAGGGAAAATGAGACTGGGGTTGGGAGGAAGGCCCATTTCGAAGAACAGAATTTATTTCTGTAATTACCACACAGATATTTTGGTATCCTTTACTTTGAAGAAATTAGACTTGGAATTTAGAAACATATCTCCAGGCTGAATCTCAATCACATGGAATGACAGCTGATCTTAGAAGTTATTCATTCCTCTTTGAGAAACCACCCCTAAAAAACCCGGTATACAAATTATAACAGAAATAAGAATGGTAGAAAGCTGATAGTATATTAAGTAGGACTATTTTACATGAATTTGCTTATATAACCAAACGTTTAACATACTTAAATTTGGAAGAGTTTAGAAACTACAAGCAAGCCCTACTCTCTGTAATCTAATTTACTGCTAAAAATAATGACCATAAAAGTTAGCAGCTAGAGTAAAACAGAACAGTTTTGTCTAGTGATTTGCGTTTGGGTATTAATAGTACATCTATAAAATAGAACGAGGTCAAAAGGGCCCTCAAGATGTAAAGGGACCATTCATTTTAAACTTGTGCTATTTTCAGATGGTTTCTTTTGGGTGGCATTTTTAAGTTCCTTGCCTCCTGCATTAAATTTAGCTCATAAAAAGGGTCTGATTCCACAGACAAAAATGGGTCAGAGCTTCTTAAGAGGTTATGATTTTTAAACTCAGTGGCATTTCTTCTTACAGCGAGAAAAATAAAAGCTACGTCTGTATCCCACTTTGCAGGTATCGGCAAGACTGTTATTTGAGGTCGGTCTTGAATTGTGTCATTTCTTTTGAGTACAGCAAATAGTATGGACGAAATCTGTTCTAAATATTTATCATTGGTTTTCATGAATATGTTTCACGTGATTTTACCTGTATAATTATAATCACACACACACACGCACATATAAAATCATACTGTTCACTTCGGAAAAGGGCCAAGTAGAGGGGAGAGAATTTGGGACTCAGAATTTAAAGAAAAAGAATGTTACATATCAGTAATAAATTTTAAAGAATTAGTTCCCATTTAAAAATATTTCTTGAATTGTAGAACTGTATTATATTATCCAGACTTGGACTGACAGTTTTCTGAAATTACTTTCCCTTCTTAAAAATTAGAAATAGAGACATTTATGTATCTCCAAAGAGATCAAAGAAAAAAGAAGCCACGTGTAAAAATGTTCATAACAGTACATTTTGTTGTAGCAGAGAGCTTGAAACAAAAGAGGGGCGGGGTGCCTGTTAATTGAGAAATGGTTAAACAAATTATTATCTCTGACTATAATGGAATGCTACTGTGTCCTAAGAAATAATGAAAAGGATGGCTGGAGGAAAACCTAGGAAGATGTGTATGGTCTGATGTAGAATAAATGAAGTAAGCCAAACCAGGAAGCTTATTTATAGAATGATAGCTTTGTAAAAGAAATAACTTAGAAAGACTTCATGTGGTAACTGATCGTTGACTCTCAGAAGTCTGATGAAGAAGCCTTCCATCGCTTGGTGGAGGGGTAATGGACTATAGGTACGTAGTGGGATGTGCCTTTTTAGATAGGAACATTTCAACATAAATTTGTTTCCTTGACTATATTTTTGCTCCGAGAAAGGCAATTTTTTTTTGGCAGAGGATGGGGAGGAATAAAAAGAATAATGATTAAGATACAAAAAAAAGGGGATGGGGGGAATGAAAAACAGAATGTCAGTGAAATCTTTAAAACATACATAAGGTGACCCAAGGTGGGGATGGGAGGAAGGATGCACACAAGCTGGACAGTGCTGGTACTACCACATTAAATTTAATGAGCAACAGCTAACATTTATGTAGTGTGTGACAAATATTATTTCATTTGATCCTCACAGCAGCCAAGGGAAGTAGACGGTATTATCATCCCCAGTTTACAGACTCGGAAACAGGTGAAGTGACTTCCCTAGGCTCACAAAGCTAATAAATGATTTGAACCCAGGTCCAACACTATCTGCCACGTCACTTAACTGTCTCTATTAAAAGGAATAAGGTATATGTAGTTTATTTGTGATTTTGTGTACGCACTTTGGTTTTTAGCTTTCTATGTGTATCAAAATGCTTGTGTTTATTCAGAATAAGAAAAGATTTCTGAAAAAAAATCTACTCTAGAATCATATATTTAGAATTGAAAAGAATTTAGAGAGGTTATCTAATCCAGCTCCTCACTTCAGAGATAAGCAAATTGAGAACTAGAGAGTTTAAGTGGGTCCCCCAAAGCCCTCCAAGGCAGGTTTGAACCCAGACTTTCTCACTCGCAATCCATCTGTCTTTCCATTGCCTCACACTAAATTTCCTTCAACTGAAATGTTAGCTCTCTAACCATTAAACTATTAAATTAGTTAATTAACTAATATTAACCAAATTAGTTAATAACTACTGGTACCATGAAACTATTTGAGAAGCTATTCAATTCACGTCTTACATCTAATATGTAATTCATATTCATGAAACACTGGATATTATTTATGTCTCAAATATATCTATTTTCCCACAGAGAGCAAATAATAGGGATGACTGAAAGTCCAGAGGGAAAGATGTTCCAGCCATTTCAGTAGCTCTTACAGAAAATTATGTGGCATAGTTGCATACAAGACATATGCGATGGCGGTGTCTAATTCAGGCTTTTGTTTCTCTTTTCTCTTTATTTTAGAAACCTCACAAGCTTCTTGAGGATGACATCCGATTGACAAAAGGTGGAGATCACTATAGTGCCAATCTGCTGGAATCTCCCGCCAGCATTCTTTCCCCCAGCAACAAGAACATGGAAATTGAAATCCCCATTGCAGAATGTAAAAGTGTTTCTGGGGTTTCTTCAGCATCACATTCCATGGACAGTTCCTCCTCTTTTTATTCCCCCCATAATGGCCTCATCTCTGACCCACATGAATCCCTGGATAATGAGGTGGCTAGAGAGATCCAGTATCTAGATGAAGTGTTAGAAGCCAATTGTTGTGACTCTGCCACTGAGGTGACTTACAACGGGATATCTTCACCAGAGCCAGGTGTGACCATCACCGTAGGCAGTCCAGGTCCATCTGTCCACACGACAAACCACATAGAACCCACTGAGAGGGAAGCAGTTCTCACTGTTGGCAGGCAGCCCCCTCCTCTCATCGAACTGAGCCAAGGTGAAATCATGGCGGAGTCCTTCAGGACAAATGGTCACTCTCCAGATGGGCAGAAGGAGTTGCTTGGGGATGGCCTTCAAGCCCCTGCGAGCCCCAGTTCCTCAACCAGTTCGAAGGGGTCTTTCCGAGATGGGGAGACCACTCTCACCACTCTGAAGAAAGAAGCAAAATTTGAATTGCGTGCCTTCCATGAGGATAAGAAGCCATCCAGACTTTTTGAGGATGACAACAGTGAGAAGGAAACTTATAGGGTCCAAAAAGTAAGACCATCAGAGGAGATGCTGGAGCTGGAAAAAGAGAGGAGAGAATTAATCCGGAGTCAGGCAGTGAAAAAAAATCCAGCTATTGCAGCCAAGTGGTGGAACCCACCCCAGGAGAAGACCCTAGAGGAACAGCTGGATGATGAGCCACTAGAGTCACATAAAAAGTATAAGGAACGCAAGGAGAGGAGGCAGCAGCAGCAGCAGCAGCAGCAAATACCACTGCCGTCTTCTTCAATTCCAGCCTCCCCTAAACAGACGATATGCCCTTTTGAACTTCCAGACCCATCCAGTGGTCTAAAGGAGGATATTGTCACAGAGCAAATAGACTTTTCTGCTGCAAGGAAGCAGTTTCAGTTGATGGAGAATTCCAGACAAACAGGAACCAGGGGCCAGGGAGCACCCAGACTGTTTTCCATCAAACCATTTTACAGACCCTTGGGTTCCAGCTACTCTGATAAGCCGTCCACCATCACAAGACCAGTTTCATTTGTGGGGCGGATGGAGGATGATGGGACATCCACAGCCAAGGGGCAGAAGGGCTCCTGTGCTCCAGAAAGCCAGCTTTTAGGAGGCCAGAACAGTACAGTTAGCCCAGAAAAGGAATCCCCCTGTATTGATGCTTCCAAACATGTGCCGTCAGCCAAGCTCTGGGCAGAGGAGGGTGAGTTTACAAGTGCTCGGGCTGTCTTCACAGTGGTAAAGGATGAGGATCCTGGCATCTTAGATCCATTTACGAGGTCTGTCTATGTTTCTTCACCCCCAGAGGAGCTGGACTCCGGTTTGGAGGAGCTGTCAGTAAGGTCTCAGGGCACCACGGTGCTGGAAACCTTGTCCAATGACTTCAGCATGGACAACCTCAGTGACAGTGGTGCATCCAATGAGACCATGAACGCCCTCCAGGAAAACTCACTGACAGATTTTTCTTTGCCTCACACCCCCCAGACTGATATGCCTTCTGAGGGACGAGCTGAAGGAGTGTCCAAATCATTCAGTGACCATGGTTTCTACTCCCCATCCTCGATGCTTGGAGATTCCTTGCTTGTGGATGATGCACTGGAATATCATGCTGGCCTTTTGGTGCAGAATGCCATCCAACAAGCCATAGCTGAGCAGGCTGACCGAGCTGTTTCCAAAGCAAACAGGGACCCAGCTGAACAAAAGACTTGCCCAGGGGAAGCCCACGATGAAGTTGAGGCAGTGGCTCCCAGCTCAGATAAGCCTCAGAGCACATTTAAGCCACCTCAGGTGTCTTCTCCTGTTCAAGAAAAAAGAGATGTGTTACCAAAGATAATGACAGCCGAAGACAGAGAACTCAGGGAAGAGTTAGCTCCCCAGCAATTCCCCGTCACGCATCCTGTTGATCCAGTTCACATCGAGGAGAGCAGGCCAGAAGGTAGCTATTTTAGCAAGTACTCAGAGGCAGCTGAATTGAGGAGTACAGCCTCCCTCTTGGCCTCTCAAGAATCAGAGGTGACAGTGGGACCCTTTAAGCTAAGGTCAAGGAAGCAGAGAACTTTGTCCATGATAGAAGAAGAGATCCGAGCAGCCCAGGAGAGAGAAGAGGAATTGAAAAGGCAGAGACAAGTCTTAAAGACAACACAGAGCTCCAGGGTGAAGAATGCATCTACCCTGCCCTCCAGAACAGTCTGCTACAAAACAGCACCCGGTAAGTGTCTGGAGTCGAATATGGAAAGGGATTTTTAAAAAATCATTTATTAAGCACATACAATGGGTTAAATATTGTGCTAAGTGCTTTGAATATAAATTAAAAAGTTAAATATCCCAGATCTCAGTTATACTTTAAGAGAGAGAGTTCAGATGCAGGGTGGATGCAAAGGCCCTTAAGGGGGCTGCAGCATGACTGATGGCAGTGGGTCTGAGCATTCTATCCTGCAGCCAAGGCCCACTCTCCTTGGGACCTGAGCAGGAGGTGGGCTAGGGAAATCTGACAGGAGGAGTCTTGTACTGGTTGCCATCTGAGGCTGAGGCCTTTGATGGGAAGGAGTCCCAAGTGGTCTCCTCTAGAATGAAGGAAGCTTGGTTCCCTTTTAGGCTTTCTTTTAAAATAGTCTCCATTGCTTTTTGATAGAAAATAAAATGCTACCGTGAGTGAATACATCCTTTAATAATCAATCACTCCAAAGCTGGTTCTCATCCATCATTGTAAGCTCATGCTTAAATGCCTTCTGCACAAGTAGGCTCTTGACTCTGAAGAACAAACTTGAAGCGATTTATGGTAAAATAGCCTTCCTCCTAATCGGGACTTTCTTTGGTTCGTTGTCCTTTTTATCCTAAGGTGCTGTTGTCCATGAGCATTAGTGATGAATGAGAGGGACCTACAGTCCAGATCCATGGATTGTGGGTGGGGAAGTACTGTGGATAATGACCTTTCCCCAGCTCTATTTTCTGGATACTGGTTAAAGTTTAACCCAGTCTATTTTAGATTTCACATCTTCTCTCTCTAGCCGTAATTGTACGTTTCAATATATCACATTGATTTTGGCATGCCATGAGGCATTTTTTCTGCTCATCTTGTTCAGATGTGTCTATCTTTACATTACCATATAGAAATTACTTTCATTTATGGAGATCATCTAATTCCTTTTTATGAGCAGTCTTAAAATGATTCAAGATGAAAATCCTGTGGATATGTAGAGCTCCTCAATCTTTCAGGAACATCTTGGGTAGGTCGTTGATGTTGATTGCAATTGTTTTTTTACTGATGACTTTTCCCCCAAATCTGAATATAACAGCTATTGTAGGTTCATACATTATACTTGTGTAATAGCGAGAAATAAGTACTTTATAGGGCTTTTGTTTGGTCCAGCTCTCGATGCTATCTTACTTTTCCCAGGCTAACAAAAGACATGAGGACTTCCTTGGTATAGTGTTCTAGTATCTTACCCAGAAATATAGTGCCCAAATAAGTAGCTTAATTCAGGAAAGGTGGTTGGCTAGGTATAAAATTGGCAGGTATGGAGGTAGGGCAGCTGGGATAGAATGCTGGGCCTGAAGTCAGTAAGACAAATCTTCCTGAGTTCAAATCTGGCCTCAGACACTAGCTTTATGACCCTGGGCAAGTCTTTTCATCCTGTTTGCCTCAGTTTCCTCATCTGTAAAATGAGCTGGAGAAGGAAATGGCAAACCACTCCAGTTTCTTTGCCAAGAAGACCCCAAATGAGGTCAAGAAGAGTCAGACTTAACTGAATCAACTGAACAACAACCACAACAAATTGGAAATGGGATGGATGGAAAGCCCACTGAATTACTGGAATTAGAGCTTTTGAGCTGAAATCTGGGATCTGCCACTCCTCAACTTTAGAGAAGTCACCATTATATTCCTCATCTATAAAAGGGAATGATAATCATTTCACAGCTTGCCTCACTAGGTATTTGCTGAGGATTAAACGACATGCTGTGTATGATGTACTTTGTAAACTATAGTGCAGTTTATAAACGGGAGCTGTTTTTGTTACAGATGCTGAGTTTTCATTGCCAAGTTGATGACCATCCATCCTGTTGCATTCCCCTTGCAAAATGATCCCTAATTTGGCATGCCTACCAGATTATAAGCTTCACTATTAACATCACCCACACATATTATCTTCTTTTTAAAAGAGATTTTTATTGCTGTCTCTTGTTATTTATATCACCTAACTCTCTTCTTGTAGCGTACTCCCTCACCCTTCAAAATAGCCATTCCTCATAACAAAGATTTGGAAAAAAAGTCAGCAAAACCCTTCAATACATTGAAAAAATCTGATGTTATACACATTTTGGGGGTGGGGGAGGGAAGAGACTGCCTCCCTGTCTTACTGAGGCTGGAAGTGCAGCAGCTAATCAAAGTAACCTCACTGCTGATCCTTGGGCAGCCTGGTACCCACTCCACCCCCACTAGATTCCTCTTCCCATCCTCCCAGGGTGGTGCCTATATAACACACTGTGTAATGTTTATCTCTAGCACCTACAGCATGGAGAATCTCAGGATGTCACAGGAGCTTTCAAATCCCTGCATTCTTGCTCTTCTGCATCATGGTTCAGTAGCACAACTGGGTGCATTTTATGGTTCTGTTGAAATCAGTGATGGCAAACAAATGAAAAGAAAACACTGGCAAGAACTATGGTCACAGAATGAGACTTGGAACGGGACCTCAGTTGATCCTAGAGCAACCTCAGCTGAGCAAGAATCTCCTCTGCCCTGTCTTCTACAGCTGACCAGGCAGCCCACTCCACTGTGAGATCGTTGTTGTTATTTGGTTTTTCAGTCATGTCTGACTCTGTGACCCCAGCTGAGGTCTTCTTGGCAGGGAGAGTAGAGTGCTTTGCCATTTCCTTCTCCATCCCCTTTTACGGATGAGGCAGACAGGTTGAAGTGACTTGCCTAGGGTCACACAACTAATAAGTGTCTGAGGCTGGATTTGAACTCAGGTCTTCCTGACTCCAGGCTTAGCACTGTATCCATTGTGCCATCTAGCTGCCCTTTACAACTATCTCTCTGCCAAGAGGTGGGAGTCACACTTCACCATTGTTTCTCTGATCATTATTTCTGGTTTTGCCCTCTCAGACAGAACAATGTCTTTCACATGACCTCTCTTCAAATATGAGACAGCTAAAGTCATCTCTTCTCCAGGCTAAAGTTCAGTGGTCCCAAGGACTTTTTTGACTTGTCCAATTAACTGCACCCATTCTAAAAGGTGGTGCCCGGAACTGAACTTGACATTGTAAATCTATATGTTCTGATTGGTGCTGAATGGAGTAGATATTTTTGGACATTATTTTTCTCTCAGTGATGCAGAAAATCATATTCACTTTTCTGGCTGCCACATCACATGATTAACTCATATTTAGCTTGCAGACCAATGAAAATCTTTTTTTGCACAGAAACAACTGTTTAGCCATAGTTCCCTACATACTGCATTTGTATAATGGGTTGTTCTCTCTGGTTCCCAAAGAGTTTAGTACCAGCCTCATGGCCTTCACCATTGTCCCTTATAGTAACAGTCTTCAGCATGCATGCTGATGTTCCCTCAGACAGTCTGGCCTCCCAATTAATCAACTTCCTCAGCTCCAAGTGACCCTTCTCTTTCACTCCACTTCACCTGTTCACGAGCGTGGTCACATGTTTGATTCTACCATCACCTAGAAATGCTCTCCATCTTTGAAGAAGAACTCTGAATGTCCTGTCTCTGAGCATAACCTCCTGTCATTTCATCTCTCCTGGGCCTCATTCCTCCTTAGCCCATACTGTTCTTTACTGATTTCCACCCGTCACTGCTGTAGTAGACTGCTTCATTTTTCCTCTCATCACAGTAAATAACTAGCTTACCCTTGAATCCCTTGCAATTTTGACCTATTTTCACTCATGATTTGTTGAAATCTTACCTTTGTTTCCCATTGTCCCACACTTCTTTCCTACTTACGTATTCCTGAACCAGTGTTGGAAGAAAACACACAGCTGGACTGAGTCTGCTACAGTTTTATGTTGTAGATCTCATTGTAGCAAGGCAATACTTTTATTCTTATATATGTTGAGATATTACACAGAGAGGCCGTTTCAAACTTCCTCTTCTCCCCTCAAGCCTCCCAGACCATCACCCTGTGCAGAGCACCTCACCTCATACTTGACATACTGTGAGCTCCTCTTCCTGTTCTGTGACTCAAAACCCCATGATAGTATCCCCCATTCTGTCTTCCTTTACTCCATGCTATGATAAAGAAGTCAGCCCCTCCAGTTGGTCCTCTGCTCTGGCATATTGTTGCTCAGCGTAGGTCTTTCCCAACATACTGGCTCATTCCCTGCTGTCTGTAAACATGCCATCGTCTCCCTTATCCTTAGAGGTTTTCATTTGACCCTACCATCCCCTCCTTCCATTCACAACCAAACTCTGACAGAATACACTCAATCCTCATTGTGTCCACTTCCTCTACTCGTGTTTGTCAAGCCATTGCTTTCTGACTTTTGACCTCACCAGACAATGGAAACTTTTCTCATCAAAGATACTGGTAATCTCTTAATTGTCAAATGCAGTGACCTTTGCTTAGTCCTTACCCTTCTTAACCTCTCTGCAGTACTTTATACCATGTTAGAGCTGGAAGGGACTGCGGAAACCAGTTAGTCCAACTTTGGAGGAAACTAAGGCCCAGGGAAGTTAAGCAGCTTGCCCAAAGTCAGACAGCTGATGACTGACCACCTTCTGATTTTGTGAATTCTTCCCTCTCTGCATTTCATGACATTGCTGTCTGTTGGTTCCCATCTTTTCCTGGACTGTCTTTGCTACCCCACCTCCTAACTTTGGGTGTGTTCCAGGTCTGTGTTCAGGCACTCGCTCTCTCAGCAATTTGATCAGCTTCCATAGGCCCCACTATGATCTCTTTGCAGATGACTCCCGGATCTGTATGTTCCGACCCTAGCCTCTCCTCTGATTTCCAGGCCTGTATTACTAACTGTTGGACATTTTCAACTGGATGTCCCCAGATACCTCAAAGTCATTATCTTTTCTAAACCTACTCCTCTCTCAAGGGTACAACCAACCTTCTAGTCTCCTACGTTTTCAGACTCAGAGTCACGATTGACTCTTCATTCTCCCTCACTCTGGCCCTCCTCCACGTTCACTCAGTTGCCAAGACTTGTCACTTTGACCTATGCA
This sequence comes from Notamacropus eugenii, assembly GCF_028372415.1. Classification (NCBI taxonomy): domain Eukaryota; kingdom Metazoa; phylum Chordata; class Mammalia; order Diprotodontia; family Macropodidae; genus Notamacropus; species Notamacropus eugenii. The sequence goes on from NC_092874.1 coordinate 401,738,727, forward strand.
ACATGTCTTACACTCCTCCCTTTCTCTGCTGCCATCACCCTTGTTTTAGAATCTTGTTACCTTCACCTGAACTGTTGCCATAGTCTGCCTGCCTCGAGCTTCAATCCGTTCTTCAGACAGTTCTCAAAGTGATAGCCTAAAATCCAGTTCTGATCGTGTCACACACCCCTTCTCACTCAAAGAGTTCTCCCTTTACCACTAGGGTAAATTACAGATGTTTTTGTTGGCATTCAAAGCCTTTCACAGTGTGGCTCTTGTGTACCTTTTTATTCTTACTACACATTACACCCCTCCCCCCCTGCAGTTTCATCTAAACTGGCCCATTTGATGTTCCTCAATGCAGGACCTTTAATATTCCATCTTGTTATCTCTTAGAAGCCCTGACTGCCTTGAAAATCCAGGTTAACAGTCACATTCTGCATTAGATCTTTCCTGATTCCCTCATCAGCTCTTAGTGTTTCCCCTACCACCACTGAAAATATCTCATATTTTGTATATATTTTACATTTATTTATATATGTACGTATTGTTTCCCTAAGAAGGATGTAAGTTCCTTGAGGGAGAAGAAATATTTCATTTTTGTCTTTATAAGCTGCAACACATGCCCAGTTCCTGACACCTAGTAGGTGCTTAATAAATGCTAGTTAACGGATTCTTTTATCTTTGCATTAATTCAAATCACTAGTTAATATTCAATGACATAGGACCCAAAAGAAATCCATGGTGTAATTCCTTAGCAGCCTCTCTTTATTTTGACCCATTAATGACTCCATGTTGGTCTAGTGTCATTCAAACAGTACTAAAATGTCTAGTTTACAGCTCTCCATCTTGTCTGAGGATAGCATGTTTAACTGAATGTTAGAGACATTTCCATGTTCTGCCAAGTCTAATAAACCCATAAAAAAAGGAAATGTTGTTCTGCCATGAACTCTTCTTAATGAATCCATGTTGACTTCCAGTAATCACCATTTTCCTTTCTAAGGGTTCATAAACCAACTCTTTTATGCTATGTCCTTGTAATTTTGCCAGGAATTGAAGTCAGGCTTCCTGGCCTTTAGGTACCATATTCTATTCACTTACCTTTTTGTCTCTCACTTCTCCTGGTCACTGTGATTTTTTGGAGATCAGTGTTCTCAGCATTCCTACCTGCCAGTTCTTTCAGGAACCCTGGAGTTTTCATTCCTCCAAGTCCTGTGACTGAAGCTAGTTGAGAGCAGCTGAGGTGCACTCATCACCTATTCACTTACCTTAATTTCGTCCTTTTTTTTTTTTTTTATCTATTCTTGACCGTCTGAAGAACATTTTTCTTGTCAGTTAAAATGAAAGCATGGTGAGTTGAATCATTACGCTTTCTGTCCATTATCCTGAACCTGTTTCTCTTGAGCAGTAAAGGTCTTATACCTTCTTTAAACTGTCTGTCTCTCTTGTCCCAGTAGCTTTTTCTTCTTGGCCTTTGCATTTTCTCACCCATTTTAACTTGTTCAGAGCTTCAGCATTATTGCTGTTTTTTTTTTAACAGGACCATGTCACATTTTGAGATTCAACTTTGATTACATGCTTTTGTTTGCATTCTCTGTACATGTCTCTTAAAAAACCCAAGTTGTTGGAGGAGTTCCTTGTACATCCACATCAGACCCTTTGGACAGCTACATTTCTCTTCCACATTTGCAGTAGTTTGTTTTTGTCACTGGAACCCTGTTCCTTCCAGCTTCCTGTCTCCCATGGAATGACTTCTGTTATTTTAGATTATGTGTATACACATACACAAGTATATGTGTGTAGACATGTACATATACACTTACATGCATATACATGCACACAGATTTACATACATATACCTACACGTATACACACATCCACATACATACAAACATACATACATACACAAAATTTCTCTTAACCTTTTGAAATCCCATTCCAAATTCTGGGAAATATGCCATTCTAAACCCAATTTTACTTTCTCCCTTACTAATTGTAAGATAGAGTGGTTGGGCCTTTCTCCCCAAGATTCCCATCATTTCTACTTAAACAACTAATCTCACATTTGTTCAGAATCAGGTCCAAAATAGAAAAAAGCACCCCTTGTTGCTTCCTCAGCCTTTTGAAAAATTGAACTTACAATTAAGGCACCTCAATAATTTATCAGCTTCCCTGCTTTTGGGCAAAGATAGAACTCCCACAAGTGCTTATGTAGTTGCAATCCTCATTTACTTCTGGATCATTCCACCATGTCAGGCTATTTCCTCTGCTCGTTTTCTGTTTCCTCCTCTTGTCCAGATCATTTATAAGTATATCCTGATGACAGTATCATTGCTCTTTCTTAATAATACTTACCAAAATTCTTTCCACCATGCTTCCTCTTAATTTTTCTGGGTTTTCTCACATGAGCATTCCATAATGCCACAACACTTTTTGTCTTTTTTTTCCCCTTTTTCATTAAGGCATACTCTTTTTTCCCAATTCAGTAAGCATTTATTAAGTACCTACTAGGGACAGATCACTCTAATAAGCATTGTAGGGATAGAAAAACAAAATGAAAAGCAATCCTGACTCCCCTGAAGCTTACACTTTTACTGAATAGCTGCCGTGTTCCATACTTAGAAATCATTTGCCTTCCTTGCATTAGGATTTTTGATTCATCTTCTTATTTACCCATGTTCTGGGGACTTTTTTCAGATACATCTCTGAGGACATAGGCTACGTTAATTGTTTAACGTTATTGTATTGTAGTCTCATTGTCCAAAAGTTCTGTGATAATGTACATAAATCTTTAAATATCATTTATGTTACATCATCATTGATACAGACTTTTCAACAAAAACAGGAAGTTACTGATCAGCTTTTGGCAATTTAAAATTAGCTTTCTTAAGGAGGGATTCTTTACAAAGCAGATAAAATTTCTGAAAAAAAAATTTACAAATGGAGAGAGTTGAGGAGTAAAGGTTTCATTAAAGTTAGTACTTGAGACTTTCTAAATGGCTTTGTGTTTTAAAGGAGCTGACTGAGAAAGGACTGGTTTTAGTGTGGTTGACTGGGAAAGCGTCTGAAATGTGATTAGGTGTCCTAGTTATACTTTCCAATTTTATAGGCTTTGGCTTAAGAAAAAAAAAATCCGCTAGCTGGGTTAGCAAATGTTTTTGCCATCCTTTGTTTGGTTAATAGTATATTTGTTTCAGTTCTTATGCTGGAAAAACATACCAGATGTTGAACTCTAATAAGTTTTATCACTTACCCAACGAGAATGTTTCTTTCAAGGGTTGTGGTACAGTGGGTGGAACACTGTGTTGGAGTCAGAATCTTCATCACGAAGACTTACCTTTGTGAGTTCAAATCTGGCCTCGGACACTTGTTTGCTGTGTGACTCTGGACAAGCCACTTACTTTAACCCTGTCTGTCTCAGTTTCTCATCTGAAAACTGAGCTGGAGATGGCAAACTATTCCAGGATCTTTGCCACAGAGTCAAACATGACTAAAAACAACTGAAGATGTAGCTGTAGATTTGAATAACCAAGAATTTTTTGTTTTGTCTTAATCTGTTTTTTTAAGATGTGGCATCATCATCATCATCATCATAACAGCATTTAACTAAGTGCTTCAAGCACTTTCTGTATATTATCTCATTTGATCCTCACAACAATCCTGTGAAGTAGGTGCTGTTATCATCCTGGTTATACAGAGGAGGAAACTGAGGCAGAAGTTAAGTGACTTCCCTATTAACACAGTGTTTGAGTCAGAATTTAAACATAGGCCCAGTTGTTTCCAAGTATACCCTTTGCCACCTAGTGGCCTGCATTTAATCCAATAAAGTTTTATAAAATGTTTTATAAAATTAAAACTTGCATAGTAGACTCAGCCTCTGTAGATAGTTGGGATTAAGATTTTGGATAAGGTTATTGTTACAATCTAATACACTCTCAAAACACTCATAGATATCCAAAAAAAGACTTGTGTCCTCATTTGATATAGGTATTCTCTCCAAAGAGGACAAAGGATCACCAACATATAACTCAATAAAGCTTGCTAACTTGGACTCTGTCCATTTGTTCTCCTTCCATTTTCTTTTGAAATTGTCTCAATTATAATTTTTTTTGCCAGCAAGATATTTGCTGATATCTTGGCTAAGATCTTCTCATTTATTTCATGATAAATTCACATCTCTAATCAGGTTAGCTGTACTCATGTAGTAGAACCATTTGAAACATCAGCCCCTGCATCTCTCTACCTTGAAAGTCCTTTTCTAAGTAGTAGCAGGAAGAATTGTGTTTCTGGGGTAAAGTTCCTTCCCAGTTTCATTGGTAAGATTCCCTTATTAGGGACTATTAAGTGAGTATTCTTCTGAGTCTAACTCCAGGTATGGGTAGCAAGAAAGGCGATATGAGCCTCCAGTCCATGATACCAGTAAGCTGATGAGATGCTGGTATGAACTGCATAAGGTGATCTCAAGGGAAGGGTGGGAGAGCCGCTGTTCAGCATGGGTTGAGGTGGGATTCTCCTGACTCAGTTTCCCCACTGACACCTGGTAGACTTTAAGCCTGACTGAATGCAAGTAGATAATCTAATCCTGCCTGGAATTGACATGAAGTTGGGGAGATATTGTATCCCTGCAATATCCCTACTCTTGGTGGCAACTTCCTATAGTGAAAAGGTTTGTAAGCTTAATACCAAATCTATTCCATTGTAGATTATTTGTAGGGTAACATCCGAGGTTGTCTAAAATTAAGCTATTAGGCATAGGGCTTTAGACCAACAACAATAAGTTAGGGTCCTTTGATTCTTAGTAATACTGTGGAGACAATTAGGTCAAGAGCTTGTGAAATTAGCAACATAAATATTATTTGTGTCTCAGTTAATGTTTAAAAAAAAAAATTTCTTTTGTGGTCCATATTATAAATGCTTTAAAAAGATGTATCACCTGACCAAAAGTTTGAATTGCTTTATCTGTTATAAACTGTGTTAAAAATTTAAAAAAAAAGATTCCCTTATTAATATAAAAGCCACTGCTCTTCTCATGAGAGGGGAAGGGATAGTCAAACATTGTTTTTGGCTTTGTGTAGAGGTTCTTGATTAAAATGAGAAAATACCCAGGTTAAAAACTGAGTTTGAGCAGAAATGTTTTATCAGTGTTTGATAGTCTATTTGTGTATTTGCTAAACATCTTCTGAAATTAGGGCACTTGACTTGGGTATGGAGGTTATCTTTTGTGTTAACTTACTTTAATCACCTCAGCTTTTTTTTTCATCTTTTCGACATTTGCAATGAGCCTGGCGTAGACAGTGATTTCCAACTGCCCTTTTGTCTTGAAGTATTTTAATGTATTATAAAATTTTGACTAGATGGTGACTGGTTCTTTTTGGGTTTCCTTTTTCATCTTTTTGACATTTACCATGAGGCTGGCATAGACACTGATTTCCCACTGCCCAAATTTTGCCTTAAGGTATTTGTAGTGAATTACAAATTTTTGACCAGGTGGTGGGTTTGGTTCCTGTTACCTTGGATGGTCTTATATTATTTTCAGAGGTGAGCTCAGTGCCTACAAATAGTTACTGATGAAACTGAAATATGTTTATGGGACCAAAGCCCATCACTTTCCATACCACCTGACTTTTCACATTGAAGGGGAAGGGGGTGGGCACATGGTAAAAGAGATAATTTAAGAGTTAGAATTTAACTGTCTAGCCAGGATATTCCTACAAATCATTTTTCCAAAACTTCATTCTTCATGAATAAGCTAATGCTTTTCATTGCAAGAAGAATACCAGTTCCTGAAGTCTTTGAAAGAATAGGGTCCTTGTGTAAGATGAATCTATTTCCTAATCTTTGAGACAGAATGCAGAAAACTTTCTTTTAAGGTAACTGAATGTGTTTCTGAGCATGGTGACACACATGCTCCAGTGAACTTCTTAAGCTATGGCTAGACTGCTCTGCCTTCTCACCTCTGCCTTTCTGAAACTCCAGCCTTCTTCTGCAAGAGGGCCCTTCCCAATCTCCTCTAGCAGCTGCTGATGTCTGCCTTCTCAGAGGACCATGTTACTTACTCTAGGTAAGTAATACAGGAACTTCCTCTGACCTGCTAAACCAAGAAGCCCCCAAGAAGTTCAAAACTACTGAGTCACCTTGTCAGAGCAAAACCACCCGTAATGGACCAACACCTCTTTGCTGCTGGGGGCAGTTTGATGTAAGCTAGCTGCCAGTTCCCCAGGAGTCTCCCTCCCTCCACTAATGTGAATTACTGCATTCTCTGCATGGAACCAAACTCCACCCAAGATGCCAGTGAACTATACCCTCTGTGCACCTTCCTTGGTCATTTTGGGATTATCTTTCCTCAAGGAAGCTTGCTCGATTTAGCCTTTTATGGTATTATGACCTGCCTAAATTTTCATCAAGATGCTGTGTAAATACATGCTTTGTTTCCTCCCCTTTGTAACCTAAGCTCATTGAAGGCAAAGGTGTCTTTTTTTTTTTAATTTATATCTCCAACACTTAGTTCTAGCCCTTAATAAATATTTTCATATTGGTTGATTGACTCTGCAGAAATAAGGAAGGGAATTCATGGTAAAATTGAGTTCTGTTTTGAAGACATTAAGTTTGAAAAGACCTCTGGTACATCCAATAGGCAGTCAAGGCTGAATGTATAGATCTTGGTGTCATCTGCCTAGACAGCTGGTACCTGATAAAGTCACCAAATGAGAGAGTGTGGTAGGAGAGGAAAAGAATGCCCAGGACAAAGCCCTGGAGTATACACACAGGTAGTGAGTGTGACACAGTACCCAGCAAAGGAGAGACAGAAGGAGCCACTGAGGGAACCCAGAGAGAGCAGGGTCTCAGAAACCTAGAGGAGACAGTCCTCAGGAGGAGAAGGATGCTTGGCAGTGTCAGCTATTGCAGAGACCTCTAGCATGAGGAAGTAGAATTGGATGCAAAAACTGGAAAACTACTATTCAGGCATTTCTAGAGAGGATTCTGCTTTAGACCATTGGAATCAATGGTCTGCTAGGCTCCTCCTAACTGTGATTTTCTGTGTGAGATCCCATTAACCTTTAGAAAACAGAGCTCCTTAACCTCTGTTTGCTAGATTCCTTTGTCAATGTGGTGAAGTCTGTGGACCTATACCAGAATTGCATTTTTAAATATATAAAATAAAATATATAGATTACACAGGAAATACCCTTTCATTCAGTACAACCAAATCATATGGAAATAGTTAGCAAAATCTTTTTTTTTTAACAAGTTCACAGATTGAGGGTTAAGAATCTTATTTCTTGAAGTACATTTTGAAATCTTGTTTTTAGTTTCACAATAATAGGACCAGAATTTTGCGATGGAATTTTGTTCAGTGGCATTCAGTCTGCTACTGGCATAGAATTTTGTAAGAATAAAATTTTAGAGCAGAAGTGAGCCATACAGATTATATAGCCTAGTCCCTTTGTTGGATGAACCAGAAAACTATAACCACAGAAGTGAGAAATGATTTGCCCAAGGTCACTAGTTAAAGTTACCCAGGGAATTGGTATTATCCAAAACAAATTTTCTTAAGGTGTGTAACCAGGAAAGGAAGACCCTCTACTGTCAGTCTGAAGACAGCTAGAGAATTCGTAGACACTAGGGTAGCGGCCATACTCTTATTTAATGTAGTGATCTCTTGTTCTCAAAGAAGACCAGGGGGGATGTCTTGACTTGCATGTGAATTGGACTTAAGTGAGGCAGAACTGCACACTCTCCAGTCTCTCTCTCTCACCTCGAGAGTCACAGAAGTCTCTCAAGTGCAGTGTAGTTACACAGACACTTTTGAATGAAAAAGCATTTCTTAAGAGCACACTAACATTACATGAGGGTGCAGATAGGAGCAAATGAGAGGGGTAGACATGATACCTAAAGGGGCCTGGATCACTCTCATTTGGTGTTACCAATACCACACTCTTCCATTGAAATATTTAGGATAATAATTTCAGCCACATGCCAAGAAAGATAGATATTCTTGAGCCGACAATTTTTGCCCTGCTTCTAGTGAGAAGTATGGTCCAGTTGAAACAAGGCCTGGATGCCAGATGTCCCATCAGTGAATATGGGAAATCCCGGACAGGATGTGACTGATCCCTAGTGGCAATAATTGCCACCTGTTTCTTTCTCTGTGCTGCTTGTGAATAAGCTTGCCTTGATCCTTTTTTGAATAAGCTATTATTTCACAGGGGGAAAAAGTGAGGGTTTTACCGCCTTTATTGGTGAATGAAAATCAAACATATCGCATTTCATAAAATGATCCTTTCTTTATGGCTGAGAAGGTGAATTACATAGGTGATTTTCAAAACCTGTCTGTTGGAAGTGAGTAGGGGGAGCAGGGTAGGGAGTTGGGCAGTGGGGCATTCTCAACAAGTGACCTCAACCTGGCTTCTAGGTTTACACATGTAATAATTTAAGGGAGGTTCCCCCTTCTCCCCATGTGTATTTATAATGTACAGCATTTTTTTCAAAAGCCTTTTCAGAGTAAGGTGGAAAAATATCTGTACAAAAATGAAGGTCATTTTAAAAATATATGATTATAAATCTAAGTAATGCTACATTATGGGGGGAAAATTGAGATGAATAGTTTCACCAGGGCCTTACTTCTTTGTCTCATTGTGGTAAGGTGGATACCCTAGATTCTCAAAGATTATGCCAAAACCTTACTCCCCTCAGAGATGATAAACCAGATTCTGAAAGGCATTCTTCATTTCTTAACCTGGGGATTCATGAACTTAGACGGGGAAAACACTGCATGTATATTTTCACAAATCTCTAACTGAAATTCAGCATTTCCTTCAATTATTTAAACACATTGTTTTGAGAAAGAATCCATGGGCTTTGCTAGATTGAGAGAGAGGGATCTATCGCACAAACAAAAAAAAATGGGTGAGAAGTTCTCATTTGGAAGATTTAGGTGACTATAGAATAGTAGTTTTCTTGGGCCTTATGTAGGATTTATATTCCACTTATCTCCAAATATGATTTGAGACAATTAACTATAATTATTAACAAAATGTTTGTTTTTTTCACATCCTGACACAGTTAAGTTCCCATTTAGGATAAGTATCTCTAACATGTTTGTAGAAAAGGGTTAATAAAACACATAATAATAAACAACAATAAATTAATATTAGTCTATTATGATAGAATTATTATCATTATATATCATTTTATATAGTTATATGGTAATAAACATAAAGCAATGAAACAGCCTCTAGGTTTTAAAAGAAGCCCACCTGTTTAGCCACTATTTCATTTTTAATCCTTTTCACCTTTTTGGAGTTATGACTTTAATTTTTTTCACCCAATATTCCATTTCTCCAGGAGAAATATTGTTCTTCGTCACTTTCCTTACCCTCAGGTTCAGTGTAGGAGAGTGAGCTGGGCATTACTAGATTCAAAAACAGGAAATCTTGATTCAGATGTTGATTCAAGTTCTTCCACATATTTGCTGTTCAACCATAAGGAGCTCAGCCCTCTGTGGCCTCAAGTTTCTTCAGAAAATAGAGCTAAGAACGCTTTCACAATTCACCTCATAGGGTATCAAACAAGATAATGTATGCAAAGTGCTTTGTCATCATCACAAACTACAGGTGGAATCCTGAGGGTTCTACAGTATCATTAATATATCGTAATTTGACTCTTCCTCGTCAATCCTTGCCGTATCAGTCCAGTTACCTGAGATACAGGTTGTTACTGTGAAATTAATTCCCATACATTAGGGTGTGTTTAGGGAAGACGAGGACTTCTGGGGTGATGCCCTTTTCAGGACACTTTTGGTATTCACCTGTTCCACGTAACTGACCTGTGGCTCCAAGAAGTGACCACACCCCAGTAAACCATTTCGGCAGACTGGCTAAACCAGGTCGAAGGTAACTGAGGGGTCTCAAACCCACTGGTGAGTCAAGGGGGTGTCTACCACAAGACATCCCCTGGCAGAGTGGGCAGATGAGAACAATTTGTTCCAACGGCCATGAAGGCAGCTGAAGCAGGCACTGTAGAGGGCTTAGAGCTTTGTTAAACACCGAAGATACCAGGGTCATCCACTGCACCTTGATCCATCGCCAGTCATCTGGATTCTGTCCTGCCACTGAACTATGATGACTCTGGAGGAGAGAGTAAGACTGACAGCTTCATTCAATTCCATCTCACTTAAATCCAGTTTATGCACAAATCAAAAGACATCACCCATATCACTATCTCAAGTCCTGTGGCGACAGGTGATGAGGCAGCAGGTGTGGATACACTGGGAGCTGTAGTCACAATCCTGCACACAGGCAGCCCAGGCCATAGGGTCATCTTCTCACTGGAAACAGCAGTGGGATTTGGCAGCCTCCTGGGTGTCTAAACAACCCTTTAAGGATCACATTGCTCAGGTGTGAGGAAGGGTCTAGAAAAGATGCCCTAAAATTTGTCTGCCTACCTAGTCCTGGCCTGATTATCACGGTAGGTGGGGAATCCCACTCTGCAGTCAAAACCAAAAAAACAATGTACTAAAACGTCTGCAAAGAAGATAACACTCACCATTGGCACATGGAGTATGTGCGCACTTATAGACAACACAAAGTCCAGTAGACATGAAAAATGAACACCTCTTATGGAAGAGAAGCCAGCAGGTATCACATCCAAAAAGCGGCCCTGAGTGAAGCAAAGCTGGCAAATGAAGGCCAGCTTACTGAGGTTGGAGCTGGATATACATTTTTCTGGAGTGGATGCAGTGAAGGGGAGTGCCATGAAGCTGCCATAGGTTTTGCAATCAAAACTAATCTAGTCAATAAGCTTGTATGCCTGCCAAAAGGAGTGAATGACAAGCTCATGACATTGTGATTGCCACTTGCAGGAAAGTGTCACACCATCGTCATCAGTGCCTATGTTCCCACCATGACAAACCCTGTTGAAGTCAAAGGAAAATTTTATGAAGACCTGGAGACCATTATCATCAAAGTGCCAAAAGCAGACAAGCTTATAATTCTGGGTGACTTTAATGCTAGAGTAGGCTCAAACTACCAGACTTGGCAAGGAGTCCTAATGAGAAGTGGAGTTGGAAACAGCAACAGCAGTGGTCACTTAACACTGAAGACTTGTGCATCTCATGACGTTCTCATCACTAGCATTGTCTTCCATTTACCTAAACACAACAAAACTTGGTGGATGCACCCTCATAGCAAACACTGGCATTTAATAGACTATGTGATTGTAAGGAGAAGAGATAGCAGGATGTGAGAGTGATGAAGGTATTGTGTGCACAGAGTGCTGGACTGATCATAGACTCTCCATTTTAGCTCTCCAAGCTAAATATTTGCATTCAACAAAATCATCATCCCCAAGGCAAAATGACTACCAGAAGAATTAATGTCAACAAATGAGAGCTCTTCTCTGAGTGGGACGTAACAGTTCATTGCTAACATGGAGGGAAAGTTGAGCCAACAAATAGTGCAGCATAAAAAGAGTGGGCAGCTTTCAAAGATTTGGTGTACAGCACTTCATTTACTCATCTGGGTCAGAATACTTGCAAACATCAAGACTGATTTGATGAAAATGATGTGAAAATTCAGATGCTGCTAAATGAAAAATGAGAACTCCGCAGGATTTACCAGCAGGATAGTTCATCCATCTCTAAGAAGGCAGCATTTAATTCCATCAAAAGTGGATGGAGCCTTTTCCGGTTCTTGGCTTCCAAGATGACCAAGAAGAAAAGGAACAACGGACGCGCCAAGAAGGGCCGCGGCCACGTGCAGCCCATCCGCTGCACCAACTGCGCCCGCTGCGTGCCCAAGGACAAGGCCATCAAGAAGTTCGTTATCCGCAACATCGTGGAAGCCGCGGCCGTCAGGGACATCTCCGAGGCCAGCGTCTTCGACTCCTATGTGTTGCCCAAGCTGTATGTGAAGCTACATTACTGTGTGAGCTGCGCGATCCACAGCAAGGTAGTGAGGAATCGCTCTCGGGAGGCACGAAAGGATCGGACACCCCCACCCCGATTCAGACCCGCGGGTGCTGCCCCCAGACCCCCTCCAAAGCCCATGTAAAGAACTATCTGCCCATCAACATTCCTGAACCAGTCAGAGGAAAATAAAATGGTTGGTCTATCTTAAAAAAAAAAAAAAAAGTGGATGGAGCATCCACAAGCAAAGCTTAGAGAGATGCAGGATTCCTGGCTCAGTAAGAAGGCAGATGAAATTCAGTTTTATGCTGATAGTAACAATCCAAAGTGTTTTATGAGCCCTGAAGGCTATTTATGGGCCAAAGACCAATTATATATCTCAACTACTCAGTGCTGATGGAGCCACATTGATTAGTGATGAGGACACAATCATAGAGAGATGAGCTGAACACTTCCATAGTGTTCACAACAGACCATTATCAATCAATGCTGAGACCACTGATCATTTACTTCAGGTTGAAGTCCATTGCTCCTTAGCTGAACTTCCAACTGAAGAAGAGGTTTTGAGGGCCATTATGATCCTTTCATGTGGCAGAGCACTTGGTACTGATTCTATTACAGCTGAGATTTAGGTAGGGGGATCATTGCTCATACAAAAACTGACTGAAATTTTCCAGGTTATGTGGCAAGAAGACGTTATCCCCCAGGAGTTTAAGGATCCCTCCATGGTGCATCTCTGTAAAGGTAAAGGAAATAGATTGTCCTGCAACAATCACAGGGTGATCTCTCTCTTAGTCATTGCTGGCAAAATTCTTGCCAGAGTCCTCCTTACTAGGCTGATCCTTCACCTGGAAGGTGGTCATCTACCTGAGAGCCAGTGTGGCTTCAGAAAGGGCTGAGGATCAGTTGATATGGTGTTTGCTGCCCAAAAATTCCAGGAGAAATTCCAGGAGCAGAGCAGAAGTCTGTATATAACATTTGTAGATCTGACCAAGGCCTTTGATTCTGTCTGTCAGTCATGGGGGCTTATGGAAAATTATGTCAAAATTGGGTTGCTCTGAGAAGTTCATCCACATTATTTGTCAGTTTCATGAGGGTCCTCTTGCCCTGGTTTTGGATAATGGACAATGCTCTTGTGCATTCCCAGTCACCACTGGAGTGAAACAGGGTTATGTGCTTGCTCCCATGCTTTTTAGCATGATATTTTCAGCCATGTTGTCAATGCTTTCAATGAGGATGAACAAGGCATCAAGATCAGCTACTGCACTGATGGTAAATTCTTCAACTTGAAAGCCTTACAAACTTCCAAGCCACAGCTAAAGTGGAAGGAGTGTTGGTGCATGATTTTGTGTTTGCAGATGATTGTGCACTCAATGCAGCCTCTGAAGCTGAGATGCAACAAAGTTTGGATCAATTCTCTGCTGCCTGTGCTAATTTTGATCTTACAATTAACACACACACACACACAAGTGATAGGTGCTCCATCAGCCACCACTACACCATCTCTCCATGGAGCCATTGATTACGGTAAATGGAGAAGTTTTGAATGCTGTGGATAAGTTCACTTACCTTGGTAGTGTATTTTCCAGAGATGTACACATTGATAATGAGATTGATATATGCATTGCCAGAACTAGCTCAGTGTTTGGGAAACACCAAAGAAAAATATCTGAGAGAAGAAGTATTATTAGACTGACTACCAGACTGAAGGTCTGCAGAGCCGCTGTGCTAATCACATTGTTGAATGCCTCTGAAACTTGGACAGTATACCAGTGCCATGCCAGGAAACAGAATTGCTTTTATTTGAATTTTCTTAGGAAAATTCTGAAGATCACCCAGCAGGATAAGGTACTAGACACTGAAGTCTTTACTTGAATTAAATTGCCAAGCATTCAAACTCTGTTTCAGGGACTGCAACTCTGATGGGCTGGTAATGTTGTTCAAAGGCAAAACATACACTTGCCTAAAAGACTATTTTATGGAGAACTGAGGCAGGGCAAGTATTCCCATGGTGGTCAGAAGAAGCAATACAAGGACACTCTCCAGGTCTCTCTTAAGATCTTTGGAATTGATCGTGTGACATGGAAGACACTGGCACAGGACCACTCAGCATGACGTGCCTGCATCAGAAAAGGTGCTGTGCTCTGTGAGCAAAGCAGAATTGAGACAGCACAAAGGGAAATGCAGAATGCACAAGTTTAGAGAACCAGCCCCAAATGTTCACATAGACTATTTGTGCCTGACCTATGGTAGAGTATTCTGAGCTCGTATTAGCCTGAAACTTGACTAGCATAGTGATGTCACTTTGATCCTCTTCAAAAATGAAAGGCGACAACCACTTCCCCTACTAGAAAATTATTTGTTTAATGTCTTATTTTTGCAGAACTGAATGTGGCTTGAGATGGCATGTACCTGTACCTTGAAACACTTGAGTTTTTAAAAAAGTTTAATGTAGCTGTCAAACCTACTGGTGATAGCTCTCTGTTGCCTGGACCATCCTTGTCCAAATCATTTGATGACTCAGCATTTTGAGACCACAAATACTCCCTCAAAAAAAAAAAATTCTTCCTATCTGTTGTTTCTTTCTTTCTGTATGGCTCAAATATTTAACAGTAAGCCTACGTCATCCAGCGCAAAACCTCTTTACCCACAATGTTATAGATTTTTATAGAAATTAAAAGTATGTCACTAAGGGAAAAAAACATAGGAAAGAGAATTCAATTAAACATTTATTTAGCAACTACAATATCCAGTGCACAGTTTCTAGCACGTTTACTTTAATGGGCTTTCTTGTTTGATTTGGTGGGGTTTTTTTTCTTTTGGAGTATGTTCTAGGTTTGTTTTGTTGGGTTTTCCCTGTCATGGTTGGTGATTGATTTCTGCTTTCACTTGGAAAAATGTTCAGAAAAAGTTCTCTTTCGATATAACCCTCAAATACCACTTCTCTAATCTGTAGAAGTGTCAGATTTTCAGAACCCTGTTCAAAATAATTGAGCTGATTTTTGGAAATGAAACTTATTGTAAGCTACACAGTTTACACTTGATTTTTATTATGGAAGCGTGTTCCTAACGTGTTTCTACAAGTATAGTGAGAACCACGGCTATTCACAACCCACATTTTGATCTTTTCCCCCTTGTGTGTGGGTAGCAGCAGTACAATGGTGCTTTATAATGAATTGGGTCTCCTTTGGCATGAGGAAGTACTGACATTCTCCTCACCAAGCCAGAGCTCAGATTTGTCACAAACCCTAGGGGAAGTGCAGTAATCTTGTAAAATGCAGCAGGATGGCAGAGGGAGAGTTGTGTTCCCCCTGGAGCACTAGAAAACCAGTACAGAAAAGTATCATACCCACAATCTTGCCTCATCCTCCCCATCACAGAGGACAGCTACAAAGCCATTTTTGGTAAGGTAGCAACCCATACCTACGTTACCTTCAACCCCCATCCCATCTTTTTTCTATGTGAAGGCAAACACAACTCATTAAGTGAGATGAAAAGAGGCAGTTTGCCATAGTGGAAAGGAAAAGCTTGCTGGACTTGGAGTCAGGAGAGACTTGGGTTTGAATCTTTCCAAACCTTACTACCTTTGTGACAAATCAGCAAGTCACTGTAATCTCTCTGGGCCTTAGTTGCCTCATCTTTAAAGTAAGGATATTATTATCTGTGGCTCTCTAACACTGACTACATTATTGTGAGGATCAAAAGATATATTCTACAGTAAACACTTTCTAAGCCTTAAAACACTAAATGCCAGCTATTATTAAAAATTAATGAACACACAGGCCAAGTCTTCCCATTCTTTTTGCTGCATGATGGAAGATCAAGTCTATATATATATAGTGAAGGCAAGTAGAGAACGATTACGCTCTGAAAATTCTGTTTCGTACTGTAGAATATCATATGACAGTAAAGTACAAAGATGTGCATATCTTTTATTTTTGAAGCTAATTTGTGTATTCTTCTCGGTTTCATAGGATCTTAGATTTAGTGCTTAGAGAAGCCAGTGGGGTCCAGATTCCTCACTTTCCAGATAAGGAACTCAAGTCCAGCTTGTCTACGGTCACACAGGAGGTTTCATTCCAGACCTTCCTACTTCAAATATAGTATTTAATCTACACATGCTGAGTTTCTTCCTCCATTTTATTTCACATTCCTCTGACATCTTTCTTGGTCTGAATGTCACTGTCTCTCCCCTTCCCTCCCTCCCTCACTTTCCTTTCTTCTCTCCCTCTATCCTCTCTCTGAAGATTTTGGTAGCAGAAGAGAAGGAAAGAGAGTAAGTCAGGAGATTTGAGAGGCCTAGGCTCAAGTTCTAGAGTTAGAAGGAACTTTAAACTCCATCTAGTTCACTTTATGATTGAATAATCCAAGCCCCAGTGAGATTAACTTGCTCCAGGTCACCCAGGAGAGCCAAGATTCGAACCTTGAATTATTTGTTTTCATTGTTGTATAATCACTTCCATATATCTTAGATTTTTTCCCTTTCCTCCTTTTACTTCCCCCCCTCCCTTTCCTCTCCCTCCCTGAGATGACATGCAGTCTTATACAGGTTGTACACATACATTCCTATTAAATACATTTTCACCTTAGTCATGTTGCATAGAAGAATTAAAGTGAATGAGAGAAACTGTAAAACAAAACCAAATATAACACAAAAGAAAATGGTCTGCTTCATTCTGCGATTCACTTCCATAGTTGTTTTTCTGGATGTGGAAGGTGTTTTGCCTCAAGACTCCATTGGGAATTTTTTAGGTCCTTACATTGCTGTGAAGGGCTAAGTCTACCAGAAAAATTCCTTGCACACTGTGGTGGTTGCTGTGTACAAAGTTCTCCTGGTTCTGCTCCTTTCACTCAGCATCAGTTCACATAAGTCCTTCCAGGCCTCTCTGAAGTCTTCCTGTTCACCATTTGTTATAGCACAATAATATTCCATTACATTCATATGCCACAACTTGTTCAGCCATTCCCCAACTGATGGGCATCCCCTTGATTTCCAGTTTTTGGCCAACTTAAGTCTTTAAGACCCCACTTGGAGATGTAACGAGTTTATTTTCAGTGTAGGGGCAGTGCAAAAGGAAGCTCCTGCTAAAACTTTTAATAAGCCATTCTATGACCCTACAGTGTGCTAATAATTTACACTACAGCTGGCTCCTTTTCTGGAGATTTTCTCTCGCCTTCCAATCTGTTTTCTCAATGTTTTCCTCTCACTTTTTTTTTAAAGTTTTTCTTTACCTGTGGTTTGTGTGACCTCTGGTGGACAAAACTCATGCAGCTGATTTAATGAATGAGTTACATTTTTATTTTCCTGTATTGGATTGGTTGGTTGGTGGTTGTCCTTCGTTTTGGAAACCGACCAATATGATAAAATCGGAGACTTGTAAGATTTGGAGCTAGGTTAGGATTGTTTAGTCCAACCTCCTAATTTTACAAATGTGGAAACTGCTGCAGGGCAAAGCTTAGTGATTTGCTTCAGGTTGCGTAGGCAGGAAAGAAAATCACAGAGCCAAGACTGGAAGCCCAGGCCTTCTGACTCTTCACCTTGTGCGACTGTGATGTCAAGATTTGAAGAAGGAGTCTTCTATGTCATTGATCCTCAGCTGAAGACAAAATTGCTGGTTGAAAGTCATGTGGTATATATTTTCCTAATTTATTAATTTTCCTCAAAAATTCATGTTTGAGCCTCTATCACAATTATTTTGGATGCTGCTTTTGGCTGGATCGCAGGAAACCTGGGTTTGGGTGGCTGTGGGAAGATTGCTGGAACTTTTTGTGCCTGCATTTTCCAATTAGAAAAATGAGAACAGTCCTCACTGGTCACTTGTCTTTATATAGTGAAGTCATATATATAAAAGAAGTGGAAAATCACAGATCCTGTGCAGTGAAATCATACAGTTAGCTAAGTGTTGAGGATAATTCAACTACTTGTTATAGGACTTACAGAATCATAGATTTAGAGCTGGAAGGGACCATTGGGCCCAATACTTTCTTTTTACAGATGAGGTTACAGAGAGGTTACTTAACTTGTGAGGGTCACGTAAGCCAATAAGTATCCAAGATGGGACTTGAAGCTGTGCCTTCCTAACACTAACAGCCTTACCAGTTATTAGAATGATTGAGGCTAACGCACTAAGCTTTACTAAATTAGTATGCACAGCTTTGTAGTGTGCTTAGGATAATTTCCTCAGTGTTTTATACATCCCACCTGATCTTCAGACCCAATGGTCTGTCCTTTGGCGAAGGCATTACCCTTGTTCTCTGAATTTCTTTCGGTTCTTTTTAGCAGTTTTGCACCAAAGATACATAGAGATGGAAAATGACATTATCCCTACCACCTTCAAGTTCACATTCTAATTGGAGGGCTTTGATAATATCTAGGCAAAATGCCCTTAAAACAACAACAACTTGAGAAGAAGGGAATCTTTTAGCTGGAAAAGTTAAAGATTTAATGGAGAAAGTGCCATCTGAGCAGGGCCTTAAGAGAAAGCTTTTAACAGACTAACAAATATTGGGGGGAGATAGCTTACATGAGTTCATGGAGATGGGAGAGTGAAAAATAACACTGTTTTAGGGACTAGTTAATCAACTTAAATGGAAGATTCCATAGAGTTTAGAAGGTAGTAGTGTGAAATCAATCTGGGTAGATAGGTTGGAACTGGATTGTAGAAAGCCTCTGTTTTATCCTTTACACAGTAGAAAACCACCATAAACTTGAAAAAAGGAGTGTCAGATCTGTGCTGTAGGAAGATTATATTGGCAGCTTTGTCAAGGACAGACAAGAGAGGGGAAAGACTGGAGAGTGCTATAATAGACCAGGGAAGACACAGTAAGGGTCTGAACTGGAGCAGTGTGAGTGGGGAGGATGAGACAGATTACAGATATGAAAGATAGGAAGGTTGGGTTGACTGAATTTATTCATAGAGAGACTGGATGTGGGGAAGAGTCAGAGATAGCTAAGGCTTTCATCAAGGGTGACAGGTATTTAGACAGCACCATCCTCAGAAACAAGGAAGCTGGGAAAAGTCAGATTTATGAAGGAAGAGGATGAGTCCAATTTGAAGAATTGTAGAATTTCAGAGTTAAAAATTGTAGAATTTCAGAATTAAATTTTTTTAATTTAAAAATTAAGTTAAATAAAAATTAAACATTAATTAAAAATTTTTAAATGGAAACAGAAGGTACCTTAGACAGATTTTAAGTCAGTGCCCTTATTTTATCTGTTAGGAAATTGAGATTCAGAGGGGCTGAATGATTTGTCTAAATATATCATCAGTGGCACAGCTAAGACTTAAATGTAGCCATCCTTACTGTCCATAGGATACATAGGATTATAGATTTAAGACTTGAAGGGCTCTCTGTCCTCTAGAGGTGGTTAACCTAGAGTCTGTGGACTTATTCTTTTAAAATTGTGATAACTATATTTCTACATAATTTCTTTGCAATCCTCTATATTCGTTTAAAAATTATTCTGAAAAGGGGTTTGTGACACAAAAGTTTAAAACATCTGAAATATTCCATGTTCTCATTTTACAGATGAAGAATCTAAGGCCTAGGGATTAAAAAAGAATGACTTTCCCAGACCTTCAGTGCTATTTCCCACTGGACTATTTTGTTGTTTCCAACCATACGCCATGCCACCTTTGTAATGTTATTACCTCCCAGAGAAGTATTCAGAGCTTATACTTGCTTTTCCAAGTCCAGTGCAGAGCTATTAATGATTTGAGTTACAAAGCCAGCTACACAAGTGATGTCAAACTCAGATAGAAACAGAGCCACTAAACCATACGCAAGGATCTCTGCCTGCCATATGCTAATTAAAAAAACACATTATCCTTTATTTATGATGAATTTTTTTATTCTTTTAAATATTTCCCCGTTATATTTTATCTGTTTCCAGTGACAGTAGGAAGTGTTGTATTGAAGTGTTTGACACCTCTGGTCTACACAACCCAGATTTATCAGGTAATTGATAATAGTCCTTTTCTCAGGCATCCCACTTTCTATAATCAAGGCCACACACATTCTATTTAAAAAGTGTCAATTTACTGGACCAACGGTCTTGGCTGGTAACACAAAACATCAGAATGTTTTGACCTGCCAACCTTGAGGTATAACTGACTCACAACTTGTTGTCAGAACTGAGCTGAGAGGCTGATTCAGAAACCAGGCAGATAAGATATTTAGAAGTTGGGAGATCAAAGGCAAAGAGAGATAAAGCAACTGTTAATGAAAAGAAATAGACTGGGCAGGAGATTCATTTCTTCACACATTGTTCGCTGCCCAGCTTTGCGTGTAGAGCAGCTGGAAACCTGTGTCTCTTACAACCCAGTCTTCTTTGCCTGAAAGACCCTCCCCGCCAAAATCATCTTTTTCAACACTCCTGTCCAGTTGTGCATTGTTATTCAGTAGTTGCAGACTCCTCATGTCCCCATTTGGTTGGGTGGGTTTGTTGTTTTTGTCGTTGTTTTGGCAAAGATACTGGCATGCTTTGCTATTTTCTTCTCCAGCTTATTTTAGAGATGAGGACACTGAGGCAAACAGGGTTAATTAAGTGATTTGCCCAGGGTCACATGTCTGGTAAGTGCCCGAGGCTGGATTTGAACTCAGGTCTTACTGACCCCAGGCCCAGTATCCACTGCACCACCTAGCTGCCCTTCCGCAGGATGCAATCCGCTACAACAGTTCTATCATGCTGGCATAGCAGCCATTCATAGGTTGCTTAGCAAGGTTAGGGGTGGGGGGGTGGGGAGGGGTTGCTTTTAAGCAAGGCAGCAAAAAATGCTTCTGGTCATAAGAGAGCTTGTGTGTGAGCTGCTGGCCAGCCAATATTCTGTTTAGGCCTAGATTGGCAGGAAAGAATTTCCAGCATCTCTGCGGCCCCCATCTGTGACCCCTTGTCACAGTCACTCACCATCCTCCTTCCCCAGGATTTCTTTGGGAGGCATTTTAATAATCAAGCTGAAAAATCCTACATTTCTACAACATGGAATCCACGGAGATCTGTGTTTTCTCATATGCTGGCTAAAGAGATACCTTGTGGGTGTCACAGAGATCTGTATCTGCATCTTTGTGTAGATGTATAAAATATTTGCCAGACCTATTCATCTAACTATCTAAAAGCAGTTGACTTAGTTTTTAGCAGTCCAGCCTCTAAGGTGCTCTTTGGTCTCTACTAGAATTAGTTGCTTGTGCACATCTTTTTGTATTGAGGTTTTGGGGTTGCCATTCTTTCTACCAGGGTTTTGTTTCTTGTGCCAGTTTTCTCCTCATTCTGACAGCACTCATGAGCGACCAGCTTAGAAAGGGTCTTCTCTTCCTATTGTTTCAGGGAAAATAGAGAAAGTCAAACCTCCTCCATCCCCCACAACAGAAGGGCCCAGCTCGCAGTCTGATTTACTTCCCGAAGAGGCTGCCGGATCCCAGCGGCCCAAGAATCTGATGCAGACCCTCATGGAAGATTATGAAACACACAAATCTAAAAGGCGCGAGAAAATGGATGAGAGCAGTGTAAGTTTTTCCTTTCCTTTTCCTTACTCTAAGGCAGTTGCTAAGGGCTTTGACCTCACAGGGTTGTCTTATGGCTAAGGTTGTCTGCAACCCTCCTTGACTCCCCAAGTTTCAGACTATTTGAAAGGTTCCTTAACTAGTTTGGAAATATGTGACTCTCTGGGGAGTATTGTCCTTTTTGTTTTACTGACTGCAGAGTGCCAAAGTCTGAAGGATGGGCACCCACTGGAATTCTGCTTCAGTTCCAGGCCTTTGAGATAATTTGTGCCAGCCACACCCTTTAGCATAGTTGTAGCTGTTTGGTGAATTCAGAAGCAGAGACAGGAAAGTTGTGGGAGAGTTGGGATATCTACCAGGGCCATTAAGGACAGCCTTCCAACCACAGTTTTGATTATGAACACTCCCTGGCTTCTTCAGTAAACCTTTGCCTTTCCAAATAGAGTGAGAATAGGAGTCCCTCATAGGACTGTCATTTCACTGCTGACAATACTTGGAAGAGTGAATGTAGTCAGTAGTCATTTCAAATCTTTCTGCTTATTGTGGCGGGAAGGGATGATTTAAAACAACAGTTTAACATACACACACTTTTCTACAGAAATCTAAATCACCACCTTGGGACCTCTGCATTGACAGTGTCCCCAGGTCATCTACTCAATTACTTCATGAACCTGGCAGTTGGGTTGTTAGCTCTAAACCTACACAACTGATATATTTACTGCTCTTTTCCAAATTAACCTTCTGAGAATGATCAGCTTTCTTAAAGCATTGGTCCCCAAAATAAGGCCCATCCTCTCTGTCCCCCATAGTCTCACACTGGGTTGGCCTCCAACACACCACACCAATCCATATCCCCAAAAACCTCCCCTCTCCACTCTGCAATTTCCCAATATGTCCCTTTTAAAGTATAGCTTCAATCCTTCTGGGACCTACTACCAGTGACTGGCAGCAATCATTGGTATCAATGGGGGAAAATCCCCCTACATACACTCCCCCAGCATACCCACCTCCTGACCCACCTTTTCATTTTGGATAGGGAAATTGAGTCCCACAGGAGAAACAGACATGGATAAATGGTGACCTGCGTCTATCTCACAACACTACCTTTCCCCAAAAACACGTTCCACTTCTACATTTCTCTATTTCTTTTTAGGACACTGGCACACTCTAGTCACTCAGATTCGCAGCATTGGCTCATCTTTGCCTCCTCACTGCATCCCCCTACAGACCTAGTCAGTTGTCAAATCTTATCATTTCTCACTCCTCCACATCATGTTCCTTTCTCTCTCAGACATTATCTCCCCTCCCCTGGGCCGTTCCCGTAGTCGCAAGACTGTCCTCTGCTAACCAGTCCTACACAGCTCTGTCAAAGCGGTTTTCTTAAAACATGGCGCCCTATTGATTCTAGGATAAACATTTTTTTAATATTTATCTCGTTTACATAATATATGTTTTTGTGGAAGTGTTATGATGCCCAGAATTACTTGTGTAATAGCACAATTTACAAATGAGTATTGGGGTACATATTGAAGCATTTTTGCTGATGGGGATAGATCATCAGAAACTTCCAAGACCACTGCCATAGAGGATTATGAGCATGAATGCCACAAGACTCACCCCCGTAAGATACTTCTGAAGCATCAGGCATCCATACTGGATGGGGCTCACTCATGTCAGTATTGCCTTCGCTTACTGTATTCTCGTTCAAGTAAGTTAGAACATAAAGGGAGGATTTTCATATGTGTGTTGAACCAGATACTGAGAGGTGTTTGAAGGAGACAGTAGGTGTGAGCTATTGAAATGGATTTTTTTAGTTGTCACCTGGAGGCCCTGAAGTTTTCCTGGGTGGCTGCATTAAAAAGTGCCTTGGGCCTTACTCTCTAAAATTGGAACTTGTCTATACAGAGCATGTCATGAAGGAATGAATGACTCTGTATAAGATTCACAAGCAGTTTGTGCATTCCATGAAAGGGGGAAGTAGGTAGGTCTGGAACTCTGCTTAATTTGCAGAGGGGAGTGGGGTGGGAATTATTTGACAGCTCAAAAATTCAAACTCAAATTTAAAGACACCTCACTGTCTTCCATTTGGTTAAATTTGGATGTAGGCAACCCATTTAGAACACTTATCCAGAGATACAGGCCTTGCCCCTTAACATTAGACTATCCTTACAGTTTTTCTAGAATTCTCTGAAGCATCGTATTCAATCAGACCCTTCTGGAGGCTGTAACAATTTTGAAATTAATTTCTCTCAGCTTCCTATTTATTTTCTTCTTTTAATCTTGCACAGTACCTAAGCAGCTCTGTGGAAAGGTAAGCCTGGTGACATACCCCACGCTCTTCCCTGTGGTATGGATGTGCTTGGACAAATGTAATCTGCTTTTGCACACACTCCCAACTATGATGGTCTCTCCTTGCTGTTCTGGTCTGTGTTGTGGATCTGCATCATTAGCAAGTGTTTCTGTTTTAAGTTTTGCCCTTTCTTGGAGACAAGGTTTCTCCCTTTTGAAGTCATGCACTGCTAAATCTTACCTGAGAGCAGTGGTAAAGCATTGGGACCACCACCACAAGTAATTTGAAGTACATGACATTCCTGCAGCAGTTCACTATGGTTTAGTTCATTTGTTACTGTCAAACTGCCAAATAATTAGCACCAAGTGTGGTAGATTGTCACCTTTGGCTTAATGAGTTCATTTGGAATCTGTTTTGTTTCATTGGTCCTATTATTTTTCACACTTCCTATTTAAGTGAACACTAGTGCAGAAGCTTGCCCAAGGGCATCTTATGCCCCACCCCCATCCAAGCCTTCCTGTCTTCCTTTCTGTAAATGCATCTATTGGAAGAGGAAAGAAAACAGCCAACTAATTCTCTCTTGGATTAGATATTAAATATTTTTACACTGCCCAAAGCAGTATTGACCAAGCATTTTGCACCATAAGATCCTCTCAAATCCCAACGGAAAATATATCTGGATCACTGCATCTCTCATTAAGGAGCAGATCACCAAGAGCATCTACCATCATCTCACCTGAGCTAATTTATAATTATCAGTCAGGCACAAGTATACGATCAGGCTCGTGTCATCTTGTCGCTCATAGGATTGTGGGCATATGTCATCAGATACTTAATTTAGCCCCACTGTATTCCTATCCCATGAAGAGCCTCTCTGAAAGTATTCATTGGATCAGGAAGTTTATTATGATGAATGTGTGTTTGTTTTCTCCTGTGGACCTATGGCTCTACCCTTTAAGAAAGAAAAAAGCAGAAAATTTGTTGTGAAAGGTAGATTAGCAGTGTTATTAACCGCTTGATGACTGCACTGTGCACCTTCTGTTGCCTTTAAGGCTGTGGCTGCGGCTGTCCTGTATTGATTCTGTACACATACCTATTTCAAAGGCTAAAAATGTGGCTTCACACTTCCTGCACCGCTCCGGGACCATTGCAGCTAACGCTAGAGCCCTCGATGCCCTGCCCCTCTCTCCCTCCAGATATTCTGTTAAGCAAGTATCAGATAATGACAGAGCACAGATTTATCCGTATCCAGTGACTTGTATAATTTCCTTCACTGGTGAACTTGCTGAAGAAATTGCAAGCCCAGATAGAGACACCAATCACACTAGCTTTGCAAGTAATCCCTTACCAATTTGTCGTAGAAAGTCACAGTCGGCTGTTGAATTGTATTCGAAAGAATGTTTTTCTGTGTGCTTCATGAGAGGAAGGCTCAATTTCAAATGGTTGGTTGGTCAGTCTTGTTGGATATATGTGTAAGTCAGATGCATGTTCTTGGTGAAAAGTGGAAAGTTGTGGTTTCTTTCCTCCTAAGTAAATTCGACAGCTTACTATCTAACAAATTCTTTGTGATAAAACTTAGGCCCTGCTAAGTTGAAGTTTCAGTCCACTCCAGTTGCAGTAATTTTATGGTCACTGTGGTGTAGTGACCATCAGCTCAGGACCCTAGGGATTTCCTTAGTCTTTTTTCCACAGTCTTTAAATGCCAAAGACTCAAGGCCATGATAGTCCTGCTCCATAAAGTAGTTAAGGAATATATTAACTTTTCCTAAGCTGGATGATTATGTTGTCAGACTGCTCTAATTTTCAAGCTAACTGTGGCCAGACTGAGAGATTTGGGTTGTTTTGGCCACTGGAGGCCACTATCCTAAAAGCCACTGCTAACGATTTCTCCAGTTGGTGAAAAAAGGCTGATGAGAATAGAAAGGATAAAGTGCTTCTCATTTAGAAAAAAGGATTTGGGTGCCCATCATTTGGGGAATGGCTAAAGTTATGGAAATGAATTGTGATATGCTGTAAGACATGGTGAAAGGGAGAGCCTCAGAGAAATGTGGGAAGACTTCTATGAACTCCTACAGAGTAAGGCAGGAAAATCATTTCTGCAATAACAACAATATTGTAAAGAAAAAACAGCTTTGAATGGCTTAAGAACTCTGATCAGCGCGGTGGCCAAGCACAGCGTCCGGGGACTCATGATGAGACGTGCTCCTCGCCTCTTGACAGAGAGGTGATCAGAGGCAGATTGAGACCTTTTTCATTTTTTTAACATGGCCAATGTAAGAATTTGTTCTGGTTGACTATACATTTGTAACAGGGCTTGTTTGTTTTTTTCTTTCTCACGGAGTGGGGACAGGGGCTTGAAAAAAATTGTTTAAAAAATAGACTAAAACTCATCGGCAACCTGGAAGCCCCCCAGATCTTCCCTTTGGGGGTACAAGGGTTTTTCTTGCTTCTTGAACCTATTTTTTTCTACTTGGATAACAATTTAAAATACCCTCCACCCTGTCACAGACCCTCTTAAGCACATTCAGTTACAGTCATGCCACTGCCATTGGTTTCACCTAAACCCCAAGCTCCAAGGCTCTTTTCATTTTCAGCCCACAGTGCTCTCTCATTTTGTAGAGACTAGGAGAGCTTCAGAGTGTGCCATTCAGATATATTGCATCCGACCCAATGCTTATTAGCACATAATAAGTGCTTGATAAATGTTTATTAATTGATTGATCAAGCTGCCTCATCCTTAATCTCAAAGTGGTGTTAATGTGTGTGCATAAGGGAATTGGAGGTCATAACTCCACAAAGACCCAGGGTCACAGCTTAACCCATAACATGTACTCTCCCACAAAGCTGACACATGCCCAGGGATCTTTAGACCTCAGCCTCACTCACACTGAATCTCTTCCTCTAACTTATTCAGCTCACCACTCAGGTTCCCAGGTCCCCAACAACTGCTGTATGAATGCTGGGCTGGCCGGTCATTCATACTTGGGGTTTCATACTACTTTTCTCCTTTTCCTCTTGTTTACGTTATCACTCTGCACATTGACTCGGTCCCTTGGACTCTCAGTTCTTTCCAAGCATCCCTTCCCAGTTGATCACCAGCCTCAAGAGGGATAGATTCCTTAACCTTACCAAATATGCCCTTGAAATGGTAAGCATCTGCATCCTAGCATACCTTTTGTCTTTTTCAAGTATGTCCCCAGGACCTAATGCTCTGGAGTAATGTCCCCTCCATGTCCTTTATCATTTCCCTTTCTGCCCCAGTCATCGGTATGGTAACGACTCTCAGAGGAGGACTGGATTGCTTTAACCTTTCTTATGTGGAAACTGTGGATTGTCCTGATACTGGGATTTTAATGAGTATTAGTCATTCAAGATAGAATTCTCTTTATTTTTAAATTGTTTTTTCAAGTAATTTCTTCCACATATTTTCTGACAGCTTGGTACATGGGAAGGAGATTTGAGGGGAGGTAACTTTTTTTCTTGTGGTGTTTCTCCTGTTCAGGCTTATCAGAGGATCTAGTCTTCTGGTAGTCTATTTATAATCTTGAGTTCATTGAGTAAAGTTTAATTTTTTTTTCCCTTAAAATTGCCCTCTCTTAATCTGGCATTTATGTAATGATAGTAAAAGTGCCACACACTTTAAAAAATTTTTGGTTTTAAATTTATTTTACAAGAATATATTAGGGGCAGTTAGGTGATACAGTACATAGAGCACCAGCCCTGCAGTCAAGAGGACCTGAGTTCAAATCCAACTTTAGACACTTCCTAGTTGTGTAACCCTAGGCAAGTCATTTAACCCTGATTACCTCGCAAAAAAAACCCCCAAAAAACAAAACAAAAAAAACCCCAATAATAATATATTATCTCTCCCTTCCACTGTTAATAAATAAATTAAACCCTTATAACATATGCATAGCCCAATAAAGCAAATTTCTTCATTGGCCTTGTCCAAAAACTAAGTCTTAATACACACTTGTAAACCTCTCCAGCAGAAGGCGTGCTCATCATTAGTTGTCTTTATTCATACGCCGATTAGATTCTCAAGTCTTTTTGAGTTGGCTTTTCCATATGATGTTGCAGTTTTATAAACTGATTTGCTCCCTTCGATCTGCGTCATGGGGACCTTGCTAGTTACCTCTAAAACTGTCCATCTTGTCATTTCTCATGGCACAGACTAATATTCCATACACCTCAGTTTGGTTAGCCATTCCCCAAGAGGTGGGCACCACCTCATTTTCCAGTCTGGAGCTATAAACAGAGCAGCTATGAATATCTTTTGTATATATAGGTTCATTTCCACTTTACTTGGTCTCTGGTTCTGTGGCCCTCATAGGGCTACAGCTAAGTAAAGGTATGAAATCATATCCCAATATTGTTTTCTTCTAATCCTTCTGTTATTGATACCTTCCCTGTGAAATTGGCCTAGCTTTATAAAATCCCCATTTTTTAATGCCCCTTTGATAAATGATCCTTTCAGGAAGAGTACAGCTGTAACACAAGTCATCTGTGAAGAATGAAGTACAAGTCCTAACAGCTCTGGTAACTTTGCTTTGATGCTTTTTCACATTTAGTGTCCCACGTCATCTGATCAGTGTTCCAACAACTGTGTTCTCATCTGACAGTTTGGGAGGAAGGCACTGTTTAGGTACCTAGCTAAGTCATGATCACATAATCCCAAATGGTAACTTCTTTGGAAATGGCCATTTTCAGCCCCACTGCTGGCATTCAGCATAAGCACAACTTGCACTGGAATTAGAAATGCAAGTTGTAGCACTGTGTTTGGGGTAGAAAGATTCAAGGGAAATGAAGTCTTTTGGCTGGAGGACTAGGAAATCCCCTGGAATTCATCTAACCCAAGTCTTTTCCATTAAGAGCAAACAAAGGTGTCAGTAATGGACTGGTGATATACAGTAAAACCTTGTTAATTCAAAAAGCAAAGGGCTGAAAAACATTTTGAGTTAACCAGGTATGGCTTAGCTGATATTTTTATTAAAGAAAAAAATAGGACATCATTGTTTCAAAGATGCAAAACTTTAAATAAATATCAGAACAATAAAGCCTTTACTGTATTTGGAATTGCCTTCTAAAACCACTTCTGAATCACCATCAATCCATCACCTAGAGGTAGACTTACTCTCAACTCTGGATGGTTTTAAAATGTTGGCATGCCTGTTCAGTGTACTAATGTTGGTCTTTTCCCTCTCTACCAGTACACCTGTAAATTACTGTCTAACAGCAAGGTTACTTCCGAGGTACTTTTCAACTTGCCTTTCTTGGTTTCTCCTTGCATGGTGTTTTATAAATGCATGCTGTTTTGGCTTGATGCTTTATGTTGGTTGTGCTTCGCAGTTAAAAACTTATAGTTTGAAAGAGCCATAATTTCTAAATTGGTATGGGTACTCCATTGATCGAAGGTTGAGATACTTTCACACCTTAACCATTTCATGAACTCTGCCTTGGGGCAGCAGGGGACTGGCAGGGTGGGGAGCTGTGAGGAAAGCAGACTTCATTTCTTGGTGGCCAGACTTCTGGTCTCTTTGAACTTAACCTAGGCTGGTGTTTGACAAAAGATACATTCCATTACTGGGTCCCAACTCCAAAGGTTCCCAACCTTTTTTCCCCCATGCCCATGGACTTATAATAAACTTTCCCATACTCCTTACTCAGTATGAAAGAAAATGCGTTCCACATATGGCACATAAGAAATAGATTAATTTTTTAATAAGATGATACAAATTATTTACAGGATGTTCACTTATACCTTGTTAGATGCATGTGTCCCAGGTTGGGAATCCATACCTTACATGATATGATCTACCACTCCCCTGATAGATCCTTTCTTTCTGTTATGGACCCCTTTCAGAATAATATAAATGAATAAAACAAAATGTAGTCTTATAAAAGAAATTAATTATGTTGACATAGTTACCAAAAATTTTTTTAAAACTAGCTCATGCATCCAGGTTAAGAATCCCTGTCTGAGAGTTCAGGATCATCCCCAAGCCACAGTGAAGCATAAGGATGGGACTATAGTGGAGGTCTTAATAAATTCCAAGGGAGAAACAGTATCTCCCACCTTTTTTTCCCTGTTTGCCCTTTTCTGATTTCTGGAAGTATCTGAAAAGGGTGAGAGAATTGCTATGTTGTGTTCAACAAGATGGTGCTGTGTTGTGTAGTGTGATGGGGGTGGGGTGAAGGAGTACCTTTTAGTTGGTAACTATTCTGTATTAGGACTTTGACTGGTGGACATTGAGCTTGTCTACTCCTTAAGAAATATTTCATTAGAAAGGTTACTTTCTTTTCTCCTTCTTCCTTTATGAAAGGTGACTTTTAAGTACATCGTAGCACAAAGGAAAACAGTGGCTCTCAGTTTAGAGGCCCTAGCTTCAAAGCCACCTGCTTAACACCAGTTTGACCCCGGGCAAGGTATCTGACCTTTCTGGGATTCACTTTCTTCAACTGTTCTGTGAGTGAATTGGACTAGATGACCGTATAGAAATATCATCCTAAAATGTTGTATTTTTAGAAACACAAAAATCTTGACAACTTGCAGATTGCCAAAAAACTCAGCACTACATAGTAATTCAAAATGTATGAATGGTAATCTTTACATCTCAAACAACATGTATGAAAAATTAAAACTTTTCATTAACTGCTTAGAAACAGTATCTTCTCTTTGCTCTGGATCAGGGGTTCTTGATGTGCGTGCGCATGCGTGCGTGTGTGTGTGTGTGTGTGTGTGTGTGTGTTTGTGTGTGCATGCGTGTGCCATGGACCCCTTCTTAGAATAATGCTTTTAAATGCATAAAATAAAATATGGTAGGATTTCCAAGGAAACAAAACATTACTAAAAATAAAGATGTATATTTTTCCCATCCAAGTTCACACTCCCTGAAATCTGGCCACAGGCATAGGCCCAGCTTAAGAACCCTACCTAAAAGTAAGAAAGGCTGTGGGCTCCTTTCACACATACTTTAATTTAATGGTAAGAAATAAGGCAGCAGGAAACAGTAGAAACAGCACCAGACCACAAGTCCATCACATATGCTAATGCTGTGTGACCCTGGGCAAGTAACTCAGTGTGGGCCTCAGGTTCTTCATCTGAGAGTTGAATGACTCATCTAAGATCACCCTAGTGACCTTGGTCACTAGGTCAACTAAGACACCAAGGCTCTTTGCCCCCTGAGTCCAGTGGTCTTTCTACAACCTACAAGCCTACCATGCTCTCTCTGTCCTTTCATGGAACAGGTGTGGCATGTTTTGCCAGTGAGGCAGCCAGAAAGAGCCGACCCCACTTGGTTCTCCACCCTTTTTTAAAATGGCGTTCCAGGGTTTTCATAAGAAAATCCTACATTATATCTAAGGGAAAGCCATAAATGGCCTGTATCTATTTTGAAAAATGAGGTCTATGCCAGTACACATTGCCATATAACAGTCAGCTGAAAATGACTGTCTTGTCTTCATTAATCTTTAGTCTGAAATTTAATCTGATTCTCCATCTCATGCGTTAATATCTGTCCTATAACCTTGGCCTGAAAAAGAAAAAATGTGTTCTTTCCCACTTTCATCATCAGAAAACAAACCCAGAAATATCTTCTCACTGATGTTTCCCTTAATAGCTCATTTTGTCCTGCTAGAGAGATGCTCAGAGTCAGGGCTGCCCCTGTGACTGAGAGCAGCCCCCTGACTAGTGGCCCCAGCATCTCATCTCAGCTTTCTCATCTGTAAAAGGGGCATAACAAAAGCACCTACCTCACAGGGGTGTTGTGAGGATCCAAAGACATTCTACATATAAAATGCCCAACAAACTTTAAAGAGCTATATCAGCTCTTTATATTAGCTGTTAGTATTTCAGATGTGAAAGTGGCTATGATATCAAATGCAAATGTGTGTGTGTATAATTACGAATTAAAATGCTCTCGTTGCTTTACTGGCCTGAAATTACATTTGGCTGCTTATGTTTTCTTTTAATATCTTGCCTTGAATGCTCCTATTTGCTTGTTTTGCATTTTTCTTTATTTTTTACTTCAATTAATCTGAAGTTTCTTTTCTTGGACTTTGGGTGACAGATGTTGGGACTGGTCTAATACTTAGTGTCTTTCCTCTTCATGACTAATCATTGTCCCTGAAGCAACTAGTTCTTTCTCCCTTTTTTTCCTCCCAAGTTAGAAAATAAAATAGTGGGTCACCAGCTTGACTTCTTATCATTCATTCAGCTACTTTAAGGTACCTGGCTTTTATTCAGGTATGTACACATTTTACTCTCTAGTGCTGTCAGAGACAACTTCTGGGGTTCTCAGATATTGTTGGATTTTGCCTGTGGCACTCTCCTTGCTGGTTTAATTCAGATTTGTTCACTTGCTTAGAAGTATCCATCGTCTTGTTTAGGAAGAGACCCAAAACTTCTTCGTAATGAGAATGGTATCATATTTACAACTTTCAAAAATGTGTTTTATCATCATCTAGATAACAGTGATTTTATTAGTTTTGGGAACTCCCAGGTGAGGGAACTCCCCCTACCCATGCAGGTCAGCACCTTCTCTCTAGTCTTAAGCAGTTGTCTAGAGAATGGAGAAAGTAAGTGATTTGCCCAGAGTCTCACAGCCAGCATGTGTCAGAGAAGTTGACTGGCATCAGGGCGCCTCTCAATGCTCTGTGCCACACAGCCTGTCCATAACATGATAAAGGTTAAAATGGAATTCAGATAAGTCTTTAGAATATTTTCTCAAAATAGTTGTAGATTTTCTGCATTGTCAGACTGCAAGGGAATAAGTATTTCCTTATAAGATAACTGTTGTACCTAAAATGAATACAATCACAGATTCTACTGTGTGCTGTGTACTGAGTACATTGACTCCTTACAGTATCCCAAATAATGTTAGAGCCTTCTCATCTTCCACTGGTATCTCCTGAAAAAAAAAGTCCATGTTTGGCCTGTGTGCTTAAGGGAGGGAGAAAGAGAAAATACTGAGAGGATAGGATAGTGTCTGTGTCGAACCCTTGGTCACGAAAATCTGGTTTTCCTCCCTTTCTTTTAGGTCCTTGAGGCAACCCGGGTGAATCGCCGGAAGAGTGCACTGGCCTTACGTTGGGAAGCAGGAATATATGCCAATCAGGAGGAGGAGGAGGATGAATAAATATTTCTCAACCAAGTTTGTTTGGTGCATGGAACAGGAAACCAAAAAAAAATCAAGAAAAAGGAGAAAAGAAAGTAACCTTTTTAAGGAAATATTTATTAAGGAGTAAATTTTTGGGAGGAAACTTAAAATCAAATGTACTCATCTACTGAACTCTCAGCATACCCCAAGGGGAAAAGAGAGCAGGAGAGGATTCCTGTGACCATCCATAGGAACAGTAACAGCTGTGGTGCCTACAGCAAGTAACCATTGAAGGTCAAAGCAATTGCAGATCGTGGAAACCTGAGCAAATCAGTGTGCTTCCTTCCAGCAGGACTGCCTGCCTAGCTCTGAGCTAAGAGCAAGCAGTCCATGGGAGGCTCTATCAGAAGAGCACGTCTTGTGCAGAAGCAGTTTAGCCAGGCACATGGCATTCCTCTGGATCCTCCTACAGCTTCATTGTTCCCGTTCCCCATGCTGTGCTAGGAACATCATGATCCCCTTGTTACTCAATAGCCATAAATAGGATGTTGTTGTTTTGTTTTGTTTTTTTTTAAAGAATTTTTCAAGAGAGAGGTAAAGCTACTCTCTTTCTCTTAATTTAACTCTTTTTAAAATCAGGAACCATCACTGCAAAATGTACAATCCATATTTTACAATCAGTATACTTAATAAAATATTTCTTCCTTTTACAGACACAATCTCTTTTAGATTAGGAGGTTGAAGAACGTCAGGGAGGGGAGCCAACACAAATGAGTTATTTTAGCTTTAGGATCCTGTCTGCTTGTAATGTTGACTGGTCTCCAGTTCCTGAGAACATATTTACATAATTGTGTTTATTAATATAAAAATCTGTATTTAGTGGACAACAAGTATTTTTATGATGGGAAGGGGGCCGTGCTTGTGTACAGTCTTTACACATTGAACAAACGATTCAGAGAGTCTAGGGGTGGGAGAATGAATATAGTTTTTAGAGTGGCAATAATTGAAAACCAAGAAGGGCACATTTTGACTTAGATGTATTAAACAAGAAGACAATAGCAGTGTTTATAACTATATTTTGTAATGATGAAGCAGGCCTTGAAGAGAGTGTGAGAAATGGAAATCTTTGGATTTCCAGAAAGTGAAAAATTTGAGAGGTCTTGGAAGTAGAGAAAAGTAGAAGGAGGAGAGGAGAAAGAAGGAGAAGGAAAAAGGTTATTTTTGCAGTTCAACCAGTGTTTTTTAGAATGATACATGGAAACAAAAATAGGATTGGAGTCAGCCACAAATACTAAAAAGTGTGTGCGTGTGTGTGTGTACATGTATAAAATGTAGTATGTACACTTGTGTGCAGGTGTGCGTGCTGAAATTCCAGAATGACCTTGGATTAGGATTATAAAATTATTTTTTCCAGAGCTGTTTGCTAGCTACTGGAGTGATTGAGAATTTCTTTTTTTATGAAAAGGGATATAAAGGCACTGAGTTGAGGCAGTATTTGTAATATTAAATTGACCCAACATAGTATTTGCATGAGGCCCAATTGCAATGTTTTGAGGCAGTTTTGTAAATTGATATTTAGAAAAAGGATTGTGGTATTTATTCTTGTGCATTGTATTCATAGGTAGACATAGAGGATGCTGGTTTTACACTTTATTTCATTTAAAGCAATATAACGATCTTCTACAATTGGGTGCCATAATATCTGGATGAGAATTTTTTTTTTAATCTGATGGTGAGGAAACAATAACCTGCTTCCTTTTCTTCATAACTAGTATTTTTTTATTTTTTTAAGGCAATAACTAAATTTATTCTCACCAAAATTCACTTCTACTTTGTTCCGGTATGTCACATGATATGATAGGTGTTGCTCTAACACAGACCTGCACAGCTTGTAAACTTCGAGCAGCAGGTATGTTAGACTACAGACAGAATGAGGATGGTTGGTTGCTCTTGGGTCATGTGACAAACAGGAGTACGCAGTGGCAGTCCTACAATTTTGGGGCGCCACGTGTTGTGCAGGGTTTCTCTAACAGAAAACAATTTCCACTTAAAGTATATGGCAAATTCCACAATGCATTATTCTTGGGGTTTTTTAGTAGATAATATGTGTTGACTTGGGGGGGGAGCAGGGAATGTAAGCAAAAATGGTATTAGCAAGGGGGATAGAAATGGTGGACTGCCAAAGGGCTGTCTGTCTGAAGCCAGTTTTTAGAAATGTGAACCAAAAATTGCACGCTGTTAACCTGATGCATCTGGACCTGTGAATTTTGTTTTGTTTTCTATAAGTAATAAAGTGAAATTTCTTTGAGTCCTGCATTGTCCATAGACATCAAGAAACGATTCCAAAGTGGAGCAATTAGGCACCTATTGGGTATTTTTAAGAAGGGCTTGAGCTTGACTGAATTTTTCTTTTAACGAAGTTATGCCCACATT
Organism: Notamacropus eugenii; assembly: GCF_028372415.1. NCBI lineage: Eukaryota > Metazoa > Chordata > Mammalia > Diprotodontia > Macropodidae > Notamacropus > Notamacropus eugenii. Next base: position 401,773,933 of record NC_092874.1, read on the forward strand.
AAGACTACTTTTGGGAAAATGTACAGGTAGAAGGATAGTTTCCAAACAGATTAAATGCACCTGGGTTTGCATTAATGGGCTGAAATGAAACCCTTTAGCAAAAGACACTTCTTGTTCTGAGGGCCACAAAGAATTTCACAGCTAAAAGGAAACCTGGAGGTCACATAGGGTAATGCTTTCCTTTAATGGATTAGAAAACTGAGGGCTTGTGCAGAGTCACGCCAAGTGGTCCATGATTGGAATTTCAAGTTTTTGATTCCTCATCCTCCATTTCTTCTGCTCCAAGATGCTGCCTTTCTGGCTATCTATTGTCATTCCTTACCCAAAAAATATCCTCTCTGGGAGGACTGCAAATTAGAATTCCCTGAATTTTCCAGAATGCTTATTCATTTTGCAAGCAAGCATTCTTGAGCACCTGTTGCGTGCATAGCTCCAGACTAGGCTCCATCAGTAAGAATCCCAGAGGGGATTTGGTCACTGGGGAAGATAGAGTTTTTTTCTTTTTTTAAATGAAAAGAGTAAGTCCTGCTTACTTTCCTTTCCCCACCCTAAACTCTATCCTCTCCCTAAATATCCACAGAAGAATACTCAAGTAGATGGAATATTTTGTATTCTTGATGAAATCAAGCCTGTCTTTCCCTCTCCCTCCAAGCACAGAGTGGAAAGAACGCTGACTGGAATCTGAGGACCTGAGTTTAAGTCCTGCCCTTGGTGTTGATGACTTATGTGACCCTAAACAAGTCACTTTAGTACCCAGTCCTCCAATGACCCATCAGTTCAGTTGCTGATGTGACAGGTTGTCTCTTGCCTCCTCACCTTTGGTTTTTCATCCAGAAATTGCGGAAGCAGAAGTGGGGTTTTGTTCCCAGCAGGAGGCATAGGCTACATGTGCCCCTTGGATCAAGCTATGCAGTTTATTCTCCTTGTCAGTATCACTTGCATGTTACCACGTAGGTGTCCATATATATATGTAGTATATATAGTATGTATGTATATATACATACATGTATGTATCCATATGAACACACATATATATGAAATTCAAAGAAGGAATATTATTACAGAGTTAATACTATCTTCATGGAAAAATAAAACCTTTCTCCAGCTAAAGGATGGATGTAATGAGATTGTATTGGGGGAAAAAATAGCTTTAGCATTAGCGTTAGTGAGCATACCCAGTTTTGGGTTACAACACTAATATCCTGAGCTGTTATTCATGGAGCTGCCAAACTTTGATTTTTTTTGTCTTGCTTCTTGATTCATATTACGTTAAAAAGAAAAAAAAAAACTTTTAGAAGCCACGAAGCAGTCGATTATGACCTGTCAATCATATTGTTTACCTGGCTTTCTGTGTATGTTAACCTCGTAAATGTAATTATTCTGCTTCTGTTTTATAGTGACTGTGAGATATACAGTGCAAGTATATAATTATTTTCTCATTAAAACCAAAGCCCGTGTTGTGTTTCTATAAATGACTACTATTTAAATCTTAGTCACTTGGCCTGGAGAAGATGGATCCAGTGGGAAAAGCAAAATCTAAATGAAGGCAATTTGGGAGCTACAGGTTTTGAAGATGAAATCCTTTCACATATGTCACCCATAAAATATCCAACTCAAGAGCTCAGTGTATACTAAGTATGAGCTTGTCAGGAATGTCATGGTTCCCAGAGTAAACAATTTTCCATGCCCTCGACTAGTTTGGGGAAAGCCTGGGATGTAACCATCTACCTCTTTTGTTTGGGTGTTGCCTTCTGATTTTATCCCATAATAATTGCCTGATTCGTTCTGTCCTTCTCACCCTCCCTCCTTCTCCTCAGTACTGAAGTCTCCCTTGAAACAAAGGAAAACAGTCAAGAAAAACAGCCAATGCAGAGAAAATGCTGGAGAGACTATTCGACATTATGGAACAGGGGGAGGGAAGTGTTTCATCGCTTGTTTTCCACAGGCATCCTCCTTAGAAAATATCCTAAATGTGGGATGCCCACCTTCTTTACCTGAATTAAAATCAATCGGCATTTATTAAGAGCCTACTGGCACTTGAGGAAAGTAAGACAAAAATTAAATCAATTCAAAGATGACAGTTTGAGTATTCAAAATATAAAATGTGACAGTGTAATTTTCATTGGAGTTGTTTAATAATTGCTAAATGATATGAGAACCATAAGTTTCCTGAATTAAATCACTCAGCATTTATTATGTACTTCAAACCTAGCTAGCTTTTATACTGAAGACTATAGTGGAGCTCATTGTCCTTACAGACGATTTGTGAACTCATGATTTTATTTCTAAATAACTTGAGCACCTATTAATAAAATTGTTAACTGAAATCGACCGTCAAGGATGTGATTTACTTTATGCCATTTTTATTGTTTCAAAATATCATGAAATTTGGTGTTTCTGTTGGGATTCCTTGCTAAGAGATCAGTTTGAATTCTTAGGAAATTGTCCCTCAAAATTGTATTGGTATCCCCAGTGCCAAACACAGTAGGAAGCACTGAAATTCTTAGTGATTCATGAATAAGCTCAAAAGAATTTGAGTAAGTATGAGATTGTTGCCTCTTTGCCACTATAGGCTTCCTGATGTGAGCCTTCTGAGATCCAATTCTGGTAGTAATTCTGACAGAAACTGGGAGTTTGATTTGTGAACAAGAGGCATAACTTTTTTTTCTTAACATGTGAAGGTTTAAGTGAGAAAATAAATGAAGAATTAGTTAACTTACAAAGCCAGTTTAAAAAAGTAAAACTAATTGGAATAACTCACATTTGTATGGCACTTTATCTAATGTCACCGTATGTGACCACAGTTCTTCCTCACAACACTGAGGCAGTCAATGTAATTATCCCTGTTTTACAGATGAAGGGGAATGAGGCTTGGAAACATCAAATGATTTGTCAAAGGTCCCACATCTATATTTCCACATGGAAATATAGGTCCTCTAACCGTAAATCGTAGCACATCTTTTCATTATAGCAGCTGCCTCACAGAAGGTAGAAGGCCAACTCTTGCTTGGAATTTAAATTCACCTCAGTTACTAGTTCTGATAGCAGTGGGGAGAAAAAAGCTCCAAGAATCAGAATAGATAATAAAGTGATAGAATTAGTCATTTACAGTGCCTTATATGTAAAGGTTGAATAAGTAGTCTGAATATAGGATTCTGATTTTCAAAGTCCATATGGTACTAAAATGGGTAAATATGACCCACTTTAGGGACTGTGTGGTATAGTGTGCAGAAAGCCAGCCTCAGCAGGGTGTTCAAGGCTCACTTCTAATACGTATCAGTTGCGTGACTGGGTGAATCACTTAACTTCTCAGGTCCCTAGGCAACTCAACAAGGTATGGATCTGCTTTGAAAACATGGAGTTTCTTCACCAGTGAAATTCTTAGGCAAGTGAAATAATATTTCCTATAGAAGATAGATAGACAGACACATAATCCAGGCATGTAAGACATTATTCTTGTATGTCTCCCAATACCTAGCAAAGTCTTGTCACTCATATTAATTACATAATGGTTGTTGATTGATTTAATTATTAGGAAAATAAAAGAGTTAAACTATGTATATTCCTACAAACTCAAACTACTAGAATTAATGATTTTGTTTTGCAGATGGAACCACCCCAGCCCAGGGCTTTTTGTTTAAGTTGAGTCTCACTCTACAGGATGCCATTTGGGATTTTCTTTGCAATGATACTTCAGTGTTTTGCCATTTCCTCCAGCTCATTTTACAGATGAGGAAATTGAGGCAGTTAATTCACTTGCCCAGGATCACACAGCTAGTATCTGAGGATGGATTTGAACTCAGGTCTTCCTGACTCCAGGCCTTGCACTCTATTTACTCTGCCACGTGGCTGCAGCAAAGGGCACATTAACATACCTAATATTTAAGTGTTTTGTTGTTATTTGTGTGTGTTTGTCCTTCATTGCTGAAGAAGACCATGCCACCAGAGAAATAATGGCATGACTTGCCCTTGATTTTGTTTTGAGTGAGGGAGGGCTATGCAGATTACCAGCCTTACTTCTCCAGAGCCATCTGAATCCAGGTGACCAGATATTCATCAGGATAACTGATGACCCAGGATGAGGCAATTGAGGTTAAGTGACTTGCTCAAGGTCACACAGCTAATGAGTGTCAAGTGTGTGAGGTGAGATTTGAACTCAGGTCCTCTTGACTCCTGCACTGGTGCTCTACCTGCTGCACCACCTAGCTGTCCGGTTTTATTTTTGTTACTTTGTAAAGCCCAAAAATATGATGAACTGATGGTAAATCAGGAGATTGCCTCTCTGAAATAATAATGTAAATCAATGGGAAGATTGTTCATTTTAATCAATCTTTGACAAAAGTGTGATTTGCCACATTTCCTAATGTGAAGCACAGCTATCCATAATACAGGATGAAATAATATGAAACAATCTTCCCTATTGGGCAGGCCTGACTAGAACCCTGTCTGTTTAAATACTTCCACATCTTCCCCATTCGCACTCAAAAAAAAAGTTGTGACTTGACAAAGGATTCAGGAGAAAGTTCAGAGATAGTGTTAAAAATAACCCCAGGTAATAAGAGATAAAGTCCATACAGCAGCATAACCCACAAAAAGACAAAACAAATTTCCAGCCCAAGACAACTTGGAAGGTTGGCAGGAACCAGGGTGGGAGTGAAGTGCAATCCAGCAAAGGTTGCACCAGCACAACCCTGGCCCCAGTAAACCAGGATCAGACCTTGGGAGCAACTGAATCAGCAGTGGTGATGACTGCTTCCAGAGCTGTCAACCCACAGATGATAACGGTGTGAAACAACAGGTCAGAAGGAGATTATCGGGGTCTTTTTGCTAGCACTGAGGCAGGACTCTGTTGCTTTGCTCATACTCAGTTCCAGGTCCTCAGTGGCAATCCCAGAGTCAGGAGGAACACTAGCATAGTAGAGCTTGCTTGCAGCTACAGTGGAGGGGGGACCCTCCTCAGTTCCGGGGCAGAAGAGTTTTTGTGGTATCTCACAGACCAGAGCACAGGTCAGGATCATACCATCATGGAAGGACTGAAAGCTTACAGGTCCCTAGAAGTATCTCTGAAAACAGCTGCACAAACCCCCTGAACCTTGGGACAGTGTGCCCTCCATGCTGGAAGCAGAGCCCTATTTGTTTAAAGACTTAAAAGTCAACTAACGACCTGGGAAAATGAGCAAACAGCAGAAAAAACTCTGTCTGTTGAAAGTTACTATGGTGGTAAGGAAGATCAAAACACACTCAGAAGAAAACAACAAAGGCAAAGACTCCAAGGAAAATATGAATTGGTGTCAGGTCATAGAAGAGCTCAAAAAAGATTTTGAAAGTCAAATAAGAAAGGTAGAGGAAAAATTGGGGACAGAAATGAGAGTGATGCAAGAAAATCATGAAAAACCAGCCAACAGTTTGGTAAAGGAGACACAAAAAATACTGAAGAAAATAAAACCTTAAAAAAATAGACTAGGTCAAATGGTAAAAGAGGTTCAAAAAATGAGAAGAATGCCTTAAAAAGCAGAATTGGCCAAATGGAAAAGGAGGTCCAAAAGCTCACTGAGCAATTCCTTGAAAAGCAGAATGGAGCAAATAGAAGCTAATGACATTATGAGAAATCAAGAAACTATAAAACAAAACCAAAATAATGAAAAAAATACAAGACAATGTAAAATATCTCGTTGGAAAAACAACTTGACCTGGAAAATAGATCCAAGGGAGATAATTTTAAAATTATTGGACTACCTGAAAGCCATGATCAAAAAATCAGCCTAGACATCATCTTTCAAGAAGTCTTATATTCTAGAACTAGAACATAAAATAGAAATTGAAAGGATCCACACCAATCACCTCCTGAAAGAAATCCCCAAAAGAAAACTGCCAGGAATATTATAGCCAAATTCCAGAGTTCCCAGGTCAAGGAGAAAATATCGCAAGGAGCCAAAAGGAGCATATATGGAGGGCACAGGTGTGATTTGAATATGAAAAGATGATATCTAAAAAATAAAATTAAGGGGTGAAAGAGGAATGCACTGGGAGAGAGAGAAAGGGAGAAGTAGAATGGGGTAAATTACCTCACATAAAAGGCAAGAAAAAGCTTTTGCAGTGGAGGGTTAAAGGTGGGAATTGAGGGGGAGGGAGTGAACCTTACTCTTATCAGAATAGGCTCAAAGAGGGAATAACATACACCTTCAACTGGGTATAGAAATCTCTTAGTTACCCTACAGGAAAGTAGGAAGGGAAGGGGATAAGAGAAGGGCAAGGGAGAGGGTAGTCAAAAGCAAACACTTGTGAAGAGGGACAGGGTGAAAAGAGAGAAACAATAGAATAAATGGGAGGGGCATAGGAAGGAGGGAAATACAGTTAGCAATAGTAGCTGAACAAAATTTTGAAGCAAGTTTCTCTGATAAAGGCCTTATTTCTCAAACAGAGAAATGAGTTAAATTTGTAAAAATAACAGCCATTCCCCAATTGACAAATGATGAAAAGATCTGATCAGTTTTCAGATGAAATAATCAAAGCCATCTATAGCCATATAAATAAATAACTATTGATTGGAAAAATGTAAATTAAAACAATTCTGAGGCACTACCTCATGCCTATGAGACTGACTAATAGGACAGAAAAGGTAAATGACAGATGTTGGAGGGGTCTTCGGAAAAATGAGACTTTAATGCACTGTTGGTGGGGTTGTGAATTTATTCAACCATTCTATAGAGTAACTTGGAACTATGGCCAAAGGGTTATAAAACCATGTATACTTTGACCTAGCAATACTAGGTCTGTATCTCAAAAGAGATTTTTTTAAAAGCTAAAAAGTAAAAGGATCCATATGTACAAAAATATTTATAGCAGCTCTTTTCTGCTATAAAGAGAATAACAATTAGAAATTGAGAGGATGCCCATCAATCGGGGAATGGCTAAATAAGTTGTGGTATGTAATTATGATGGTAGAGTAGAGTAGTATAAGAAATGATAAGCAGGAGGCTCTCAGAAAAACCTGGGAAGACTTGCATGAGCTGATGCAAAGTGAAATGTACTGTGCACAAAGTAACAACAGTATTGTAAGATGATCAGCCATGAATGGCTTGGCTGTTCTCAGCAATCCAGTGATCAAAGACAACTCTGAAGGACTTTGGATGAAAAATGCTCTCCATCCCCAGAGAAAGAACTGATGTTCTGAATACGGATTGAAGCATATTTTATTTACTTTATTTACAGATTGAACCATACTTTTTAAACTTTATTTTATTTCATTTTTCTTGTGTTTTTGCTTGTCATTGTTTTCTTTCACAACATGACTATTATGAGTATGTTTTGCATGACTACATGTGTATAACCTATATGGAATTGCTTGTCTTCTCAATGGGGGGGGGAGAGGAAGGGAGAGAATTTGGGACTTAAAGTTTTAAAAACAAATGTCAAAAATTGTTTTTACATGTAACTGAGGAAAAATAAAATATCAAATAAAAGCTCAAAAATAAATAAAATAAAATACATATTTTGATAACTAATTCAATATAGTTAGATTCCTTTATATTCTCTGTTATGTTATATTCATTTAAAAACATCCTGAGAAGAGGTCCATTAAGTTTCTCTAGATTGCCAAAACCATCCAGGAAACAAAAATATTTAAGTATTCCTGATAGAATTTGTTTCATCATGAACCTTGGAGTCAGAATGAGGGCTTGCAAAAAAAATAGAATGCCCATCTGTGAGCAATCCCAAGCCTCTGAGCGAAAGCAGACTGCTTGCTTTGTTGAGGGATTGTGGATGGGGCTTTATTCTCAGCCCTCTTGGAATGTTGAATGTGAGTCCAGCCCTGTCAGGATCTCATCATCAGATGTTTATTGACATAGAAGCCTAATGGGAACACCCTGTCTCCTCTTCCCACCAGCTACATCCCCAGGTCCCCAGTTTGGGAAAACTATGAAAGCTGATGACCAGCACCTTTCTTTTCCCTGGTGATGTCCCTATTCCGTCACAGGCATAAGGGTCCTTTCTTCATGTGATAGAGTCCTTTCTCCAGCTACTGATAACCACCCTGATAAGTCAAGCTTTACCAGGCTTTCACCCTTATCCACCTCAACCCTATCTTTCCTTTAGTCCATTTTATCTGCCGTTTCTGTCTACTGGAACCTTACTTCTGTTGTTAACAAACTGCCCTTTATCTTAAGACTCTTCATCTCAGACTCTTTCCATGTTTTAGTACTGGGGGTACACCTACCCCTCCAACGAATCTTCCTTTCCACTTCAACCTTGGGGATTTCAACCTGTCTCTTGGAGATTTCAATACTTCAGTGAAGCCTCTTTGAATGTCCTAGCCTCCCAATTCATCAACAACCTCAAGTCCCATGAGCTACTCACAAGAATCATTGCACAAAGGATTTCAAACTTTGAAAATCTTTGTACCTATCCTTTATCACTTCCGCTGTCCCTCTTACCTCCTCCTAATGGTATTCTTCAGCTTTTCTGTGATCCTCAGTCCTTCCATATCTCTATTCTCCCATTTCATTCTCCCCTACACCAGTCACAATCTTGATTAACTAATGTTAAGAAGACAGCATGGTATGGTGGACAGAGCGCTGGACTTGGAATCTGGAATACCCAAGTTTGAGTTCTGCCCTGGAAATTTACTAACTTACTGGGGAAGTAAACTAATATCTCAGAGCCTCGGTTTCCTCTTTCATAAATGAGGTATGATAGCACCTACTTCACATGATTGTTTTAAGGAATAAATGAGGTAATACAGACAAAGCTCTTTGCAAATCTTAGACAGAAATAGATAGACATCTATCTATCTATCCATCTATCTATTTATCTATCTCTATCTATGATTAAGTGATATATTTGCCTTCCATTCTTGAGTCTCCTGACTCTGTACACTACTGTCATTCATATCCAGTGATCTTTCAACCCTGGGCCACTCCCACCATCTACCTCATTCCACCTGTTCTACTCCAGTTCTCCTGAATGCCACTGGAGATGGTGCCACTGTACCAAACAAGTCCAATGTGAATTTGGGTTACCTGAGCTAATCTCCTTTATAAAAAAACTTTAATTCTTTCCTGATTCTGTCATACACACCCAATGTCATACACATTGTTCTACGAATAATTACCTTTCACTTTCAGCAGATGACCTCACCTTGATTCACTTCAGCCACTACAGTGCCCCAGAGGTGAGGCTGTGTGGAGTACTGAAACTATTCTCCGAGTCAGGAAGATCTGAGTTGAGTTCCAGATCTAGCACATCCTGGCCACATTGACCAAGTAATGAACTTTAACCACTTGGCCACTCTCTAAAGACTAACTTGCAAAGCAGAGCTAATTAGTATCAGTGGAAGGAATTTCCTACTGGAAATTCTCTGTACCAAAGAAATCTAGTACACAATTAACACACAAACAAAAGTATGCCAAGAATTGTAAAAAGCATAGGGGATACAAAGACAAAAACTAAACTGAACCTGCCCTCAAGGAGTTTCTTTATTCCAGGGTGATAAAACACATACATTTTACTGAGAAAACAGGCCAGACAAAATCGTCCACTCTGGCTACTTCTGCCTCCTCTCCACCCACCCAGTTTCAACACCTAAAATCAACTTTCCAAACCCACAACTCTACTGAAATTGTTCTTTCTAGGGTTACCTGTGACCTCTGAACTTCTAAGTCCATTGGCTTTCTCTGAGACTTCATCCTTCTTGAGCTCTTGTCAGTCACTGACATTGCTGATTACCTCTTACAGTCTCTTCTCACTGTTCCTTCTTGGTTCTCCTACCTATTGAGTCATTTTTCATCTCCTTTACTAGTTTATTATCCATCTCCTGTTCCCCAAAATAGATGTCCTTGAAAGACTCAGTTCCTCTTTAGTAACTCTACACTCTTCCCTGATAATCAAACCCATCAGCTCCCATGTGTGCTCAATTATATCTATAATACAGATGGGTGATATATTCAATTATATCTATATGTAGGTGATTCTATATATATGTAATAGTATATGTTATTATTAATTATTATCAACAATAATATAATTATAATAAACAAGTTAAAATTATTAATGATATTACTATTATTAATATATATATAAATAAATCCAATAGGTGATTCCTTCAATCTCAGTCTCAGTTTTTCTCCTGTGCTGTTGTTGTGTACTCTGTGACCTCATTTGGGATTTTTTGTGCAAAGATACTGGAGTGGTTTGCCATTTCCTTCTCCAACTCATTTTAGAGATTAGGAACTGAGGCAAATGTGGTTAAGTAACTTGCCCCGGGTCACATAACTGGTAAGTATCTGAGGTCAGATTTGAACTCAGGAAGATGAGTCTTCCTGGTTCCTAGCCCAGTCCCATGTAGTTGCCCCCTTTCTCCTGTACCTCAGTCCTGTAACACCAACTGCCTACTAAACATTTTCAATCTGGACATCCTGTCAGCATCTCAAACTATACCTATCCTAGACAGGATACAATTCTATCTTTGTTTTGTTTTATTTTATTTGCTCTGAATAGCATTACAATCATCCCAGTGACCTAGGTTACTTCCTTGGAGTGCTCCTTGATTTCACACATTTCTACACGTCCACATAGCACTTAAATATGGTCCTAGTTTGTTACAGTTGCTGTGTTCCAAAATAATTTTCCTGAGTTCTAGGTCCTTCCACTATTCTGATTGGAAAACTACCAGAGTTGATGGTCCTATGCAACCCTCAACCATTAGATCTTGTCCTGTCAAATCTGGATGACTCTTCTTCCACATCTTTCATACCCGCCCCATCTCAGCTCTCACACGGCCACCACCTTTGATCAAGCTTCCTTTGTTTCTTGCCTAGATTACTATAATTGGTCTCTCTGCATCCAGTTTCTACCTTCTTCAATGCATCATCCAGAAGTTGCCCAAAGAACCTTTCTTAAGGCACCTTTCAGTGGTTCCCTATTGCCTCCAGAGCAAAATACAGTACAGACTCCTCAGCTTCACATTTAAGACTCTCCACAATCTGGTTCCAATCTACCTTTCCAGCCTTACTTCCTATTACTTGCCTTCACTGCAGCCCAACTGCTCTAACTATCCCTTGAATTTGACATGCCATCTCCTGCCTCCAGACCTGGAATATACCTTGTCTTTTCTTTGGCTTTCAGAATCCTTGAATTCCTTCAAAGTTTGTGTATCCATCTTCTCTCCAAAGGCTTTCCCTATCTTCCCAGTTGTTAATGTTCTCTTTCCTCTAAGAACTCAGTATTTCATGTGCTACCCTTAGACCTTTGCACTGGCTATTACTCATACCTGGAATTCTTATCCTCCTTACCTCTATGCCTTTGAGCTCCTAGATCCCTCCAAGATTCAGTTCCCTAGTCCCTCCCCCTCCCCAGGTTATCTGTGCTATCCCCAATTACTTTATACTTATTTAGACTTGTATCTCCTCAAAAGAAAGTAAATTTCTTAGACTGCTTTTGGCTTTATATCTCTAACACTAGAACAATGCACAGTGGATGCTTTAATAATTGTTTCTAAATTGAATTGCTTTACCAAAGAATGGGAAAATAAGTTAAACAAAATAAGTTTATCCATTCAGAAGGAGGAAGCAGTGGTTTTGGAATGAGAGAACTTGCACTCTAATCCAAGTTCTGCTGCTAATTGATGGTATAGCCTTGGCTAGGTCATTTTCCTTCTCAAAACCTCACTCACCTTTTCCATCTGGAAAATGAAGAAAATAAAATTTATACAATCTAACTCACAGTGCTGTAAGGAAATTCCATTGTAAATCTTAAGGAGACATGACAGAAATGTGATTACAAACAATAAAGAGAGATTAAATCACCGAGGAGAGATTTCATGAATGCCTACGATGGCACTGAGTCAACTGGAAGGTATTCTCACTACTTATGAAAGAAAGACAAGAAAGTTGGCTTCAGCATGAAGGCTTTGGATCAACTGTAAGGAAGAATCTACAAAGTTTGCTCTAACTGGTGGTGTGTGTGTGTGCGTGTGCATGTGCGTGTGTGTGTGTGTGTGTGTGTGTGTGTGTGTGTGTGTGTGTGTGCGCTTCTCACCGCAGTAAAAGTATTAAACACTTGACTGGAATTCCAGGCAAAGATTAAGCCAGGACCTAAGGAACCAAACCATGTTGGAAGCCATCCAAGAGCTCCCACAGACAATCTGGTTCTATCATATGGTTCTGTAGAGAGGTGTTGTAGGTACTTTTAAACAACAGACTGACCAGACACGATGATGGACTAGCAACACAGACCTACAGCTGAAAGGGACTCCAGAGGCTATTTAGTCCAATTCCTTCATTTTATACATGAGGAAACTGAGGCCCAGGGAGTATAAAGTGACTTGTACAGATAGTACGTGGGTAGAGACAATGGAGACTCAGTACAAGGAAGTAAATCCCTATCAATTTGTAAGCAACACACAATAGCAAAGACCCTCCCTCTCCCCTGTTAAGGAAAAGCTATTTGGGAGCAGCCCCCAACCCAATCCAGGATTCCTTATAACTATTTTTTTGTCAGACTTTCCACATTGGAATAGTGACATCTAGAGGACAACAACAAATCAACCAGTTTTTCCTAGAACTTTTCTTCATTCCTGGGTACCATGTTCCATTGCAGGGTGATTCTCTGACCATCATGTGATGGGACCACCTGAAAGTCATACTGTGCAACCTGCCATGAGGCTGAATTACAAAGAAATGTTGGATTCCAGTGATTTCAAACAATGCTTTCCAATTCAAGCTATATTGGGTTTCAGTAAAACATCTCAGTTTTCAACCAATGGACCAAATTCATTTCTTCTGCAGACCTGCTCAGCTTTTCACAGCCCTGGTACAGTGTTTCTCAGCAAGTCAGAAAGTAGGGGACAGGAAATTAGCAAAGAAGTCGTGAAGCAGAGGTGGAAGATACAAGGAGGAATTAGTATTTTTTTTTTTGTTTGATTTTTATGTTTGAGGGAGGGAAAGACTAGCACAGTAGCCCATACCTGAAAACCCTGCTAAGGGAAGTTGAGGCTGGCTGATTTTTTGAGCCTGGGAGTTCTGAGCTGCAGTGGGCTATGCTGATGAGTATCTGTGCTAGGTCCAGCATCATGATGAAGGGATGCAAGAAAGAGTGAGAAGGGGACTGGGTTACCTAGTAAGGAGAGATAAACTGGCCTAAGTAGAAAACAAGAGCTGGTCAGAGCTCTTTAGGAAGTACAGGATAATTTCCTATACTTCCAACCTGGGCAAGATAGGAAGACTTAGTCTTTAAAACAAACAAATAAGCAAAAGTAAAGAAGATGGCAGTTACAGAAATAGTTAAAGGATATGAACACGCAGTTCTCCAAAGATTTGCAAACTACTAACAACCATAGGAAAGAATGCTCTAAATCACTAATAATAAGAATTAAAAATTGAGACACCCCCATTGTCTCAATTCACAGACATTAAATTGACAACTATCAAAAGATAAGGAATTTATAATGTTAGAGGGGCTACAGAAAGACAGGCACAGCACTACACTGTTAGAGCTGTGAATTGGTCCAACCATCCCAGAAAACAATTTGGAATTATGCTTAAGAATAACTAACGTGTCCATATTCCTTGAGCCAGCGATCCCATTGTAGGTCTTTACCCCTAGGAGGTCAAAGACAGAAAGAAAGATTCCCCCATGCATCAGTATATTCATAGCACTGCTTTTTTGTGGGAGTAAAGAAGTGGAACTAAGTAAATTAATTGGAGAATGACTGAATATGATAAGAATGATGCATAGGAAGCATTCAAGAGAGCGTGGGAAGGACATGAAGAAATAAAAAGGAAAGTAAGCCAAGTAGGAAACAACACACATAAAAATAATACTGTAAATAGAACAAAAAAATGAAAACACTGGATAAAGGTTGAAAAATCCATCTTCCTTCCTTTGTCGCAGAGGTAGAAAACTATGGCTGTAGAGCATTATATAGAGAGTTAGACCTAACTAATGCTTTGGTTAGTTTTAGAAAACTGCCTTCTCTGCTTCTCCCTCTCCTGCCCTCTCTTTGCCTCTATCTCTCTCTGTCTCTGTCTCTCTCTCTGTCCCTCTCTGATTCTCTGTCTCTCTCCTTCTTACACAGGAGAGTTTTCTGGGTGGGGTTTGGAGGAAGGGATATAGTCAGAAATTAAGGTGATTTTAAAACAGAAGATATCAATAACTTTTTTAATTAAGACAGTAGAAAATTTTTTTATAGACTGATAAAAATGGGGCAACAACTTGATGTCAGGAAACATTGATTTAGAAAACAAGAAGTCAATCCCACTATGTTTTAGCTTTACTGTAATTGTAGTCTGGTTGAAGGAAAGTCAATGTGAGACAAAATTCCTTCTCAAGATCCCTTTCAAGTCCAGGATGCTATGATTGGGATGAAAATACCACAGCACAAGTTGTCAAATTTTTAATATATAAAGGAACTAGTAGAATGAGAGCTAACAGTGCTTGTTACCAGTGTCTTCAGATGCTCAGGTACGTACATTAGCTTAGAACAGAAAAAAAATGATTCAGGAAGTTATCAACAGTGTGATATGACAGTAGAAAAGGGTTATGCAATCAATCCTTAGATTGCATTGAGAGGTGTAATGCCTTGAATGAGGGAGGTGCCTTTTCTCACCCTGATCAGACACCTTTGGGATTATCATATTCAATTTGGGGCACCACATTTTAGGAAGAAGTAGGTGACCAGAATGGTGGAAGGCCTTGAGATAATTCTAAAAATAATGCTGTTAAGGATAATTAGAATAGCTGATCCATATTTCCCTTCAAAGGTTTGCAAAGTACTTTATTACATCTTGGTGGAATTTCATAATAGCTTTGTGAGGCAGGCACTACAAGTATCAACCCCATTTTACAGAGTAAGGAACTGAGGCTGAAAGTGACTTGCCCATGGTCACACAACTAGTAAGTATTATAGGCATGATTTGAACATAGGTCCTTTGCTTTGTACAAACTGATTAAAGGATCTGGGGATATAACCTGGAGGAAAGAAGACTTGGGGGCAATAGGGAAATTGACTTCAAATATCTGAAAGGCTACTGTGTGGAAGAGGGATTGGATTTGCTGGGCTTGACCCAAAAGGGCAGAACAAGGAAGTTTTGAGTTGCAGAGAGGCAATTTTTGTCTTGAAATAAGGAAAAAAAAATCTTGCTAACAGAGATCTCTAAAAGTAGAATGTGCTCCTTCTGGAGGTCAAGGGTTATTCTTCCATCAAAAAAAAGCAGGATGGTCACTTGCTGGGTTATTAGAAAGGGGATACTTAGCCAGGTACAGGTTGTTCTAGGTGGCCCCTAATGACCCTTTCAGTCCTGAGGGTCTGTGATTCTGTACCTTGAACCCTTTCTCTATGGGGTCCACAAGAGATCAAACTGTAAGACGAAAGAAGCAGTCATGCTAAGGTAAGTACAGGTTGTTCCATTAAGAGATAATGGAATGCTCAAACAAAAAAAAAATGAAACAGTAATGTCTTTTTGGATGTTTTCATGTGGAAAAGATTCTGAAGCTTCAAGCCTTTGAATAATCAATCAACAAACAAGCATTTATTAAGCAACTATTGTTGTTTGTACTTCATTTTCAAAAAGGACCAATGACATCATGGGTGATACCTTGACTCGTGGGTGAATTGGATTTAAATGAGGCAGAGTTGCATAAAGCATCAGCCTCCCTCTTTCTTCCTGAGTCATTGAAGTCCAGTGGCAAGGCAGAAGTCAGGATGACTGATGATGGCCTGGGATGCAGTGGATGACCTTGGTATCTTTGATGTTTGACCACGCTCTAAGCCTTCACAGTGCCTACTTTGGCCACCTTTGTAGCCTTTTGAACCAACTGTTCTTAGGCACCCATTCTACCAGGGGAAATCTTCACATGCTTGGGGTGGACAACTCTCTAACTCAGTGATGAATTTGTGGCCTGTCAGTTACACTCAACCTGGTTTAGCCCACCTGTCAAGACGATTTTACTGGGATGGGGCCACTTTGCACGCTACAGCTTCTTGGACCCACAGCAGAGAGCTGAGTGAAAGGTGGACACCAAAGGTGGATGAGCAGCCCTAAAAAGGCCTCACACCACAGGTGCTAGTCCTCCATAGACTTCATTAAGGAGCTACTATGTGCTGGACACTGAGGATACAAAAGCAAAAATGAAACTGTCTCTGCCTCCGAGGAACTTATATTTTATTGGGATGGGGAGGAGGGAGGAATAACATGTACATGCATGCATAAAATATACTTAATAAGAAATATGAGTCTTTTGATATGAAGCAGCACTGAACCCTCTAATAAGACTTTGAATAAGACTAGGTCCTAGGAACCTAGTACTAGACCTATCTGTCTATATATGTGTGTGCATGCATGTATATATGTGTGTGTGTACCAGACTTGTAATTTTATTGATATAAGGAATTCCTACTGAGGAAATTCTCTCTCCCAATGAAAATGAACATGCACTAAATCATAGTCTTCAGAGTACAAAGAGATTAAATGGTTTGCCCAGTCATAGTGCCAATGGTGAAACTTGAACCCAGGTCTTCCTGACTCCAGTGTGGGCTCTCGGTCCAATTGGAAAGGAATCTTTGTGTCCTCTCTTCTGTGCTTCTGTTAAAGTCCTTGTTAACTTAGTCCTTCAAACCGTGGAGCAAGGGCTTAACAAGTGATGTTATCTTTAATCCAACGTTAGGGAAATGATTTGAGGTTCAGTCTAACCATATCTACTATCTAATCAAACTTCTGATAGCTGTTGGCTACTGACCTCTAGGACTCTTCCTTTTTTTCCTCAATGAGCTCAGGGTCTGGCTCCAGTCTCTCTTCCCCCCAACTCTTTCTCTCAAACTAGTGGACTCCAACTTAAATACCGATATTCACTCAAACACCTTAACCTCACAGTTAGTTCCTTCTATCTACTATTGACTTCACATGACCTACTCCTCTGCCCCACCTCAGCTACATGCAAAGACTGTCATATCCTGGATTTTGCCATCACCCACAAATGCCCCACTTCCATGCTCATGAACACTGATATTTCCTTATCTGATCACAATATATTATCATTCCACCTCTCTCTCTGCCTTATAATCCCAAACCCTGTTCTTCCTTCACACCATGACTTCCAGCCCTTGAACCCCTCGATTCCCTCCTAGGCCATCATCCCCCAGACTCGTTACATTCTCCTTTTCCTTTCTTGATCCCTAGACTGTCCTCTTTTCAAGTCCTTTACCCCATTATTTTATTACTGATCTTGCCCTGCCAAGCCTCTCACAATCCAGTCTTCATACATGCTTCTGAAAGAAGCTGGAGAAAACCCTGAAACTGTGCTGATTAGGTCCACTACATAACCTCAAACCTTCCAAGGCCCCCTTCCATACACACTCTCCACTGAGAACCTTGCTTCATATTTTACTGGAAAAATGGAGGCCATTTGCCAAGAACTTTTTCTCCTATCCTCTTCATCACCCAGGTGCCTTCCACCACTATCTCCTTCACCCCAGTTTCTATAAAGAGGTTGCCCTTCTCCTCACTAAGACAAACCCCTCTACGCACATAAGTGATCTCATTCTATCCTATCTTCTCCAGTAGCATCTTTTTTAACTCCACTCTCACTTATCTACAATTTCTCCCTGTTTATTAGCTGTTCCCCTATTGGCTACAAGCATGCCCATGTCTCTTCTACAACAACAAACCTCTTCACCTGCTCCATCCACCCCTGCTAGCTATTGTCCCATATCTTTCCTCCCTTTTGTGGCTAAACACCTCGAGAAAGTTTTCTACAATTGGTACCTTCAGTTCCATTCCTCTTACTGTCTTCTTAACTCTCTAGAATCTGGCTTCAATCTCATTTTTCTATCAAAACTACTTTATCCAAAGTTACTAACAATCTCTGAGTGTCCCATATCATTTCGCTTGACGATCTCATTGGCTCCCCTGGATTCAGTTATCATGTCTATGCTGGAGTCTCAAATCTACTTATCTAGCCTTAACCTATTTGCCAACTTCCACCCTTACATTCTTCAATGCCTACTAGATGTCTAGAGCTGAATGTCTTGTAGATATCTAAAATTCAGCACGCCTAAAACTGATCCCAGTATCTTCCTCCCACCCCCCAAAAAAAAAACCTTTCCTCCTTCCAAACTTCCCTATTACTGTAGTAGCAAAGCTATCCCCAATATGCCACATGAGATTTTCATTGTGTGTTTTGAATGGAGGCAGAACAGACATCAATAGACATCGTCCTCCCCACTCTTCTCCATAAAAAGACTAATTCCAGCTAAGAGGAGAAGGAGGAGGCTGGAACCAGAAGCTTGGTCACCTTCCTCTGGGCTAGAATTATTTTGAATTTCCTTAAATGTCTTTAGTCTAGGAGGTGTGGTTTTCAAGTTCAAGCTTAAGTTCTATTCACTGGTCATTATTCAGGAAAAAAAGACCCAAGCTTTACATCAAAGACTTGATTCCCCACCAAATTCCAACTCTACAATAAACACACATAGTAAGTAGCAAAGAAACCTGTTTGTCCAAGTCGACAGCAAAACAAAAATTAGAAAAGACGTACATAAGTGAACACGTACCAGACGAGAACAGAGTAAAGGAGCTCTCACTTCGCAGGTAAGGTAACAGCTCAAGCAAGAGTCCTAGATCTCACCCAAGTCAAAATTTCCTGAAGTCTCTCATATAGTAAGCTGGGGAGTGGGACACCAATGGACTTTGGAATTTAGATTACACTGTCAAGGGCACCAACATCCTTCCAGTTACTCAGGTGTCATCCTCAAGTCCTCATTCATTCTCACCCACCCCTCACCCCCACCATATCTAATCTGTTACTAAGACCTGTCCATTTTACTTTTGCAATATGTCTCACATACACCCCTTTCTCTCCTCTGACCTTGCCCACCACTTTGGTGCAGGTCCTTAATACCTCACACTTGAACTGTCACAATAGCTTGCTAGTTGGTTTCCCCATTGCAAGTCTCTCCCCACTCCAGTTCATCCTCCACTTACCTGTCAATGTCATCTTCCTTCATGTCTAATCCTATCACTTCCCTGCTCAATAACTGCCAGTGGCTCTTTTCCAGGATAATCATTTCCAGGATAAAGTATACAATTCTGTTTGGTATTCAGAGCCCTTCATAATATGGTCCCTTCCTGCCTTTCCAATTCTCTTAAATCTTATACTCCTCCATATACTCTCCAATTCAGTGAAACTGGGACAATTCTATCTTTCACCAGATTGAAATAATCTCGCTGAAGGTCCTGTAAAAAGATCAGGGTTGCCTCAGTTTCATCATCTATAAAGTAAGAGAGTTTAACTAGATGACTTCTAGCTCTAAATCTATAATGCTATTATGTTTAGAGTCCTGGGACTACTAAGAGGAGCACAACTTCCAAAGAGAATCATAAATCTATTCCAACATGGAAAGCAAAGCAGTCTATGGGTAAGCCAAAGAACTGGTACTCCCTAGAAGACTTTTTGAAATTTTAGTCATTTTTAAAAATCCTTTTACCTCTGTGATAAAGTTAATTCATACCATGACAACATAGCATTAGAGGTTCTGGGACTCCAGTTGGGTGATATATAAGGAAGTCTATCTTTTCCAATTTCCTGTTAAAAAGAAAACATACTTTTTCCAGCAATAAAAACTAACAAAAGAAGCAAACAAAAAAGTAAAATGAGCAAGAAGTCTCCAAAATAAACTTTAAAATCAAGGAAATGAGCAAATCACATACACACACACACACTTATATAACCACATATATATATGTACATATAAAACCATATCATAACAAACACAAAAATGATAGAAGAAAAATGTTATTATAACAATTCCAGCAGAAGCATCAAAGCCAGAATTACATTGAAACAATAAAACAGATAATAAATGTAGAAATTAACTAAAATGATCACAAAATGAAATGTAAACAGGAACTAAGGGCATCTAAAGAATCTTGAGGACAAGATGATGATAAGGTTTAGAAATGTCTGTGAGGAATATGTAGAAAATATGTAGATTCAGTGATATGTACAATGTATCTAAGAGGCCCAAAAAATAACAGAAAGTAGAAGCAGAAAAGTCAACTCAGAAAAGTATTCAATTTGAAAAAACAAAAAACATTTGGAGCTACATAGACACTTTAATATTTCAACACACCTTTATTAAAAGCTTGTTTTGTGCTTGGCAATAAGAATACAATGAAAAAAAAATGAAACCATCTCTACCCTTGAGGATCTTACATTGTGCTGGGACTATTATAACATGTACCTCACAAGGAAATATAAAAATATATACAAATTATATACCAAAAATATGGAGTGATTTTGGGAGGAAGCTAGTTTTATAAGGCTTCTTATACAAAGTGCCTTTTGGGGTAAACCTTTAAGGGAACCAATGTTTCAAGAGGTACAGGGGAAGGCTGAGAACATTACTGGTAGAAGGGACAGTCTTTGCCAAAATACAGGCATAGGAGACAGAATGTCAGATACAGGCAGAGGTGCGCTGGTAAATGTTTAACAATCAGCTCTTTGGGGAAGGAGGAAATCTATACACACATTTTAAAATTTAATCTGAATTATTAACATTTTCTCCATCATAGCATTTGCTGTTTTCTGAGGTATAAATGCTCGTACTAAAAATTTAACAATGAGCCCTCTGGAGCTAGTATGAGCTGGCTTCAGCATACCCCTATCAGGGAACAAGTAACTAGAAATTTGACTGGAGGGACAAGTAAGGTAGAATAATATGTAATAAGCTTGTGTTAGGTTGGAACTAGATTTTTAAGGGCTTTAAATGCCAAACAGAAGAGTTTGTATTTATTCTAGAGACAACAGGTGACCTCTAATGCTTTTTTGATTAACAGAGTGACATTTAGAATTTCAGCATTATTAGAAATGTCATTTTAACTGCTGTGTTGAGAATGTATTGGAGGAGAGAAAAACTAAATGCAGGAAGACCACTTAGGAGTCTGCTGAGGTAGCTTAGATAAGGAGTGATGAAGGTCTGAATGGAGGTGACTGTAGTGAACAGAGAGTACAGATGTGGAAGAGGTAGAATGAATAAGACTTGTCAATTTCTTAGATATATGGGGTGAGTTTGAGTGAAGAATCCAAGGTTGACTCCAAGGTTGGAACATAAATCTGAAGGATATTTCACAGAAGAACATTTTTAAAATATTAGCTTTCTCATGAAGTATGAAAAAAATGTGTCCATTATATTTCCATGACCTGCCTTGCCATACTCTCCATACTCTCCTTCCTCATCTTCACCTCTTAGAATTTCCACTTTCCTTTAAGACTTGATTCAAATGCCATCTTTCTGGAGGAGGCCTTACCCAGTCCCTCCAGCTTCTAGAACCTTTCTTTCTAAATATCACCTTCCATCTACTCTGAATCTTATACATACCTACTTATTCATGCTAGAATGTTAGTTCCTTGAAGGCAGAGACCTCTTTTTTGTCTTTCTTCATATCTCCAGCATTTAGAACCACGCCTGGTACACAGTAAGTGATTAATAAATGCTAGCTGATGAAATGATTCAATTATAGAAGAAAGTTCCCCTGAAATACTGAAATCAAATTCACAGATTACCAACAGGGATGAATCAACCATACACATCATGGTCATGCTTAAAGACTTCAATTTTCTCAGCAATACTTAATTTAATTAAGCAAATTTAATTAAGGAAATTATTTTAAAAGCAGCCAAAAAGAAAAGCATCACATATTTACAAAAACATACAAAACATATCATTCCTGATTACCTAAAGTATTTCTACAAAAATAAGAAATGATAGAACCTAGAATGTGGCATGTCAAAAATTACTGATCATAGAGTTTGATCCCCAAATCTACTTTCTGGCAGTTTGTTAAGTATTCTTATCAGAAAGAAAATGTGATAAGAATCAGTGTAATAATGACGATTCATAAAGAATAGACTTAACGAGTGAACAAGAGCAGGGAACTCTCCAACCTTTCGAAGTCATCAAAATCAACATTCTAGCCAATAGATTCAGTTCTAAATGATGATCACTTTCACAAAATTTAGAGTTAACAATATGAAGTAAGGGAGCTTTGATTTATCTGAAGGCTGTGTGTGTGTGTATGTGTGTGTAAGGATTAATAGTGAAATAAGGAAAAGTGTATTCCCTTTTCACAAAACCAATCAATCAACAAGCATTTACGTTTCCATTTCTGCACTAAACAATGACAATACAAAACTTAAAATGACTCAGTCCCTGACCTCAAGAAGCTTCTTTCTATCAAAGAAAACATATAACTTTACAAAGGCTGATAGCAGTCAGATTTTACAATGATGTCTATGAAAAGACATTCCTTAAAAAGAAACGCTCAAATTATAAATAACATTGTTTATACTCTCTAATCAGAGAAATGCAAATAACAACCCATTCCATTTGGCAAAGATAATTTCAAATGATGCTGGCAAGGCTGTGGGAAAACCAGCACGCTATTTATTCTATTACAAGTGGAACTACGAGTTGAAAACAATGTATGAGTGTGAAAGCTATGTGACAATGTACAATCGCTACAAAATTGTTCATTCCTTTTGAAGGGAACTTATCTTCCTCATCCACAGCTAGTCATCCAAACTTGTCTAAATGTGTTAAGGTCTTCTTTCCCATCTTCCCAGGAATTCTGGTTTGTAAGCACAGAATCTCTAATCAATCCTTCACAATTGCCCACATGAATGTGGACTGTGGTAAGCCTCTTAACTGATTTCCATTTTGTCCAACCTTTTCCTCTCTCCAGTCTTTCCTCCTGTACACAGCTGCCAACATTATTTTCTAAAGATAAATGTGGACCATAGTAATAGCCTCCTAATTAAACTCTATATTTCCTCCCTTCTCTCCAGTCTATCCTCCACACAGCTGCCAACATCATCTTCTAAAGGCAGACATCATTTACCTTGTTCAAAACTGTCAGCAATTCCTTGTTACCTCTAGGATTAAAATACAAAGTGATGTTTAAGGCCTTTTACCATCTGTCTTCACAGTCTTTTCTAGTCTTATTTTACATTACTCCCTTTCAGGTAATCTACATTCTAGCCAAGTTTTTTCCGAGTTGGATGTTCCCCCCTCCATTTATTCATGTGTGTGTACTTCTCCTTACCTCTGCCTCTTAGAATGCTTATCTTTCCTCAAAGCTCAGTTAGCTATAATACTATATACCCCTCATTGGCAGAGCGGGCTCTATCATGCTCTTTTAATTCAAAGTCAACGGCTTCTTTTTAAGCTTTATAAGAAAAACAGTTCTCCCAGACATTGACCAACAAAAGCCTTCCTTAGGGATGGAGGAAAAAACCTTCTCCGAGTCTGTTCTTACTCTTACATCATTTTGGCTTATGAATTCTCTCATCTTCAACAGAAGATTCTCAGTTCCAGGTATCAAGCTCTTTAGAACAAAAAACAGAAATACCTGTAGGTGACTCAGTAGTACCCTTAGACCCAAGTCAAACCCAAAATCTAAACTTCCTATTCAACAGACTTGACCTAACTCTAGCTTAGAGCAACTAGGCAGAACAGTGGATAGAGTGCCTGGCCTGAAGTCAGGAAGATTCAAATCTAGCTTCAGACACTTATGAGCGGTATGACCCTGGGCAAGTCACTTAACCCTGTTGGCCTCAGTTTGCCTCCCACTCTGTTATCTTTGCCAAGAAAATCCCAAATGGGATCATAAAGAGTTGGACACAACTGAAACAACTAAACCACAAACTTACAGCAATCATTCCTGATTTTAATCTCTGAAGGCTAGACTATACCTGTTCTTCATTCATATAATGACCACTCACCTAAAAATCACCAAAACATTCTGGAGTTCTAGGGTTTTCTAGTTTCTCAACTCCAACCCCCTTCTGTTTTTTCTCATGGATGGAGAGGAAGGAAAAAGGTAGAGAGACAAAGTGAAAGCAATGGAACAAGGTCTGCATTGAAGCCAGGAAAGATTGAATAACTTGCCAAAGGTCACATAAGCATGGAGTGGTATTGGGTTCAGATCCCACCCTTGTTTACTACCTATGTGAGTCTTTTCACCTACTTGTGCCTCAGTTTCCTCTACAAAATTAGGGGGTTGCACTAGATGGTTCTGAGGTCCCTTTCAGCTTCCCTACCCCTCCCCCCACTGCCCAGTCCCTTACTGTTCAATCTATATCGAATATTAAAATGTTAAGAGATGTTTGTAGGGTATTCTTAACAAAAGCCCTTTTGCAAGTAATATTGTCCTCCTTTTAGCCTACAAAAAACCAAAATAGAAGGCAGGAAATAATGAGTTCCCTATTTAGGTCAGCAAATTCTAACACTCTTGGACAAAAGCCATTGCAAGACTTAGATGGTAATGAGCGGGCACATTGTGATCTTTAGTAAGTTACAAAACTAGAATGACTTTCCACACATAAAAAGATGTAACATTTCAAAGAATACATTGCTCTGATGATCTAACTGCAATAAAAATCATCTTAGTTCTGGTTTTCAAAGCAATTAGTACAAAAA
The DNA here is from genome assembly GCF_028372415.1 of Notamacropus eugenii. NCBI lineage: Eukaryota > Metazoa > Chordata > Mammalia > Diprotodontia > Macropodidae > Notamacropus > Notamacropus eugenii. The sequence continues at coordinate 401,798,402 of NC_092874.1, forward strand.
ACAAATCTAAAAGTTAAATATATACCTGTACCCAAGGTTATTCCGAAGCCAGCTCTAGCCAGTTCATACCAGTTCATGAGAACCAATTGTTCAATTTTTAGTGTGGCCATTTCTGCCTTAGAAATCAGCAAACGTTACAACTAAGAACTTGATTTTCTTTTTTGTGGATTGCATAGGCAAAATAAAGTAATGGATAAATGTTAATAAAGCAAACTAAACTTGAGTGTGTTTTAAGAGTGTATTTTTTTTCCTTCTGGAGAATCAGTTAAACATTTATCAGCACACTGTTGCCTGTACCTAACAATAAGCAGTGACAATAGAAATGAGCAAATATTAGAAGAAATGGCATGGATATATACTAGAGAAAGAGATCGCTTCCAACTAGGGCATCGAAAGGAAATTCCATCAAGCTCCAAGTATTTGGGCTTAGTTTCCAAGATAGATGCAGTTTGGCTAGTTGAAGGGCAGGGGTATCCCACGTAGGGAGAATGGCATGAGGATTGGAGACAGAAAAATCCATGGATTTTCAAAAGAATTGTGAACAAGCTAACTCAATTTAATCAAGTGTTTCCTATCAGGGAGTAATGATAGGTAATTTTGGAAAGGAAAGGATGAGCCTAAATTTTACAGTAGCAGGCTAAGGAGTCTGGTAAGTAAATTGTGGGAAACCTTTTAAAAGTGTTTAAAAAGTACAGTATGTGACATGATCAAAGAGGGCATAAGATTAACCTGATGATGTATATGGGATGGATTGGAGGTAGACAAACTTCAGGAGTTATTATGTAGCCAAGTGATAAAGGTCTAAATGTCAAGGATGCCAATAGGGATGGCTAAGGACATAGAAAGAAGTAATATGGAAAATTTCTCCCCTCTTCACAGTGACTTACTGCTCTCACCAGTTTCTTTGGCTTAGTCAGAAAGATCTTACTTTCGTGCCTCTCCCACCTCTCTAGCCTTTCTTCATTCTCCTTTTTTCTGTCATGCATATTTCTAAAACCTGGGTCACCTTCTGACTATCAAGGGTGACCTCCTTGCTTATAACCTGACCCTTGGGGGGGGGGGGGAGAAAAGAGAGATTCATTCCAGGGATATTATCTTCATGTTGAGATTTTTCAGAACAAGATTTTGGCATTGGTATCCTGATTCACTGTAGCCACCCTAGAGTTATCTATAGTACTGAGGGGAGAAATAAAAGGAAGGGGCCCAAATTTTTTTTTTCAATGAACAGAGCACTCATACAAAAAAAAAATAATGTTCTAGCAAATAAGCATAATCAAGCAAAATAAAATCCCACACTGGCCATGTCAAAAAATGTATGACTCATCATCCTACCTAATGAAGGACCATAATACTGATGATCAAAATTCAAAAATGAAAACCTTTATTAATCAATTTCATTCCATGATACTAGTAAGGAGCCAAACTGGCCATTCTGAGGCCAATTTCTTCCCTGCCACACCCTCTCTCAATTGACCCTAGGAGTTAATGCTCTTGGAGCAGAGGCAGGTCATGGAGCTAAATGAGTGGTGGATATTAGAAAGACATTAGGAACCTCTGTAAAGGCAGGGAGCCTTATGCTCCGGGAGGGCTCCTGGCAAAATGATCCCTGCCCTCCTACCTTGCCCTACCCCACCCCCACCCCACAAAGGGAGACAACCAATTATTGATTCTAGGTTTGGTTATGGTGCCCTACTCCTCATCAAATAATCCCAAAAGAATTTAAGCTTCCTAAGGTCAAGTATGGCTTTTCATTTTGTTATTTTTATAGCAGGTAACAAACATAGTCTTTATCGGATGGGTTGGATTCAAAATAAAGGATTACAATTGTATTTACCTGAGTGCCAATCTCTCCCCTTCTTTACCCCACCCAAAAGAAGCAACAGATCCATCAAAAAGCATTTATTATAAATACCTGCTGTGTGCCAGACACTGTGTATATAAATGTATATTTGTATCCAGCAGAGATACAAAACACAAAGTGAAAGCATATCTTCCCTCAGAAGGCTTATGTTCTATCTAGGGAGACAACATGAATAAACACATAAAACTACAGCATGTCCCAAAAGACTTAGTGCAGTTTTAAGCTTTGACATCTTTCCTTCTCAACAACCCTTTGGTTTAATCCTTGTCAGACCTTATCACTGATAATTTGGTTTAATCTTTTTTATTTTATAGATGGGGAAAGTGAGGACCCAAGTTTATAAAGCTAATAATGGCAGTATGCCTTTAGGCACATAACAGTTTAATATGCAGAGGCATGAGCTGGTGGCCAGCATGCATTAAGGATCACTCTTTATCACCAGAATCACCAATCTTGCATCCTTAATATCACTCACAAAAATAAATGTCTCTTCACTGATTGCTACCCCTGTTATTACCATTTGGCTGTCTCTGTCTCTGTCTCTGTCTCTGTCTCTGTCTCTGTCACACACACACACACACACACACACACACACACACACACACACACACACACACACACACACACACACACACACACACACACACCATAAAGTTGTATAGGACCTCAGAACCCATATTAATTTTATAGGTCAGAAAACTGAAGTCCAAGGAAGTTAGGAGACTTACCCAAGGTCACACAGGGAGTAATTACTTGAGATAGGCACTCTCTCTCCAGTCAGGGCTCTTCTCACTATTTTACATCAAACTGCTCTGATGTGGCCAGGAGCCATAGAGGTGAAAACAAAGTTAGCAGAATTGCCTGGAATACAGGTGTTGCCTGGCTGATCCTAATGAGCCAGCCTCATACTGACATGAGGCCCTTGAGAGAGCACAGCTGCGCAGAAACTTAGGCTTTCATCTAGCTTAGGGCATCCGGAAAAGGAAGAAGTCAGGAGAGTAGCTCATCCCAGCTCTGATTTTCCTCTGCACTCTAATGAGCCAGTGAATGGGAAGATTATGAAGCTTGAACTATGAAGAGATGGATACCTTTCCCCCTACCCTATCCCAATCACCCCTTTGCCAGGATCACTTCAGGAAAGAAACAACATATTAAACTTTTGAAACGCACTGGAGTATAGTAGATACAGCACTAGATTTGAAAGACCAAAGTTTGAATCCTGCCTCAGACATTTACAGTCTTACAATGTTGGGCAATTTAATTTCTCAGGGTCTTATGTTCCTTACCTATAAAATGAAGGGATTAGACTCAGTGATCCCTGAAGTCCCTTCCAACTCTAAATCTATGAATGAAACCATCAACTCTTACCTTAGCTAATAGTGAACAGTTTGACAACTGGGTATTGACTTTTAGCTTAGGGGAATAAATAATGTAGAGGGTACGGAATGAAGAAGGCTAAAAGAACACAGGGCTGCTTCACTCCCTGCAAGAATCAAGTAAACTTGAGAATTTAGGCCATGGGGATATGTGCTCCAAGTAGGGTCTCTTATAAAGGACAAGAGAGAAGGCAGGGAAGGAAGAGAAATTTGCCCATCTACATAAATTGGGAAGTGAGAGCAGGTCAGACTAGTCATAGTAATACTGAATCTGAAACTATTGTTTCCAGGAGCATGGTGTGCAGTTATTATTTGTTTTGAGACTTGGCTATTGATTGTGCTAGTGAGAGAATGAGGAGTCATCCCTACCCCTCACTCTCTCACTACTACTCGCCATTCTAATCAGTTGCTACTAATCCTGGACCATTGGTGGTCACCCTGACTTTTGTCTTATGGAAGAGAGAGTGAGGCTGATGGTTCTGTACAATTCTACTTCATTTAAATCCAATCCATGCACAAGACATCACCCCATGATGTTATGGATCCTCTCCAAAAACAAAAAACCATGTCTCTCTCATCTCATCACTCTAACCACGCCGTTCAAGTCTGCTTCCATGACAATTGACACATCTGTCCCTTTCTCTCTGCCCTCCCAAGGCCATCATTACCTGCCATCTGTCTGACTCCACTACAATCTGATTTTCACATAGCTTCTAAAGAGATTTTCCTCAGGTGTACATCTAACCATGACACTCCCCTACTCAGTTTACCTGAAAAGGCCTTAACCTGAAAGGCCAAGGTCTCCCATGGCATCCTGGGCTGTCTCCAGGCATCCTGATGAATATCTGGTCCTGGATCCAGATGGCTCAGGAAGAGAATGTGAGGCTGGTGACCTTGCACAGGCCTCCCTCACTCAAAACAAAGTCAAGTGCAAGTCATGTCATCATTTCTCCGATGTCATGGTCCTCTTTGTAAAACAAAGAATGAACACACACACACATACACACATACACACACACACACACACACAAACTCCAGTGACTCTAGAATCAAATATAAACGCTTGTGTTCAGCATTTAAAACCCTTTACAACCTGGTATCAACTACCTTGTTGTTGAGTCCTTTCAGTCATATCTGACTCTTCCTGAACCCATTTAGAGTTTTCTTAGCAAAGATACTGGAATGGTTTGCTATTTCTTTCTCCAGCTCATTTTACAGATGAGGAAACTGAGGCAAACAGGTTGAAGTGACTTGCCCAGGTTCACATAGCTAGTAGTTGTCTCCATGCCACCACTTAGCTGCCATCCCTTATCAGTCTAGCTAAACCAACATGGTAATCTTACTATTCTTCTCATCTCCAGGTCTTTTCACTGTATCCCTCTACCTCTTAGAATCCATCATTTCCTTCAAAGCTCAGCTCAAATGCTTCCTTCTGCATGAAGCTTTTCCTGCCCCCCCCTGCCCAGTTGCTAGTGCTCTCCCTCCCCAAATCATCTTTTGTTTATATTGTACATATTTACATATATATGCACATGCTGTCTTCTCCCAAATAATGTAAGCTTCTTGAGATTAGGAACTGTTTTATTTAACCTAATACAGTTCCTGGTCATGGTAGGTATGCAATAAATACTTAAAATTGATTGATGAATGGATTGGCTTTTGACTGATGAACTGATTGACTTATTTCACCCTAGAGAGCAGAACTTGGAGTGAAAAGTTGTAGGAAGGCAAGTTTAGGCTTGAAATAAAGAAACCCTTCCTGATAATCAGAGATACTCAAAAGTGGAGTGGTCTACCTCAGGAAGTAATAGGCTCTACATCCTGTACTCTTCAAGCAAAGACAGGACAGTCAGTTTTCTAATATAGTGCAGTAGGAATCTTTGTCATATATGAATTGGATGAGATAGTCATTAAGATCCTTTCCAACTGGAATTCTGGTAGTGTCTTGGGTTCAATCACTAACTCCACCAACTGATCTTGAACACATTCTTCGTTTATAAAATCAGGATAATAATACTTATACACTGGAAGATCACATAAGATACTGGAAAGGCTTTGTAACCTACATAAATCCATAAATATGGGTTACTATTGTCATTATCATGCAAACTAATGTTATTGACAACAACTTGAATATATATTCTTAAATCATCTAGATTGTATAACGAGTAGAGTGCTAGACTCTGAGTTTGAATCCTACCCCAGACATGGTCCTTTGTTTTTGGAGAGGATCCATAACATCATGGGGTGATGTCTTGTGCATGGATTAGATTTAAATGAAGTGCAAAGTCATCAGCCTCATTCTCTCTTCCACAAGACAAAAGTCAGGATGACTGGCAATGGTCCAGGATGTATTGGATGACCTTGGCATCTTTGATGTCTGACCAAGCTCTAAGTGTTCCACAGTGCCTGCTTCAGCCTCTTTCATGGCCTTTTGAACAAATTGTTCACATCCACCCACTCCATCAGGCAAAGTCTTTACACTCCCCTAACTCACCAGTGAGTTGGTAGCCATCAGTTATCCTCAAACTGGCTAGCCTGTCTGTGGCTACTACACATGCTATAGCTTCTTGGAGTCATAGGTGAGAGTTGGGTGAAAGGCAGACACCAAAGGTAGATGAGTAGCCCTGAAAAGGACCTGGCAAGTCCTCACAACAGATGTGCTGATCCTCCCTGAACACTCCACACCCCCTTGCCCAGACACTTACTACTGTGTCATCTTGGACCTGATAGCCTCAGTCGCTTCATCTGTAAAATGGAGATAATATCACCATCTACGTCACTGGGTTGTTAATAGGATCAAATGAGATGATATATGTGATGAATTTTATAAATTTTAAAATGCTATATAAATGCTGGCTATTACTATTATTAACCCACTAGTGTAGATATTCCCTCCTACCTGTAGAGATTGCAACTGATCCATGCCTGCCCATCCTGTGTGGCTCTTGTCCATGTCCTGTCCTAAGTTCAACATAAGCCATCTGTCTAACTAACAGCGGTCTTCCTCACTCTCTCTACACATCAATTGGATAGTGGTAAAACACTCAGGCTCTCTACCTAGCAATCTGCTCTCACGAGGTTGTCCAGTTCAGCTATTATTTCTTTCATACATTTCACTGATGATATAATTTTCAAATTTCCCATTTTTTCCCATATGTTGCAGCCTTCTCACATCTAGAAGGATTCCCTGTGGATGATAAGATCCTCCACAAATTCCAGTTTCTGAATGACCTTGACCTCATTTCATTAAACCCTAGAATATTATAGACTAGGAGTTCTTAACTTTTCCTATGCTTTCAGACCCCTTTGACAGTCTGGTGAAATCTATGGATGCCTTATTTTATACATAAAATAAAATATACAGGATTAAACAGGAAACTAGTTATATTGAAATAGAGTATATATTTTATATATAATATATAAATATTTGTGCATGTGTATAAATATGTATGTATAGCTATATATCTGAATTTGTGGGTATAGATATATACATCCATGTATATAGGCTTATACATCCATTATATATATATATATACATACACACATAGATGTATATATACACATATATGTGTACATAGATGTATATACATACGCACATATAGAGACACACACATTCATGAACCCCAGTTTAAGATTCTCTACTATAGAGAGTTTCTTGGTTGAGATTTGTAATCACTCAAGAGTTTGATTTAATAATCTAGGAGGGGAAAATTGAATGAAGAATGCCTTTTGTTTAGATTATAAGTTGGTGTCAGACAACCTATAGGGCTTATCCATCATTCTTTTTAAAATTTAAATTAATTTAAAATCTCATTTATTTCCTTTCCCACCCACCCCTATTGAAAAGGAAAAAAATGGCTTTAAATCTCTTGTAACAAATATGCATAGTCAAAACAAATTTCTATATTAGCCATGTCCAAAAATATATGTTTCATTCTGCACCTTGAGTTCCTCTCCCCTCTGTCAGGAAGAGGGTAGCATGCTGCATCGATGCCTTGATCGGAGTTATTATGTCTTTAAAATTAAATTGTTCTAACTTGTTCTGGTTTTACTCATTTTCATTCTTCATCGGTTCATACAAATATTCTCAGTGAAATGACATCCCCTGTGTCATTTCTTATGGCACCATAGTATTCCATTACATTCATGTACCAAAACTTGTTCAGCCATTCCCTGATGGATACTGCCATTAGTAAATTACAAATCAATGGTGAGTTGGTCCTAGAATTAATCAGGCTGGATGAATTGGCTGGGTGGCCTTCAGGCCATTGCAAAGTTCTTTTCATGTCTCTAAACTTCTCCCAGAAATACAGGCCCCTCTTTGTGACCACAGAATTCTACTAGCAGTGATGTATGGCTGAAAAGACATGAAAGGCAATGATGTCCAAAGTCACAGAGGGCAATGGAGAGGCCCATGGTGGGTGTAAGCAGACCCCAACACATAACAAATTATTAATGAGTAATTATGTAAATGTGAAGTATTTTGTTATGTGAGTTCATTGTGTTATTTTTATTTGGTTTGGAGTAGATTTTTTTTACCTGTTTTTACTATAAAGAGAAAACTATTACATGTATTGCTCTGTAAGTCGCAATCAGCAACTCCAGAATGAATGGGGGGAAGAATTCTCCAGAGACCAGACAGTGAAATGAAACAAAAGGAAAATGTCACAGATGAATATATTATTATTTATGAGAACACCGTATTTGCTTTCTCCATTTTCCTCTTCCAATTTTAGCAGTGCCTTGGTCATTTCATGGGTTATTTAGCTGTAATGAGGAGGCCAAAATCTGGGGTTCCTATCTCTCAGGAGCAGTTGGCTTTATACAGAAAAAGCCACACACTTGGAAAGAAGGTCTAAGATTACTTGCATTATCTCCTGCAGAGAGGCAGTGGGGTGTAGTGCACAGGGAGCTTGTCCTGAGATCAGCAAGATCTGCCTCCGACATGCTGGTTGTATGACCTTAGGCAAATCACTTAAACTCTCAGAGATCTAAGCAACTATCTGAAAACTCTTAAGTTTCAAAGAAGGCACCAATCTGCACTGGTAGAGGGAGTTTCCTCTCCTGAATGTTCCTACACCACTCAAATCAGAAATCCAGGCCATCTTCTTTGCAGGGCTTTCATGGGAGAAGTTATTAAGGTCTTTTTGGGGGTGTAGGGAGAGTTGCCCCCAAAAGCACTGAGCATATGTAGGAGCCAATAGGGACCACTGAAGGCTTTTGCAATCACACCTGTTACATTAGAATAGATTCCACCTTGTAATCAGAGGTTTAAATGCTGAGTTATCAAGTGACAGTCATGGTCAACAGAAATAAAGGACTTTTCTAGGCCTCAGTTTCCTCTTACCTAAAGTGAAGGAGTTAGATGACATTACCTCTAAATCTACGATTCTGTCACTTTGTAAGTCACAGGTGAGACAGAAGTCAACAAGAAAACTCTGTTTTTCTCTCACTTGCCCACTCTGCTCTGCCCTTCCACTATCCTTTTGGGCAATAGATATACGAGTCACTGAGCACCTTTACTTTTCTCAAGGTTTTGCGGATATGAGTTATAAATGTAAGTTACATGAGCTTCAGTGTTCTAGGGACAAAAATGGAAAGAATCAACTTGTTCCTTCCCTCAGGGGGATCCTGAGTTTTTATGAGAAGAGAAGTAATTTTAAACTGTAAATTTTACTGAAGTATGGCTTATGTGCTTCTAAAATTATGGTCCTTATAATTTTTCAGACTCAAAGGGAATTTTCCAAGCTTGTTCTGCCTTCTCTTCCTGCAAAGGCATCCCTTCTTTGACCACACTCATTTCCTCTGTGGTTTCACATTTCCTAGACTTGAGATTTGCCTGGTGGGCAGCTAATTTTGATGTCACCCCACTCCCATCCCCACCCCCTCAAAGCATTCGGAGAGTACCCACTACATCCAGAGCACAGTACTGGGCACAGTAGAGGGGAACTATATGGAATTAAAAAGACATTTGTGATGGATGTTTGATGGGCAGGTAATTCTCTACAGCCTGTTTCTTGGATGAGGGGGCTGGGGTGGAGGACAGCATATTTCAGGTTACTGATCTGATCTACCAATTCATCCTAACCCATATTTCTTCCCTACAAATTTTTCTTACACCAGCAGTAGAAAAGGGTAGGCTTTTTTCTCCTTTATGTCGCCTATTTCTAAATGTGTGTTTTTATCTAAATAAAGGGATCTGTAGATGCTTAATGAGGGCAGTTTTTTAAAATGAGTAAAGAAAAGTTATAAAGTGAAGTACATGGTCAGATAGAAGGAATGAATTAATTCCAGGCTATAAGAAAAGTGAAATTACTACATTCTTACCAGATGGGTAGGAGGGAAGGGCCTGAACAATAATTATTCATATTTCCAGAGTACAGTGCTTTACACTTTCCTCACAAGTACACTCTGAGAGAGGTAGTGACATGACATGACTCTCATCTTACAGATGGAAACTGAGACATAGAAGTGCCTTTAAGTGGCAAACTTTGCCTGAAGACATTTTTTTGTCTCTTAAAGATGAAGAAATTATTAATATGTATAATTTTTCTAAGGGCATAGGATAATAGCATTTAAAGTTGGAAGATTGTTTAGTCTGTTTCTCCCTTTCTACAGGTGTGAAACTAAGGACCAAAGAGATTCATTGACTTGCCCAATGTCACATGTGTAGTCGAGCTTGGATCTGTCCCCTGGTTCTCTGACTCTAAAACCAATATCCTTCCTAATATGCCAGACTGCCTCAGGGAGTATGTCTTACACTTCTTATGAATCACTCACAGTACCTTTCATTTACTCCCTCACCCCCTCACCTGTGGCAAACTTGGTGCATGATGGGTGTTTGATGGGCAGGTATCCCAAATGAAACTTGAAATACTGGGTTGGCTGTATAGCCCACGCCTGGCTCATGTCTTGCTTTCTGTAAATCTGCAGAAAAGTATGAGGTCACTTAATTCAATCATGAGGGAGACCCTATTCCCTGGGCCAAAGAGCGTCTCTAGGGACTCTGATTTATTGGAGAATGATAGGAAACTACCTTATATGAAAAATTTTCCTAACTTAATCTTCTGTCCAAATATATCTTTATATTTTTCTATCTTCACCAAGTTTGTTGAGCACAGTACAGTTCAGAAACCACAAAGAAATTATCAAGTGTTCCATTCTCAAAGAGTGCCTTTACACAGAGTTAACCAGACTCCATTCTACTTAGCCTCACACTTCTTTGGGGGTTTTTGAGGGACAAACCTGCACCAGCAGTTCCTAGGTGTTGTGGAGAAAGAATAAGGGGAAAGAGGGAGATGTCCATGGCTCCTGTTTTGAACCTCAGAATTTTAACAGAAAAGCAAGGACATCATAGAGAGGCCAGTTTTGTACTCTGAACTCTTGTGCTCTAGAACAGCTCATTGTCTCCAGTACTCTAAATCACCTTTCAATCCCCTACCCTGCTCCTTCTCTGATTACTTCCTATGTATAGGTCCCATCAAAGGTCCCATGACTGGGACCATGACCCAGTTCTGACCACAGCAGATAAAGCTGTCGATTGTAGCCACCTGTTACAAAGACTTACACCCCCCGCACCCCCACCCCCCACGAAAAAAAAAATTAAATCTGCTTCCATCTGCCTGGAAGGCTAGCAAAAGTCTCAGTTCCCTTTGTAACATCTGTTCCCTGGGGCTTACGGACCGGAATGATCTCCCAGAGGGGAAAAAGAAGGAAGATGTTAAATGAAAGGAGCAGGATGATTTGTGCATAGAATACATATTTGCTGTCTTCTGGCATGGGAACTTCCTATTCCTGCTTCCACAAGTATGGAGGGGCAGTTAACTGAAATTTCAAAATTCAACATGACCAAAATAGAACTTCCCCAGCCCTGAGCTTTGGAGCAGATGACAGTTCAAAATGGATAAGGAGACCTATCATGGGCCCCTCCTCTCTCTTTCATCTCCCATATCCAATACATTGCCAAGTCCTGTCAATGGACTTTGTAACACTTCTCTTGCACTTCTCATACTGCCCTCACCATTCTGGCTCTCATCATCTCATGCCTCGACAATTGCAATAGCCTAATTTTTCTCCCTGCCATAAGTCTCTCCCCTATCCAGTCCATCCTCCATCCAACTATTAAAATGATTTTCCTAATTTTCAGGTCTGATCATGTCATTCTCTTCCCTCTCCCGTAATTCCATAAACTCCAATGGCTCCCTATAGTCTCCAGGATAAAATATAAAATTTTTTTTTACTTTTAAAGTCCTTCATAATCTGTCCCCCTCTCCTCCCTTTCGAGTTTTCTTACATATCAGTCTTCGCTCTCCCTCAAAATACTCAGTGACCCAGTGACATGCTGTTCCTTGAATGAGACACTCCATCTTCCCAAACCATCAATTTTCACTGGCTGTCCCCCATTCTTGGAATCCTTCCCCTTCTCATCTGAACCTCCTGGTTTCCTTCCAGTCCTGGCTAAAATCTCACCTCCTGCAAGAAACCTTTCCGATTCCCCCAATGTTAGTGCCTCCTCTCTGGAGACTGTCTCCAAGTTATCCTGTATAATACCTTGTTTGTACATGATAATTTGCAGATAGTCTCCCCCACTGGATCATAAGTTCCTTGAGGATAGGTGCTGTTTTTGTTTTTCTTTCTAGCCTCAGAATTTAGCAGAGTGTATCACCCAGCACTTAATAAATGCTTGTTGATGACTTGGTTTGAATGGGGATTGCCTACTTGCATTTAATTTGGAGAGGGCAAGGTTCAAGTACAATCTCTGTTCCCATAGTCTCCCCCCAGGGAATCGCCTTATCCCTTGGCCCTCCCATAGGACTTTATCAAGTAACTTTGAATGTGATAGTTCTCTGTGTTGGTATCCTACTTTACTAGTCTGTTCACTAATTGGCATTTGCATAGGAATTTAAAGTTTACAGTGTGCTTTGCCTAATTACCTCCTTGAAAGTAGAGACTATGTGTTAACTTAAACTTTGTATCTCCTCCACTGCCTGACATTATGCTCATCCTGGCTTAGGTGTTTAATAAATCATTACTGAATAAATAGGTCTATAGATAGGGACTGCATTATATTCATTAGTCATCATCTGACTTCATCATCATAATGATTTCATTAGCATAAGAAACTCCTAGATGTAGAAACTCTCTTTACCAAAAATCTTTTCTGCAACTTTCTGTCTACAGCAGTGATGCTCAGACTTTTACAGGAGTAGAAAACTGTGATAGTAAACAAGATTTTGGCAGAAGCCTTCTTGTAAAATCCTGTAAAATTATTACTTTTATTTTTAAAATTTGTTGATTTTTAATACCTATTGACAAACAATATAAGGTTCGCTAAAAACTAAAACAAACAAACTCAGGGAATTTCAGGGTTCCTTTCAACGTAGTCTGAGAAACACCAGCCTGGAGTACTGAGAGGTTGATTGATTTGGCCACAGTATGTGTCAGAGGTGGGACCGGAGCTCATTTTCATGTTGCCAATAACTCTTGAAAATATAACGCCCATGGAATGTAAAGAAATTTCAGGTCCTGTGTTTAGAGAGAGAACTCAATGAATTTGGGTATGTTAACTCTGATCTTAAAAATGAAAAGTGGCAAGAGGAGACTGACAGTAAAATGGGTCTCTCAATAGTTTGGGAAGTTGAGTAAGATTAACAGTGGTTTCACCCTTTTCATATTTTTGACCACTTCACTCCTTTGAATCCAAAAGTTGGTTGGCTGCTCTATTTCCATCTGTTGACAGCTACAGAATCCCAAAATGTTGAAGTGATAAGGGATCCTGGAGATCTTCTAAGTAAGTCCATTGTACAGATGAGAAACCTGAGACCCAGAGAGAAGTGACTTACAGATCTCTTGACCTTGACCCCTAGGTCACATTGTCCCTCATGGCCTCAGTTTTTCAGTGGGTATTAAGTTGTTTTCCTCTTTAGAGTCTATAAATTTATGGAGATAAATGCATGGTGAACAATCCATTTGAGCCAGTATATCAATGACATGACAGTCAATGAAAAGAATTTTTAAAATGCCTACTGTGTGCCAGGTTCTGTGGATATAAAGACAATAAAGGAAATAGTCTTTGCCCTCACAGAGCCTTCATTTTACAGGAGAAGACAACCTGTATACATATAAAAGTATACAAAATATATTAACAAAGTAATTTGAAAGGAGAGGGTAATTTTGGGAGGATCACCAAAAGTCTCAGAGAGGGGAGCTGTGTTTTGACGTGTTATATAATGCGTACATAGTTCACATTTATTGGAGACTCTTTGAGGTGGTGTATGACACAGAAGACCAGTCTCTCTAGCTGGTCTCAGAGCTAGAAAAACCTGGGTTTGGGCCCTTATATATACATATAAAATATACAAATATTTGTATATATGTGTGTAACACACAACTCATTATGGTTGGGTGACCCTGGGCAAGTCACTTAACTTCTCAGTGCTATGCCCTGAGTCCAGGCAACCTCCTGGTTTTCTGTATTCTGCCAGCTAACAATGGTTTTTGCATTTTAAAATAAAATTTTATTATTTAAACATTCAATATTTAATTAATATTTAATATTTATTATTTATTATTTAAATAAAGTTTTATTATAGTAAAAATGCGGAAACTATTTTTAGCTCATGAGCAGTACAAAAGCTGACTGAATTTGCCCTTTGGGCCATAGTTTGCCGACCCCTGTTTTGCCAGCTCTAAGACAAAAGAAGAAGGTGCCAATCTATACTCCTCGAGGGAATTTCCTCACCTGTGAATTCCTTATAAAAATGAAATTGTACACCCAGTCCCTCTACCTCTTTTTAATGGTGAGGATACCATCTTTTATTTTTCTTTCCTTCTTCCCCAAATCACACAACAGAATTTCCTTATGCTTTGCGTCAAGGATCCCTTAAGTGCTCAGAGCCAAAAATCTCATTTTCATATGGCTTGGGTTTTTATGCTTCTTGAATTTCACTGGAGTTCATTTCATTTGATCATCCATGACCTGAGGTGGGACAAAACATAGTTTACAGCAGTATTTCCTAAAACAGAGGATGATGAAGCCTCTCCTGGCTAGGTGAGAGATTCTCAGGGCCTGAAACCAGCATTTGCTGATCATTTACTAAGTGTGCACTGTGCTAAGTTTTAAAGGTACAAAAACAAAAATGAAAACAAATTCCTGATCTCAAAGAGTTTACATTCAATAGAAAGAAACAACAGGATACACTTGTAAGTACATAGAAAACATGACAAGGCAATTCCAGGAGTAGGGAGGCAACTGCACCTGGGCAGGTAATAGGGGGATGGTTCAGGAAAGGCATCACATAGAAAATGGGGCTAGAGCTGAGCTCTGAAGAAAATTGGGGATTCTAAGAGACAGTGATAAAGAGAGTGTGCAATCCAGAAATGGGGAACAATGTGTAGGGATCATATAAATTAGAGCTGGAAAGGACATCTGGGGTCATCTCATCCGAGTTTTTCATTTTACAGACATGAAAATAGTCTTAGAGAAGTAAAATCACTTGCCCAAGGCCAGAGATAAGAGTAGCAGAGCCAAGATTTGACCCTCCTTCGCCCTCTGATTCCAAAGACACTACATCTCTCTGCCTCCATTCTTCTCAGACACAAATCAAATCATGTCATTATCAAAAATTTTCTGAAGGTGACTGCCTTCTAACTGAAGTCAAAACTCCTTTACCTACCATTCAAGGCCAGTCAATCAATAAACACTGACAAGAGCCACATACTATTCTAAACATTGGGGAGATCAAAAGAGTCAAATGACAGACCCTGTTCTCACAATCTAATGGGGGGGGGGGGAGAAGAAGCAAACAGAGTAATATGCCTATAAATAGGAAACAACAGAGGGAGAGGACTAGAATTGAGAGTTGGGAAAGGCTTCTTGTAGTAGGACCCTAGGAAGCCTGGGTAGTCAGTATGTGGCAATGTGAAGGGAGAGAGTTCCAAGCCAGAGAAAATCAGTCAATTGGAATGTGGAGACCAGGGTCACTGGATAGAAAAGTACTTGTTAGGGAGTTCAGTAAGTGAAGACTGGAAAGGTAAGAAGGGCTTAGGTTATGAAGGGCTCTGAATGCCTTAAGAGAGTATTTTGTATTGGATCTTGGAGGTGACAGAGAGCCAATGGAGTTTACTGAGTAGGAGAGGAGAGTGACATGGTCACTTTAGAGGTTGAATGGAAGATGGATTGGTGTGGGGAGGCCTCCTTGAGGCAAGCAAGCCCCGGTAGGCTATTGCAATAGGCCAGGTATAAGGTGATGAGGTCCGCACCAGAATGTCAAAGAACAGAGGGCCCTCCATAATCTGTCAGCACTGCACCTCTCTGTTTCATATTAGAGTCCTCCTCCTGACTACTTCCTAAACAAGCCTGTTCACTGATTGGGCATTACCTCCCTCTAAGTGAGTACCTGAAAAGGCCTTAGCCTAAAAAGGTCAGGGTCTCCCACTGCATCCTGGGACATCTTCAGTCATCCTGATGAATATCTGGTCACTGGATCCAGATGGCTCAGGAGGAGAAAGAGAAGCTGGTGACCTTGCATGGCCCTCCCTCACTCAAATCAAAGTCAACTGCAAGTCATGTCATCATTTTGCTGATGTAATGGTCTTCTTCGAGAACAAAGGACAAACATAAAGATTCCTCCACAAACTCTACATTTAAAAACTAAACTGGTCTATTCTCTGTCCCTAGAATGTACCATTGTACTCTTATCCCTTATTTATTCAGGCTGTTTGGCATGCCTACCTAGGCTAATATTTAGAATACCCTTTTCTTGCTTTATCTGTTAAATTCTTTGCCTCACTTTCAAAACCCAATTCAGATGTCACCTCCTCCATGAAGTCTTTCTTGATCGGACCTAGGCAACTAAGTACAACCTGGACTTGGAGTCAAGAAAAACCCGAGTTCAAATCCTGCCTCAGACATTCACTAGCTGTATAGTCCTAGGAAAATCGCTTAACCATTCTGTTTCCTCATCTGTAAAATGGAAATAACACCTACCTCACAGCATTGTTGTGGAAATCAAATGAGAGAACATATGTAAAGCACTAGGCTGACCTTCAGTCAACATATAAACTGTAGCTGTCACTATGACTATCGTTAGCATCGTGGTTGTTGGACCTTAGATACTGTTTGGTTTTGCAATTCTCTAACGTATGTAAGGTCAAGAAGGGATCTACAGAGGACGTACAGAGGGAAGAAGGAAGAGATAGCAAGGGTTTTGTTTTTGTTTTTTTCTCTTTTCTTGCCAATGGAACATATTACAGTAAGGGGATACTGATGAGAAACAGGAAAGGAGAACTGAGCTACTGAATTGTGCCTAGTGAAGCCAGATCATTGGGAATTCAGCCCCAAATGGTAATGGCTCTCAATCTCCCACCCTAGAGCATGAGAATTGGAGTAAACAAGACCTCAGTCCATGTCCTGCCTCAGATCCTTACTAGCTGTGTGATGTTAGGCAAGTTACTTAACCTCTCTGGGGCTTTTTTTCCTCATTTGTAGAATGGGAATAATCCCTTACAAAGTTATTGTGAGGATCAAATGAGATAATAAGGTCTTTGCAGACCTTATAGTCTTATATAAGTGCTAGCTACCAGAGAGATCATTCAGCCTGTAGCCCATCTCTAGCTGTGAACATCCCAACTATAGTCAAGGGAAATGAGGATGAGGGATTATTTCCAGCCTAGACCTCACCCCCTTCCCCTTCCTCCATCCCTGTAGTTCTGTGGTCTCTTTCTGAGTCACCTCAAAATATTCCTAGGGGACTGAATAATTTCAAGTCTAGCAATCCTAAGACTAGGAATTAACTGATGGTAATGATGATAGATAGATAGATGGATGGATAGATAGATATAGACAAATAGAAAGACAGATATAAAGATAGATAGATGGATGGATGGATGGATGGATGGATGGATGGATGGATAGACAGATGACAGATGGATGGATGGACAAAATTTGTAGAGTTCTTTAAGGTTTGCAAAATGCTTTACACTTTATTTTATCTGATCCTCACAGCTACCTTAGAAGGCAGGTGTTGTTATCATCTCCCTTTTACAGATAATGAAACTGGGACACACAAAAATTAAGTGACTTGCCCAGGGCCATACAGTTGGTAAGTATCTGAGGCAGGATTTGAACTCAGGTCTTCCTGACTCCAAAGTTCAGAGCTCTATTTGACTCATTCTAGGTCAACACTAGAATAGTGCAGGAAGCTCTCACACTCCTAAGGCAGACTGCAAACTACCCTGGATTTCTAAGCAATCTATAGTCTGGAAAGTACTTGATAACAACCAGACATGTTCAGACCCAGATCCAGCATTTTAGGTTTGGGGCTTATGGCATTACTAAGACGTCCTCTCCCTCAAAGTGTCCAAAGCACCTAGAATAGAGGAAAAACCTAAATGAGGTCACATGTCTAAGGAATCATTTGGTCCTGTGGGATGGGGCTGGCTTGTATCTCTTTGCTTTCCTTCCCACCTCCTCTAGTCATGTGGTTCAGCAGGTTTAGTTTGTTGTCTTCAATGCCAACATCTAATTAATTAGACCCCACTCTTTCTATAGCTCTTTCTCTACTCATTCTAAAGGAACCCCACTGGTTTGGCCACCTTGCTGGGGACTTCTCTGTCTCTGGCAAAGCAGAGTTAGGAATGGAGTGGGAGGACTCCCAGTGGGCTAGGGCAGAAACTAGCACCTCCCTGGGTGGGCCTGGCAAAGCACAGGAGGGACTATTTCTGTGCAGTCTTTTGATTGTGGTAGCCAAGCTTTCAGGGGCACACCTAAAGAACCTCTGAGGAAGCCAGGGGAGAACTGGTTGGCCCTCAGTTGAGATACCCAGCCTACCCTAGAATGTTTTTTTGCTTAGTGCGAACAGGGAACTAGGGGTTTTCTTCTCTCAGAGGAGAAGACGGAATTTTTCCCTTGGGTACAATAAATCCCAAATCTTAAAGACAGATGGTATAAACTAGTGATGTCAAACTCAAATAGAAATAGGGCCCCCTACATCATATATAAAAATCCTTGAGACTGCATATATGCATATGCCATATATTAACTTTATCTGCTTTATTATATTTTGATTTTATTAAATATTTTCTAATTACATTTAAAATTGTTAAATAATAAAATTCAATAATATTTTTTTTAAATTTTCAATTCCAAATTCTCTGCCTCCCCTTCCATCTCCTCCCCCATCCATTTAAAAGGCAAGAATTATAGTAGGTTTGGATAACATTCAGGAGTATTGTGGGACTCATGTGGACTGCAGGCTGGGTATTTGATATATCTGGTGTAGAGAGGCTAGAGATCTGGACTTAGAGGAAAGAAGACCTGAGTTCAAGTCCTGCTTCAGATATTTCCTAGAAGCAAACTGTGCAAGCTCAGTTTCTTTATCTATAACTAACATGGTACTGGGGATATAAATACAAATAAGAAAATAATCACTCCTTGCAAAGAATTTACATTTATAATGGGGGAGAAAATCAGTATTTTATATAATTACATATCAATATGTTACATGTAATTAATATATTTAAGTATATATCATAATATAACATTACATGATATATAATCAATACTATAGCTAAATGATATAGAAATATATTCCATTTTTAATATATACAGCACAAATAGAAATTTAATAAACACCAAGATATTCAAAGGTAGAAAATTGGAAAGGAAAGGCACTAGCAATTAGGAGCATAAAGAAAGGCTCCAGGCAGAAGATGATGCTTGAGCTACATCCTAAAGGAAGAGAGCACATCTGTGATTCAGATGTCCCAAGGAAGGGCATTCCTGACAAGGCATGGCCCATGCAAAGGCACAGAAATGGGAGATGTAGTACTGTGTATAACAAGTGAGTGGCAATGAGAAACACAAACTAGGCCAGTTTGGCTGGATCAAGGATTGCAGGGTGGGGAGTAAAAACTAATGAAGCTAAAAATATAGGTTGGGACCAGATTGTGAAGAACTTTAATAGATAAACAGTGGGGTTTCTATGTTATCGTATCTGTAACATGAAGGAGCTGGAGCCAAAGTTCTCTAAGACCCCTTCTAGCTCTAAAGCTCTGATCCTAAAGCCAGCTTCAGGAGAATGACTGAAAGAGAACCAGGAAGTGACTACAAGTGTCTTTGCAAAGGAGATGAGTCCCACAAACAGCTTAGATCAGCTGTGTCACCATGAGCAAGCCTCCCGTGATAACTGCACTGGATGGCTTCCACCTTACTCTCCGTCTCTAAATCTTTGACCCCCGGGGGTACAGTCATACTCTGTGACATCATTGACCAAGAATCAGACTTCCTCCCTAACTGCCCTTTGTGACACTCTCCCCCTTCAAAGCTGCTTTAATGTTCATTTTTGACCTGATTTCACTTAGATGAGACTACTGAGAAGGCGGTGCATACATGTGAGGAGAAGGGCCCTTGACTGACTGGGCCCCATTGGGCCTTCTCAACCTTCCTGCAGGCACTCCAGGTCACACAATTCTGTAGCCCTGGTGTCAGAAAGGAAGATGACAGACTGGTTAGTTTTGAACAGGAAAGGACCTTAGAAATGACCCAGGTGTTGTGTGTGTGTGTGTGTGTGTGTGTGTGTGTGATGCCTTTGGTTTCCTTCTCAGAACATTTTTCAATGTATAAGATACATAGGCTGACAATCTCATTAAAATAAAGATGTCATTTTTTTTTGTCCATACAAGTTCTCCATATATACTCCCTGTAGTACATCCATGGAATCTGTGGAGCTCCTGTGTAGTTCCAAAAACAAAAAATTAGCTGAGAGGCTAATCTCAGCCAGCAGAGACTGGTGATGTGGGGGTGATGTGGAGCAAGGTAGGAGAAGAAGCCTCAGGAAATGGTAGAGCTCTCAATTCAAGCTAAGAAGATGGATTCAGGAGATGAGGGTTACTGGTGCCTGGTGGGGCAGGGCACATATTACCTATATACCTCTGCTCTTTCCTGTGTTCTCAGCCAAACTCCAGGCTGTCCCCCTCCTTTCCAAATGGGCTCTACAACACTTTCCCTTTTCTCTGGATGGGCAGGGTCCAGGGTGTCATAAATGCTAATGACACAGCGTCCACCACACCAAGGGCCCCTCCTCTTTCCCAGCCCAGAAAGCAAAGGACTAAAAAAGGCTACTGAGGAAGGCTTGTTTGGAGAAGGAATACTCCTATCTCTGGAACTGTAGTTTTTTCTTAACTTAGACTTAATCTTAACTTTTCTTAACAATATAGGCTCCCTTTGGTTTCTATCAATAGGTACGCCCCAACTCCTGTTCCCTACCATTTCAGTAGGATCTTCCCCACTCCATCTATTATCCTTTACTATTGTCAAGAAGGGGAAGTTCCTTCTGTAGGTACTGTTCAGTTTGAATTTGAGGGTAGCTTCTACTCCTTCAACGGAACTGTTTCTCTAGGTACAATATCCATACCCTTGGCTACCTTTCCCCGGGCTCTTCTAGCCCAACCCAGCTGCCACAGATGTGTTGCTTCGTAGCAATGGGATTTCTAAATATGTGAGCTTTTATATAAACACTAAGATTTGCAAAACTCTTTACAAATATGATCTCATTTTATGCTCATGACAACTTGGGAGATAGGTGCCAATATTATCCCCATTTTACATATAAGAAAACTGAGGCAGCCTTGTTAAATGACTTATCTGGGGTCACACAACTAATAAGTGTTTGAGTCTGGATTTGTATTCAGACTCTCGGTTTAGTACTTTATCCACTGAGCCACCTAGCTACCTCTTAAATGAGATGATTTAAAGATAGAACCTTGGCTCCCCAGTTCTCCAGAACATATGCTGAGTGGAAAGAAAGGCAGTAAATGTTCTCAGTTTTGACTTTGTTTAAAAAAATGTCCTTTACCCTGAATCACTGTGAGTTCTTTTCTACAGTTGAAAGACTTTCCTGAAAAGTTCAGTCTGGTTGCAAAGAAATTGTCCTGATCAGAAGCTTATTAGTGACTTACCCTAAAAATTAAACCTGTTTCCCCCTTCCACCACTCCCCACCCCATGTCATTGATCAGTTAGTACCAGGAAAGGAACCTGCCTACATGGGTCTGATGGATACTGAGGGAATCTTCTTTGGTTCCACTAATAAGATTGTAGACTTGGAATCAGGAAGAACCTCAGACACTAACTAGTCATGACACATCTCTGGGTCTTAGTTTCCTTCTCTATGGAGAGAAGGGTTGTACTTGATGGTCCCAGCTCCAAGGTTCTGATCCTGATGTCATCACAGAGCATCCAGTCCAACATCCTCATTTTATGCATGAAACTAAGGTTCAGAGAGATTAAATAATTTGCCCCAGGCTAAATGGCAAAGTTGGGATTTGAACCCACATCTCTGAATCAAAATTCAGTGCACTATCTATTGTAGCATACCTTCTTTCTCCATCCATCCCTCCTTCCCTCCCCACAATCTGTGCCCTTTTCAGGTTGAATGTCCTGAGTCACAGCTAAGGCTCCTTCTTTCTGCACTGGCTCCACCCTTGCCCCTGCTAAATACATTTATCTAGCTTTGGATACATCAAATCTAGGGGCAGTCACTTATCTGTAGAAACTGTGCCAACTCTTTCTCCTCCCCGGAATGACACAATCAACTCTCCCCACTTTAGGAGCTAATTCTCTACGTCCTCTCAGAGCAAAGAAAGCGGAAGCGATCCCTCCCACTGTGGGCGGGAGTTCAAGGTAGAGCTCACAGCAACAAGGCTTCTGACAGTGGGAGGGGAGAAAAAAGCCAAGTTAAGGACAGTCTTCACTCTGTAGCTGCTCCTGTCTATGATACAGGCAGCCTCAGCCTCTGCCTCTGCCTCTGCCTCTGCCTCTCTCTGCCTCTCTCTCTCTCTCTCTCTCTCTCTCTCTCTCTCTCTCTCTCTCTCTCTCTCTCTCTCTCTCTCTCTCACACACACACACACACACACACACACACACACACACACACACACACACACACACCTCAGAGAGATCATTCTTTCCATTGGTGTCTACCTCTGACTCTGTCTCTTTCCCTCTTTTTCCCCCCTTTCCTTGAACTTTACTCATCTCCCCTTGGCAAGGTAACAAATTATGAGATTTTCTCTGCTCCTACAGCAGGTCTCTTTCCCTTCGTTCCCTTAAACTCCCACTACCCTCTGACAAGAGCCCAGATCTCAGTGAGGATCTGACCACTATGGATCAGGACCTAAGGAGGAGCTGTCTCGAGACAGGAGTGATGAGGACCTGGATTGAACCAGTGGTGGCCTCCGCCCAGGTAGCTGCCTCCTTCTATGATGCAGGGCTGCTCCTGGTGGTCAAGAATTACTACAACCTTTCAAGTTTCTCTAACCACACCAATTCCTCCAGCCCCAGGGGGGCCAGTGAGGATGCTCAGCAGAAAGCCATCTCCAACTTCTACATCATCTACAACCTTGTGGTGGGCCTCACCCCATTGCTTTCAGCCTATGGGCTGGGCTGGCTCAGCGACCGCTACAATCGGAAAATTTCCATCTGCGTCCCCCTCTTGGGTTACCTCCTCTCTCGCCTCTTCCTTTTGCTGAAGATCCTATTGGACTGGCCAGTAGAAGTGATGTATGGGGCTGCCGCCCTGGCAGGACTCTCTGGGGGCTTCACGGCTTTCTGGTCAGGCGTCATGGCTCTGGGCTCCCTGAGCTCCTCTAAGGGCCGGCGCTCTGTGAGGCTCATCATCATTGACTTGATCTTGGGTCTGGCAGGCTTCTGTGGGAGCATTGCTTCTGGTCACCTGTTCAACTTACTCAGAGTGGGCAACCGGCAAGGTGTTGTCCTTGCTGTATCTAGTGTAGGCTGTGCCACATTTGCTTTCCTCTATAGTCTCTTTGTCCTCAAGGTCCCAGAGCCTGAGGTCAAGCCTAGTAAAGCCTTTGGTGTGGTGGACACTGTATCTGGGACCATAGGCACTTATCGCACTCTGGACCCTGACCATCCAGAGAAAAGGGGAGGGGTGGTGGAGCTGCCTTCCCTGGGGAAAAGAGAGCCTCGCAAAGCTATCATTGCCCTGCTTTTTGCAGGGGCCATCATCTATGACTTGGCAGTGGTGGGTACAGTTGATGTGATGCCCCTTTTTGTGTTAAGGGAGCCACTGAGCTGGAACCACGTGCAAGTGGGCTATGGGATGGCAGCTGGCTATACCATCTTCATCACCAGCTTCCTGGGAGTCCTGGTCTTTTCTAGGTGCTGCCGGGACACCACCATGATTTTGATAGGAATGGTCTCCTTTGGAGCTGGCTCGCTGCTCCTGACCTTTGTGAAGGAAACCTACATGTTCTATATTGGTGAGTTTGGCTGTTTCCAATCCAAATAGTTAGTAGGATCTGGAGATCTAAGTTCAAATCCCAGCTCTGTCACTTACTACCCACTTCTCTGGGCCTCCATTCCTTCACCTGTAAAATGGGCAGGTTGGGCAGTGGGAAATACAGAAAAGGAGTCAGATCTGCCCTAAAAGGGCTTCTAATTTTATATTTTAGATCAAGGTTAACACATGGGAAAGAAATCCCATAGAGCAGGTTTAGAAGGAAATGGCAATCCACTTTGCCAAAAAAAAGGCCCCAAATGGAGTCACAGAGAGTCAGACAATGATCGAACTGAACTGATTGGCTGCCAAGATGCCTAATAGAGATGAAGTGCTAGGAGTTCAGAAGAAGAGATCTTTGAAAGATAGAGGAGTCATAGAAGGGGCTTCTGTGGGAAAGATGAGATGGTAAATGACAGAGAGAGGGTAGGGGAGGCCAAGGGTTAGTAATCACACAAGATGAAACTTGCTGGATCTATCTCTAACTCTCACCCTTGCCTGTTTTCTTCATCAATGGACTCTGTGTCATTGCCATCCCTAACCCATCAGGGTTTCCATGAGCAGCTCTTACCTCTAGATTGATGAGGATGTTTTTCCAAGGCTTCTTGCATGTGGAAGAAGTTGCACACGTGAGGCTTTACGTTAAAAAAAAATCATTAGGTGGCAGGTGGAAGAACTGGTTATGCTGAGAGCAATTTGGGCCTACTTTAAAAGGGGTATGCATTTATGATAATTCATATGAACATCATTTATTATATACATAAATGTTTATTTTTTGATATACATAAATGTTTAGATAATATGTTGGGAAGTATATAGAGAGCTAGAAGGGACCTTAGATGCCACTGAGTCCAAGGCACTCATTTTACAGATGAGGAAACTGAGACCCAGGAGGTTAAGGAACTTGCCTGAGATCCCTCAGTTAGGAAAGAGCAGAGGTGGGTTTCAATCCCCCAGTGTTCTGATTCTGAACCCAGTGGTCTTCCATTAAATCACATTGTCTCCCCACCCTCTTCTCTCCTTCCCCTTTCCCAAACAGTGAAATGAATGGAGAAGCTAGTGTTTGTTATGCTGGTGAAGTACCCTAGCTTCAGAGGGAGGCTGCCCTTTCTGAATTATGGAAGAGAAAAAGGGCAGAGTGAAAGCACTGGGAGATAGGGTGGGAAGGGGCTCTATCTGGAGCCTGAAGACAGGTCTTCAGTGGCAAGGAAGTGGCTTTTGGGGGACGCTGCTCTGACTGAGGGAGAAGAAAAGGGTTTAACTCTGGTTCCCTCCCCCACCTTTCTCTTTCAACTTCCCCTTCCCTCTTTTCTTCAAAAACAGTTCTCAGAGACCTATTGACTCGCTCTTGAGAGCAACTGCTATTAAACTTAAACACTAGGAAAAGTAGCTGGGGTGTGTGGAAAGAAACAGATTTTAATCCAAACTGTAATTGTAGCACAGTGGAAAAAAGAATGTTGGTTTGGGAGTCAAAGGATCTGAGTGCAAATCCTGCATCACATACTTACTAGCTGTGTGATCCTAGGCAAATCACTTAACCTTTCTGTGCCTGTTTCCTTATTTGAGGAATGAGGGGAGTGGATATGGTGATTTCCAAGAACCCTTCTAGCACTGACGATCCTCTTGTATGATTCTGGTTCTGCACCCCTGCCTCTTCTACATGAATGACCTTAACGTCTCTAGATCTCAGTTTCCTTCACTGGAAATTAAAGGTTGGACTTCTAAGATCCCTTCCAGCAACTCTAGCTCTACGATCTAGCACCAACTTCTGGCGTATGAGAAAAAAGCCATTTCCTGGCAGCTCTTCCAAGTGTTTTTTTTTTTCCATTGGATACAAATAGAGGAGTGAGGGAGGGAGGGAGCATAAAGAGGTATTTGTCATTGTTCTTGGTGAAGATGAAGAGGATTACTCCATCCTCTTACCTATGGCTACCTTAGGTGCTCAGCCAGCTGGATTAGGCACAGACCCCACCCAGTTTCTAGGAGCTCAGTCTTCCAGGACAGGCTCTTATGACTGGGTCAACACTGAACTCTGATGAGGAGGCTGTTACTCTAGACAGACAAGGTCAGGCTTCACTAATTTTTCTTGTTTGGTCACATTACAGCCCGGGCTGTCATGCTGTTTGCTCTCATCCCAATAACGACAATCCGATCGGCACTATCCAAGCTTATAAAGGGATCTTCCTACGGTGAGGAGAAATGCACTATGGATTACTGGCCTGGTTTGGGGAATGGGGAAGCCTAGGGTAGACTCCAAGGTCTTGGAGAATTCATGGAGTTATGCCAGTAAGTAGCACTTACTGCTGGCTGCCAACCAATCAATCAATATTTATTCAATTCCTACTATGTACCTCACACTGTGCTTGATACTGGAGATTCAAAAAAAGGCAAAAAGACAGTGCCAGTCCTCAAGGGACACAATTTGATGAGAGAGACAACAAACAAATCTATAGAAACAAGATACACATAGGATAAATAGGAGATAATTAAGAGAGGGAAGGTACTAGGATTAAGATAGGTTGGGGATGCTTCCAGTAAAAGATAGAATAGAAAGGGCATATTAAACACTCTTCAGTGCACAAATACTGTTTGCTAGGAATCACATTGGTCAGTCAATACAGCCCAAGAAAGGGTGAGAAAGACTCTGAGAGCCCCATTATGGGTTTTGTTACCAACTTGTCTCCAGAAAGTCCAAAGAAATCCAGAAGAAAAAACTTACTGGGAGAAATAGACTCTGATTACCTAGGCGTTGAGGGAACATTTTGAAGGACCCCACAGAAGCTCTTCTAAGTTTTAGAATAGAATGGTATGTCCTGATAAAATCATTCTCAGTGACCTTTTGGTCCCTTTTACAGGAAAAGTGTTTGTGATACTCCAGTTGGCACTGGCCCTCACCGGGGTGGTGACATCCACCACATTCAATGAGATCTATCAGCTCACCATGGATAAGTTCACTGGCTTTTGCTTTGCCCTATCATCCTTCCTCGCCTTCCTGAGCATCATCCCCATTGGGTAAGAGTCACTGTGTGTTCTGCTCTAAAGGTCCCGCTATTGTTGCATTGAGAGCAATGGGGATGGGTTCATCTCCAGGGAATTTCTGGGGAGAGGGGGCATTTATCTCATCCCATTTATAAAGTCCTGGGTAGGTTATCTCAAGAGGAAAAAATTTAATCTAGCTGTCTTCCCCACAAAAACCCCACACTGAAAGTATGGCAATTTAGGAATTTCCCACTAAAACAAGTGGTAAATTGAAAACTACAGACTCAGTCTAGTCATTTGGCAATGAAATATTATTTAGAGGATCCCAGTTCTACCTCCTTGAAATCAAATGCTGGGATAAGTATGAAGAAATCCTTTTTAATCACACTGAGGATTTTCCTTTTCCTTTCCTTTCCTTTTTTTTTTAAGCTTAGTTTGACTCATATCAATTGACTGGCAATCACTGCCTTAGAGGCCTCTTTCCTTCCCCTGAATTATTCAGGCTTATTTAAGCACAGCATTCGGTGGCCCAGTAGGTCTGTGTCTTCCTGCACTACTGGACCAAGATCACCTGTGAGTGCATTAGTCATACTGAGACACACAACACTCACAAAAACATTGGCAAAACACCGCCTGGCTGGGCAAAGAGTAGAAGGGATAAGGGGTGATTCCTTCCTTCTGTCTTCCTCCTATCTTACAAAAACCATGTACTGTAACAGTGGTTCTCAAACAATAACATAAGTGCAGGCAGGGTCCTGGGGCTGCTTTCTGGAACTGTGCATGTTTCCAACATGACCACATCTATACTTGTGGTTCTTGGCCCAAATTAATCATTTACATGGTTGCTGTTGAGCAATCAGAGATATGTTTAATAAGAATTAAGTTGAATAAGAAGCAAGCATCTTCTCATTAGTGCCTTACCTCAAGCAGTTCCATTCTGCTCATTATTTGGGGGGGAGCGGAAAGGGGAGAAAGCAGGATTTTACTGAGAGGGAGGTGGAGGGAGGTCAAGGCGGGGGGTGGGGTCTGTGAAATCTTCAGCCCTCCTGAAATTGTCCATGGACTAAAAACATGTTTAAAGTCCACTAATTTGGGATGTATGGCTTCTCCATGGAGCACTGACACAGGCTTCCTTTGCAGGTAGCTCCCCAGAATTCTGATCTAAGGGTCACAGTTCGGTATGGGATCTTACTGCTGGGCTTGGCTAAAGTCAGAGCTAAAAATGTTGTTGGCTCATCTTCCTCCCACCCATCTTTAGCCTTCCTCAAAAGTGACTACATTTAATAGCCTCCCTACATTTAATAACTAACATCCCTTCCAAGAAGAGAAGTAGTCTATTTGTCATCAAACATATTAACTAACTAACTGGGCTTTCTGCCTTAAACTGTTAACTCTTTCTGGGACACAGTGAATATGTATTATTTCCCATTTTAGAACTTTACTGAGGTTCACCATTCCCACTCTCTCCTTTCTCTACACCAGCCCTGAACAAAATGTTTTAACCTCAGATTACCAAGGTATTGGGTCTCCTCTGGCATTCATTCTAAGGGGGCTGTCCATGGTGTACCGATGTTCATTCAAATATTGTGGTTTGGGGTACTCATTAGGAGGAGCACAGATTTGGAGGGAAAGGGTCCTCAGAAGTCAACTAGTTCACCTTTCCCCCTCATTATTCTATAGATGAGGACACAGTGCCTCCTCACAAAGATAATCAGGGCACAGTTCCTACCCTTGCAGTTTTTATAGTTTAATAATGATACTGAAACCTGAAACAACTCATCTTCTCAAAGAAGGAACAGCCAAGACAATTAGAGGAGAGGCATGGTGACATCATGGAAGCAATATTGACTTAGAAGTTAGGAAGCTCTTTGACCTCCATTTCAGGGCTGAGAAAATGATAGCTGAGGACCATCATCCCCTTCGCTTAATCACATAAAAATGAACAGTTGATTTCTGGAAGAACTAATAAGAACAGATTTCTTTAAACAGACATTCTGGTGGCCTATTTGGACCTACCAATACTGAATTGTCCTTAGGCATAGGAGTTAGACTAATCTGAAATCTACTAGATATTTCTAATCCTTCATTTAATATCCCTCTTTTATTTATGCATGTGTCACATCTAACTAAACTATGTGAATAGGGACCAGGTCCTATCTAAATTTTGTGTCTTCCATGGTGCTCTGTACATAGAAAGCCCTAACAAATTATAAGTTCAATTAAAATAAGTGGAATTTGAGGTATGCTGGATTTGGTTGAACAACTTTGAGTGGGCAGATAGACCTTATTTAGGAAAATGGACCTCAGAACCAGATCTTTCCCCCTTAACTCTTGTGCTAACACAATGGCAAATTAAAATTGGGGAGATGGTCTTTCATTTAAAAGTTGTAGTACCCGAGGGTAACATTCTATCTAAGATTGGCTCCATTTCTATATCACCTTATCTTCTATATTCAGTTCAATATTTCCCCAATTCAATTCAGTTCAACAAAAATGTATCAAATATGGACAATGGGAGACATAAAGATGGAATGACATGTTCCCTGCCCTCATGGAGCTGATAATCTAGTGGTGTGAGTGTGTGTGTGTGTGTGTGTGTGTGTGTGTGTGTGCGCTGAGATACATACACAAGTTACCAGGATACACAAGACAGAATAAATATATGAGTCATATAAAACAAAGTACTATTTTAGGCCTGAGGAAGAGAAAATAATTTTGGACTGAGGGGATCAAGAAAGGCATTGGGGAAAAGGTAGTATTTGAATTGGGTCTTGTAGGATGAGCAACATTTCAACATGTAAAAATGAAGTGATGTGAAAAGGGGACTTAATTCTGGGCACAGAGAAGTAAATAAAAGCAAAGAGACAAAAAAGTATGGGATGTGTACAAAACAAGGTGAGCTGTCCAGTTTTGTTGAAGCATAGAACAGATGAAATGGAGGATGGAGAATGGTGAATTAAAGCTGAAAAAGTAGACTGATGCCAAGTAACAGAGGTCCTTGAATCTCTAGTTTGTTAAATGAATGGCAATGAAGTTCTGACTACTGGATGCAAGTGTATGATTAGGGCTTGCATAAGAAAAATTCATCTGGCATCCAGAGAAAAGGATAGCTTTTAGTGGGGTAAGATTGAAAGAGGTATAATCAGGCTATTGCAATGGCTTGGATAGGAGTTAATTAGAATCCAGACTAGGGAGGGGCAGTGGGAACAAAAAGGAGGGTAAGAGATGTTGTGAGGAATAATACGGACAGGATTTGGCAACTAACTGGACATGGGAGTGAATCTAGAGGGAAGGGTCAAAAATAACAGTTGAGGTTTTGAGCCTCAGTGAGTGGGTGAATCAACAACATAGAGAAATCGGGCAAGCTTTGGAGAAAAGATAAATTCAGTTTTCAACATATTGAATATGGAATACTGGTGAGATTCAGGCAATACAACCAGTAAACAGTTGAAATGAGAATCTACAGTTGAGAGAAAAGTCAGAGCTGGAGAACTGGGTTCAGATCTTGCCTCTGATGCTTTCGACTTTTGTGACGCTGAGCTAGTCACGACCTGGGTCTCAGTTTCCTCAGCTTCCTGTAACGTGAGGAGGTTGGTCTAGGGTACCTTTGAATTGTGTTCCAATTCTAGATCTATGATCCCATGATACTGATTTGGCAGAGGTCTCCAAAGAGGTTGAAGCTATGGTATAGAATAAGATTATCAAAGGAGCAAATATTTTAAAAGATGTGAGAGGGGTCAGGCTTGGAACTACTCCCAGAAGAGGATGGAGTAGGAAGGACAGGAAATGCTGGGTAAGATACAGGCACAAACATGCCAACTAATCTCCTCCTTTCCACTCTCTAGTTTCTCACAGAGTGGTACTTTGTGTCAGGGACAAAGACCACACTTAAAAGCTGTGTGTGTGTGTGTGTGTGTGTTCATCCTTCGTTGCCAAAGAAGACCATGCCATCAGAGAAATAATGACATGACTTGCACTTGATTTGTAGCAATGGGAACAATTACAGAACTCAGGTACTGGAGTCCTTTTTATGCTAAGGTCAACTGTGACTCCAGCTATAGGGATCTGGTCTTGGAACTGGGAAGACATATATATATTGATTATATGACCAGGAGCAAATTACTCAACTTCTCATAGTGCCCCACGTAACTCTCCAAAATGTTAAGTTATAGAAAGTCTTTTAAGTTTTTAAGGGAGGCCTTTAATATTTAGTATTAACTTTGGAAACCAAAGCAAAAGGAAAAAATTTTCATCGTCACATATTTCTCTCTCCTTTTTCTGATAAATGGCTAAAAACCAAATGGTCTTCTGTGTTGGTAGCTGAGAAGAATAATTAGCAAATTAACTTTTTAAAATTAACTTTAATAAATGCTTTGATTACCTAGCTTGAATTTCACAGCAGAGATCTAGGCTCAGTGGATCTACTCTAGTCCTAACTCTTGCAACCATGTAACCAATACCCAGTAAATTATCATGAACTGGACCTTTCCAGTTGATGTGTGAACACCAAATGTTTGAATGCTCATTATGTGAAAAACACTCATGAATTTTGCTGATCGTTCTTCTCAGCCAGACATAGACTACAATTTGGTTTTTAGCTAGTTAACATTTGCATAAGAAAAAGGGGAGAAAAATATGTGGTGACAAGTTTTTTTTCCATTTTATTTTGCTTTCCAAAAGGCCATTAGCCTGTAATGGTTGGATTTTGTAGCACTTTAAACTGGTCTGGGCACTCCTTATCCTAACGTAGACTGAAATCCCTCAATACGTTAGTGGAAGATTTAATGAGTGACTTTGGTTAAAAAAAATTATTATCTATTGTTTATCAAGGGAAAAGTGATAGCCTCTCCCACCTTACTCTAACTATACATATAATTCATCTGAGGACCAGTCTAAGTTAGAAGCTCATCGCCTGTCCTTAGATGGTCAATAGATAATTTTTTAAACTATCAGTGCTCATAAAATCTACAAAAGGTAAATCCACATTGATGGGAGGTATACCTGGATTGATGAAACGTGTTCAAATATTATTAAATCCAGTGATATAGTGTATATGTGAGAACTAGACTAATCCTATATTTCATCACTGAGCCACATTCAAAGTCTTTCCAGCATGATATAACCTTCAAAATACACTGGTTAGGCTTCAAAACCTCAAGCTAGTTCTACGGCATGATGAGTACACAAGTGGAGGCTTACAAGAACACCAGGAATGTTAAAAGCTTGAAAAGCACTTTCCTCATAACTCTGTGAGGCTAATAGTAATAGTGGACATTTATACAGTGTTTACTATGTGCCAAGCACCGTGCTAAGCACTTCACAAAAATTTCATTTTAACCTCACAACAACCCTGGGAAGTGCTATTGCTATCTCAGTTTTACAGATGAGGAAACTGAAGCAGACGGAGGTTAAGTGGCATGCTTAGAGTCACACAGCTAGTAAGTGTCTAAGGCCAGAGCTGAACAAGTCTTTCTGAACCAAGGCCAGTGCTCTATTTTATGTACCACCCAGCTGACCCAATAGTTTGTGTTTTTATTCCCAGCTAACAGATGAGGAAACTGAGTCTTAGAGGGGTCCAGTGGTTTGGCCAAGGTCATAAGACTAATAAGAGTTGAAGCTAGGTCTCAGCTCTCAAGTCTATAAAGGTACCGATAATACCTGTCATAACTATCTTCCAAGTACCTGAAGATGCTGTTGGCTGCCTCCAATCCTGTGGTTATTTTGCCTGTTTTTTGATGCATTTGTAGCTTCTCACTAAGACTACCTGGATTGTCAGCCTTCCAACCTTCCAAACAAAATTGTAGACTAAGTATATAATACAGCATACACCTACCTAAGCTTTCTTCACCTTAAAAAGTTGGCTCTCTGAACAATCAAATATATCATTCCCTATTGTATGCCACAACTTTTGTAAAAATTCATCTTTATTTCCCCTCTACCAAGAGAGGGGATTACTGAATTAAAAATCAGGAGACCCAAGTTCCAGCCCTGGCTTCACTACTTGCTCACTAAATTCTAACAAGTCACTTACAGTCAGCATCTAATACAAAAAATGAGAATGGTATTGTACCTATTGCACCTACATCACGGGATGATTGTGAAGCCTGAATGAGATCTGTGTATAAAGTGCTTTTGAGAACTTTAAAATGCTGTGTAAATCAACTACTATTCTATTTTTTGTTATTCCTTATACAGTAGCTCTAAGGCTCAAATGAAATAATATATATAAAAGTATAGTGTAAATTATGAATTGCTACAAAAATGTACTTTAACATTTGTTGCTATTTCCTGTATATTTAAGTTCTTCCCTTTCCCAGTAGTCTCTACAGCCCTCCCATCCCCCACCAAAATAAATGAGACACTCAAACTCACAGCACAATATTGCCGTGGTCAGGTAGGCACTCCGGCAATTTACTTTACAAGGTTCATCCACTGTCTGGCAAAAAGTAAAAAGAGCCAGGTGAATATATGTAATTGCACCCTTTGGCACTAGGCTGATATGAGGCATAAACTGAAACCAGATTATAGCCCAAAGGGCCCTCAGAGCTCAATAACCTGTCCCCTCATTTTACAGATGAGAAAACTGAGGACCAGGAGGCTGAAGTCACTTCTCAAGGTCATGAATTAAGTAGAGAGCAGGGATTTTTGCCCATGCTCACTCCAAATTCAGATAGAATAACTGGGAGATTTTTCTATATTATACACTGAATATATGTCTATATGTGTCTCTATGTAGATGTATGTCTATCTGTACATATGTATGTGCATACCCCACATCTATCTGTAGAGATGATGACAAGTCACAGAGTATTTGGTTCGACAGAATTTATCTAACTAACCCAGAGAGAACTCTTGGCAGAAATGAAGACATACTTTCCCATGGATCTAGACCTCCTTGCAACAAAATTGCACATATATATTTAATTTATTATTGCAAAGACACCAACCTGTTTTGGATGGCCATTGTTGAAGCCACAATGATAGCTGGTAGACAAGGTAGTGTCAAAAAACATCCCCCAAAACCACTTCGTCAGAACCCAGTGGGGATATCTAGTCTGACCCCAGCCATAAAGTTCCTACTATTCAGCTCCATACATGGTACATTTCTGCTAAGACAAAAGAGGGTGATCCAGTAAAGCTGGCCTTCTTGAGTAAACTGAGCAGTTACTAAGGAGAAACTAGGGTAGAGTGGAAAGAATCCTGGGATTCGGAAACAGCTCAAATCTAAACCAAAACTTTGCTACAATCTGGGTGACCTCGGATAAATTATTTTTGTTCTCTTGGCCTCTGTTGCCTTATCTGTAAAGTGAGGGGATGAGACTTAATGTCCCTTCCTGATCTAAATCTACTATCATCTTTGCCTTTAGCCCAGTCCAAAACTCAACACTTCAATGCTGGCAAAAGACCTCTTTACATTCTTCATCATGCTTCCTTTCCTTAAGAAGGAACTCTGGCTGGGTGGTCTAGGTTGTAGTTTCCTAGCCAGAAGTACCTGGAAGAACTTGGGCTTCCCCGTTGGGAACCACATAATGAAGTAACAAAGACTTGGTTAAAGGGGTTGAGAGAAAAGACCAGAAGGTTGCTTGATCTGGGTAAAGATGTTCAAACTTGAAATAGAAGGAAGAAGGGTTGGAATGAGTTTTTGGCAGGCTTACCAAGCACTTGAAAGTTGTCCTCTTGAGGTCATTAATTTCATTTTATGACATGCATGGTACATCTCAGCAATGAGTACTGCCTGTTCCTAAATCTGTGCTATTGCCTCCCTCCAAGGTGAATTCCCTCCTCCACGGTCTGTTTTTGTTCTTCTTTTAAAATTCTTGTCGTCAACCTTAGTGAATACGTGGTCAGTTTCTCATTTATCCCCTTCCCCTCTAGCCCCATGAACTCTGGCTTGGTGAAAAGCAATATTTTGGGAATGGCTTACTTTGGTGGCTTACCCTTAATGCTATTAACATTTCTGTCAATTCCCTCTCTCTCCCATCTCTCCATCTCACACCCCAAACCCAACAGGGTTGTGGCCTGCAAGCAAGGAGAGATCACTGAGAAATGACGGAGCTGATGTACCTAAAATGAACAACTGGAATACCCTGTGGCATGGATCCCGCTTGAAGAGAAGTAATTGGAGGAGAGAAGTTGATAAAAAAAACTGGAGTTCCATCTAGGGTCAACCTCATGAACCAGCTATTTCGATGGGTTCCATTTTGGGGTGGGGAGAAACACTATCCTGGTGGAGGAAACTTCTATTTTAAAAATTAATCTCACAAGGAAGCTGCCAGATACTGTTGGTGACACAAAGAACTTCCCCAAGAAAGCATTTGAAAGATCAAAACTTTGGGGTATTTCTCAACCCTCCTATGAGGACTTGGGTCACTTGGCTCAGCCCCCTCCACCATGCTGCAGATAGTTATCCAGAAATAACCATCTGCTTCAGCCCATATGCTAGAAATAAATCAAAGGTGTAGATTCCCAGTCCTTTTAGATCCCGGGTTAGTGGCCATGGAACTTTTTTTTTTTTTAATTTTCCAAAGTTGTTGTCATAGAAGTTATATTTGGGGGAAAAAAAGGTAGACAAAACCTTAAGAACAAGCTAGCTGTCATTTTCTCTATAGAAGCATCAGCTACAGTGCTTGAGGACCATTCAGAGAGCTGTAGCTTGGCCTTTGTGGGTGTTCATTTCTTTGCAAAAAATCAAGTTTCCATGAAAGACTCTTTGGGTTACCTTCTCTAATTCATGATTGCATCATAAAAGGCCTTTTTAAATTAAATGAACAAAATAAAATGAGGATTGCAGTCTGCCAATCGTGCCAATAGGTCCGAAGAGACATTTTAGTCTGTCAAAAATAGGGGGTGTAAGGGAGAGTGTATCAGGGATGTAAAAAGTCCTGTATTTTTAGGCATTTGCTTAAATAGCTTGTTTGTTTAATCTACTGAGACTATTTTTCCTAAATGGTAATTTGCCTAAAGTGCCATGTTTGGGCACATAAATAAATGTGAATGAATTCCATTTGATTCAACAAATGCTTTTCAAATGTCTATGCTATGTGCAAGGTTGGTGCTAAGAAATAGTCTCTACGCTCACGGAACTTAACATGGTGGTAAGGAGTAGGGGAGAGGTACACAGATATGAGGCAGAAAATAAAGGAGGCAAAGAAGAGATTCAAGGTTTTATAGAAAATCTGGAAAGAGACAAAATGCTTTCTAGTTTGGGTTTGGGAAGGGAGAAGAAGTAAGAAAATCAGGGAGGAGGTAGATATTTTGAAATGGCTACTTTCCTGATAATCTCATCTTTCATAAACTCTGAAGTACATGGGTTTTTTTTAAAATGAGGTATAAATGCTTATGGGCAGCTAGGTGGTATAGGCCCAGACAGGACAGGCCTGGAGTCAGGACAATCTGAGTTCAGTTTCCTTATCTGTAAAATGGGCTGGAGAAGTAAGTAGAACTTCAATGTCCTTGCCAAGAAAACCCCAAATGGGGTCACTAAGAGTCAGATATGACCGAAACAAGAGTGAACAACAAAAAATAAATGCATAAAGAGAAGAAGTATAGCATAGCAGTCTTGAAAGTCAGGAAGATGCGCATTCAAGTCTCACCTCTCACACATAACTAAGTCACTCAACTTGTGTATCCTAAGCCACTTTCTAAGACAATAAGTTGAAGGACAAAGATCTGTGTGTATTTGATGGGGAGTTGCCTACACCTGAAAATCATAAGCAAAAGAGCCTGGAGTCTTTTTTCTGGTGTTAAAATGATACAAGGCTATACCAATAGAAATGTTTCAAGAGATACACCACAACCTGAACTAAAGCCAGCCCTGTAAGATATTCACATTGTCACCTGTTTATACAGCACAAGACCTTTTAAAAATCATTTTCCTCACAACCATGCTGTGGGGTAGATTGTACAAAGATTATTAACACAATTGGTCCTAACTTCTTAGAGCTTATGTGACTTGCCCAGGGTCACATGGTGAGTAAATGTCAGAGTCAGGACATGAACCAGAGTTTTAGATTTGGAGTCAGAAGACTTGTTCGAATTATGAATTATGTACCTGTGACCTCTGTGACCTTGGGCAAGATCTTTCTCCTTTTAGACTGCACATCCATCAACTACAAAATGAGGGATTTGGACTAATTAGACTTCTAACAGGGTCTCTTCCAGCTTTAATGTTACAATTTTATGAATCCACCTCTACTACTTCTCCTGTGATATCTTTATTGTTATGGTGGAACGTAACTGGCATAGAATATTTCTTGTTTTCTTCATTTCCTTTTTTCACCCTCATCTCTCCCCACTTCCAAAAAAAAAAAAGGACAAAATCCCAAAGAGGTTGGAAAAGAATCATATTTACAATAACGCCACAATTCACCCCAGGACTCTGTTCTGGACCCTCTTTTCTCTCAACACATCTTAGCGGAGATTTCATCACTCCCCTGGCTTCAGGACACCTCTATGGAAATGACTTCAGAATTTAATTATCTAGCACTTTTTTTTCTTTTGGGCTCCAATCCCACCCACATTAACATTGTCTATTGATCACCTCTACTTGGATATTCCATAGACATCTCAAATTTAACATATCAAAAAGAGAACCTATGTTTCTTGTTCCCTTCATCTGCCCTTTCTCCATCCATGCCTGTTTCTGTTGAAGGTCCACTCACATATTCCAGACACTGTTAACCATCTCAAAATGATCATCAATTCTGCCCTTTTCTTCACTTTCCCGTACCCAATGAGTTGTTAAATATTGTAAATTCCACCTCCACATTATCCCTTCTATTTGTCTTGTTTCTCTACTCATACACAGATTCTTGACCATTCCTCTCTGGAGGTTCTTGGTTTGGATCTAGATTCTGCTGTTTACCATCTGGGTGACCTTGGACAAATCCCTTCTTTGGACTTCAGTTTCCTCATTTTTTAAAAAATGGGGCTGAACTTGATGTTTTCTAAGGTCTCAGGAAAATTTCTTAACAAAAAATAATGCATTGTAAAAAACCAAAATGTTATAGCTATGAGGCAGTGTGGTATAATGAATATAGAAAATGGCCCTCAGACAGGAAGATCTAGATTAAAATCCTGCCTCTAACATATACTGTTTAAGATATAACTGGGGGATACTGAACATAAAATATATAAATATAAAATGTAACTGGGGGATATTGAATATAAAAACAGGATAAAACATAGCTATTACATTTCAAAGTTAATATGTGGCTCACAGGGATCCTTATGATTTAGTGACCCCCTACTTCAATTTGAGTATGACATCATTGCCGTAGACAAATAAAACTGTACATTATAGAGAAGGCACCCACCTGAACTGAGGGACTTTCCTCATCTGGGAGTTCTCTGCCAATGGTCCCTGTCTCTATCCTCCTTTCATCTATAGCAGAGAAAGAAATGAGGTTGCAAAACTAGAACCATGGGTCTTCATCTCTGATGCAAGGACTGGTAGGCTCTCTATAAAGGCTTCCTCCTAACAAATGCTACATTTGGGACTTCCATGGTGAGTGGATAATTTGGCAAACGGGAGAAAAATCTCCAGTGCAATGTAATAGAAGGGGCATTGAACTGAGAGTAAAAAGTCCAGGGATCTAGTCTAAACTGGGGAGGGGGTAAATTTGCATAAATCTTTCTG
This sequence comes from Notamacropus eugenii, assembly GCF_028372415.1. Lineage (NCBI taxonomy): Eukaryota > Metazoa > Chordata > Mammalia > Diprotodontia > Macropodidae > Notamacropus > Notamacropus eugenii. The sequence goes on from NC_092874.1 coordinate 401,836,557, forward strand.
CTTCTGTAAACCTCAGTTTCCTCATCTATAAAATTACTTATGTGTTTCCCAGCTTGAACACTCTGGGAATCTAAAGGAAGTCTTCTGCTGAACCAAAATCATGCTACGATTCCCTCAGAGAACTTTTGATAATATTTTAAATCATACATCAACATTTTCAGGGCAATAATACCACCATATTTATATGGTGCCTCTGAGTTTACAGAGTTCTTTCTTTGTAGTGACCTGAAAGGAAGACAATGCAAGTCATCTCCAGCTGACATGAGAAAATGGTCTCTAAGAGATTATGTAACTTGCCTAATTCTAAGTGGGGAAGTCGGACCTTGAACCTAATTGTTTTGACTCCAAATGCATTTTCTCCCCACTACATTACAAATAAGGATAGCGTTGGGACTGGTATTTTGGTACTACCTCATAATGAGTTTCTTTTGCTCCCAATCCCATCACAGGGTCTATAAATTCTGTTCTGTAACCAACCCCATTATGTCTTTACTACATTTTCTGGGAGAAAATTAGAAGGGGTGAGTGGGAAAGGTATCAAACACCTTTTATGTGTAGGACGATACCACTCTGGCTTTTACTCTATTTTGTTCCTACAACTGAATTTAGCTCATTAATGGTGCCAATTAATTTGAATTATGATTCCCTAGTCTATATAGTGAAAATTCAGTTTACACAATTATATATCCACATACATATGTATTTTTTCCTCTTTTGAATACTCTCCTTCCTTGGAAATGCCATCCTAGTCAGTTATTGAAATTAAAGATGACACTCTCAGCAGACTACAATGCCTTGCAATATTATTTAAAGGTAGGAAAATACAGACAGCTAGATGGCACAGTGGGCCTCTAGTCAGAAAGACCTATCCTCATATCTGACCTCAGACACTTAGAGGCCAATCATTTGACCTCTACCTCAGTTTCCTCATTTGTAAAATGGGGATAAGAAATGAATATGCTTCCCAGAGTTGTCTTGAGCATAAAATAAGGTATTTTTCAAGTGCTCAGGAAGCTTTAAAATACCATATAAATGCTTACTATCATCATCATTATACATTTTAAAAGTATTTGGGGCCTAGATGTTGACACACCAAATTGTCAAAGTTTGAGGATTACACGCTCACATGTATGCAACACTTTATAGTAACAAATCATTCCCACATATATTCTCATTTGATCCTCGTAACAGCTCAGTGAGGAAGGTTAAATGCTTCATTTTACACGTGAGAAAACTGGTCCATCGTGTTTAAATGACTTCTCCAAGGCCACCTGGCTGGAAGGAGGCAGAGCTGGGACCAGAGGCCAGGTCCTCAGTCTAAATTCAGTGCTGCTATGTTTTATTTACAGAGCTTGTTACAGTTAGGGAAACTTAACCAGTGTTAGTTCTGTAAAATAATTCCCATTATTCTCATCTGGCGGGGAGGTTATGCCAGCAAAATAACTGAAGGAAGGTGAAGGTGTGGAAGAAGGTAATGGAAGGGATTAAAAGAGCTACAGATTTTTGAGCGGTTTTTGGGGGCTGTAGAGAAACAAGTGGGAAGGAGCTGAAAGGGGAGAACACACGGGGCGAACTGATTTCTTTTTAAAGAAAGTAAACAAACAAAAGAAAGTATCCATCCTTCCATTCTACAAAGAGAGCACAAAGCAAAACAAAATATTCACATTAACAAGAGCATTTTTTATATGTTTATTGGTCCATTCCTTTAAATTAATTGAGATAAGGAAATTAAAAAAAATTTACAAGCTCATAGTTCATCAGGCAATACAAATGACTTTTGTTTACCTCGAAGCATAATACTAATCCCATAGTAAACAATAAACAGAATAGGTCTATACAAAGATGTATGAAAAAAGGTGAACTAACACATTTGTGCCAGCATTGGAAAGTAAACAAAACCACTTTACACCCATGGTGTTGGTAACAAATAAAAAGGGGGGCACCCTGTTTAAAAGTGTGATATCTACAGCAAACAAACCCCTCCATGGTTTGAATCATGCTCACAGCTAATCTATACACATGCTCTCCCAAGCTCACGAGTTTTCACAGCTTTTGTTTTGGTTTATTGGTAGCAGGGGTAGAGAGAAAAAACGAACAAACAAAAACCCTACAACTTTTCAGTGAGCAAATTCCCTACTCTTTTGATCTGAGTGGGTTTTAAAAACATTTTTTTCCCTCAAAGTCAGAAATAAGCAATACAGTACACAGTCTGGACAGCTGGTCAGTTGATAAAACCTAAATAAATTTTTCATCTCTCTACTGAAACAGTTAAAATCTAGATCCAAAAGTTTGCTGGCAGAAATTTATTTCAAGGGGATATATATATGTATGGGGAAGATATATACGCATATATCTTCCCAAAGCATTTACAACTGACAGGCACATAGGAAGTACAATGGACAGTGTCTCTTGGACATAACCAAGATCACTTGGGTATAGGATGCTTCTATACTGCCCCAAAACATCACCGTTCAGAGATGCTGGCTTGTTATACAAGGAATGTCTGGCTGGTATTACAGCTATATGGGTCACAGTCTAACATATTGACTGTTTTTCTCCCCTCCCCCAATAATTTCTTCTTACCCACCATTTTGAAAGAGACAGGAAAGAATGAAATGTTTTTCTCCTGTACTTGTCCCCTTACATCTGTTTTACTTGTTGGTAGTAGTTATGCAGAAGGTTTGGTCAAAGCAACAAAAAGATGCTACTAATTGCTAGTGAAACCAAAAGAGAAAAATGCTTAAGGGGATGTTAAGAGGTCAAGCGCTCTGACCTACTCTTACCTCAGAGGCTCCACCAAAAGGAAAATTATGTACCAGGTTGTAGGTAGCAACACTGGTTCCCAGGTTTACCCAGTGAAAGCCAAATGGCTATCGACAAATGTATATGCAATACCCTTCACCCACAGTTTTAACAATACATTTTTTTTTTTTTTGCTAAAAATGAGAGGGAAAGAGCATTCAATACTCAAGCTAATACAACACTTCATGTTTTTGGCATCAAAACTGTAGGATTCAGATCTAAAACTTTGCTCTTAGGTGTCCATGATATTCTAAAAAGTCCATTTACAGCATTAGGGCATGTCGTTAATACTGTTACAACTTGAGAATTTCTTTATATCAAGTAGACTTGAAAAGACTAACATGTAGTAAGTATGATTTTCAGTATTGATCCCATATTCTTAAAATTTTAAAAATGCCTAAAATACTTTAAATTGTTAACCATGTACATTTTGAAATGCTTTTATGGTCCCTGGTCTCCCCTCCCCACCTCCATGGTAATAATAAAAATATATTTGGCAAAAGCAACACTTAAACATTTTAAAAACATCCGTTAAAAAAAGATAGTCCCCATTATGCCCCTTTATTTTCCGTTTGATCCAGGTTAATTTGTTTCTTGAAAGGGGGGCAGCTGGCCATCTTGTGTCAATTGTCCAAACAGAAGACAACTAGAACTTTATTCTCATTTAAAAAACATTGCTAGTAGCATCAAAGTGTCTGGCTAGATAACAGCCTCAAAAAAGTCGAGTTACTATTTAGCAATTTGCACCATTAAAAAAAAAACCAAGCTCAACAACTTGAACTTACTGATTTCGTGCTGTGTTTGATCATCATCATAAGATATATTTGCAAACTGCATCTATACTATACAAATAACCTGATATTCTACTTAGTGTTGATTACAACACTGATTTACTGGCTTATTCACATCAGTGGTCATGATCTGGAGCAGTTTTATCATCCAAACTGAGTAGAGTTGGATGTTTGTGCCAAAAAATATAATTCTAACATACAGGATTAAAAAGCTGTTGAAATTCAGCTGTCATAAGGAGCTGTCTGCCCAGGGTAGATGCCACCTACCTATGTATGGCACAACAAATGTCCTGAGACTGTAGGCTTTGCAGTCTCTAGGTTGGCCAATCACTTCCAAGCCTGTTTTGTTGAGTGGTTTGGTAGGATGTCAAATGGTACTCTGTTCCCTTCATAAGGTAACCATTTGTAGAGCCAGAGGTGCTACACTATGTCATTGCCCAGCTACAGATTTAGACAAATGAGACTTGTGTTCCTAAAAAAGTTTGCTAAGTAAAATCTCCTGCCATCTCTAAGAATTAGGAGAAATAGAGGCAGGAGGAGATGAATGTTATAACCTGGTACATTTTTAAAAAGCTAACCCAAAATTTCGGAGCACACTTTCCCCAGAAGAAACAGGGACCTGGCAAAGTAGCTTCAGAGCAGCCAGCTAAGAAAACTGCCTCATTGCCATGGACAGTCAATATAAAAAGCATGAGGGGGTGGATCTGTAGGGCTGGCATGCCAGCCAGTTTAAAAGCAGCAGAGGGAAAGTCAGTACTAAAGTGAAGGGACCTCACTGGGTAGCTCCGTACCTAGTCATTAATTCTAGTTAGATTTGGGACAAATTTAGTAGGAAGGGCCTTCCAGAGCCATACAAAGGAATTACACGTTACTCAACAATGGCCCTCCCTCCCTTGAGTTTTCTACCTTCGAGACCACACCCATGCCATTCATCAGCTCCAGCAGAGGGACTATAAATTTCGATGTGAACAAGGGATCATTTATCTGCCGCTTCTGAGCTCCTCAATGTTCTTAAGCAGCAACATCAGGTAATTCAAGTCTGGGGTGCTATTATCCCTGAACTAGAAATTCCACCTATGCCCATGTATACCGAGCCCTGCCACACCTCCTCCAGGTCCTGCCACCGCATGATAAAAGGCAGCCTCATTCAGGCTCAGGATTCAAGGTCTATTTGTTGTCAGAGAGAGGGCTGATGATGGGTCATACATGGCCCCTACTTCAAAAATATCTACAAAACCTGGGAGTACTGTGACTTCACACTAAAAGAAACCTCTTTTATATGTACTAAAAATAGTCCCCTTAAAGACATGCTGGTTTTTCTGCTGTTGAATCAAAATAAAGGTGAGAGCTGAGCTTGGTCACAGTAGCATCCTGAAAAGTCTTATAAGTAACCTAATTAACAAAAATCATGTTTTTTTGGAGACCAATGGAAAACCTGGACATTCATGGTGTTTCCCCCTACTCATCTCCACCCTCACTTTTTTCCATCCTCAATAGAGGAATGATTACTTGATTTCTGAAATACACAGGTAAAAACATAGATGCTATACCAAAACAACCATAAAGAAAGCCAGTGGAAAAATCTGTTTACAGCATATTTTCTTAAAGACTATCTTGCTTTGTAAAATGTACTCCTATCACCAGGATTTTTTTAAAAGTAGATAATGAAAAATTTTAAGCTCAAGTGGGAGAATCCATTGTCCTCTTAAGCTTCTCTGTCCTACTGCATGGCTATTCTAGTTAGAGAAGGATATTCTTCTCCAAACTCCTGGAAACAAAAGTCAGGTGGGGGGAGTGGGGGAAGGAAGAGCTACAAAAGAGATAGAGACATTAGGTTTGAGGCTTTGGGGAAAGAGTAATGGTGGCCCTCATCAGGAAGGCATCTTGAGCATTAACCTCTTTGGCACAAATTCGTACATCTCAAATGAAAATATTCCCTGTATTGACTAAGAATACAATACCTTGGTGCACAGCTATGACTGGGAGGGGAGGGAAATGGCAAAGGACAATGTTAGGTATTGCTGATCCTTGAGAAGCTGAAGGAAGGAGGAGGCAGTTGGTACAAGAGGGGCTGGTTATCTTATCCTCTATACTATGATTCCTAGACCAGGGGTGGGAAACCTGTAGCTTTAAGGTCACATGTGGTCCTCTAGATCCTCAAGTAGGCTCTCTGACTGAATCCAAACTTCACAGAACTTCCTTTTATTAAGGAGATTTCTTCTTTGGATTCAGTTTGGATTCAGTCAAAGGATTGCACTTGAGGACTTGGAGGGCCATATGTGGCCTTGAGGCCACAAGTTCCCCAACCCTGTTCCCAGAGCTTTCTTATTCATTTTACCACTGAAAACTTCCCAAATCAAAAGGACACAGATGCCTCTCTGAATAAATCTTTCTACAATAGCTGGTGATGGTTTCATTGGTACACGCCCTTGGTAACTAGGGCAAAGCTTGCCTCTCTCCAGTCTCTACTTGGCATTCTGAAGCTGATAAACTCTGATGTATAAATGTTACATTTTTGTGCCTTGTAAAGGGACCAAAACAAAATGAAAAAAACCTGGAGTCCAGAGACTGCTACATCCCTTCAGAGAAGAGTCCTTTGTTACCACACTCAGCTAAATGAGAGGGGGAGAATGGTCCCTTCTTCCTGTCCTGTGTCAACTAACTTTGAGGAAACCCTCCCTCCCTCACCCCCCCCCCCCACCTCTGCATTACATGTCACAGGGGCACTGTTATGCTTTGGCAAGATAGCAGGAGGTCAGATACTGGTTCTTATTGCAGCTCTTTTTCCAACATCTCTTCCTCCCAGTTAGTAACATAACCAAATTTTTAAAGAGCACTTTTTCCACTGAGGAAAGCCCTTGCTTTCTCCAAAGCTGATTTTTTTTCTTTCACTGAATCAATCTAAAATATTCTCACTTCTATCAAAGAAGATGAATCAAGTATCAGTATGAAGTGTACATCAATTCTAACAAAGGAGGATCCAGATACACAACAAAATCCCGGCATCCAAGATGGGTCTTTAGAGGTAGAATGATAATGCTGAATTGCCATTCACTTAGAAACGTTGTTTAGAACTCTACGTACCAAAGTAAAAATTCACATCAAACGATTTAAGCATTATGTGAATGAGGCTCTATCAGGGTAGGCAGTGGCAAGAGAGATAAAGATGCTGCTGGAAAAAAATCTTCTCCCATGATTTCGTGGGCAAAGAACTAGACACAGCAAAATAGGACAAAAACATACCAAATAGTTTAACTGATGAACCAACAACATTAATTTTAAGCTTATCTGATACACAAACACTGCAGACAACCATTCAGGAGTGGTTTGAAATGTTACCTGGTAATTGTTGACCAGTATTTTAAATATTAATTTGTTTATAAAGTGATATTTTAGAGCAACTAGCTCCTGAAAATTCTGTAGCTAACTTGAAACCTATCTTAGATTTCATAAGGACAAAGCCATGGGGAGAGAAAAATACACATTTCATTAGAGGAACAAGGGAAGAAAAGTATACAGTTTGCAAAGATGTACAAGTCTGGTCTGGAAAAAGGAACTTTTTCTGAAGAAAGGGAACTTCTCATTTTTATTTTGTCTTGTTTTTTTAAGGTAATCTTGGAATGAATACTTGGGACTGGTTACTACTGAAGTTATCTAAAGGCTAATTTAACTAGCTTAAAAAAAAGTTCTATTTTGAGCAGATGACCTCAAAAATAATGCCTTGCCTTACCAAGAAGAGAGGTTGGAGGTCACATGCTTTATGGAGAGCACCAGCATGCACTATGTTTGTTTGTTTGTTTGTTTTACAAATTTAGACTGAATGGATAAGACAACAAGATCTCTCTGTCTTAGACAAGAAACCCTCAAAAAGCTGCACTGACATATGATTTACATAGTAGAAAATATTATACTAGTTTTTTTAGCGGTGATAAAGGCAAGTTTCACAATGCAGACACAGGAGGAACGTAATGTGCTCCTCAGCCTAATCGTACTTTGAATTTCTCAGCTTTGGGGCACTGGGCATCCCTTATTCACTACCAGTACTCCCTTTAATAAGAAAAAACCAATGTATAAAGTATGGCAGGAAGGGTTAATGGTGCCTTTTTCATCTGCTACTCAATTTCAAATCGCTGATTCTAATGCCCAAAAACATAAGGCTAGGGTAGAAATCTAATCTCCTTGCTGAACCTCTTGCTGAACACCCATATACATGTGTGTATATGCGTACATATATGTATATATACCTATATAAGCTTATATACATATTTCATGTATATATACATATATATGTACACACACATACTTCAGCTGATTTAAACTGACTTCATATCACCAAAAAGGAACAACACACATGATATTACTCATCACGAGCAGACTGCATGCCACATTCACAGCTATAGGTCATGCTTGCTTCACACACTTTAGGTAGACATGTCAACACCACCTTTTACCCTAGGACAAGCCAACACCCACAGAAAATTCCATTCCAAATGTAGAAGGAGTGTGCAGGTGCTAAAGTCTTCCTCCCATTCTGGCCTCCCTTTCTGAATCATAAAGCAGCAGCCAGATTCTCTCCTATTCCAAATGCAGGGATGGTGGCACTTTTCTTTTCCTCTGAAATCTTCTTAGTATTCCATTGCATAAGTCCCTTCAAGACATGAAAGTATGCTTTCTTTAATAAGGGATGATGAAATCCATATAGAATCCCCCAGGCACTCAGGGTCCTGCCAGGAAATAGATTAGGAATACAGAGTGGGAGGAAAGATTAATATGAAACAAGAATGGGGTCAAGGACTGAGGAGGAAAAAAAAGAAAGCAAAAAAAAAAAAAAAGCCACAAATGTTTCAGTGGTTGGTTTCCAAATGCCACCTGCCAGGTGGTGTTTTGCCAGTCACTAAATGGACTTCCCAGGGAGAGGCATTGTGCACTGGTGTGGACAGAAAGGTCTCTTTGTTGGAAGGAACTTATTTGGTCTCCTGCTTCTCTTGTAGCAGTGGTATAATCGACTCCCACGCCGTAAGGCACTAGAACAACATATACATATAAACAGTCAGTGTCAACGTGTCAACGGGCAGTTTCTTTTCTTTCCCCCCCTTAATAGTGTTTTTCTCCAATTACATGTAAAGATAGTTTTCAACATTCATTTTTGTAAAATTTTGAGTTCCAAATTTTTCTCTCTCCTTTTCCTCAAGACAACAAGCAATCTGATATAGGTTATACATGTTAAACATATTTCCACATTAGTCATGTTGTGAAAGAAGAATCAGAACAAAAGGGAAAAACCACGAGAAAGGAAAAAGCAAAAAAAAGTGAAAATAATATGCTTTGGTCTGCCTTCAGACTCCATAGTCCTTTCTCTGGATGTGGTTAGCATTTTCCATCATGAGTCTTTTGGAAATGTCTTGGATCATTGCATTGCTGAGAAGAGCTAAGTCTATCATAATGAGTCATCACATGTGGCTGTTACTGTGTACAATGCTCTCCTGGTTCTGCTCACTTCACTCAGCATCAGTTCATGTAAGTCTTTCCAGGTTTTTCTAAAATCTGACTGCTCATCATTTCTTCTACCACAATAGTATTCCATCACATTCATCCATCACAACTTGTTCAGACATTCCAAAATTTCCAATTCTTTGTTCACACAAAAAAGAACTGCTATAAATGTTTTTGTACATGTGGCTCCTTTTTCTTTTTTTTTTTATGATCTCTTCAGGATACAGACCTAGTGGTGATAGTGCTGGATCAAAGGGTATGCAAAGTTTATTGGGCATAGTTCCAAACTGCTCTCCAGAATGGCTGGATCAGTTCACAATTCCACCAACAATGCATAGTGTTACAATTTTCCCATATCTTCGCCAACATTTATCATTTCTGTTTTCTGTCATATTAGTAAATCTGACAGATATGAGGTGGTGCCTCAGAGTTGTTTTCATTTGTATTTCTCTAATCAATAGTGATTTAGAGCATTTTTTTAATATAGATAGCTTTAATTTCTTCATCAGAAAACTGCCTGTTCATGTCCTTTGACCATTTATCAATTGGGAATGATGTGTAGTATTCTTATAGATTTGACCTAGTTTTCTGTAATTTTAGAAATAAGGCCTTTATCAGAAACACTGGCTATAAAAATTGTTTCCCAATTTTCTGCTTTCTTTCTAATATTGGTTGCATTGGTTTTGTTTGTACAAAACCTTTTTAATTAAATGTAATCAAAATTATCCATTTTGCACTTCAGAATGTTCTTTATCTCTTTCCTGGTAATAAATTCTTCCCTTCTCTATAGATCTGACAAGTAAACTATTCCTTGTCCTCCTAACTTGGAGGGGCGGGGGAGATAGAGACAGAGAGAGAGACACAGAGACAGAGAGAGAGAGAACCATTTCTTTTGAATATTTCACTGTTAGTAAACAGACTTCAACTCACCAATGATTATGCAAAAGTTATACTATTTCCTAGTCATGAAACAGGCAAGTACTACTTAGGATGAAGAAAGCACTGAGGAGAAAGGACAACTCTCTTCCTGACCTTTCCCAAAATGAGGGAAATCAAATTTAATGAGTTTACCCCCTCACTGGCCTGCATTCTCATCATGCTTAAGTCCATTGAGGTGCTGTTGTTTTTAAAATTAAACATAAGTTAACACCTGAGATGAGAGTCTATGACTAATATTCCAGCTTTCCCACTGGCTGAAGCAGCACTTTCAGGAAGGACTCAATTTCACTCTTTGATTTAGAGAGAGGAGGAAAGTATTGTCCACGGCATTTGGACAAAATCACCTAGATTCACCTTCTGGATGATTAGAGGCATCATATGGGGGGAGGGGGGAGTGGTGGTGGTAATCAGGGCCTGCCCATAGGTGTAGGTATATAGAATAACTGTGGCAGCCTCTCCAAGTGAGTTGCAAATGTGGTGAAATCTTTCCCTTTCTCCAGCAAGATCTGAATGATTTGTTCAATGTGGGACTGGGAACAGAGAAGTTACCCTGCCTTTTAATGGGAGCTAGTAGGAAAAAAATAAAGGGGTTTCCCCTCCCATTTCCTGAAGAAGAAAAAAAAAAGGTGTTCTCTTCAGATGCTTGGAAGGGTAAACAACTTAGTCTTACATACATTCTCAACCAAGAATCTCCAGGTTCAACAGAAATTCCTGCAGCACAAAGAAAGTAGTGGTGACTTTTTGTGAGGGTCACATAAGAGATTTGTTTGAAGGCAGAAGAGTCAAGTTCTCTTTGGGTCACATGGGATAGAGAGGAACATGAAATTTCTACCCACTTTCTAAACATGGTTTCTCTCCTGGGCTTGGGAATGGTTATGTATTCTTGCTTCCAAACCATTATTGAAGTACATCACACAAAGTGAATTTTCTGGTCTGACATGTATATTAGAATAAGTTAGAAGCCCTAAGTTTTACTCCTGGCTTGGTTACTAATTTGCTGTATAACCCTGGGGAAAGTACTATGCAGAGTAACTATTATCTAGAATAACTAGATGATGTCTTAGGTCCCTTTCATTTGTGGTCACATGAAATTCCCCCAACTCCCATTCCTGCCTCACCGTGTCCTGCCCCTCAAAGAAACCAGTTTTCTGAGACTGCCTGCTATTATTACCATTTGGGAGGAGGAGCACAAGGGCTTCTGTCCTGACAAACCAGCCATCACCTGTGATTTGAAATGCCATGGACAATACTTTCCTCCTCTCTCTAAATCAAAGAGTGAAATTGAGTCCTTCCTGAAAGTGCTGCTTCAGCCAATGGGAAAGCTGGAATATTAGTCATAGATTCTCATCTCAGGTGTTAACTTATGTTTAATTTTAAAAACAACAGCACCTCAATGGACTTAAGCATGATGAGAATGCAGGCCAGTGAGGGGGTAAACTCATTAAATTTGATGCCTTTTAGGACTCTTGGGTATCCCTCTTAACAAGGATCAAAGGGGAAAAGGTAATTGAAACTAAACTGCAAAGTTGATAATATACTTCTTTAAAAAAAAGCATCATTAAACTACTGCTATTTGGCCTCGTTAGCATTTGTCAAAGTGTGCATGAGAAGAAAAATTCATTGTCCATCTCCTACCTAGGTGACTGAAAAATCCCCTTGTGTCTGCCAGAAGAGAGTCCCAAGTATTAAGGAAGTACTGGGAGAGGTGCACCTAAAAACTTTATGCAAAGCACGCACAGGGGAAAATACCCCATTGTTTCCTACTCACCCAGCCCAATTTTGCAGCAGGTGCCCAGGACTTAACTCTACAATTAGGCTCAAGAAACCCATATGCAGACAAACACAATTTCAAGAAAGCAGTACTGCTTGGTATGTTTGTATCTGAATAGAATTAGTCCCTCCACTCTGCTTTAGAAATCCCACAGGTAGCATAATCATTGGGAACTTGTGAAATACGCTGCCAGTCACACGCAAGTACGGCTAGAAACACACCTGGGCACAAGGAGCGTCAAGCCTGATAATGACTGAAACATGGGGCCTTAGACATGCTTTGGCATAAGTAGGGTCCTTTTCAAAGGAAGGGGAGATAACAGGAAATAATTCTGAACTTGACCTAACCTTCAGCAACCCTCAGCAAGTTTTGGAGGCCTGACATTAAGGGACAGAAAGAGTGCTGCTCAGAAGTCTTGACATAACGAGACAGTAGGTAGAAGAAATCGATAGAATAGGAATCCAAAGGAATCTCTAGAGGCCCTGCCAGGACGCTCACTGCTACCTGTCACCTCATCTGCTGTCCAGAGGCCCAAGACTTCTTACAAACCACTACTCATTTGTAAATTAAATTGCTGTATAGGGATGGGACTAGGGACTACATTTGTGAATTCACTGGTACAGGGAACTCCCCAGTAAGGAAATTCCCTCCACAAATGCAGATCTGCACCTTTGCTGCAACTTAAGAGGCTTAACAAATTGCTTAGGGTGCTGAGAGGCTGAGTGATTTGCCCAGAGGGTCATACACAGCTAGGAATGGGTCAGAGACAGGACATGAAACCAGGTCTTCCTGGCTTTGAGGGTAGTTCTCTATCCACAACAACACACTGTCTCTTTGGAACTACAAAATATTTTCTTAAAAGTTATAAAAAGTGGCTCAATAAAGACAATAATTAATCAGGAGACTGACTTGGTATGAAGTAGCACAGTTAATAATGATCATAACAATAAAAGCATTATATAGCACTTTTTAAGGTTCGCAATGTGCTTTACAATTATTATTTCACTTGATCTTCCCAACAACCCTGGGAGGTAAATGCTATTATTATCCCCATTTTACAGATGAGGAAACTGAGGTCAAGTAACTTGTCCAAAGTCACAAAGCTAATAGGTGTCTGAGGCCATATGTGAACCCAGGTCTGCCTGACTCCATACCTGCCTGTCTATTAGAAAGTCTGTGGAGTCAGAATACCTGGGTTCTAATCTCTGCTGTGACAATAAATAAGCTGTGTGACCCCAGACAAGTCATTTAACTTCTCTGTGCCTCAGTGCCCTCATCTCTAAGATAAGGGTTATAATAAATAATTGTCTTATCCAAACCCATAGGGCTATTGTGGAGATCAAATGAAGTAATGCATATGAAAGCTTTTTTTAAAGCTGTAAAGTGTCATATAAAATATAATAACATAATTGCCAGAGATGCTAACTATAATAACAAGTATGTTAGCATTTCTAAAGCATTTAAAGATTTACAATCCTCACTATAATACCAGGAGGTAGGTGATTACAGATGAAGAAACTGAGGTAGAACAGTTTAAGCGACTTGCCCAAGGGTCACACAGCTATTAAGTGTCTAAGGATGGATTAAAACAAGCCCAGTGTTCTATGTTTGATGTACAATCCAGTACTGTTTAAAAATTATTGCGCCACCTGTTACTATTCAAAAATACATGGTAATCTTACACTGTGTATCAAGATACGGTCAACGTGGGTACACAATTTAGACGTAAAGAGGGACACTATAAGCAAACTAGGAGAGCAAGGAATAGTTTACCTGTCAGTTTTGAAGAGAAGAGAAGAATTTATGACCAAACAAGAGATAGAGAACATTATGAAATGCAAAATGGGTCATTTTGATTACATGGAAGTAAAAAGGTTTTGCAAAACCAAAGCCAGTACAACCAAGATTAGAAGTGAAACAGAAAGCTGGGAAACAATTTTTACAGCCAGGGTCTCTGATCAAAGCTTCATTTCCAAAATATACAGATAACTGAGTCAAATCTATAAGAATATAAATCTTTCCTCCAATTGATAAATGGTCAAAGGATACGAACAGGCAGTTTTCAGATGATCTATAGTCATATGAAAAAATGCTCTGAAACACTGCAGTGGTTGTGTTCGTCATAAAAAAATAAAAATACATGCCAGCAAGGAAAAATAGAGGAAGCAAATACAACCCCTACTTCTGTGTTTTTAAGGTTAATGCTCAGAAAAGTCTAATCCATTGTACCAATCTGTCCCAGTAAAATAAGTCTTTAGGTATAAGGTGGGACTAAGCACTATTTCTTGTCCAATCAAATTTTAACATTAATCTTAAATTTTATAGATAGATACATTGAATTCCAGTGCCTAGGACATAGAAGGAGCTTAATAAATGCTTGCCAACTGACTTGGCAGATACCAGCAGTCATAGTAGCCTTCAACTAACCAGTCTTTGAGGTCTGGAGTATGCACAAATCTCTTGAGTTGTAATATTCACAGAAGGCACAAAGGTTCAGTGTGTTAGAAGGAAGCTCTCTTAAATCTGGCAATTGAATTTCAAATCCGTAAGTTATTTGTTGATTTGTGGCTCTAAGGTAAAAAACTAAGGGGAGGGATCTCATTACTGTTCATCTCTATGTCTTTTCAGAGAGATCCACTAACTTCTCTGGGCCACAATTTTCAAATGTGCAAAATGGCTCAGTGGCTTACAAGGTCCCTTCAAGCTCTCCATCTATGGTCTGCAGCCAAGGACACCATAACCTGGCCCCAACTAGCTGGCCTATTTTTGGTTATATTAACCTTTAAACTGCCAACTAAGTGAATTTCTCTACCTTCTCCAACCAGACAGAAGGCTTATCATCCTGTAACTGTGTAAGCCAGAGTGTACATGTATGTACCATACAGGACCTCCTCGGTCTCTCTTTATAGAGGGGAAGATCTCTGCCACAAATTTTAAAATACTACTTAAAAAACTGGGGCCATCATACATAAGGATTAGATTTAGATATGAGATTACAATGACATTTAAAAGCCACCCCACTTTGGGGTAATAATAACCATAATCATTATGATAATAGGTAGACATGCATCTATTAAGCACTTACTATGTGCCCGGCATTGTGCTAAGTCCCGGGGACACAAAGAAAGGTAGCAAGAGTCCCTGTCCTCAGGGAACTTGCATTCTGCTGGCAGAGTTTACATGCAAACAACTACGTATATACAAGATATATAAAGGTTCAATGGAGGCAACCTAAAAGGGAAGGCACCACCATGGGTGGAGACTGGCAACAGTCTTTTCCAGAAGGTAGGATCTGAGAAGAGCCTTGAGGGAAGCCAGGGAAGAACAAGCGCTTTAAGCTTTATACTACTCTCCCTCCCCTACATATACATACACACACACACCCCCATATATATTTGATCCTCACAGCAACCCTGGGAAGCAGGTTTTATTATCACCCCAATTTTACAGATGAGGAAGCTGAGGCCAACTTGCCCAGGGTCACAAAGTTACGAAATTTCCAGCTCATTTTACAGATGACAAAACTGAGGCAAACAAGGTTAAGTGACTTGCCCAGGGTCACACAGCTAGTATGGTCTGAGGCTGGATTTGAACTTGGGTCTTCTTGATTCCAGGCCTGACTCCTCTATTCACTCTGCTAGCTAGCTGGCCATATTCTGCCTCAGTTGCCTCATCTCTAAAACAATGACAATCAGATTCATGCCTCTCCAGAGTCCCCTTCTAGCTCTAAATGGTCAGTCCTGACTCTAGGAGTGAATTGGTGGGATAGTTACCTTTTCATAATATTGGATATTTTTGTCAGCCATGCCCATGAGTAGCTGCCGAAAGTCTTGCCTTTTGTTGTTCTGCCATCTCTCCATGTCAGCCTTGAGGTCAGCATTAAAACATTCTACTCGATCCTGACACTTCTCGACATCAGCTGGCACCTTGGAGACAAACATCAAATGGGCATTTTGAGAGACAAGAAGGTCACACACACACACACACGCAGGGTTACCTGCTTATTTCTCTTGTCCTTGAGATTTTTTTGACTCACACATTTTTAAAAGGGTCAAAGTAATAAACAGCTGTCTAAAAGCAGCCAGATATCACAGTAAAGTCTCTTCTTCATTCCTTGCTACACTTCAATAGGCAAGTCACTGAATGACATAGTTTTCAGAGAGCAGAATCCGGGAGGAATAATAATTTAGTGAGGAGTTGACCCCTCTCAGAAAAATGACTGACCCCATTTTCTCAACCAAACAGTCAAGTTCCCCAACTGAAGACAAAAATGAATCCTGAGGAGAAATGCCTTAAGTTATTAAGACAGGAAGAAATGCTCCAGGGCCACTAAGAATTACTATTAGTTCCTTTTATTAAAGGTTTTGTAATTAGGATTCACCCAGCAGAGATTCTTGCACCCATTTTGGAAATGGGAGGAGAGTGGGAGAGTCAGGTCATTTCACTACTTTGTTGTTCAGGCATTCCAATAGTGTTAGATGTCAGACTCTCCATGACCCTGTTTGGGGTTTTCTTGGCAAAAACACAGGAGTGATTTGCCATTTCCTTCTCCAGCTCATTTTACAGATGAGGAAACTGAGGTAAACAGGGTTAAGTGACTTGCCCAGGGTCACATGGCTAGTAAGTGTCTGAGGCCAGATTTGAACTCAGGAAGATGAGTCCTCCTGACTCCAGGCCTCGAGCTCTATCCACTGATAGCCAATGAGCTGCTCTCATTTCACTGCTACACAATGCTAAGTGCTACACAGGCATTAAAAGCTCAGCATTTCCCCCATTTTTACAATTCTGACAAGCATTCATTATAGTCAGTGTCTCTGCTTCATGTTCCTCACAGGAAGCAAAGCCTCAATTTAATTTAATTTAATCCTATATATTAGTCAACCAAAAAATGATCTCTACCCTCCCAAAACTGTGATAATCAGGGAATACAAATGAAGTTCAACAAAGGGTGTGTGCGTGTGTGTGTGTGTGTGTGTGTGTGTGTGTGTGTGTGTGTGTGGTATGAATAAGGTCAGGCGAGGGAGTAGGGTAAGGAAAAAAAAATGAGTCATTTCCTAATTTGTGTGACAGAAGAAACAGGTTTCAATGTGATACAGATCTCTGATTAAGAGATTAAATAAGTACCTTGTCAATGGTCACCTACTCAGTAGGTTGGATGCAGGCCTTTGATTCCAAATTTGGCCCTCTCTTCACTAGTCTCAGGCATGTCACCAAAGGGGATGCCCTTCCCTCCTCTCTCCTATTCAAGACTGCTTGGCTAGTCACACAGCTTAAATGAGATGGGGGTCACCAGGTCTATTCTGTCTAGTGAGATGGAGTACCCATGGATGGGCCTTACTATCTGCACTGCCTGCCCTCCAGGCCTTACCATGTGTCATCTGACAGAGGATGAAGCCTAAACACCCTGGAGACTTGTCATCAATCCTGCTACTGCCTCATTAGGACTTCCTGGCCTTTCCACCACACTTTGGCCCCTTTCTTTGAGGTGCAATCTTCTCCAATTAAAGTGTGAGTTCATTGAGAGCAGGGATCAACTCAGGACTTCACACCATGCATGATACACAGTAAGTGCTTAATAAAAATAAATGCTTTTTCATTGATTCATTCATCTGTACTGAGGGAGTTTCTATGGCAGGAGCTCTCCACAGAAAACCAGAAGTAGTTAGAAAGCTGTAAGAATATGGCAGTTTATTGAGATTCCTCATATTAATTATCCCACTAGTTTTTTGGAAGTCATTTCCTTATTGAATTGAATCCCGAGAATTGGACTTTGTTAAATTTGCTCCTAACACAACTAGAAGGAATTACTCAATGACTGAGTTGGATTTTGAGGCTGACACAAATTTTCTTCTCTCATATCATGGAAGTTCAGACATGAATGCAGATAAGTCAAGGAGGCAGTTAGTCAGCAGTTAGCAGACCTGAGTTCAAATCTGGTCTCAGACACTGACTAACTATGCAAGTCACTATTTGCCTCAGTTTCCTCATCTGCAAAATGAGTTAAAGAAGGAAAAACCCCAAATGAGGTCACAAGGAGCTGGACATGACTGAAACAATGGGACAAAAATCGTAGCATCTACTTCCCAGGGTTGTTATGAGGATAAAAAGAGACAATATTTGTGAAATGCCAGGCACATAGTAGGGTGCCATATAAACGCTAGTTATGAGGAGGAGGAGCAGGATGGACAGCAAATACTATCCAGGTGTTGGACATTTACCACTCTTATCTACCAAATCCCCATTCTCCACAACCTATGTTGTTAATACCTAATTTCAGTGCCAGGCACTGGGGGAACATATGAAATTCTGCCACTGTCTAGCAGGGGATGAGGCAGTCAGGAAGATCACAGGGCTGAAAGGGACCGTCCTCAGAGCTGAAACTTGAGGCCAATTCCCTCACTGAGGAAAGCTCAAAGGAGTTAAGTGACTTACCCGATGTCACAGAGCTACTAGGTGCCTGAGGAGGGAGAGGAGGCTGACAGTAATAATAGCTGCATATACTGTGCTTTGCAAAGCTTTTTACTACATTATCTCATTAGGTCCTCATGCCTGCTTTTATTAACTCCAGGATACAGAAACTCAGAAGTTAAGTGATTTGCTAGCATATATGTGAAGTATGATTTGTACACTAGTGTCTCAAATCTTAGATGGGCAGCAGGGCAGGTCACCGAGTACTGGCAGAGAGTTTCATACACCAACGAAATCACAGATAAAGGCAGAGGGAACAGTGTAAGCAAAAACATGAAGTTCGAAAAATTCAGACCTAATTTGGGGGACAGAACAGTCCAGTAAGTATGGGGCACAAAGTAAAATAAGACTGGACAGGTAGAGTGGTGGCAAATTATGTAGGTTTGTGAATGCAGAAGCAACACAGTAGAGAGGCTAAAGGGTTAAGCCAAAGCTCACAGTTGTTTTTTTAATATACAATCTACTTCTTGTATTTCTTTATAAAATGAAATGTTTGAGGATGATTGTTAAGTTCATAATAAAAAGCAAATGAAATATTAGCCATTAAGTCAGGAGGACCAATGAGTCAGGGTCCCAATTTCACCTACTTCTGACTGGAGCTAAATGACAATGGGCAAGCCACTCAAATTCTGAATCTATATCCATAAAATGGGGGAAATGATACTTGTAGAGCCTACTGCAATCACTCTGGGACTCAAATGCACTGAATTGTGTCAAGCATTGCAAACTTTAAACCCCCATATGTCAATTATTATTATAATGCCAGGGAAAATGAGTATGAGCACTACTCACTGTAGGCAAAACAAAACCATTGAAGATGTTCTGAGCATAGGAGTGACATCTATGCCTATGGGATGCTTATATGTTTAGCAGTGTTATGAAGGATACCCTATAAGGAAGAGTGGAAATGGGAAGGCCTACTAATAAATTATTGCCCTTAGCCCCAGAGAAGATATACCCTTTTCCCTCCCATTCCTGCTGTGCAGAAGTCAAAAGTCCATGGATGGGGAACACTGAATATAACATCAGATTTTTTTTATGTGCTCACTGATTTTTAAAATTTTTGTTATTTTGTTATGTGATGATTGATCTCTTAGGAAGGGTAGGGGGTAGGATAGGAGAAAATCTAGTTATTATAAAAATAAAAGTGTGTGACCCTGGCAAGTCACTTAACACTTCAGTTCCCCCCAGGCAACTCTATTTGCTGATTTTCATTAGCAGGGGAAGAAGCTGACTGTGCCAATAAAACCACAGATCTGGTTTAAACAAAAAACAGGAGGTTTTGCTTAAAAGTCTATCATAATGAATTTGGCATTTTGAAGAACCTGATCACTGTCTCAGCACCCACCCAAGATAAAAAGACTATTAACAAACACTTCAAGCAAAGGAATTATGCCCAAAGCAGCAGGACTGAACAAATTCACATCCATTGTCTTTGATCCTCATATACCTCATATTCCTTTGAAAAGCCCCGAAGCACTAAGAAGTGCCAGGTAGACAGACTGAATCTGGCCATGTCATTTAGGCTGGTCTGCCATGACAGGAATGAGTGATGGGAATTAGTCACTGGCCTATGCAAAGAGGAAAACCCAGCTCTGAAATAAGCAAAGCAAGGCCATTCCTAGCAAGAAAGGACTCTCACTCATTTCTTGACTTGACTCTCCCAGCTGCTTTTCCTGCTTTCCTCTGTGGGTAAATGGAAATAAAATGGAAATGAAAGGAGTGTCTCCGAGTGGATCTCAACCACCATTTTCCCTTAAGATGGCCATCACATCATGTTAGCACAGGAGCTCCAATGTCATTAGCACAGAATGTCTTCTCCTCTCCGGTCCTCTGACCTCACTTGCTGGTCATTTAAGCATTCTTACACTGTGATGGCAAAGAAGACAAGGGAACTACTGGGGATTAGAATGCCCTAAGACTTAAGCAAATTCTTAGTGTCATGCTTCCAACTTCCTTTCTTCCTACCAACTATCCCCTCATGAGGCCTCCACCACAACAATCTCGCTGCACTGGTCCCATTATTCCTAACTCAACAAAAACAAGGCTATCACTTTTAGCATAAAGCTTTGTCATTTTCCCAGTTCTAAGTCTGGAACCTGATCACTCCCTTTCCTCCATTTAGGACCCTTCTCTTCTGCCTCTGAACATAGTATATCTCCCAAACTCTGCTCAAAAATAAAAATTTTGCTACATGTGTCATGCCTAGGAAACTCTACCTATTTTGGTCACTTCAAGCCTTCCAAAGATGTGCAGTACTTAGTAAACAGCTTTGCAACTGTGCAAATCCTTGCTCATTTTGTGGATTTCCTTCTCTCCCTAAGAGTCTGGGGATTTCAAGGAAAAGGTTGTATGTATTTTACTTTTCAAACCCGGGCTTCATAAAAATACAAGCTATTCTTTGATGATATTTCAAACCTTCTTGACATACTATCAACAGGTTAAGCTCTCACTGCCAGCATTAGAGAAGGGAAGTAACAGCATCATAAAACAGCATCTTAGAATTGGAAGGTGCCTCAGAGGTCACCCATTTCAATTTGGACCTGACCAAATTTCCCTTCTACAACAATACCAATAAATTGGTGGACAATCAGCCTCCCCAGAGATGGGGTGTCCACTTTTTAGACAGATGTAACTATTAAAAAGTTTTTCTTTACCTCGGGGATTCTTGGCTCTTTTTTTTGAGTCAAGGGATGCTCTGGCAGTCTGGTGAAGCCTATGGATCCTTTCTCAGAATAATATTTTAAGAAATTCATAAGGGAAATGTCAAATTTCATATAGAGGTTAGTGCAAATAAAATAACATTTTCTCCCATTCAAGTTTAGCATCCCTTAAAATCTATACATAAGTCCTTGTTTCCTGCTTTACATGGAAGTTTGCGTCTGAAATCTGCTTCTACCTAACTCCTACCCATTGATCCTACTTCTGCCTCAGGGGCTAAACAAAACTAATCGAATGTCTCTTGCTCATATGAGCACTTCAAATATTTGAAAATGGCTATTATACTGCCCTCTCTTCCCTCCCCCTGACCCAGAAAGTCTCTTCCAGGCAGCAAACCTGAACCAATGTGCATTTCCATTATCTGGAGGAAATTCCCTGGGGATCTTCCTCATTTTGCTCTTTTGTTCCTTTCCTCAGACAAAAAAAAAAAAAAAAGGTATCCATTCCACAAGTGTGAAAGGAGAAGTTCAGATTAACCCTTAGTTCAAAAAAACAGGTTTACTACAAGTCTCAAAAATCTGGGTTATTTATCCAATATCAACAGAGAATGGGCAGAAGAAATCGAGAGAAGTCTGATCTTCAGTTGACTTAAAATTGTCTTAATCTCATCAGATAATTCAAGCTGGGAAAATGACTGAGCAATTTTCATTAGCCTGAAGAGAAAGGATTTCAAGTAAATGTTTTTTTACAGTGTTTTACATTCCTGTGCTCTAAGATGGTAATAAGAATACTTTTCATACATTACAAAAGGTTCATGAGCACACTCTGTACTAATATGAAACTCATTTTGTACTAAACTTACTTTGTACTAGAACGCAACTCATGGAAGTCATTTCCATCCACAGAAGCTGACAGATTAATTCCCCCTGCACAGGGTGAATTCTGGATGGCAGAATTAGGCAGATGCTCATTTCCCCACAGGGGCATCTGTTTGGCAGCTGAGAATTTTGTTTTCTCTTCTGCAGACTGAGGAAAAACTTGGTAGCTTCAACACTGCTTATAATCCTCATTTTCAACCAAAATAAGCCCTAGCTTTTCAAGGAATCTCTACTAAAAGAGCCATGAAGGTTAATTAGCTGAAATAAACAGCCAAAAGACCTGGGCTGCCCCATTCTTCTGTCCCTGGGTTTCAGAATGAGAAGCCCCTATGTTCCCTCTGTGACCTGTCACAGCCCTTCAGTCTCTAATTTCAAAAACCTCCCTATATTTAGCCTGCACTCCCCCTGATGAAGTCCAACCCCATTTCCTCATAAATATCTTTTATTCCCCCCACAAACTCACCTAGAAACCTGAATGGAATAAGTGCTTTGCCTTTTTGGATATTTGTGACAATTCTGGTTGCAAAATGTAAGAGAGATATATGTGCCTGAACCCCAGCAACTAAGAACCAGACTGACCTTAAATGGGAAAGACAAATACACATGGAAGTTTAAATCTCTCCGTTGCCCTGATACCACAATGGGGATAGATTCTTTTCACTCCATGGCAGTTTGGGGTAGCTAAGTCAAAAGTCAGATTTCAGAAGTTCTTTCAAAGGAGTAAAAAAGAAGCAGCAGGACTGAGGGTAGACTGTCCTTTAAAGAAGTTTAGAAGGAGGAGAGAAAGACGATAAAAGATATGCCAGTGTGGTAACATCCTATGAGGGCTTTTATAAACATGGCAGACACTTGTAACATATCACCACAGCTAGGTGGCATAGTGTCCCTAGAATGCTGGCCTGGAGTCAGGAAGACCTAAGTTCAAATTTGGCCTCAGACGCTCACTGGCTGTGTGTCCCTGAGCATGTCACTTAACCCTATTTGCCTCAGTTTCCTCATCTATAAAATAGGCTGGAGAAAGAATTCCAGTATCTATGCCAAGAAAACCCTAGACAGGGTCACAAAGAGTTGGACATGACTAAAAATGACCGAAATATAGATGTGTATATCCAACTCTAGACTCTCTTCTGACCGCCAATTGGGAGGGTGGGGAGAGGGAAGCAATAAAACATTTATATTGCTAGATACTATGCTAAGCACTTTACAAATATGGGAGCTTAGGTGCTATTATCACCCCCATTTTATAGATAAGGAAATTGAGGCAAACAGAAGTTAAGTGATTTTCCCAGGATCACACAACTAGTAAGTGTCTGAGGCTGGATTTGAACTCAGGCCTACCTGACTCCTGTGCTCTATCTACCATGTTACCTGGCTGCCCCAACTATCATTTGGATAGTCATACTGGACATTTCAAACTGGATATCCCATGGACATCTAAAACTACAAGTCCAAAACATTGTAACTCCTTACTCTCATCCTACATATCCTATTAGTTGCTAAACATTGTGGTTTCCTATGTTTACAGTATCTCTTGCATGTATCCCCTTCTCACCACTCACACAGTCAGAACCTTAGTTTATTTAACGCTCATTACCTCTTACCTGACCATTTACTGTAAAAAAAATTTGGTCTTCCTAACACATCTCTGCCAACTATAGCCCATTCTCCACACAACTATCAAAGTGATTTTTCCTAAGAGGCATATCTGACCATGCTCTCCTACTTCTTAAAAACAAAATAAAACTCCAGCTTTTCACCAATAAGAACAAATAGAAACTCCTCTGTTTGGCATTTAAGGCCCATCACAACCAGGAAGGCCTTCCTAGTCTTCCTGCACATTACTTTATGGCCTAGCCATACTGGCCTACTTCCTGTGCTTCACCGATATCACATAATCACAAAGCCAGTGCTTTGTACTGCCTGCCCCCTGCTTCTTGGAATACCTGGTTTCTTCCACACTCAGCTTTTCTGAACTCCTCAGATACGAGTCATGTCCCCTCCCTACCTTGTATTCATTTTACCCAGATTCTGTATTATGCTGCTATGTTTATATGTTATCTCCCTATAAGCTCCTCAAAGGAAGGGACTTTTCTCTCTTTCACTGTTATCTTTCTATCTTCAGCAGTTAACACAGTGCCTGACAGCAGGGACTTAATAAACACCTGGTGATTGATGACAACAGACAAAATAGACGTATGACTTTAGGGGATTTTTTGAAGGAAGAGTGATGAAACACGCTTAGCTTTTAATGTGCCATTTCATAACTGACGCTTAAACCAAAGTCTGCAGAGCAGCAACCCCGAAGGTTTTCAAGATGGCTAAAGCAGCTTTCTAAGAAACAGGAAGACACTCACGACAGGCCAGGAGCTGTGCACTTGCCTCTCTGAAGGGTATGGTTCTGCTGTGATCTTAAACTGGATGAGTCTCAGATTCAAAACCAGGTTATCTGGAGGGTTTTAATGATACTTCATCTCATCTCATCAAAACAGGCTGAGGTTTGGGAGACTGACGCTGGCTTTACTAACACTTCATTTCTTCTCATAAAAAGTCCGAGGCAATGTTAATTGATAATGTCAAGTGACTACTGAAGGAACAGCAAAGAGTTACCTGCAGCATCAGAGAAGCCCGGAGTGACATTCATGGCTTATTATTATTATTATTATTATCCTAATCAACATCCTTTCCCCTTGTAACCTCATAGCTGGGGAAATGCTGATGCCTTAAAACAGGGTTCTTAACCTTTTTCTGTGTTGACCCCTTTGGCAATCTTGTAAAGTCTATGGATCTCTGGATGTTTTAAAATTTATAAAATTAAATACACAGGATTACTAAAGGAACCAATTATATTGAAATAGTTATCGATTTTTAAGTTCCTTGTCTGATGCCTTAAAACAAGCACATTTCCTCACTGGTTTTCATTCCACAGCACATTTATTAAATCATATACAACCCTGCTTAAACCTGGTGCAACTGCTACAGGATTGACAAAAGAACTGTGGTACAAAAATTCAACACCAGAGGGCGCACAATCACTATCATCAAGGAACTGAAACTAGGCTACCGCCTCACCTTTGTCTCATTTTTTATATATACATATTTTATATATGTATATGCATGTATGTATATGCATACCTACACATATGCACAGATACGTACATACATATATACATATGTACTTTAAAAGATTATAGTGAATTTGCTTACCTTATAATGGTTTCTGTGATGATCAAAATTGATTAAAAAAATAAGAAAATCCTACACAAACATAAAGCAACACATGCAGAGAACACCAGGGCTAGTTCCTGCCCTGGCATGTCACTAGAAAGCAGCCACTGTGAGAAACGAGGCACAGGAGCCAATGTTCTGGTGACCACGTCTGTGAAATAGACGCCCACCTTGCAGTCTAGGTTTTTTTTCCTTTAATTTAATTTTAGTTTTTGACATTCACCTCCATAAGCTTTTGAGTTTTAAATTTTTGCTGCCTTCCCTACCCCCTCACCCTGACAACATGCAACATCTGTTTTTTAAAACAGTAAAGCATCTCTCCACAAACAACGCTGCCAAACAAAATGTGCAGAGGACTTTTTTCTTGACTCTGAGGAGCAACGCTCGTATTCAGTGGGACATGTCTTCCTCTCTGCGTGATACATATAACCTTACTTACTGCAGTGACTAGAGGCTACAAAAAGAACCCAGAGGAGGGACCTGCTGAAACTGAGGCTAAAGGTGTGGAGAGCTGGGCACAAAGTTTTGGAGGGAGGAGAAACAATAACCAGGAGCACTTAGAGGCTAAGACCAGCTGTGACTGACCCTCTCAGTGTTTCCAGGGAGCATCTGTAGGTGAAGGATTTCCATACTGCCACCAAAAATCACAGGGTTTGAAAAACCCAAGTTGTTCTTTCCCTAAGGGACCACATGCTCTTCTTAAGCAGGTCAGACTCACCTTGGGGCGCTCTTCCTTTTTTAAAGCAACAGCTTCCAATTTTGCTTCATATTCTCCTTGAACTTGGTCTCTTTTCTTTAATACATTCTATGGGAGAGAGAAATGGTGGAAAAAGGAAAAAGACACATTAAAAAAAGGTACACAAAGATGGTCACAGCGCCAAATCCTCTTCCCTCCTCAGTCCTCTTTTACTATGGCCACTGTCATCTCAGTCCTTGAAAGGTTTGAGGACCATGCTAACTATCCCTCAAGCAAGTCAATTCCTTTTCTTGGCCCTGGTTAAGTACAAAGTTATATGTGATTATTCAGGGGTCAGATGAGGGATATCCAGTTTGACATCTCCATGACAACTGAGGCAGCCAGGTGGCATGGTGGATAGAACACCAGAGTCAGGAAGACCTAAGTGCAAATCCAGCCTCAGACGCTTATTGGCTGCGTGACCCTGGACAAATCACGTTTTACTCTCTGATTGCCTCAGTTTCTTCATCTGTAAAATGGGGATAATAATTTCACCTATCTAACAGGGCTTTCATGGGGATCAAATGAGATAATATTCGCACCTACTAGGTGCTATATAAATGTTTATTCCTTCCTTCTCTCCATCTGCTTAGTTGGTGATATGGGATTGATGTTCAGAAGACAGACTAGGGTTGGGTAAAGAGATCTGGGAATCATCTGCATTTCAGTCTTTTTTCAGTTGGGTCTCTTTATGAGGGGTCCCAAAGTGGCTTCTGGGGCACAGCTGCTCTAGCCTCAAGATTTCAAAGGTGAGCTGCTGGACACAGTGCTGAAGGGAAAGGTAACAACAAGAAATAGAGCACCCAAATATTAAAAGTGTTCATAAACATCATTTCATTGGAGCCTTATAGTTCTGTGGGGTAGGCAGGGCAGGGACTGTTACAGATGGGGAAAAGACTCATAAAAGTAAAATGACTTCTCCCATGTCATGCAGTCAGTAAATAGCAGAGCTTCCAACACTCAAAAGATAAATGTAATTAATGTTTGTTCCCTCCCCTTTCCTTTAAAATTTGGGCCATTGTTCCATTCCACACAGCCCGAGGCTAAAGGCATTTTGATCCTAACAAGGAAGGAAAAGGGATAAGAGGCAGGTGGCAGACCAAGTCCGAGGCCAAAGGATGTGAGAGGTCTAAACGCAAGGCGGGTTCTCTGAATTCTGGATAAGAAAACCCAAATGAATATACTGACCCAGTCTCTTACCACTACATGCATCAAAACAAATAAATCATCATTGGCATAGCAAGCTTTTTACATGACAATACATAAACCCCAAAGTGTTCCTTATTTAGCCATCTTCCGGGTGAATTCAGGCAATTCTACAAAGTGAGATGCTAAGTACTACAGAATGTGGGGAGATTAGTGGCAGTAGGAAGTGGGTGAGAAGAAGAAACTGATGAACAGCCAGGGCAGAAGCTAACCTGAAGAGCTAATGCAACTCTTGTGCATGGGAAGGAAAAGAAAGTTAACAGAAAAAGGAATGGAATCTCTTCTGTCAAGTGTTTCCTTATCCTTTATTATAAAGTTAAATGGCAAGCAAGGAGGCAGAGGATAATGTCTAACAAATAGTGTGACTTAGAAGGGAAGAGCAGAATTGGGGAGAGTTAGCCTCTGAAATACAAAGGATTTTTATCAGGGAAACCTGGGATCTTGAGAGATCAATGTAAGTCAAAGACAGATTCTTTATAAGGATGTGAAAAAGTTGGGTAATAAATGATATCTCCATCATTTCCCATAATTTCTCCATCTATCTGTAGCCCTTCTAATGGGAAATTACTAACATTATGTACCTCTTCAGTAACTGAAACGTGTTCAAAAGGAATGTGTTAAAAGCTGAAATTATGCCCTACAGCCAGTTAGGAAAGACAGAAAACATACATTTTGAGTCTTTTAAATATAGGCTTATTACCATTATATAATACATAATATATAATGAAATATAATAAATATTAATAATATTTTGTTTATATGTAAAATAATTATATAATTATTAATGATATATTATAATTTCCCCCCTAAGAGCTTTCAAGTTCTCTACACACATTCTGACCTACCTTTAGTAACTTCCTGAAGTTGGTTAAAAATCATAGGATTTGGAGTAAAAATAGTCTTTAGAGATAATCTAGTCCAACATCTGTGAGTGTGGCAAGTGGGGCCCAAACAGGTAATATAAGATCATACAAGCAGCAAGAAGTAGAGCTGAGATTCAAAGTTCAAATGGAGAACGTATCTCATTTGTAATGTGTGAAGTAAATCTCGATCCTCGGGGCTTTCTTGAAATGACAGAGGACACAGATACTGGCTCTCTTTGTCTGGCACCTTAACCACAAAGTAAGTCTGTTACTGGAGAAGTTGTTGCAGCAGTGGCAGTATTAAATACACCAAGCTGTCAAGGTTGTCCTAGGTGGGATACAGGGTCTGAAAACAGCTTATATCCAGTCTCCAAGGAGTTTATAGTTAAACAGGAAAGATGAGACCAATGGAGTAATGCCACCCTGGAGACGGTTAGAGCAACAGTTGTCTATAGCAAACAGAACCCTGTTACTTTATATATAGCCATGAGCCCACAGAATTGATATACATGAGGCATAAAGAGAGAGCACTAATTAAATGTTAAGTCCCTCTGGAATCACTACATGCAGATCTCTCGATTTGTTGACCACCACTCACATTTAAGCAGCATTTTTAAATTTGCAAAGTTCTTTTTTCCCTTAACCAACAAACCTATGCTGGGGGGGGGGGGGGGGGGATGGAGAAGGGAAGGACGTCGTTTAGATAAGACAAGGTCCCTGGCCCCAAGGGTCTTACAGCCCTCAGTTTAAATACTTCAGAAGTTAGTGATTGTTTGGGTGTAGTTATTCCCTCCACCAACACAGAGAGTAATTAATCTCTTTATAACCTGGTAGATGTCCTTCAACAGTCTCTAGGGATGAAAAATGTTAAATGCCTCAAAGTCGACCTGGTGATTCAAAGGAACTAGACTGCTACTCTAATGACCTTGTCCCTTAGTGGACTCACACTCAAGGAAAGTCCTGGCTTGGGGAGGGGGCCCACCAAGATCAGAGAGAAGAGAGTGTCAAGGAGGAGTGATCAACGTGTCCAAGACTGCAAAGAGGTTCAGGAGAAGGAAAAGTGAGAAAAGGCTACTGGATCTGGCAACTAAGAGACCATTAGTAATTTTGGAGAGAGCAGTTTCAAATAAATAAAACAAAGGTCTGACAGCTGGATGCTACGGTGTGGGCCTGCAGTCAGTTAGATCTGAGTTCAAATACAACCTCAGACACTTACCAGCTGTGTGACTCTACGGCAGTCTATTTAACCCAGTTTGCCTCAGTTCCTCATGTGTAAAAATAGGGACACAATGGAGGAGAAAATGACAAACAGCTTCAGTACCTTTGCCAGGAAAATCTCATGAATAAAGTCCATGGGGTCACCTAGAGTTGGACACAACTGAACAATGAAGGTCAGATATCCAAGATATAAAGAATGGATAGAAGACCAGACTTGGAGTCGGAAAAACTTGGGTTTAAGTTCTAACTCTGACACTTCCTGATTGTGTGATGGTGGGCAAGTCACAACTTCTGAGCATCTCTCAGTGCTCTAGATTGGTACTGCAGTGTAACTGAATGTGTGTGTGTGTGGTGGGGAGTCACAAAAAAAATTTGGCAAGGGTAAAAGATTTCTGAACATGCAATGATCAAAAATTAATTACAAATCAAACACATAATGAATCTGAGGTGTTTCTGGTAGTGCTTGCCCACGCTGCATCGAGCATGCCTCCCATTGGAAAGGTGACAAACCACAGTTGCAGAATAAGTCATACATTTTCAGATATTGCTAATTTGTTGATTCTATTTTCCTTGACCATACATATACCTGATAAAGTGAACACTCTATTTAGGAAGGTAAGAAGAGACAGTGAGGTAAAAAAAAAAAAATCCCAGAAAACATTAATAAAACTTTTCTTTTCTTTTTTTTTTTTTTAAAGATTACACCATTTTGTGCAAGGTTCTGAAACCAGGCAGACACATTACTCAGGAGACAAAAGAAGATTTTTGAAGAGAAGACTATGATCACATAAATGCATAAGAAGGATTATTATGTCAGATATATAAAGGATGGAGTAGGGGAGTAAAGGCAAGAAACTCTGCCAGATGGCTACTGACATAGTGGAAGCTGGAAGTAACAATAACTAAGTAATAAAAATAATAGTAAGTAACATAAACTAATAACTGAACTAAGGTGAAGGTACTTTGGATAAATGAAAGGTGGAAAATGACACCTGTTTGGATGTGGGGGGGGGGGAAGAATTAATTAAAGATGAAATCAAAGACAAGGAAAGGAATAAGGGAAACTGGTGATTGAAGGCACCATTTGATCAATAAACATTTATTAAATACTTACTAGGTGTCCCACAGAGTGCTAAAGGCTGGGATAACAAAGGAAATAAAGAAAGGCAAAGGATAGTCCATATCTTCAAGGAGTTTACCATCTAATGGGAGAGAAAACAAAAGAACAAGAGCCAAATGCCTTCCTTAAATGTAAAATTCACGACTAGCTCTCCCCATTAGTGAGAAGGAAGGAGGAACCCCTGGGGTCATACTGAGAAGGTATAAGTTTCAGGATTGGTGAGGTCTTGCTGGATGAGATTCCAGAGAGCATGGATGAAGTCCAGAGAAGTGCCACCAGGTGGGAAATGCACCATAGAATGAAACCAGTAAAGTCAAAGGAAATAAAAAGGGGCTTGGTTTTGAACATGTTGAGTTTAAGGTGCTAGTCAATCCAATTAAATTCAACAAGTGTGTATCAAGCACCTGCTATGTGAAAGGCACTGGGGATACAAAAACAAGAGAAAAAAATAGTCCCTGATCGATTTCAAGACCTCTACTTTCCCCTAGGGGAGGATGTAATACTTACACAGAGAAATGAATAAACACAAGGTAGTTTGAGGAAGGAGTATTAACAAATAAGAATATCAAGAAAGACTTGACTGAAGTGGAGTATTTTCTACAGGCAGTTGGATATGCAGGCTTGGTACTGGGGTGAGAGATCAAAAGAGAGACAAACATTTGAGGCCATCTGCATAGAGGAGATAAGTAGTTGTAGCCAGAGGAGTAAATGAGTTGTCAAAGGAGAAAATATGGAGCGTGGGGGGCAAGGGGTAGAGGAGTCCGCAGAGAGTACGTTATTATGCACATTTTACAGAAAAGGAAACTGAGGCTGGAAAAAAGCTAAGTGTCTGATGAAAAGTCAGGCAGCTAGTAAATGTCTGAGGGGAAATTCAAACTCTGGTCTTCTCTCCAAATCCAGTTTACACCACTCAGGATATGAATTTTCTTCTCACTGCCTTGGTCTAAGCAAGACAGGCTTCAGGTCTCTGGCTCTCTAACACTCTAGAGAAGAGGGAGAAGAACTTCTGCCTAGTTTTTTTTTTTTCTTTTTAAAGCCACGTTTGGGTGGGTCTTCAGAGTCCTAAGAAGCAATCTGTTAGCTTTAGCTCTTACATCTGAGGCTATTCTCTATATTATTCTCTATACTCTACATTCTCTATACACCCTATATACTATTTTCTACCCCACTTCCACCACCACATCCAGCAGGACTAGCCAACAATGACAGAACTAGTCCCTTCCCTACTCCCTCTGGACTGAGGCTGAATTTGTTCAAAAGGTCTCCCAGTGCATCCTGGGTCATCTCCAGTCATCCTGAGGAATATCAGGTCACTGGATTCAGATAGCTCTGGAGGAGAAATAAGGCTGGTAACCTTGCAGTCCTCCCTCCCTCCAAACAAAGTCAAGTGCAAGTCATGTCATCATTACTCTGATGGTATGGTATTCAGCAACGAAGGACGAACACAAAGCTAACTGAGATCTCATTCTGAATATATATGAATATATATGTATGTATGTATGTATGCATGCATGTATGTATGCATAGAGACACTTGGCTAAGTGACTTAATCATTACAACTCTGTAAAGTGGAGATAACTGTATTATTCTTCTGGTTTTAGTGCTGAGGAAACAGGCTCACAGATGTTACCCAAAACTATATTCATAACTAGTCAGTGGCAAAAATCAAATGGGATAATATTTGTGAAGTGCTTAGCACAGTGCTTGGCACATAGGAGGCATTTAATAAATGCTTATTCCTATCCTCTTCTCCCAAGAGAGATGGGACTAGAACCCAGGTTTCCTGACTCCCAGGGCAGTGCTCTTTCCATCACAGCTCATGAGAGAGCTCTTGTTCTTATTTGCCACACTACCCCATATTATTTTGCTTTTTCCTTTTGAAAAAAGTTTATATAGTCTTTGCTACATCACTTACATTTCCCAGAATGACCTTCCCCTCTATCCTGTGTGTAAAGATATAATATATATATATGTATATATAATAAAAAAAGGGGAAGGCTCAGCTCAGAAAAATTAAAGAAATCATCAGCTAAGTTGGATGTATCATTCCAGAGCCACAGCACACTTCTTGTGCAGAGAAGGAAGAGGGGGGCATTCTCGTACCTCTCCTTTGGGGTCAGCTTCAGTCACCATGATTCCACAGTCTATCCCCATTTGTTTCGTTGATGCTAGTATTTCCATGTACGCTGTTGTTGCCACTGTGAATATCATTCTCCTGTTTCTGCTTGCTTCATTTTGCACTGGTTCATTTAAGTCTTCCCACACTTCTCTGAATTTTTCATATGTATCCTTACCATGTAATAATTTTTCATTACACTCATGTACCAAAACTTGTTTAGCCATTCCCCAATTAATCAAGTTTGTTTCTAATCCTTTGCACAAGAAGTGCTGCTATAAGAATTTTTATTATATCACTAAAATTTTTATCTTTGACTTCCTTGGCATATATATTACTTGCACTGGGATCTCTGGATCAAAGAATATTTTAGTTACTTGGTGAGCATAGTTCCATACTTCTGTCCAGAATGACTGAACAAATAGACAGCTCCAACGGGGCATTAAATGTTCCTGTAGTTCCTCCAACATTAACCATCTTTTGTCATTTCTGCACAGCCACTAAGTGAAGGTCAAACCTTAGAGTTATTCTGCTTTGCATTTTTCTTATTATTAGTGATGTGGGCCAAAGTTAATGGTTAATTATGGCAATTAACATATGGCTGTTAATAGTTTGCAATTTTCTTTTGAGAACTACTGGCTCATGATTGGGGAATTTATGCAATTATCTAAAAGGGAATGGCTTTCAGTGTTAAATATTCATATGAGCTTCCTGGACATCTTCAATATTAGATTCATCATCGATAATTGATGGTTAGTTTTCCCCTGAATCAACCACAGAGGACAACTGATTTTTCAATCCCAGGGTTGGCAGGAGTGATTCCCTGTTCTATCCTGTCACTCCAAAAACTTTAACAAAAGATTGTTTATAAAAAGCTAAAATAAAAACAAAAACTAGCATTTTTGCCTATGTGTCCAACCACTGTCTCACGGTGAAGACCTGCCTCCTAAACCAGAAAAACTCCATCACTGATCTGTACACCTGGGGTGGTGAGGGTCAGGATAATATCACTGCACACTCAGAGAACAAACATTTATTAAGTTCTTGCCATGTGCTTAGCACTACTATATTTTGGATGGAGCTGTGAATTAGGTCAACAAATGCTGACGTGGAATTATGTGAGAAAAGTTGCTACAAGGTTCTATGTCCTTTGACCTCCCACAATGGATATATACTACAAAGAGATCAAAGACACATAACTCCAATACACGTCAAAATCACAATTTTTGTGGCAGTAAAAAAAAAGTAGGAACAAAGTAGGTGTCAGAAACTTCGATATATGAATGTTCTTATAGCGTAAGAAAAAAACAAATACAAGCATACAAATAGGTACGGAAAGCTGCCAGAATGAAGACAGCAAAACAAAGACAAATATATTCACAATTTGGTGATGTAAATGAAAATCTAGGTTCCAGAGGACCGATGGTGAACCATTTCCTTCTTTATAAGGAGGTGGGAATGTTGGGTAGCCTCCGGACCAGGTTATGAGGGAGAGCTGAATGCTCTGGGAGCGGCAACTGCCTAACTTTTCTGTCTATAGAATTTCTATCTGTAGTGCTTTGCACATAGTAAGTGCTTAATAAATGCTTTATTCATTTATAAACATCCTGTTATACACCCCACCACCACCACTTCCCACCCAGAAACACATATACACTTCTTTTTAGATGAGAATACCGTTCACTCTTTAAAAGTAGATACAGAAGTATAGCATATCTCACCACCTGTACTTCCTTGGGAAATGCAAACATTAATACCAGTCTTCAAAAAACACTTTATAATGTAAATAATATTCACCAAGAAGCTATAATTATGTTATTTACACAAGAGTATTAAGTGGTAAAAATGGAAGACCTGCCTCAAGTAAATATTTACAACAAAACTACTTTATTCAATGTTGTACACACAGTCAAATAAATCATTGCATCAACAGGTTTTGCTCAGTTGTTCTCTCCTCACTGGAAAAAAAAAGGCTAAAGCAGAGGCTCATGAGGAATTGTGGAAGGAGGGACATAACTGAAAATAACTGTGATAAAAAAACAAACACAACATTTTGAACCAAAAAACAAGCATCTATTTTTTTTCACTGAATTATACTGGTTTGGATTTTCCCTGTTTGCTATATATATTGGTAAATATATATATATTCCTTGTTTCCTTGCATTGGGACTCTCTGAGCTAAAGAAAAGGGCACAAAAAGGCAAATCTGATCTCAGGACTCACTGAGGCTTGAGGGGATGATACCCATGGCTAGTATATGGCTTTGGAAGTGTGTATCTAGATCAAAAGAAAAAGGGATGGATTGTTTAAAAAAAAAAAAAGGTGGGGAAAGAAGTGGTGAATGAAGAAATCAAATTATAATAAGTACTCCCAAAATTTTAGCGCAGGGTATCCCCAAAATCATAGAGCTTTAATAGCTGAAAACTGCATTAAACTTTTGGAACACTCTATATCTTAAAGAAATCTATTTATATCAGAAAATTCAGGACAAGGAGTAATGGGGAAAAAGTATAGTAAAAGGCATTTATTTGGATAAGGATCCATGAAGTAGACACAAAAACAATGCTGTCATCAATGTATACCAGAAACTGTTTAGAAAAGAAGAATGAAATATAATGAGGAATTCAAGAAACACATTCCAAGTTAAGGTATGGCAGTGATGGAGTACTTCAAATCAGCTGGACATTTACTGGGATTCTCGATCAAAAGTAGAGTAGCTTTAATGATCCTTCAAACATTGAGTAAGCATCTACTGTATCAGAAAACAAAAAACAAAACAAAACAACAAACTTCTATTCTGGATTCAGATCTCTACAGAAAGAAAAAACTGATGCAGGAATAGAAATCATGGGACTCATGAAAGACTAGAATATGGTCATTATGACAGAAAAGGGAGAAAAAGCCAGGCATATGGAGTCTGACCACACTCTAGATTTTGGAAAAGTAGATTTCAAATAGTTAAGAATAAGAACAGTTAGGATTCCATGGACTATAATTGTTCTGAAACCTCTAAAAGGAGAGTCTGAAGTCATAAAAAGAAGCAAGTTTGATAAGAAAAAGACAAACAAGAAATCAACAAAAAATTGATTTTTGCTCCAAATCATTTAACATTAAAGAAATACCATTTAAAACAATTGCACATCATACCTGGCAAAGTTTACCAAAGAACTGACCAAGCAAAATGCTATACATTGGAGGGGCTAGGTGAAAACTGGTACAGAGATGCACTACTGGTGAAACTCTGAATTGGTCCAACCATTCTAGAAAGCAATCTGAACTATACCTTTAAAGGTACTCAACTATGCAAATACTTTGATCCGGTAATAATATTTTCAGACTATGACCCCAAAGAGATCAAAGAAAAACAAAAAGTCCCCATAT
Organism: Notamacropus eugenii; assembly: GCF_028372415.1. Lineage (NCBI taxonomy): Eukaryota > Metazoa > Chordata > Mammalia > Diprotodontia > Macropodidae > Notamacropus > Notamacropus eugenii. The sequence goes on from NC_092874.1 coordinate 401,872,225, forward strand.
GTGCAAAAACATTTAGAGTAGCTTTTTTGTTGTTGTTGTTGTAGTAGCAAAGAAACGGAAACTAGGGAGCTGCTCATCCACTGGCTGAACAAACTATGGTGGATGAATGTGTCTGAATACTATTGTGCCATACATAAGAAATGAATAACAATGGTTTCAGAGACCTGGGAAGATTTGTAGGAAATGAAAAAGTGAGCAAAACCAGGAGAACAACTTATATGATAATAACAGTATCATAAAAACAAACAACTGTTAAAGACTAAACTTGGATCGATGTAATGATTAGCCACGATTACGGCAGTAGCCATTATAAGGTATGTCACCTACCTCCCAACACAGAAATGCCAAGACTAAGGGGGGTAAAGAACTCAAAAATTTTCTCAGTTCTGGTCAAGGTGACCATTAGTTTTGCTTGACTACTCTTATCTATTACAAGGGTTTTGTTTTTTCTTCTTTTTTTGTTTGTTTCTTTTTTTCAAATGGGGGAAGGTGGGAGGAAGAAAAAAAAGATTTTTAATTGAAAAAAATTTAATTAAAGAAACTCAGATTTTTAGAAGACATTCAGACAATGGAACAACTTTGAGAATACTAAAATGCTCAAAATGAACTAAGTCTGGCAAGGACAATGACAGACAACAAGTTTTTTAAAGCTACACTATGGAAAAGTAGAGAATCAAAACAATGGGACCACAGCTCATGGTGGGTACCACTATAAGAACTAACGACAGGGAGAAAAGGCAGGGCTGTCCAATGTTTATTTAGTTTCTTTTTTTTTCTCTGCTAAAGAGTGATTTTTGGACTGAAAAGGAAAGATTACAAAAAGCCTAGGATCCTGAAAGAACATATAGTTGCGACTGCTGAGCCTCTCTGCCATAAGTGGTCTTTGAAAGGAAGAGCCAAGATGACAGAATACCAGGAAGCAATGTAGTTGACTGAGTTCCCATCCATAGAACTCCAAAGAGACACAGAAAAAGCACTGGATCAAATCCTGCTGGAGAAATCCAGAAAAAGTCACAGTGGCATCCTTCATCCACCCTAGGTTGGCACAGTGATACAGAGAAGTCTTTGAACTCCAGGGACAAGTTCAGAACAAGAACACCATGAAGGCATGTGGAGTATGCCAACACTCATATATATAGAGGCTGTGCACTAGGATAAAAGAAGGTCCCATACTGAGACCCTGTGACAGGGACAGGTGCCAGCTTTATCACCAAGTGCCCAGTTGTGGGTCACAGATTCAGGGTAGACTGAGAGGACTGAGTGGACTTCATCAGGAAGTGGAATTCCCAAAGAGGGAGGTGCTGGGCAGGGTGTATCAAGAAGCAAACAGCAGAAGTTTGGCTCAACCCCCAAAGACAGGTCAGGATCTCAGGTCCACACAATTTTCCTTTCATTACAACAGAGTATTAAAGAATTGAGCTAACCAACCACAGCAACACACATACCCACAGAACCAGACTGAACCTGAATATTTCAAATTCCCTACTCGTATGTCCTGAAGTTGAATGGATGTTCAAACATAATGTAAATACTTCCACTTGGTTCCACTGAATCACAATGAGGAAAAACTGTTGCAAGCACACCTTGAAACAAAACCAAAACCAAAAGTATATTTATTCCTTATTGCAAATGTTGACCAACTAACACACTAATTCTCATATACTTTATTTTCATGAAATTTACGAAATTTTTTCTTCTACTTATCACTTTGCCATTGAATATAAAAGGTCAATGTACACACCATGAACTTTTAAATAAAAAATTTTATTTTTAAAAAATATTACTATTTTGAAAAATAATTTAATTCCTCTCCCCCAATTAAAAAGGATAAAAGAGAAAGAGGCAGCACTAAAAACAGGGGTAATATTTTTTAAGCAGCAGAAACTACCTAAATCTTTATGTCACTAAAATCTGGTACTTTTCACCTGGCACATCATTGACCTTTACCACATACTGTCCTGGGCAATTTCATAATCCCCGTCAAAGACCACGTGCATCCTCACCTACTCAGAGAGTCTCAGGAATGACTCGGTATGGATTTGTATACAGAAGAGAGTAAACGTAGAGGAGCTATTGCGCTCTAATTGGAAAGTTTTCATTCTTATTTATAAGGTTTTTATGTTTAACATGCAATGAGATCATGTTTCTGAATTTCTCAGGGCTCAAAAGTAATAGCTTCCTGGCTGAATGACACTGAACCAGAAATCCCGGTGAGGAATTAACATCTTCACAGCATGATTAACCTATATTTTTCTATGCTCTGTTTGTTAAACAAGAAACCTAATATACGTGCCTCATGGGGCCAGAGGAGGGAGAAAGAACCAAAGTTCACGTGATAGAGACATTTCAGTTAAATCTTCATGGAAGCTTGTAATATTTGATGACAAGGTAGTAGTAATTAGAGTCCCCCTACAATGACATAGGATTTTTTTCCCCAATTATTCACTGAATAATATATACTATCCTCTTGTGACATGGGAGATAGCATGCCAAATTCAGAGATCAACTAGGAGTCATACAGTCTGTCCATAATGTAGAGTTCAAGAAACTCAAGAAGTGCAAAATGACTGTATGGGTAGCATGGCATCAGAAGGTGGAGGGCTTTAAAGGTCAGACTATGGAGTTAGGTAACATTGAGCCATTAAAAGTCTTTGAGCAGTTGTAGACATGGTGATTTATGAAGATTACTCTGGTAGCAATGTGAAGAAGAAACTAGAGAAAAGAAAAGTGGGAACTAGGAAAACTAACTAGGAGACCATTACAATTGCTCAGATGAGAGATGATATGGGCCTGAAGCAAGGGTAGTGGCTATATAAATGGGGGAAGAAGGGCTGATTGTAAAAGCTGTTGTAAGGAATTAACTGGTAGACTTGGTACATGTCTATTGTCTAGAGAATAAGGGAGAAGAAGGGCAGATAGGTGATGCAGTAGAGTGCCAGGTGGGGAGTCAATAAGACTTTGTGAGTCAATCACTTACTAGGCTGTGTGACCCTGGACAACTCACTTAACCCTGTTTACTTCAGTTTCCTCCTCTATTAAATGAGTTGCAGAAGGAAATGACAAACTACTCCAGTATCTTTGCCAAGAAAACATCAAATGGGGTCACAAAGAGTCAGATAGGACTGACAAATGGCTGAACAAAGGAGAAGGACAATCAAATTGAAGAAACTCAAGAAATACAAAATGACTATGGGATAGAACGGACCCAGACTGCAGAGAGCTTTAAAAGCCAAGCTAGGGCATTTGCATTTACTTACAGGCAATAGGGACCCATGAAAAGAACATGATCAAATATGACTGGAAATTTTTAGGTCTGTGGGAAAGAGGTGATGGCATCAACAAAAACAAGAAAGGGGTAGGTCTGGCACAAGAAATGGCTCAATTCTGGACAAGCAAAGTTGACAGAGATTATGGCATATCCAGGAGATATCCAATAGACAAATTGGAGATATACCAAGACTAGAGTTTAGAGCTACAGACAGACTGACAGACAGAGATAAAAAGTTATCTACGTAGAGCTAAGTGGACCCACGGGAATAGATGAGCTCACCAAGGTCAAGTTGTCTAGAAAGAGAGAAGAAAGGGACCCAAGACACAGCCTTGGAGGATGATTATACTTAGGAGGCAGAAGATGGATCCAGTAAAGGAGGCTGAGAAGAAGGGATCAGATGCGTAGGAATAGAAGCAGGAAAGGGCAGTGTCATAAAAGCCAAGGGAAAAGATAATTCCTAGCAGAAACAAGTGGTAGTGGTGTCAAAAATTTCTAAGAGTCAAAAAGACTCTTTTGGGAGACTAATCTGGAATTATGGCCAAAGAGTTATTAAACCCTTTGATCCAGCAATAGCACTACTAAAGATGATTACGAAAAAAGGAAAAGTACCTGTATGCTCTAAAACAAAATTTACAGCAGCTCTCTTTGCAGTGGCAAAGAATTAGAAATTGTGGTGATGCCTATCAACAGGAGAATGGCTGAACAGTTGTGGTATGTGATCAATAGACTTGAGTGAAATAATGAAGGTCGAAACGAGCAGAACCGAGAGAATATTATATACAGTAACAGCAATACTGTTATAAGAACAACTTTGAGTGATGAAGTCATTTTGACTATTATAAGTACCCAAACTAACTACAAAGGACCTCTGAAGGAAGACACTATCTGCATCCAGAGAAAGAACTGATAAATAGAAATATGTATAGAATGATTACATACACACACATATGTGTATGTCTAATGGTAGCCATCTCTAGAGTCGAAGTAAGAAAAAAAGGAAAAAAAAGAAATGTCCATGATAACATTACTATATATTTAAAGGAATAGCAAGTTATATATAATAGATTTGCAGTTTTGTCTTTCATCTTTTTTTAAGTTTCATTTTTCTAAAATTTTACTATGATATGGAAACATTTTATTTCATAAACTAAAGATGAAATAAGGAAAAAAGGTCAAAGAGGAGGAAGACTGTGATAAGGTCATTATATTTAGCTGTCAACAGGTGAACAAGACAGACCTGGGATGGCATTTAAGTTTATAATCCATTAGCATGGAATTTCTATACTAGAGGGAGAGGGTGAACAGTAACAGCAATAGTTAGCACTTATGTAGTGCTTTAAGATTTACAAAATACTTACCTAATTTAACTCATTTGAATCTCATAACAATTCTGTGAAGTAGGTGCTATTGTTATCCCTATTTTAGAAATGTGAAACTGAGGCAGACAGAGGTCCAGTAACCTGCCCAGGTTTATAAAGCTGAGGTATCACTTTAACTCACATCTTCCTGACTCCAAGTCCTATGTTCTTTGCACTGTGTCAACTTGCTAGTAGAAAGTCCATACAAAGTGAGATCCAGTGTCTGGTGGCCCTAAGATCCAAGCTCAATCCCTTGCTGCATGATACTGGGCAAATCAATTATCCTTCCAGTGTCGCCTAGCAACTTTCTAAGGTTTGAAGTTATAGAAAAACTTGTAGATTAGCCCTGGTAAAGGAAGCTTTCTCTCAGAAACTCCTTATACCAATGACATTGAGGATCTGTACCCAAAAGTTGATTTGTTTACCTCATCATTATTGTGAAGGAAAACAAGATACAAGCAGCACATTTAGAGGAAATCTTCCTGTGGAATTCATTTTCATTGAAAGCCACAGACAGTATTAATTTTTCTTGCAAAAACACACACTAGGCTTCATCCTGTTGAAAAGCCAGGGTGGCCCGACCCGTCCGCCCTCCGGCCGCCGCCATGCTGTCCTCCCGCGCTCCGCTCTCCCCAGTCACCGACCCGCAGCAACTTCGCCTTTCGCCTCTGAAGGCGCTCAAGCTTGCAGACAAGGAGAACACGCCTCCCTCCGTGAGCAGCACCCGCATCCTGGCCAGCAAGACGGCGAGGAAGATTTTCCAGGAGTCCCGGAGCCGGTAAAAGCGAAAGCCCCCAGTGGGCCGGCCCTCCCCAGCACGGAAGAGGAGCCGCTCCTGAAGGAGAATCCCCGGCGCTTCGTCATCTTCCCCATTCAGTACCATGACATTTGGCACATGTATAAGAAAGCAGAGGCCTCCTTCTGGACGGCTGAGGAGGTGGATCTCTCTAAGGATATTCAGCACTGGGAAACACTGAAGCCTGAGGAGAAATACTTCATATCTCACGAGTTAGCTTTCTTTGCAGCAAGTGATGGCATAGTAAATGAAAATTTGGTGGAGCGGTTCAGCCAAGAAGTACAGGTGACTGAAGCTCGCTGTTTCTATGGCTTCCAAATTGCTATGGAAAACATACATTCTGAAATGTATAGTCTCCTTATTGACACTTATATTAAGGACCCCAAAGAAAGAGAATTTCTCTTCAATGCCATTGAAACGCTGCCTTGTGTTAAAAAGAAAGCTGACTGGGCCTTGCGGTGGATTGGGGACAGAGAAGCAACATATGGTGAACGTGTTGTAGCTTTTGCGGCTGTTGAAGGAATCTTCTTTTCTGGTTCTTTTGCATCCATATTCTGGCTCAAGAAACGAGGTTTAATGCCTGGGTTAACTTTTTCCAATGAACTTATTAGTAGAGATGAGGGTTTGCACTGTGATTTTGCCTGTTTAATGTTCAAACACCTGGTACACAAGCCTTCAGCAGAAAAAGTAAAGGAAATTATCATCAATGCTGTTAGAATAGAACAGGAATTTTTGACTGAAGCTTTGCCTGTAAAGTTGATTGGAATGAATTGCACTTTAATGAAGCAGTACATTGAATTTGTAGCAGACAGACTTATGTTGGAACTAGGTTTTAACAAGATTTTTAGAGCAGAAAATCCATTTGATTTTATGGAGAATATCTCATTGGAAGGGAAAACCAACTTCTTTGAGAAGAGAGTAGGAGAATATCAGAGAATGGGAGTGATGTCAAGTCCAACTGAGAATTCTTTTACCTTGGATGCAGACTTCTAGATGAACTGAAGACATGCTATTACTTAGCTGGTTTTTTTTTTTTTCCACCGGGAAAATCAGTTACTTTTAATGCTACACAGTGAAATGACTGTACTAAGTAATGGCCATTATTGGCATTTGAGAGTTTTGTGTAGCTACCTCAGAAAAATCTTGTTTAATGTTTGCAAGTGGTGTTGCTTAGGATGTGGTGATACTTGACATAAGCTACTCGGATTTTTGTGAAAGATCTGAAAATGAAAGTGTTAATGCTTTAGCAAGAAGACTGATCTTAGATGGCTTTCTGTAGCTTGAATGTCTTAGCCATTTTGGCTTTAGAATGGGGAGACCCCTTAAGATAGTGTAATGCAACAAATTAAATCCTTGGTTTCTAGGCAGATCCATACATAGTTGAAAAAATGGCAGCCTCACTGCTTGCTGCAAAGCAGATTTTAAAAGTTTACTTTATTCTTTTTTAAATAGTTTGTACATAAAGCTGGCACTTTACATAAAAATTAAAAAACACATTTGTACTATTGAAAGGTGAAAATCCTGAGTTACTAGATTGTCATTGTTTCATCCTACTACTACATAAAGGATCTGTAATTTAAAAAAAAAAAAAAAAAAAAGAAAAGCCAGGGTGCTTTCCTCCATTGGTGAGACACCAAATTTCAGGACTACTGTGCCAGGATTGGGTTTCTCTATACTTTGATGTGTTAAGAGTTAGCCAAGCAAGAAAGCCACAGGAGATGGATTTTGGGGAAAGGCTCTCTCCTCCCTGCCCTGCCCAGGGCATATTATGTAATTACAGAGCTCTGGTGAAGAGATTTGGGGTTTCCATAGTAAACTGAAATGAATTCCTTTCTCATCCCAAATATAGGCTAGACTGAGGAATAATTTTTTCCAAATTAGAGAAGTGGATTGGCAGCAAACACGTTCTTGGGTAACACTTGGGTGTGGGGTTTTTTTGCCAAAATATAAAGCTGGAGAGGGAAGGCTTTCAATTTTATCCTTCAAGTTGAACTCGGGTGACAAACCTCTCCCCCCTCAATCAAGGTTACTAAATTTTCTGACTCTAGTTAGAAGTCTTGCGACTAAGATTTCAGGATCATAGATTTAGATATGGAGTTTAACAGCTGTTTAATTCCCCTATTTTACAGATGAAGAAGGTGAAGTGTACAGAACCTACAGAAATATTACTGGAACCCAGGACCTCCTAATGCTAAGTCCAATGTCTTGTCTGTTACTCCTGTGAAAAATAATTCGCAGAGCTTCCCCTTTCTCCCCTCCCCAAGTCAGGCTCTTGCTCCAAAGTTCTTCACAAAGACATTACTGATAATGAGATTGCATCAAAAGCTGCTTGGGTGAAGACAGTATTCTTCTGCCTCTATAGATAGCCCAAGGCTGGGAGTGGTCTAGTATGATGCGGGGAGGGGGTGGGGGGGAATGATCCAATATAAAAACTGGGTACCCCATTCCCCCTTTATCTCCTGACCAGGATTAAGTGAACTAAGTCATGTACTCAAGACATAGCCCACATCCCAATGTGCTGATCAATCAGAATTGATTGGCACTCCATGGGAATACCTACTCTTCAAAGGACATATAATTCTGTACCCCCAAATCCCAAAATGAGCCAGTCTGGCCTAGTTCTAGACTATAACTCCCATACAATGCATGTCACCAGTTTGTGAGAGAAATAAAACATGAACACATGACCTAATCTGTTTGTCTCTTTCTTAGAACAAACTCTAGTTTTGGGGTCGACAATTAAATGGTGGCATGAGTTTAAATTCAAGTTTAATTTGATCCCAAATCTAAAGTTTGTAGATTATGTTTAAATTAAATCTAGAGAACTGTCTTTGTACTCCTCCCACCAATGTATCTGATATCAGGGCAATGTGTTTAAAACTGCAAAAAATAAAGGTTTTTTAGTCTTTTAAGAGATCACTTTAGGATTGCAGTTATTTGTTTAAAATGCATATTAACATTATAAAAGCTGTTTGTGAAGGGTGTGAAATACAGCTCTCTTGGTTTGTAAATTATTAGGTATTAACCCCTTCCAGATTCCAAAAGGTGAAGACAAACAGGACAAATTGGGGTCAGTATGATTTTTTTTAATGTGGAATATAAAGGAAAGTGGAGGTAGTCTGAGTTTTTAAAAGATTAGGAAAGAGAAATAAAGGCTTGAGTGAAAATATGAAGATAGAGAAAAAAACTGCTTGGGAGCAGAAGAGGGTGTGGAAGCCCATGTTCTCTAAGCACCCCTCCCTCCCATCCTGGGCTGGGTGCCCTTGTGCCAGCTTCAGGTGGCTTAATCATGTCGAGAGGGTGTGAGGAAGTTTGCTTTTGTTTTAAGTAGAAGGACTGAAAATGAAAACTTTGTAGCTTAATTTGAGAACCAATAGATAAAGTTATGGAAAGGTAGCAGGAATTATGTTCACCCACCTTTCAGGATAAATTTGTAGGAAGGTCTTATTAAATCTAACACAACATAAATATTGGTTATGGTAAAAATATTGGTTATTGTGATGAGTTTATTATTTAAAATCTTAAAATATTTCCTTGTACTGTTCAATTAATTATTAAACTCTGGAAGCTTTGGACGTTCCAGCCTCGCCCTGTCAACACTGATTCAAATTCCTTAGGTCTCCTTTTTGCCTGGGCCAGAAGCCTGGTCTTGAAATGTGGGCACAGCACAATTTGAACTGGCCTGGTGGTGGCAGATGTGATTTCAAACTGTTTGTAAAACTTTATATGCATTTCCTAGTATATTCAGTCACGTGTCTTTTTTAAGGGAATGTATGAATTTGTCGATGATATTTCCTTTTTAAAAGGCCAAGAGTATTGGACTTTAAAAAAAATGAAAATGTTTATCATTAGCAATTATAAATCCAGATTTGATTTGGTTTAAGTAAAAATCTGCCCTGAAGGAATAAGAACAACATCAGAGAGTGCTCTTCCTATCAGGATTAAGCACGAAAAGATATTGCTATTTGGCATTAAGAAATTTATTAATTGTATGGCCTCAAGAAAGTTCTATTTACCTCAGTTTACTGTTCTGTAAGGGGATAATAGTGGAACCCACTTCCCAGGAGTGCTGTGAGGATCACATGATTGTAAAGTGCTTGGCACAATGCTTAGCATAGAACAGATGCTATCTGAATGTTAACTGTTTAAATTAGATATAATTGCTTCTTACTTGGTAACTTTATATGGGTTCTCTTACGTGTGATCAGTATACCAATGGTGAGGAGATGAATGATTTTCTGTGTAAAGCAATTTGGAAGTACATCTGACCAAATTAAGGTCATCTGACTGTAATTAATTGGCTTTGCTTCAAGTTTAAATACATGATAATTGTTTATGATATTGTTACATTTCTAAAATTTCCTTACATTGTGTAATTTGGTAAACAATTGTATCACCTATGTTGTTAGAAAAGCAATTTCTCTTATGACCTAGGTATTGTTAGATTAAAAATTATTACTGTCAGAGAAAATAATGAATGAGTCAGGAAGCTGTTGGGTCATTCTATTTGGCCATGTGTTGTAATATTCTGAAGTACTATTTAAGAAATTATAAACTTCCAAGTTTTTTCTATATTTGAAAGGGAAGTTTCTTAGGAAAATTATGAGATTGTTAACTAAGCTATTTAAAGTTATTGTTCAAATAAAAAATTTACCAAAGTATTTTTTGTGAAAGAAAACTTGGTAATTATGCAAAGAAAAGGCCTTGTACAATCTCCATTGTAATTTTTATCAGCCCTGTGCAAGAGATATCCTTTTTGACTTGAGAATTTAGAAGAATTTATCTTGTTATAATAACATCAGGATAAACTGTAAGCTGTTTTAAGAAAGGAAAATACTTTTACAAAGAAATGTTTTGCAAAAACTTTTGTGATTTTTAGAAGGCCTACTAAATTTCATTTGCAAGCTAATTTGTTGCAGTAATAATTTGATATTGATAACAATTATGTCCTAACCTACCGTGAGTCTTGAGTTTTATTTCTAGGTTTGTTGTGTCTTCGACAGGCTTAAATGGGTGCTTTCAGGAAACAGCTCAATGCGAGCAGCATCAGAGATCTAAGGCTTGTGATCAATACTAAAGAATGAGCTGTAAGTGGGAAAGACCTTGCTGTTTAGATCTGAATTCATTCCATGGCCTAAACAAGAGTTAAAATTCATGTCTGAAGTTATCAGGTTCAATTGCTGAAGCACCTCATTCTCTCAGACTGATCATGGTTAGAGAAGAGTAAATAAGCGTTAAAAACAGATACAAATCTATGAAGAGCAGTAATCTATGAACTATCCTGTGTTAACGGGAGATTTGATTTTTATGTCGTTATCTAATCAGCAACTACTGCGTGTGTAGGAATGTATACAAACTAATGAAGACTCACCTTAAAGTTTTTCCAAATAATGTGAGATTGGAGTCACATATCTATTATTAGAACTTGGGGGGCAGAGCCAAGATGGCGGAGTAGAAAGATGAATATTCCCCCCACAGCCCATAAAACACCTGTAAAAAAAAACTCTCAACAAATTCTAGAGCAGCAGAAGCCACAGAATGACGAAGTGAAAGAGATTTCCAGCCAAAGGTAACCTGGAAGGCCAACAGGAAAGGTCTATCCCATGGGACACTGAGTGGAGCGGAGCCTAGCCCTGGCTGGAAACAGGGGGAGGAACAGGACCTGAACAGGCCTCCAGAGCAGAATCCCCAGCTGGGAGGGTCCCAGACCCCTCAACCCACAAGCCCCAAAGGAACTTTCAAAGGTCAGTGTGGGAGGGCTTTCCCAGCTGGGCAAGAGAGGAGTGGGGTCCCTCCAGCACTGGCCCCAGGTGGCAGCAGAGGCAGCGGCAACAGCAGCAGTGGGCAGTGGGTGGCTACAGTAGCTGCAGAAGAAGCCTGGGTCCACTGTCAGACCAGCTCAGCCTCTAGGGGAACTGAGCAGGGGAACTGAACAGGGGATCTGAACAGCGGCCCTCAGTGGTGGCCCTGTCCCTGCCTAAAGCCCCTGAGAACAGTACTGGGGGGAGGAGGAGCACTAGGACCCTCCTCTTGACAAAGGATTCAGAAGTCAAGTAACTGGCTGGGAAAATGCCCAAAAAAGGGGAAAAAAATAAGACCATAGAAGGTTACTTTCTTGGTGAACAGGTTTCTCTTTCCATCCTTTCAGATGAGGAAGAACAAGGCATACTGTCAGAGGAAGTCAAGGCTTCTGCCTCCAGTATCTCCAAAATGAATATGAAATGGGCTCAGGCCATAGAAGAGCTTGAAAAGCAAGTCAGCAGCTTGCTAAAGGAGAACCAAAAAAATGCTGAGGAAAATAACACCTTTAAAAATAGGTTACCTCAATTGGAAAAAGAGGTCCAAAAAGCCAATGAGGAGAAGGCAGCTTTAAATAGCAGAATTAGCCAAATGGAAAAGGAGGTTCAAAAGCTCACTGAACAAAATAGTTCTTTAAAAAAGAGTGGAGTACAGGGAAGCTAATGACTATGCGATAAACCAAGAAGTTACAAAACAAAACCAAAAGACTGAAAAAATAGAAGATAATGTGAAACATCTCACTAGAAAAACTGACCTGGAAAATAGAACCAGGAGAGACAATTTAAAAATTATGGGACTACCTGAAAGCCATGATCAAAAAAAGAGCCTAGACATTATCTTTCATGAAATTATCAAGGAAAACTGCCCTGATATTCTAGAATCAAAGGGCAAAGTAAATATTGAAAGGAACTTGCTATTCAAAACCTTATGGGACTGTTAACTGTTATTCTGAGTCTGACTCTTGGTATGGTTATCAAGGAATGTTACTGAGTCAATGATCCATGATGCCAGCAACCTTGTGGGGTTCATGAACTGCATCTATGAACTGCAGAGGGTGTTTCTCATGGAAACATTTGGGAGAATGACTATCTGTACTTACTAAGGGGACTCCCCCTTTTGATTTGACAATGTGTTGATCAACTTCCTCCTCCTCCTTCCATTTTGTTATAATAGTCCCAAGACCCTGGATGAAGAGATGACCATATCAGTTAGTGATTCATTGAGAAGGCTATGCCTTTCATTAGAATCAGATAGGGAAATGTGAAAAATGATTTTCAGAGCTCTCCCCAGCCAGCCTCCTGCTCTGAAATTCTTCACAAGGACATTACTGATAATAAGATTGCATTGGAAGCTGCTTGGGTGAAGACAGATTCATTTGCCAAGGCAGTCCAAGACTGGGAGTGGGTGATTTGATATAAACTGGGCACCCCATCTCCCTTCAACTTTTGACCAGGATTAAGTGACCTAAATCATGTACTCAAAGACATAGCCTACCTCCTAGTGTGTTGATCAATCAGAGTTGATTGGCACCCCTTGGGAACACCTACTCTTTGAAGGGCACATAACTCTGTAACCCCAAGTCCCAAACTGAACCAGTTCTGTACTGGTCTTCTTGGGGTTAGTTTTGAACTGTAACTCCCATGCAACGTATGTCATCAGCTTGTGAGAGAAATAAAACATGAACACACAGCCTAATTTCATTTGTTTTTCTTAGAACAAACTCTGAGAGGTTCACACATGATGCTGCCTTCTTATAGAAATACCAATGATCCTTGTAAAACCAACTGCTTTTTCCACAAGAGGTCATCCTGAAAACACATTTTTCCCCTTGTGGAACTTCCTTTCTTAATCTTATTGCATGTCACATCTCAGATAAGATGCTCTTTTTTCCCCTCTACCAGATTCCCCAAGACCAGTGACCCCACTGATATAGACATTATATCACTAAAAATAGTATCTTAATTAAAAAAAATAAACACCCCAAATGTCACCAAACTTAAAAGAAAATCCACCCCAGGGCCCCTTTTGACTCATTCTGTTTAATTCTATAAAAGTGTAGCCAGATTACCACAGCCTTTTCAACATAGGGTTTTATGTAAGATTTATGTCCAGAATCTTAGAAGTCATTGGTTTAGAGCTAAAGAAGCTAAAACATAAGAGGAGGCAAGAGATCCGCTCAGGATCACACCATTAACAAGACAGAATTTGAACACAGCCTGTCACCTTCCTACCTTTTCCAGGCATCTTTATCTTACTCTCCTGCATATACTTTATGATTTAGTGACACTGGCCTCCTTGGTGCTCCTCACATAAGAGATTCAATCTCCCAGCTCTGACATTTTATGCCTGGAATCCTCTCCCTCCTCCTAAAGGGCTTCCCTGGAAGTCTTTATTCTCAACTGAAATCTCATCTTCAAGCTGCCCTTCCCTGGTGCCCTTTAGCTAGCACCTTTCTATGATTAATTTACCCTTGTTTTATCTTACACACAGACTGTTTGCCTGTTGTCTTCACCCATTAGACTCTCGCTCCCTGGAAGCAGGGCCCATGTTTTTGCCTTTCTTAATATCCCCAGCACCTGGTAAAAGTCAGTACCCCCATCTGATTCTAATGGGAGGCACAGCCTCAATGAATCACTAACTGATACAGTCAACACTTCATCAAGGGTCTTGGGACTTATAATGAGTTACAAAATGGAAGGGAGGGGAATTGGTAGATGCATTGACAAATCAAAAGGGGGCAGTCCCCTTAGTAAGTACAGATACAGATACCCAAAGGGAAAAAGGAAACAATAAATAAATTATCCCTTTAAGGCTCAGGAGTCTCATCTCATACAGCTGTCTGATTTCTGGGACATCATCTGATGAAGTATCTATAAGTACATAAGGGACTTAATAAATGCTTGCTATCTACCTTCTTTCTTCTCAAACTCCAGTCAGCTCAACTTGCTCAATAGTGACTGTGGTCAAATGTCACCTGTGAACCTCCAAAATCTTAAACATTACCCATGAAATTCCTCTTCACATTAACTGTAGCAATCTAACTTGTCTCAGAAGGCAATTCTGGCAACACCAGTCCTCTCGTTATTTTTAAGTGTTGTTGGTATTCATTTCCCCACTAATTTGTGCAATGGGTTCAGTATTTGCCTGTGTTTCCATATTGCCTGCGCATGTCACTGTTGAATCACAAAGCTCTGAGTCCTATTCATCACATGTAGACAAATGCTTCAATGCCCATAGGGATGATGAACAAGAAGAGTATGATGTAACTGACCTTCATGGACTCAGAGTACAATATGTACTCCCTAAGCACCGGCAAAAAGTCCTCTGTCATGTCATCAGTCAGATCTTCCAGGGCAGTACAACAGTTCCCAATACACGCTGAAACTCCCTCCAGAGGCTCCTCCAACTCCACCTCCAGTCCACCCCATGTAGAGTACACAGGCCCATATTCTCTGAGTTCTACAAGGTATTCTAGAAGAAGAAAAAAAAAAACTCGATAAGGAAAGTGATGGTCACATCAGGAGGAATCTAGGCCTAGGTACTGTTGTACCTGGGCAGATCTGCTACTGCTTTGATCAAAAGTATCTCTACAGCAAGCCCTGCTGGGGCTATCCTACGCTTTATTCACCAGACATAAAACTGACTTGCTCAGCCCTGTAAGAATGAGACACCATGGTGTTTTTTTGTTTTTCTTTTTTTGAAAGAAGAATAAATAGTAGTAGAAAACTGTTGCATCTAGCTAGCTTATAAGTGTTCTGGGGCTCCTAGATCAAAATCTATGTTTTCAATGTCACAGTACCTTCTAATGGCAGGGGTTTTTAGCATGAGTTCAATGGACTTGGTTTTTTTAAAAAATATTTTGACAACTACACTGCAACATAATTGGTTTACTATGTCATCCTATGTAAGTTATTTTTTTGCATTTAAAACATTATTCTGAGAAGAGTTCCACAGGCTTTACCTCTACCAAAGAGGTTCAGGACACAAAACAGGTAAGAATCCTGGCTTTATGAGGGTCTATAATAATGGGGAGTAATATTAATAGGTATACAGCAAACTTCTTGAAGGAATGTATAATACTCTGCTACTTTACACCTTTTTTTATCTCAGTTCATTGTTCATAGTAGATGTCTAATAAATGTTTGTTGAAGTAAAGTGAATAAATTTAATTTGTTGAATGCAAATATGCACATATGCATATTTGTGTATACACATCCACATGCATACATAAAGAAAATTATGGCAGGAACTTCCTCAATTAAATATTCTTAGAAATAGCCACTCACTTGTGAAGTCGTCTAATCATTCTGAAAAGGGATTTGGAACTATGCCCGAAGGGCTATAAAACTGTGCATACCCAGTAATACCACTACTAGGTCTGCATCCCAAAGAAGTCAGAGAAAAAGGATCTACAAGGACAAACACAATTTGAGCAGCTCTTTTTGTGGTGACAAAGAATTGGAAATTGAAGGGATGCCCATCAATTGGGGAATGGCTAAACAAACTGTGGTATACAATTGTGATGGAATATTATTGTGGTCTAAGAAATGATGAGCAACATGGTCTGAGAAGATTTATATGAACTGATACAAAACTGATAAGCAGAACATTGTATCCAGCCACAGAAATATTGCATTATGATGAACTGTGAATGATTTCACTACTTTGAAATACAACTGTCCAAGACAACTTCAAAGGACTCCTTATGAAAAACGCTATTCACCTCCAGAGACAGAACTGAAGGAGCGGAATGCAGATGGAAGTATATTTTTTAAGCTTTCTTTCCTTTTTGTTTTTTTTGGTATGTTTTCTTTGGCAACACGGCTAATATGGAAGTATGTTTCGCAGGACTTTACATGCATAATCCACAGCAAATGCTTGCCTTCTCAAGGGAGGGAGGTAGATAATTTGGAGCTCAAAATTTAAAAAAATGAATATTAGGAAATGTTTTTACATGTAATTGAGAAAAAAAGGAAGAGGGAGAGAAAAAAGAGATGGCCACCCCTAATATTTATCTAGGACCTATCCAGAACAGGCAAGAAAAATTTTCTTTTTTCTTTTAATCAAAAAATCCTTCAATCATAGAATGTTAGTAGTGTTGGAGACTTTAGAGAGCATCTTGTCCATCCACCTCATTTTTACAAATGAAAAAACTGAGAAGTGAAATGAGTTTCCCCAAGGTCACAGAGCTAAGACAGAGCAATATGTCTTGACCTGAAGTCCAGTCACTGAATGAATGGTTTATCACTTATGATGAAAAATAACAAAACTTGCTTCCTGCCCATTGGTTTAGTGGGAAATGGTGGGACATGAGACATTGAGTTAGTAGGCTGGGTTTTCCTACTGAACTACACAAGTCTGCACAACTGACTGCTATTGTCCAACGCTAGAGGTGGGAAACCTGTGACCTCAAGGCCATATGCGGCCCTCTTGGTCCTCAAGTGCAGCCCTTTGACTGAATCCAAACTTCCCAGAACAAATCCTCTCCTACACCACTGTCACACCATGGTCAAATCATTCATTTCATGTTAATGTGAAGTGGCTATACTGCCAGGATGCCCATTCCAGTAGCCATAGCTATGTAATTAAAAAAAAGAAAAAAAAACAAACCAAATTCCCCATTGTCTGTTGTGGGAAAAGCTCAAGTTGTCAGAATGAAGTATGTACATGATGCTCCTTTAGGATCTGGCTTCATCAATTTACTCTTTGTTCCCTCTTACCTTTTTCACTATAAGTAAAAATTTTAACCCCTTTTAACATGAAGTAAGTATCAAGGTTACCATGTGAGCCTCCCTTAAGCAAGATAACACACATGCATTGCTTAATCTTGTTTAATTTTAGCAAACCCAGCTCACACACAAGTCCCTCATGTAACTTTAGTAGCCAGGATGCTGACCTGGAGGGAGCACAGCTTACCTACTTCTTCCTTGATGATCCTCTGAGCTATTCGATCGATGGTTCCAAGTTTTAGGGCAAATGTATCTAAGTATTCACCCATAGCTGCAAATTCTAGTGGTCGACTTCTCAGTTTATAGCCTCCAGTGACATACTTGACAGACTCCCCGACCTTGGAGAGTAATGCCATCCCTTGCTTTTTGTAGGCATTCAGATCCTGACAAGAGAAAACACCAGGGTAGTTTAATGACTTGGGAAAAGGGAGGAAGTCATTCAGATCCAGAAAACCAAGTGGCCATTTTAGACCCAAGCCAGAGGCTCTACTGTGTAACTAAAACAATTCCTCTGTCACATTTGTATCAAAACTGTTAATGAACACACTCTCTCAGGAATTAGGGATGCATAGTCTAAAGAAAAGGAGACTTGACAAGGAAATGATGGCTGCCAAATTTCTGGAGAACTATCATATATTAATATATCATTTAACAAAAAATTATTTATTAATGATCTACTACGTGACAGGTATTCTGTTGTTGTCTGTCCTTCGTTCTCTAAGCAGACCAATAACATCAGGAGGGTGATGTCTTGACTTGCGAATGAATTAGATTTAAGTGAGGCCTTACGATGCAAAGTCATCAGCCGCACTCTCTCATCCAGAGTCACAGGAGTCCAGTGGCAAGACATAGATCAAGATGACTAGTGATGGCCTCAGATGCAGTGGGAGACCTTGACCTTTTTAAACTAAAGTCTTTCCCAGGTCTCAGTTTGATGCAATACCCATTCTGTAGTTAAAGGCTAAGAACTGAGGTAAAAGTTGACCTACCCTGCCCTTCACAAAAGAATCAATAATGGCAAAAAAGACCTCAGTTTCTGACCAGGACAGAAACAATTGCTATTTACACTCACTCTGAGTCATCGAATCCAAAACAATGAGCAAGTGAGGCTTGGGCTGAGACCTATTATTGGTCAATTAGTGAGAGCCAGAGTGATTTGGATTTAAAGGCATTGCCAAGTAGTTCCATTTGACTCCCATTTGACACACACACACACATGATTTGAGAGGGAGGACACTAGCAGTTGTGGGGAACAGGAGAGGTTTCATGAAGAAGAAAGTGCTGTGTCTTAAAGAAAGAGAGGAACTCTATGAGGAACAGGTAAGAAGAGAGTGGGTTCAGGTAAGGGGGACAGCCAGTGCAAACAGAGTTATGTGTGAGAAACAGAAAGGAGGCTAGTTTGGCTAGGTGAAAAGTGTGGGAAGGAGAGTAATACCCAATGAGGATGGAAGCATAGGTTGGATAGAAAAGGAAGAACCATTATGTTCTACCCCAAAAGACAGAACTGGAACCAAAGGGCTAGAAGTTAAAGAGAGGCATATTTTATCTCAACATAAGGAAGAACTGCTCACTTATTAGAGCTCCTCAAGAATGGGGCACTCGTAGAATTGAAGCCAAACTTTTGTCCAGGATGTTTGTTGAGAGGACTGACCTAGATGAGGTCCTCTCCTACACAGAGATTATGTGAAATATGTATCATAGGGATCGTATCGCTTGTCTTCTCAATGACTGGGGGAGGGAGAACATTTGGAACTCAAAATTTTTTAAAAATGAATGTTTAAAATTAGCAAATAATAAAGAAAATGGAATCTTAAAAAAAGGAAGACAAATAAGTATAGAACCACATATTGTCATGGCTGGGACATGTCAATAAAAACAAAAATATCACTTAAAACGTTACGTGAAACCTGAAATGCATTTCCAAGGCAATGCATAAAAGACCTACATTTCCATTGAAATCAAGTCCCCTGGTTACAGAATTCTAGCATAATAAGCAGCATTCTTTTTTCCACATTTAACAAAGTTTCTAAAATACTTTAGTCTCACTTAAATGTGTAAAATAATTTTTATCATGAATCATTAAATTATCATTAAATGACCAATAAGTAAAAGGTAACAGTGAGTTTTTTGGGAAGAAGAAATTCATCTCAAAAAATGGAGATGAATTTTCCTTGTAATTCTTGTAAAAATATGTTAGATGAGGAAAAAAATTTGGTAAAGGTACAAGGCTTGATGGGAGCTAATAAAAAGGCTAACATTAAAGTATGGGGCCACACAGCTTCAGTTTCAAGTCAAGGTGTAAGACACCCTCTCTGAAACAACTAAAATCAATAGATACCGTAAGAAGCAAATAGTTTTGTCTTTGGCATTTCTTCAGGGAAAAGTAGAAAGGAAATCCCCTCGACAACTGTAGGACAGGCTACATGGAATCATCAGCTTTCTGGCCTTATTCAGGTAGCATAATACATATGAAGTCTACCAAAAAAGCAGAATGGCCTAAAGGAAAGATGGAAGAATTAGATATATGCTGGAAATCCTGGGCACAAGTTACACCATTTCCATAGATTCACAAGAATCAAGTTGTCTAATACACAGATGACTCCCTGCCACTCGATGCTTCAGGCCAGTTCTGACGCAGGTGAGGACAGGGAAAACCATTAGGATACAGTTTAAGCTCCAAAAATCTAAGGTTGGAAGTGAGTATCTCTACAATTTTCTTCTAGTAAATGTCCAGGAAACATTTCAGTCCCATAAGTTTACTGTACGTATCTAGATCCAAGCAGTTTTGTGCTTTTCCTGAAACAATGCACAATATCATTGTGGGATGCAGGAGTACAACAGTCCTAGAAGGTGTGATCGTGATATCTTCCGTGTCTATCACTCTTTTAAAAACATATTAATCCCTGCTGTTGGGAAATGTGAACTTCTCTATCTTCTTCTTACACACTGAGGTTTTGTGTGGACCTGCAATTTATACATATATAAGCACCTCTGAGGGAAAGTTAAATGTAAATCTAGTGAGTCATTCAGGAGGCCAATCACGAAAGACAAATCAGTTGATCTTTTACCAAGTACCTAGACATGCATTTGAGAGAATAGCAGGAAAAACATACAAAAAACTCTGAGCTTACCTTGGCTGTAAGGAAAACATTAAAGTGTTCGTTGAAGGAGAGCACGGGGTGATCTGCAATTCTTTTTAGGAATTTGTCCAAAGCTTTTCTTCTAGTCTCAACAAACTCTTCGGAAAAGCGATCCACAACTCCTTTGACCACAAATTTCTCTGGAAGAGGCTGTGAAGACAGAGAAAGTAGAAGCGCTCCAATTAATTGAGAAAATAGGAGAGAAATAGGTTTAGCAATGCAGTTTTCATTATACTCTTTTTTGGGGGGATAAACACTACTTTATTTGTTCCAATTATGCGTAAAGCCAGTTTTCAACATCCATTTTTTATAAGATTTTGAGTTTCAAATTTTTTCTCTTTCCCCCTTCCCATTTTTACCCTACCCAATATGATATAGACTATACATGTGCATTATACATTATACATTAAGCATATTTTCATGTTAGTGATGTTTTGAAAGAAGAAACAAAACAACAGGGAAAAGCCACAAAAAAAACCCCAGTAAAAATAGTATTCTTTGATAGCATTTTCCTTTGTAAGTCCTTGGGGATTGTTTTAGATCATCGTATTATTGAGAAGAGCTAAATCTATCAGTTAGTCATTGCACAATGTTGCTGTTACTGTATCCAATGTTCTCCTGGTTCTGCTCACTTCATTCAGCATCAGTTCATGTAAGCCCTTCTAAGTTTTTCTGAAATCTGCCTGCTCATCATTTCTTACAGCACAACAGTATTCTATTACATTCATATACCACAACTTGGACAACCATTCCCCAATTGATGGGCATCCCTTAAATTTCCAATTCTTGGCCACCACAAAAAGAACTGCTATAAATATTTTTGTACATGTAGGTCCTTTTCCCTTTTTGATGATTTCTTTGAGATACAGATCTAGTAGTGGTATTGCTGGATCAAAGCTTTGATTGTCCTTTGGCCATAGTTCCAAATTGCTCTCCAGAATGGTTGATCAGTTCACAACACCACCAATAATTCATCAGTGTCCCAATTTTCCCATATCTTCTCCAGTACGTGTTTGATCAATAGTGACTTAGAGCATTTTTTTCATATGACTAGATAGTTTTAATTTCTTTATCTGAAAACTGCCTGTTCATATCCTTTGACCATTTGTCAATTGGGGAATGACTTGGAGTTGTCAGGCAGCAAACACCATATCTACAGCCCCTCTGCCCTTTCTGAAGGCACACTGGCTCTCAGCTATATGATCATTTTCCAGGTGAAGGATTAGCCTATTAAGGAGGACTCTAGCAAGAATCTTAAGGTTACTAAAGACATCATTATACTGAAATACAGTTATCAAAATATTTTAAAAAACAAACAAGTTCACAGACCCCAGGGTTGGAACTATGGTAGAAACATCTATGTTGTCTGTACCTTATCCACTGAGTTGTGAGCTCAATGAGGGCAGGGAATATGTCTGAACTAAACTCATGTTTAGTTGTAGTCTTACAAATTTGACTCAGTTCTTTATACTTTTAAGAAATTAGGCCTTTATCAAAAACATTGGTTATAAAAAATTGTTTCCCATCTTTCTGCTTTCCTTCTAATTTTGTTTGCACTTGCTTTGTTTGTGTGAAAACTTAATATAATCAGAATTATCCATTTTGTTTTTCATAATGTTCTCTATCTCTTGTTTGGTAATAAATTCTTCCTGTTTCCATAGATCTGGGACATAAACTATTGCTTACTCTCCTAATTTGCTTATAGTATCACCCTTTATGTCTAAATCACGTACCCATTTTGACCTTATTTTCATATAACAGTGTGAGATGTTGGTCTATGCCTAGGTTCTACCATGGTATTTTCCAGCTTTCCTAGAAGTTTTTGTCAAATAGTGAGTTCTTATCCAAGAAGCTGAAGTCTTTGGGTTTATCAAACCAAAAATCATTTACTACTGTGTCTTATGTACTTAATCTATTCCACTGATCTACAATTCTGTTTCTTAGTCAATACCAAATAGTTCTGATGTTTGTAATTTTTCATTAATTTCTTTGATATTCTGGACCTTTTATTTTTTCAGATGAATTTTGTTATTATTTTTTCTAGCTCTATAAAACAACTTTTGGTAGTTTGATTGGTATAGCAGTGAATAAGTAAATTAATTTAGGTAGAACTGTCATTTTTGCTATATTAGCTCTGCTTACGCATGAGCTATTGATATTTTTCCAATTGTTTAGATCTGACTTTATTTGTGTGAAAAGTGTTTTATAACTGTGTTAATATAATTCCTGGGTTAGTTTTGGCAAGTAGACTCCCAAATATTTTATACTGTCTACAGTTATTTTAAATGGAGTTTCTCTTTTTATTTCTTCTTGCTGAGCTTTGTTGGCAATATATAGAATTACTGATGATTTATGTGGGTTTATTTTATATTCCAAAACTTTGCTAATGTTGTTAATTATTTCAAGTAGTTTTTTAGTTGATTCAGAGGTCAGCATTGCTACCCCTGCCTTTTTTTTTTTTTTTTTACTTTTACTAAAGCAGAATATATTCTGCTCCAGCCTTTTACCTTTATTGTGAATATCCCTCCACTTCAAATATGTTTCTTGTAAATAATATATTATAGGATTCTGGTTTTTAATCTACTCTGCTATCCACTTCCATTTTATGGGAGAACTCACCCCATTTACAGTTATGATTACTAACTGTGTATTTTCCTCCATCTAATATTTCCCCGTTTATAATTTTCTCTCTCCTTTCAGTTTCCCTCCTCACCAGTGTTTTGCTTCTGACCATCACCTCCCTTTCCTTCCCCTTTCCCCTACTTCCCTACAGCATAAGATAAATTTCTATACTCAGTGTGTATGCTATTCCTTCTTTGAGCCAAATCCAAAGAGTAAGGTTCAAACAACGCTCACCTCTCTCTTCTTTCCCTCTACTGTTCTTCTGTACCTCTTCATGTGATATAATTTACCCTATTCTGCCTCCCCTTTTCCTCTTCTCCCACTACAATCTTTTTTTACCCTTTAATTTTTTTATATCATCATGTCAAAGCCAACTTATACCCACACCCTCTGTCTACATATATTCCTTCTAACTGCCCTAATAGAGATACAGTTCTCAAGAGTTACAAGTATCACCTTCCTGTATGGGGATGTAAACAGTTTAAATCTTACTGAGTAACATTTTTTCTTTCCTGTTTACCTTTTCATGCTTCTCTTGAGTCTTGTATTTGAAGATCAAAGTTTTTGGTCAGCTCTGGTCTTTTCATCAGGAAAGTCTGAGAGTCCCTTATTTTACTGAATGTCCACATGTCACCCTGAAAGATTATGCTCAATTTCACTGGATTCTTGGTTGTAAGCCAAGCTCCTTTGCCTTCTGAAATATTGTACTCCAAGACTTCTGATCCTTTAATGTAGAAGCTGCTAAGTCCTCTGTAATCCTGACTGTGGCTCCTTGATATGTGAATTGTTTCTTTCTGGTTGCTGGCAGTATTGTCTCCTTGACCTGATAATTCTGGAATTGGCTCTAATATTCCTTTTCATTTTAGGATCTCTTTCTAGAGGTGATTGGCAGATTCTTTCGATGACTATTTTACCCTCTGGTTCTAGGATCTCAGGTCAGTTCTCCTTGGTGATTTCTTGAAGATGCTGTCCAGGTTCTGTTTGATCGTGGCTGTCAGGAAATCCAATAATTCTTAAATTACCTCTCCTGGATCTATTTTCCAGGTCAATTGTTCTTCCAATGTGGTCTTTTTTCATCCAATTTTGTGCCTTTTTTTTAAGCTGTTGACATTTTTTTTCATAATTCTCTTGAATAACTCATTTTTCTTCCCAATTTTTCTTCTACCTCTCTTACTTGATTTTTAGAATTCTTTTTGAGCTCTTCTAAGAGGACTTTTTGAGGATGAGAATAATTCATATTCCCCTTTGAAACTCTGTATTAGCCATTTAGACATTGTTGTCCTCTTATGAGTTTGTATTTTGACCTTTCCTACTGCCATAGTAGCTTTCTATGGTCAGGGATCTTTTCTGGGTTTTGCTCATTTTTTAAAAGTTGAGTTCTGCTCCTGGGACACAGAGGTGCACTGTCCCAGACTTCGTGCACTGGGAGCTGAGGCCTGGTTAGTGGCTTTCTGAGCTGGAGCCTCTGGGGCTGGCAGTTTGTCCACTGTACTAGGGTAGCCTGTCTAGACACACCTATTGTGCCCTGGGTTCCAGGGCTGGCAATAGCCTGCTATGCTAAAGTTGGAGGTCTCACAGCTGGCCTGACAAGCCAGAACCATAGGGTCTTGGTTGCTCATCTGTCCTGCAGCTAAGAGCCTCCTACTGGCTTGCTTGCACACTGTCTACAATATGCTGTACTCTCTCTTCACCCAAATGAGACAGACTTTTCCTGAAGTCCTTTCTAAATTATCTTGGACTGGAAAATTATTTCAGTCCATCTTTTTGTGGATTCTGGATTGCTTCAGAATTCTTTTAGAGGCTTGATTTAACATTGTTTCTGAGAGAAACTGGGGGGAACTGAGATGACTTCCTGGCTTTTCTCTGCTATCTTGGCTCCACCCTCTCACTTACTCTTCCTGGACAAGAAAATTAGCCCTAATTGAACCGACCTTTTAATAGCTATCAACATTAAGGAACCATGAGAAATGCAGGATGGTTTCAGGGCCACATTTATATCTTGCATATAGTGGGCAATTAAAAAAACTTGAATGAATGAAATAAACACCATCATTATTACATTGTTTCTAATAAATAGGATGTGATGGTAGGGGCAGGGGAAGAAGGAAGTGGTATTGTAAAGAGGGAAGTCAATTTCATAGGATCGTAGATTGTGAGATGAAAGATACATTTGAGGTTACTGAGACCTGAGATAAGGAAATTGAGGCTCATAGAGTTTAAGAGACTTACCCAGATTCACACAGTTCTCAGTTCCACTGGGGTGGAATTCAAACCCATGTCTTCCTGTCTCCAAATACAGAGCCCAATCCACTCATTACTCTATTACTCTATACTACTTCTATTCGGTTTTTGGAGATACAGCTGTGATTTGGGAACCCAAGTGAGTGGCTTTGAGATCACATGGTGTAAAGTAGGCTCGGATGCCAGGAAGTGGGGGAAAAGTGTTTTTAAGTGTCTACAAACTTCTAAAACATGCAGTTTTCCAAGTTAACTTTTTTTGGATTTCACAGTCAACTACTGTGAATTTCTTAGTCAACTACTTTCCTAAGTCTTTATACTTGGATGCAAATGATTATTCCACGCATTGTTTTATGCCGCTTTTTGAGTTGTATTTCATGGTACTGAATAAAGTGATTTGGTCTAATCTTCTCCATGTAGCTTTGGAAAGAATGTTTGATTTAAAGTTCTCCTGTTCCATCCTCTGGCTATCAGTGTTGCGAGTGAGACTGTCTGATCCCCAAGATGGGGTGAGAATTTTCTTTCTTCAAAGTTGCCTTCTTTAATAAAGTTCTAAAATGTGTGCAGTAATATCTTTCAGACAAAGATGTAAAAGATTAGGCTGCAAAGTATAATATATGTTATATGAACACAAGCTTATATATAAACTATAAATAAATTATAGAAGGCAGAGCAGACTTTGTTCCTTCTAACAGCATTTTTTTATTTTTAAAATATCACCTTCAAATGTAAACATAAGACAACCCCCCCACTAACTCAACAAACTCTCCCTTTTAACAAAGAACAAGGAAGAAAAAAATGCAATGCAGCAAAACTAAACAACACAACTGCTGAGTCTAAGAGTATTTAATACTGTTTCCCCCAAAAATAATTCCTACTATTCCTTTTTTATGTGCATGTTCCTGCAGGTTTTTGAAAACACCTTTATGTAAACTCCAACTTTGGATTACTTCTACCATCCTCACCTTTTGCTCCTACTCTTGGGCTGTTCAACAGAGCTGGGAGAAGTCAACAACCATGACTGGGACAGTTATCAATTTATGTTACCTCATCTCAAAAGGACCCCAATCCTTCTGTTCTTCCATATTCAATTCTCTGTCCCACTCCCCAAAGCCACTATTCCAAACCTCACATCAAGCTGCCCACAGCAACCTTCCCCCACCTCTCATCGCTATGCCTCCTTCTTCACTAAGAATACTTGTAATAATACAGGACATTTGAAGTAAGCTCCCTCCCCCTCCTTATCTCTCACATCCCTCTAACGTCTCTCCCCACTATATTTCTTTCTTCACTCGAGCCTCTAATGAAGAAATGACCCTTCCTCTTGCCAATGCCAATCTTTCCTTCATGTACTTTTGACTCTCTCCTGTCTTTTATCATTCCCCCTATCACCACATTCCTCCCATTCTTTCTAATCTGGAATTTCTCCCTATCTACCAGTTCTTTCCCTGATGCCTACAAACATATCCAAGTCTCCACTATAAAAAAAATAATTCTCAAGATTCTACTAGTTTTAGTACACTCTCTCTGCTTTTCTTCTCAATTAAACTTGCTGAGAAAGTCTTCACTTGGTACTTTTACTTCCTCTTCTCTCCCTCTATTTTAAAATCTCTCATATCTCACTCTCTTTTAAAACCCAGTCATGACTCTTCAATACCCCATTTGGGATTTTCTTGGCAAAGATATAGGAGTGGTTTGTCATTTCCTTCTCCAGTTCATTTTTATAGCCGAGGAGGTGAGGAAAACAGGGTTAAATGACTTGTCCAGGGTCACACAGTTATCAAATGTCTGAGGCTGGATTTGAATTCATGAAGATGAGGCTTCCTGATTCCAAGCTCAGTATCCTATCCACTGCATCATTTAGCTGCCTTTCTGGTTTTCATACTCCTATTCAAACTGTTCTTTCCAAAATTACCAATGATATCTTAATTGCCAGACCTGATGACCTTTACTCAATTCTAAAACTTGTTAATTTTTCAGCAGCATTTGATGCCACTGACCACCTCTCCCTGATAGGACTTTCTCTTAGTTCTCTTACTTGTCTGATCTCTTTTTCCCAGTCTCTTTTGCTGGATCCATGTCACATCTACTAAATGTGAGTGTACTCCAAGATTCTATCTTGGGCCCTCTTCTCTCTATATACTCTTACTTGATGAACTCATCAACTCCCATAGATTTAATTAGCATCTGTATTCAAATGATACTATGGTCTAGTGAATAGTGTTACAACTGGGAGCAAAATAAAAACTTGGGTGCAAATCTTGCACCTGACATTTACTAGTTGTATGACCTTGGGTAATTCACTTTACCTCTGAGTGTCAGTTTCCTCATCCAGGTCTCTTCTATCTCTCAATCTATGATCCCATGACTCTCAGATCTACATATCCAGTAATAGCCTCTCTCCTGAGCTCCAATTCTACATTTCCAACTACCTATTAGATATTTTAAATTGGATATTCCACAGGCATCTCAAACTCATCAAGTCCGAAATAGAACTCATTCTCTTTATTGCTAAACTCATCTCTGCTGGGCTTATCTCCAAACCCAAGTCTCTGCTGAACTTCCCTATTACTTCCAAGAACACCACAATCAATCTAGTCACCTAGGTTCACCATTTCAGAATCAAACTTGACACCTCCCTTGTATTCATTGTCCTTCTTATCTCTATAGGATAGACATTTATTTATGGCCTCTTCTCTGCACTCTCACATCTACTACTTCTTACCTGAATTACTAACTGACTTTCAATTGGTCTTCCTACCTCAAGTCTCTCCCCATTCCAATATGTCCCCATGTAGTTCTCAGGTCTGTCTATCTCCAGTCATCCTGAGGAATATCAGATCTCTGGACTCAGATGGCTCTGGAGGAGAAGTGAGGCTGGTGACCTGCACAGTCCTCCCTCACTCAAAACAAAGTCAAGTACAAGTCATGTCATCATTTCTCTGATGGTATGGTCTTCAGCAACGAAGGACGAACAACACACAAGGTCTGTCTATCTCATCCTCTAAATAAATATCAATGGTTCACTACTTCCTCTAAATCAAATACAAACTCCTCTATCTGGCATTACCTTTCTACTCTTCTTATGCATTTACTCATCATTTCCCACCTGGCTGCTTTCTAGGACTTTAGGATCTCCAGAAACACATTATAATGCAAAATGAAATCAAATCTGAAATTCATACTTCCTCAGCACCCTCTGCCCTAGGGCCCCTCCCTTCCTCTGGCTGGAGAAGTGTAGAGGCAGGATGGACATGTGGGACATCTCAGATCATCTGTCATTTAAGAATGGTACCCAGGCAATTCTCCTTATCCTTTCCCATCTGGCTGCCATCCTGGACTTCATGATCTTCAGAAACTCATCATTCTACAAAATGAAATTAGTTCTGTATCTCATATCACCTCAGATTATGTTTCTCTCTCTCTCTCTCTCTCTGTCTCTCTCTCTCACACACACACACACACACACACACACACATACACACTCCAAGGGAGGGACTGAACACAGATGTGATATGATTTTAATGGAGTAGTAAACTTCACTTTTGAGAGAAGCAGCAAAATTAGACTGTTTTCTCTGAAAACTAGGATAGAAAGATAAGATAGATAGATAGACAGACAGATAGATGGCATTCAAATGTTTCTATTAAGAACAATGAAAAAAGGACAATATGATGTTCCTGGATAGTTTGTAAATTTTTCTTTTGATCTTGAAAGTAATTAAGAACAAGATTGAAAAAGTAAAGTGCTGAACTTCCTTCAAGTCCAATTGAATATACACAAATGAATTATTTTTGTAATTTTTTTCTTATCCTTTTTCCAAGGATATACAGGATTTAATTATATTTTAGTAATTGTTTACAAATTTTCAAGATTGTGTTAAGGACTTTACATTTAAAATAGTGCTAATAATTACAAAGAAGTATTTAATCATTTCTCCCCTGCTTTTGGAGTTGTTATCCTATAATATTAAGAGCCAGAAAGACCATGTAGGTTAGACCCTCATGGATCCTTTTTAAGATTCTTTCAGCCTGTAGAGAGCATTATCTATATCATGTACAGTGTTCAAGTAAAGGTAGAAAGAGCAAGTAGCATGTAAAAACTGAAATTCTCTGAACTTTAAGGTGAATTATGATTTCCTATTTGAGGTTCTTCTTATAGCTCTCTCATTTATAAGATTAACTCCATATGTTTGAGCTGTTTTTCACCACATAAACTAGTTAATGGAAGACCAAATTTAAGAAGTTGTGTTAGGCTTTACTAAATTGTATTAGGTTTTATCACTAGTAGATTTTAGCAGCATTACCTAGTGAACCTCTCTGTTGGAACTTAGAACCAGGGAAGTGGATCTACTGGGAGAAAAACTTCTCCAGGACTGTCCTGGGAGCAAGATCTCTTGTAAAATTTCTAGGGGAAAATGTTTTCCAGAATCCGATGGGTATATGAGATAGCTAAGATCCAAAATGAAATAAGCTGATTAAACGATCATTGGAGTAGGAACAAGCTGAACCAAGTAGACTTCCTATTATTTAATATTGATGACATTGTTATATTACTTTTGTTCTAATGTTTCCTGTGCTTATGTTTGCCTACAAAGGTACATGACCAAATTCTAATGGGAGTACAACAATTTATAAATGTGTGATCAAAGAGGTACTGCAGACCTCTATGATCCAAACAAGGGACTGAGAATCATTTTCTTATTTCCTTTTGTTAATTTTTATTATGCCATTCCTCCTGGAATCTTCTGGCTAAATGAAACCTGTTTTCTGTTAATATTAACCTCACCTAACTAAAACTTGACTCATGAAATAAAAGTACAAAGGGAAGTCTTTTTGACATTCCCCAAGTAAGAAGCCAAAGGGAAGTGAGTTTCCCAAAATGATTTAGCTATTTGTGGAAGAATTCCCCTGTAGCAGACTCTGAAGGTATGTAAATATCCTTTCTGAATCAGCCCACTGTGAACCCTCTAAATGTAATTCAATCTGTAATAGACTTAGTTTACCTAGAGTCTATATAACTGGGGTTTTTTCCCCTTAAGGTATACATGAGATTGTGATTCTGTTTAAGTTTTTTCAACATCTATGGCCTAAGACTGCTAGATGGTTGTATGTCAAAAATTATTTTTCTTTCTATATGACATACTTTTTTCTATAAGAAGCCTCATTAGAATCCTAAACCTTGTTCAGGATTATTTTTCTATCTACTAAACCTGTGCTTATGTATAATAAAACCCTCTATAATTTCTGTGTTAGGTTTATTCAGGAGCAGTAACCCACTATATGAACTCAAAAAGGAAATAATTTCTCATAACAATAGTCTCCCTTAATCTGAAATAACTTCTGTTTCCAAACTCTCTTTTGCCAGCCTAACAGTTTACATTTCTTACAGTGTCTTAAGGTTTGTAAAGCATTTTATACATGTGTGCATGTATGTGTGTGCATGTATATGTGTGTAAAAACACACACATCACATTGTCTTAGTAACTGTGATTTAGGTGCTATTATTATCCTCATTTTACAGATACGGAAACTGAGCACAGAAAAGTTATGAGGTTTGCCAAGTGCCTCACAGCTGGTAAGAATCTGAGACAGAATTTGAATTTACCAGTCCAACATATCCATTATGTTGTAGAGAGGTCAGCAAAGTATGGCCAATGGCCAAGTCCCAACTATTTTATTTGGCACCAACTGCCTTCGAGTTAAGAATAATTATTACATTTTAAAATACAATAAACTTTTTTTAAAATGTAAAAACCATTCCTGGCTCACAACAAACAGGTTCCACCCAGTCTTCCACTAAACCCTGCACTATACCATCTAACTCTCTTATTCTAAAATGCATCTGTTCTCTATTTTAGAGCAAGTATTTTAAAAAGCAATTCTTCGTAAAGCAAAGCTTTTTCCCACTGAATTCTATCACAAACAAAATGTATACTACCTAAATGGCCTTGAGTTTTAAATATTTTTGGCTAAGAATTAAGACAGCAGCCAGTCCAATAACACCTTGGGTGTTATAATGTATCAGTAATGTTGGATTAGGAACTGTTGATCTTTCTCTTCCGCAATATTGTCATTTACCTCATTGTTATCAAGCATTTTCTTATCTCCAACATGTCTTGCTGAAACTACAGGAATTTCTCTATTTAAGGATATCTTAAACTCAGACTCAGAATCACTCTCACTCTCTTATCTGTCACCTGTCTAGATATCTACAGTATCTACAAGATGCAATACACTCCACTGATAGGTACCATTAACTAAAAAGATATATTATAAAACCAGGTAAAATTCTATTGTGAAGAAACCAGCATATTAAATGAAAACACTTTCTAATCAAATGCATTTAAAACTGTTCAGAGGAAAAAAGGTGGGGTAAAGAACCTTTAAAAAGCAGATTAAGCATAAGCTGGTAAGCCCATATGGAATATAGAATAATAAGGAATAGGTAATCTTTTTTGTGTTATGGACCCCTCTGGAAGTCTGATGAAGACCATGCACCCCTTCTTAAAATAATGTCATAAAATGCATTACAACAAATACAAAAAGCTACAAAGGAAACTGAGAATTAGTAAAGAATAAAGGTGTTTCTTTTCCTTTCTAGTTTCACAGACCTTCTGAAATCTATCTACAGAACCCAAATTTCCAAGAACCCTTACCCTAAAAGGAATTTACACGTAATATTTAGGATTTGATACAAAATAACTGATACACTTGACATAACAAGATAGCTTCTAGAGATAACCTATTTGGAAAGAGAAGATCACTAGATTTTTACACAAACCTTTACAAGAAAATAGCTGACTACAATTCCGCATTTAGCTATGAAGGCAGACAAAGGATAGCAGAGGCATGCTGCAAAAAAATATCAAAAATCTCTTCTTGGAAGCTAGACAGAAAAGGAAAATTCAGAGAGAAAGAGTGCTATAAACATTTTTTCCTCTATAAAAGTGAAAAAATAATAATTAAAGGTTGCTTTTGAAAAAGAAAGCACCTTTGAAAGCTTTTCAAGACCCAAAATTAATACTAGCCTAAAAAGCTTCAACTGAGCCAGAACACTTTTGACCCTCAGCAAAGGCTGCAGGTGAGTTCTACTTAACTCCAATTAAAATAAACAACACTTAGTCAAAAATTAGAGTTTAGGTAAAGTAAGGAAGGTATTAAATTTGTAATTTGTATTTTACCTCTCTTTAGATGAAATTTTTTAAAAATACAAGCCAATGTTATTGTAATGCATTTTAATGTATTATGACAGTATTTTATGTAATAATCAATAGATTTTTTTGCTACTGTAGTAAAGAATTAAACTTCTGTAGAAAAAGGGTAATTATTAAGAATGTATATTCTCTCTTATTCACACCTGGATAATCTAGAGTCAACTGTTACAGTACTTGGCAGCAATAATCCTAAAGTACCACTGTTTACCTGCTGGCAGCTACCCAAATATCAGATACAGCTCTTGAGAGGAAAAACAACAGTATCTCCAGTCACATTTTCAAATCCAAACACAGAGTGAAACTGTACACTCAGTGTTAATACTAAGTTTACTTAGAACACATACAACAACTTAGTCCCTACACAATCTTTATTGAGACAGTTCAGATGAACAAACATACAAGAGGTCTACATGCTTCATACTGAATCTACCCAGCCAGCAACAAAAAACTAATGGCATAAGATACTGATAAATATGTGGGATCCATAAGTTGAAATGTACATTGTATCTGTGATGTGAGTCAAACCAATTTAGAATATAAGCCCTCCCATGGCAGATATTCTTGTGTGAATGTTCTGTATAGCACTTAGCTTAAAGAGGGATTCAATGAACATTATTCCAACTGAGCAGGATGCAGAAAAGCTGAGCAACAAGCTACAAGGGCATACTACCTACGGGAATGAGATGCGTAGGCTGAGATTCTTCCAGTTTGTTCCTCAGCCAGTCGAAATCCTGGTATCTTCGACGAACTGAATACTCTGGCAAGTCAAATTCTATCCGACTGGTCTACAAAAAAGAAAAGTGGGGGAAAAAGTTAAATAGATGAGACTGTGGAGGAGGTAAATAAACAAAAATATGTATATGCTTTTTCAGAATAAACCAAGCTTAAGGAAATCCTGCATTCAACTGCCTCCACCCCTCCCCTTTCTGTGGAAGCCAAGTGACAAAGACTTTCAATCTGGATGACAAATCACCTTGGCTCTACAGACCCAACTTCAAACTCAGGAGCTAGAATGATGATATTTGGTTTGCTTTTCTTTTTCCCCCTAGCTTGCAGGAATGGAAAGAAAGCTGGCTGTCTGAACTAACTGTATTTAGAAATGGTGGTTTAGTGTTCCAATGAATGCCCTCCAAGTCCTACTCTGAAGTCCCTTGGGGAAGAGTGGGAAAACACAGAGACCGCTACAGAATCAGGACAGCCCGGGTACCTGAAAGAAAAAATGGCTTAACTCATTTCCTTCTGCTAAACCGTTTGTGGTAAGGGGTTCAAGGAGTGGAGGGTTAACAGATCTTTAAACCTCAGAGTCTGGGAGACCACAGCTGGTTATGTTCCTTCATTTTCACCCTTCCTTCAAGGCATAGCTCAAGTACCACCATCTGTATGAAACCTTTTGTGATCCGTTCCATCTGCTACTGCCCTGCTCAAACTACCTTGTATTTAACAACTTGATATTTATTCTTCTTATATCTATTGTTAATACTTGTAGATGAACTCATAGTCTCTTCCCCCACCTTCCACCATAAGACTGAAGTTCTATATCACTAAGAATTATGTCATTTATTATATTTGCATCCCCAGCATTTAGCACAGTGTCTGGTACATAGTAGATGTTTAATAAATGCTTACTGATTGATTGATCATATTGGTAATTTAGTTCTTGAAGAGGTATAACTTTTTTCTCTATTTAAATAAAGATCAGACATTTTTAGAGGATTGTTGTAGAGGTCAAATGAGATGTTTGTAAAGTTCTTTATAAATTGCGAGTTATTGTTGTTATCCAGCATTTTTTTCTTTTTATTTTCACATCAGTCATGTCATAAAGAAGAATTAGAACCAACAAGAATAAAGAGAAAGAAGAAACAAAACAAAAAAAGAGAGAACAAATAGTATGCTTCCATCTGCTTTCAGACTCCATAGTTCTTTCTCCGGATATGGATAGCATTTTCCATTACGAGTCTTTTGGAGTTGTCTTAGATCCTTGCATCACTGAGAAGAGGTATCAAAGTTAGTCATCGCACAATGTTGCTAATTACCATGTACAATGTCCTCCTGGTTCTGTTCCCTTCACTCAGCAACATTTCATGTAAGTCTTTCCAGGTTCTTCTGAAGTCTGCCTGCTTATCATTTCTTATAGCACAATAATATTCCATTACATTCATATGCTACAATTTGTTCAGACAATCCCCAATTGATGGACATCCTCTAGATTTCCAATTTTGGCCACCACAGAAAGAGCTGCTATAAATATTTTTGTACATATGGGTTCTTTTCCCTTTTTTTATGATCTCTTTGGGATACAGAACTAGAAACGGTATGTCTAGTCAAAGGGTATACACAGTTTTATAACCCTTTGGTTATAGTTCCAAATTGCCCTGCAGTATGGTTGGATCAGTTCACAATTCCACCAACAATGTATTAGTGTTCCCATTTTCCTGTATCTTTCTCATATTCCTGTTTGTCATGTTGGTACCACAGAGTTGTTTTATTTTGAATTTTTCTAATCAATAGAAATTTAGAGCATTTTTTTCATAGGACTATGGATAGCTTTTAATTTCTTCATCTGAAAACTGCCTGTTCATATCCTTTGACCATTTATCAATTGGAGAATGACTTGTACTCTTATAGATTTGACTCAGTTCTCTATATATTTTAGAAATGAAACCTTTATCTGAGACACTGGCCATACAAACTTCCCCATCTTTCTGTGTCCCTTCTAATTTGGGTTGCATTGGTTTTGTTTGTCCAAAAACTTTTCAATTTAATGTAATCAAAATCATCCTTTTTGTATTTCATAATGTTCTCTATCTCTTATTTGGTCATTAATTCTTCTTTTTTTCATAAATCTGACAGGCAAACTATTCCTTGTCCTATTTTGCTAATAGTATCAGCCTTTGTATCTAAATTGTGTACCAATTTTGACTTAATCTTGGTATAGGATGTAAGATGTTGGTCTATGCCTAGTTTCTGCTATAATATTTTCCAGTTTTCCCAGCACTTTTTGTTAAACAGTGAGTTCTTATCCCAGAAGCTGGAGTCTCTGGGTTTCTCAAACAGTAGATTACTATAGTCATTGACTACTGTGTCTTGTGTACTTAACTTATTTCACTGATTCACCACTTTATATCTTTTCTTAGTCAGTACCTAACAGTTTTGATGATTGCTGCTTTATAATACAATTTAAGATCTGGTGTGGCAAGGCCACCTTCCCTTATGTTTCTTTTCATGAATTTCCTTGATATTCTGGACTATTTTTGTTCTTCCAGATGAATTTTGTTATTGTTTTTCCTAGCTTTATAAAATAATTTTTGCTAGTTTGATTCATATGGTCCTGAATAAGTAAACTAATTTAGGTAGAACTGGAATTTTTTTTATATTAGCTCAGCCTACCCATGACTTTATTTGTTAGAAAAGTGTTTTGTAATTGTGTTTGCATAGTTCCTGAGTTTGCTTTGGGTTTGTGTTTATATAGTTCTCCAAATATTTTATAATACCTTCAGTAACTTTAAATGGAATTTCTCTTTCTATCTCCTGATGCTGGGCTTTATTAGTAATATATAGAAATGCTGATGATTTATGTGGGTTTATTTTATATCTTGCAACTCTACTAAATTTATTATTTTAAGTAGTTTTTTAATTGATTCTCTAGGACTCTCTAAGTATACTCTCATATCATCTGCAAAGAGTGATAGAATTGTTTCTTCTTTGCCTAGTCTAATTCCTTCAATTTTTTCTTCTCTTATTGTTAACATTGACATTTCCAGCATAATGTTGAATAATAGTGGTGATAAGTCCATCCTGGTTTTACTCCTAAGCTTACTGGAAATGCTTCTAGCTTAATCCCATTATGTATAAAGTTTCCTGATGGTTTTAGATAAATACTACTTATCATTTTAAGGAAGACTCCATTTATTCTTATGCTCTCATTTAATAGGAATGGGTGTTGTGTTTTGTCAAATGCTTTTTCTGCATCTATTGAGATGAACATATGATTTCTGTTAGTTTTGTTGTTGATTTTGTTGTCAGTTATACTGGTAGTTTTCCTAATATTGAACCAGTCCTGCATTCCTGGTATAAATCCAACCTGATCACAGTGTATTATTCTCATGATAAGTTGCTGTAATTTCTTTGCTAATATTGTATTTAAAATTTTTGCATCAATATTCATTAGGGAAATTAGTCTATAACTTTCTTTTTCTGTTTTGACTCTTCAATGATTATGTATCAGCACCATATTTGTATTATAAAAAGAATCTGGTAGGACTCTTTCTTTGCCTATTTTTCCAAATAGTTTATATATTATTGGAACTAATTGCTTTAAATGTTTGGTAGAATTTACTTGTAAATCCATCTAGCCCTGGAGATTTTTCCTTAGGGAGTTCATTGATGGCTCGTTCTGAAATGAGGTTTTTTTTTAAGTATTTATTTCCTCTTCTGTTAATCTAGGCAATTTATATTTTTGTAAGTATTCATCCATTTCACTAAGATCATCAGATTTACTGGCATACAGTTGGGCGAAATAGATCCTAATTATTCTTTTAATTTCCTCTTCATTGGTGGTGAATTCACTCTTTTCATTTTCGACAATGGTAATTTGTCTTTTTTACATCAAATTAACCAAAGGTTTATCTATGTTATTGTTTTTTTCATAAAACCAGCTCTTATTTATTAGTTCAACAGTTTTCTTAATTTCAGTTTTATTAATCTCTCTTTTGGTTTTCAGGATTTTTAATTTGTTCTTTTTCTAGCTTTTTTAGTTGCATGTCCAATTCATTGATCTCCTCTTTCTCTATTTTATTCATGTAAGCATTAAGAGATATAAAATTTCCCCTAAGAACTACTTTGACTGCATCCCATAAGTTTTGGTATGTTGTCTCATTATTGTCATTCTCTTGGATGCAGTTATTGGTTGTTCCTATGATTTGTTTGACCCACTCATTCTTTAGGATTAGATTATTTAGTTTGCAATTAGTCTTTAGCTTGTCTTTCCATGGCTCCTTATTACACATAATTTTATTGGGTAATGATGTATTATTTAATATTTCAGCCTTTCTGAATTAGATTGTGAGGTTTTTGCATAGGTGCCACAGAAGGCCAAGAAAAAGGTATATTCCTTTCTACCCCCATTCAATTTTCTCCAGAGCTCTACCATATCTAACATTTCTAAACTTCTATTTACGTTCTGAACTTCTTTCTTGTTTATTTTGTGGTTAATTTACCTAGTTCTGGAGGGGGGAGGTTGAGGCCGCCCACTAGTATAGTCTATTTTTTCCTGTAACTCCCTTAACTTCTCTTAAGAATTTGGACGCTATATCACTTGGTGTATATAGGTTTACTAATGTTATTAGTTAATTGTCTATGGTACTTTTTAGCAGGATGAAGTTTCCTTCCTTATCTCTTTCAATTAGATCTATTTTTGCTTTTGCTTTGTCTGAGATTAGGATTGTCACCCCAGCTTTTTTTTTTTTTACTTCAGTTGAAGCATAATATATTCTACTGCAACCTTTTACCTTTACTCTGTGAGTATCCCTCTACTTCAAATGTGTTTCTTGTAAACAACGTATTGTAGGATTATGATTTTTAATCCACTCTGCTATCTGCTTCTGTTTTATGAGAGAGTTCATCCCATTCACATTCACAGTTATGATTACTAACTGTGCCTTTCTCTCCATCCTATCTTTCCCCATTTATGCTTTTCTCTCTCCTTTCTCTCTTTCCCTCCTAACTAGAGTGTTGCTTTTGACCCCTGCCTCCCTCAATCTACCCTCTTCGCTTTTCTTTCCTTTACTACTTCTTCCACCCTACTATCCATGCCCCCCTTTCTTTTCTTTCCCTTTCCCCCTCCAACTTCCTACAGGGTAAGTTAGATTTCTATACCAAATTGAATATGTCATTTCTTTTCTGAGAAAAATCTGATGAAAGTAAGGTTCAAACAATGCTCATCTACTTTCCTTCTTTCCCTCTACTATAATAGGTATTTGTGCCTTTTCAAGTGATGTAATTTACCCTTTTCTGCCTTTTCCTTTCTTCTTCTCTCAGTACAATCACTTTTTACCATTTAATTAGATTTTTTTTGTCATCACATCAAAGTCAATTTATACCCATGACCTCTTTCTATGTATATACCCCTTCTAAATGTCATAATAAAGAGACAGTTTTAAGAATTTCAAGTCCTATCTTCCCATGTAGGGATGTAAACAGTTCGCCCTTACTGAATAACGTTTTTTTTCTTTTTTTTTTCCTGTTTATCTTTTTATGCATCTCTTGAGGCTTGTATTTGTAGATCAAATTTTCTGTGGAGTTCTGGTCTTTTCATTAGGGAGATTTGGAAGTCCCCTATTTCAATGACTGTCTATCTCCTCCCCTGAAAGATTATGCTCAATTTCACTTCACTGAGTAGTTGATCCTTGGTTGTAGTCCAAACTCTTTTACCTTACGGAATATCATATTCCAAGCCTCTCCCCTACCCAAGACAGCATACAATCTGATATAAGCTCTACATATACATTCTTATTAAACATATTTTCACATTAATCATGTTGTACAGAAGAATTAGAATGGATGGGAACCACGAGAAAGAAAAACAAAACAAAATAAAAAGAAAGCAAATAGCAACCTTTGATATGCATTCACATTCTATAGTTCTCTGGGTGTGGAGAGCATTTTCCACCATGACTGACAGATTCTTGATGTCTCATAGAGTCATTAGCTTCTACTCGCCCAGTTCTAATTGTTAAGGAATTATTTTCTTCAATTGGCTTTTGTATCTCCTTTTCCATTTGGCTCATTTTACTTTTGAAGGACTGTTTTCTGTCAATTTTTTTCCTTCCTTTTCCAAGCTACTGACTCTCTCTTGCATACCTCTCACTTCTTTTCCCAATTTTTTTCCTACTTCTCTTTTAAAATCCTTCCTGAGCTCTTCCAAGAAGGCATTTTGGGCTTGAGACCAGTTCATGTTCCCCTTTGAGGTTTCAGATGCGGGTATATTGACAAAGTTGTCCTCTTCTGAATTTATGTTTTGATCTTCCCTGTCCCCACAGAAAGAATCTATGGTCATTGTCCATTTCTGCTTTTTGCCTATGATGTTTACCTATTTCATGGCTTTTAAAGTTGAGCTCTCCTGCTGAAGCTCAGGAGGCACTGACCCAAGCTTCTTGTGCTAGGGGCGAAGGAACTGGTGGCTGACTTTGTGTGTTGGGGGTCTCAGATGTTGGCAGCTGGAGATTGTAGGGGCCTGGCAGCTTACCTGGTACTGAGTTGGGGCAACATTGAAGCTCTCAGGGTGGGGAATGGGGGTCTGGTTCCTGGAGGATGCTGGTTTACTTGGGCTACTCTAAAGTACCAGAAGGTTTGGCTACTGGAGGAGGCCTGCCTCCTGTGCACCTGTGATGGTTTTCCAACCTGGAGTCTACTGGTTCCCCTCCTTGAGGCAAAGCACTACAGGGGGTCCACTAGTGTTGGCACTTGCCTCCTCCACTACCCTGGGGCTCATGGTCTCCCACTGGTTTGCTGAGGTGGGGCCTGCCAATGACTAGCTGGGATGCCTCCAGTGCTATACTGCTGCTCCCCTCCCACCAGAGCAAAAGGGACCTTTTCCCATTAATCCCCCAAGCTTCCCAGAGTAAAAGACTGCTGCACCATATCTTTCTTCTGAATCATCTATTCCAGGGTTTTTCCTGGGGCGATATTTTCTGAGTTTTTAGAAGTCAACAAGGGAGAATGAGAACTTACTGGTTACTTGGCCATCTGGGCTCCTGGAAGTCAAATATGATCATTACATTCTTTTCTATAGACTCCAATGACTCTAGTATCTCAAGGATCTCCAGCATTTTCATCTCTGTCTCAAATAAGCAGGCTATTAAGGCACTTTTCCAAGGCAAAGTACAAGAGGGCCAACTCAAACAAAAACTGTCAGCCTTACCTTCCAGGGCCAACACTCAAGAATGACTTCATAGCTAATACTAACACCAACAGGAGTCAAAAACTATGCATGAAAAATGACTACTCTGCTAGAATTGCTAGAACTCTGCCCCTCTCAAAGTCACATACAACTGGCCTAATCAATTCAATCAGTCAGCCAAAAAACAGCCAAAAAAAGTGCCTATTGTGTGCCGAGCACTGTGTTAAGTGCTGGGGAAGCAAACAAAAAAGACAAAAGACAGTCTCTGCCATCAAGGAGCTCACAATCTAATGGAGGAGACAACATGCAAATAAATAAACATACACATACATATATATACACGTATGTGTGTGTATATATATGTATATACACACACAAGCTGTATACAGGATAAACAGGAAATAATAACAGAGGGAAGGCACTAGAATTAATAGGGATTGGAAAAGGCTTCCCACAGAAAGTGGGATTTTAGTTGGGATTTAAAGGAAGCCAGGGAGTTCAGTAGTCAGAGTGGAGGAAGGATAATATTCCAGTCCAGAGAGGACAGCCAGAGAAAATGCCTGGAGCTGAAAGATAGAGAGTTTTGTTTGTGAAACAGCCACGAAGCCAGAGTCACCGGATGCAAGAACACATGCTGGGGAGGAAACTGTAATAAATAATGAAGGTGCCATGAATTTGGCACCCCTTCCCTTCCTCCCCCTTCAAAGTTCCTCTTCTCCTGAATTCCCAGTAATGTCACATTTCTCAGAAGGGATCAATAAAATTTACTCTGCTGCAATGCTTTTCATGTCTGGACTCTAATTATATGTCTTTTCTTATTATATGTATAAGGATATGGCTTTGTTTCTAATAATTTTCTAACTACAAATGTTTCTTACTCAGAGAAACGTAAATGAATCAACATTTCTTGCTATGGAATATATACCTGTATATACACATGTATACACCCCCATTTATACATAACTGTATTATTCAGTTAGTCAACAAACAAGCTTATATTCAACCAAGAAAAACATATATACATACAGGGTGTCCAAAAAGTCTCAGTCAAAAAGTTTTAAGCTTAAAACCCCATTTGGACATGCTGTATGATAGAAAATATATACATAATAAGTAAAAAGCAGTTTCAGAGGATAAGAGAGGGTACACTGACAGGAGAGGGTCAGATATCAGAAAAGGCCTCATGTGGTGGTCTCTAACCTAGCTTTGAAGCAAGGTAGCAATTCTGAGATGGAGCTTTCATAAATGTAATAGACTAGACGCTGTGGCTTTACTGAATTGTACTTTTTCGAATTCATTACAGTAACTTTTTGATAATTTTTCTGTTCTATTTTGAAGTAAAATAACACTCAATAAGTGCCCTCTGCAAATGAAAATCAGAAATAATTTTTTAACCTATCACTGGGCCTAAGAAAACAGTCTTTCGTCTCATTTTTAATGGCTGATATTCTTTTTCAGATTTATGAGATTTTTTTTTGTTAAATTAATACTCTAGAAAATAAGAGTAATAATAACAGCCAGAATTTATATACCTCTTTAACTACTATAAACCACTTTATAAATACTACCTCATTTTATTCTCACAACAGCCCTGAGGGGGGTGGCTGCTATTACTATCCCCATTTTATACATGAGTAATCTGAGAGAGATAGAGGTTAAGTGACTTACTTCAGGGCCATACAGCTAGCAAGTATCTGAGGCAAGATTTGAACTCAGGTCTTTCTGAGTCTGGTTCTAGCAGTCTATTGACTCCACCACCAAGTTTAGGCCTGCACAACGTATGGCCCACAGGCTGCTTATAGCCATAGGACACATCAAAGGATTTCGAGAGGCCCATGAAAAGGTGGAGGATGTTCTCCTCTATATTTTTCACAGGTTACTCAAAATCCTTTAGCATTCCATAAGTGGCCTGTGGGCTAACATGATTTCTTTCTTAAAAAATTTTTATTTATTCATTTTTAAAATATCACCTTCATTTTCCAAAATATCCCATACTCCTCCCCAATCAAAAGCATCCCTTATAACAAATGAGAAAAAAATTTCAAAAAATAGAATTTCAGAAAAACTAACCAATACATCAACCAACTTTGACATTATGTGCAGCGTTCCATACTCATTGTCTCTTGCCTCTGCCAAGAAGGTTAGAGATATATTTTTTCATCCCTTCTCCAGAACAAAGTTTGTTGTTTTAATTATACAACATTCAGTTTCCCTTTTTTTATTTAGTCATCATATATAGTTTTCCTATAAACACACCATTTCAAAACTGGACTTAGTCAATTATGTACTTCCAACTCTGCTAAACTGGTCCAAAGATCAGAACAAGTAAAGCAGCTGAGAGAAAATAAATTAAAACTTTGGGTGAACCCAAAATATAAACCTGAGCAGACCCAAAATAAGCACTGGGTGAGATCTAAGCATTCCCCCTCACTCCAAAATGGGAACATTCCTGCTAGACAGGAAACATCATCATCTACAGAAACAGAGATGTTGCCTAGTCCAAGGTAGCACCCTGGGCTACTGAAGTGTGTGGGCTGCAGTTACCTGGAGTCTAGAGTCAGAAGATCTCTCTGTGTGGGATGGCTCAGGTCCCTACATAAATCAATTACTCAGAGGCCTCTCAAAGTGATGACAGAAAAGTGATTTATTCGATTCTCGAGAAGCGGGGCTCACCTGTAGGAGTAGGAAAGCCGAAGACAAAGAACAGGACAGTGATTTATATAGACCCTAACGCAAGTCCCTCCTCCCCCCACTGACCATTATCCTCATTAGCTGAGAATATGGTCTTACATTCTAGACACGAAATCTAACCAATCCCTTTTGAAATGAAGACATCGAGGAATTATGTAAGTTTTGTCCAATCATTGAGACCCTAATACGCTACACAGTTTTATATCCTTATATGGAACTATTCTATTCTAAAAATATTGTAACCTTGAGCCTTTAGGCCTTACCTCACCCCTGGGAGAAAAATTACAATCTGAGGAGTCTTCACTAAGTCTATCCCACTCATCTCCTTAGGTAGAACTGATGTGAGACAAGAACCTTGTTGTTCAGCTTTTCCCTTAAAGATAACCTCCTAAGTTTCTTTCTTTGGCAATTCAAGATCTTCATCTTCAGCTCTCTACACAGCATCTCCATCTGTATATTTGCCAGTACTTCTAACTCAAAATGATTAAAATAAGTTTATTTTCTTTCCCGAAAACCAGCTCTTTCTTCAGTTTTTCTCTGGGAAACCACCCATTCATCATGGCTAGGATAGGCATGAATAAAAGATAACCCCTAAGTCTAATATCCAATTGCTTGCCACTTCTGTTGTAGAATCACTGACTTAGTCCTGGAAGGAGCATTCTCAACTATCTCAAGGATATTCCTCATTTTTGCAGATAAGAAAACTGTACCCCAGAGGGGTAAGTGACTTGTCCAAGCTCACATGTATAGAAAGTGGCAGATGCTGGAGATGAAGCTTTCACATCTACATCAAGCATCTGTTCCTTTTTTCTATATTTCCACAGCTAGGGCAGCTAGGTGGTGCAGTGTTTAGAGCACCAGTGCAGGAGTCAGGAGGACCTGAGTTCAAATCTCACCTCAGA
The DNA here is from genome assembly GCF_028372415.1 of Notamacropus eugenii. NCBI lineage: Eukaryota > Metazoa > Chordata > Mammalia > Diprotodontia > Macropodidae > Notamacropus > Notamacropus eugenii. The sequence goes on from NC_092874.1 coordinate 401,915,884, forward strand.
CACTTGACACTCACTAGCTGTGTGACCTTGGGCAAGTCACTTAACCCCAACTGCCTCATCCTGGGTCATCTCCAGTCATCCTGATGAATGTCTGGTCACTGGATTCAGATGGCTCTGGAGGAGAAGTGAGGCTGGTGATCTGCACAGCCCCCCCTCACTCAAAACAAAGTCAAGTGCAAGTCATGTCATTATTTCTCTGATGACAAGGTCTTCTTTGGCAATGAAGGACGAGCACACATTTCCACAGGTACCACACTAGCACAGGCTCTTACTATCATCCAATTCAAATAGACAAGGATCCCTGCAGGCTGAATACTGACTTAAAGAGGCACAAGCTAACATTATATTATAATGTATTTTTATTCCTTTTGTCAAATATTTTCCAATTAAATTTTAATCTGGTTCAACACAACTAGAGAGTGAGTTTAACACTTTTAACCTAAATGTCTGCAATAACCAAACAGTGTTTCCTACTTCCATTCTGCCAGAATAATTGCTGGAACTTCCAACTACCAGAATAATATTTCTTATGCATAGAGCTAGTCATGTTGGGAAACAGGGAAATGCTTCAGTTTTTTTGAGTAGAAGAATGATAAAGTTGAGATTTATCTTGCTGGCATCTTAAAATTTTCAACATAGATGAACGAAACTACTTTCACTCCCCTCAAACAAACTCTTAACTCTCCTGTGACTAAGTATATTATTCTTTAACCTGGAATGTCCTCCCTCATTCACCTGCTGAAAAACCCTAGCACAGCATCTGGAATACAGTACATTCTTTATAAATGCTTGATTGTATTCCCATATAACCTTTAAAACTCAATTGAGGCATCCCAATGAATAATAATCCTCCCTCTTTGGATCTCTCAGAGAACTTTGTTTTGCAAAAGCAACAGCATATTTATCATAAAATGTCCATTACAATTATGGGCATGCCTTCTCCTATGTTAGGATAGGATATAAACTACTTTGGGACAGGAACCATGTTTATCAAAACTTTGTGTCCCTGGCACATAATAGGCATAGAATAAATGTATAACTGAATTCAATCGTTGCCCCTTTTTTATCTTTCATTCCATTTTAAATTTTTAAAACATTTCAGTGGTAGCACTTTACATCTCCTCTTGCATGAAGGAAAGTGGCAAGGGGCAGGAAAGGGAGCAATCTGAACCTGAAGCCACACTCCTATTAGCACTGTGCTCCAGAGGTCAAGATCAAGGGCCAGAACACACCTTTCAACTGAATAGACACATCTAAGGGAGGCAAGAAGCTGGCTGCTTGATTCAGAGAACACTCAAGAGGATCAACAAGGAGTAAAAAAGAAATTGTTACTGACCTATTAATTAAGAAAATACTATTAATGGAAGTCTTTCTTTTCTATCTTCTTCATAGGGTTTACAACATGACAAAATACTCTCAGGAACAGATGAAAGGAGGAAGGAGGGGGTAGGAAAGAAGGAAGAAAGGAAGGAAGGAAGGATCAATAAGCAATCACAACTTCATGAAACTTACACGAAAAGTGGGTTTGTTACAAAAGAAATGAACATGCACGTGGAACCCAAAGAGTTCACAATCCATACAGAAGCTTGCATGTTTATAACAACAGGACAAAGGAAAGAGGAGATACCAGAAACCTCCACTTAAAGGATAGGGGCACAGGACAGGGAAAGGTGTCGTAAAGATGGGAAAAGGACAAAACCCCTCCAGAAGAGAAAGAGCAAGGCAATAGCAGAATCCAAATTCTTTTCCCTTGGGAACCAGTCTGCTTATCTATACAGGTCCCACATGCACAAGCACTTTCTCAGCCTAGCACAGCTTGACTGGCACCTGTCTTGACTCCCAAGAACAAACAGGGAGTCCAATTTGGGATGCAAACAATACATTATGTCAGCTTGGAGGGGGAAGGGGATGGTACTTCATCCTTGATGCATTCAGGGCCTCCTGCATGTTCTGGGTGCAGTGTTTCTGGAAAATAAGGCAACTCAAAAAGACAAGTTCAAGGGACCCCTTAATAGTCCTTAACGGAAGGAAGCAATGGAGGAAGGGAGGGAAGAAGGGTTTATTAACTGCCAACTATGTGTTAGGCACTGTGCTAAGCACTTTACAAATGTTATCTCATAGTAACAGCAACATTGTGCAATGATTAACTTTGATAAACTTAGTTCTTCTCAGCAATACAATGATACAAGACAATTCGAACAGTCTTTTTAAATTTATTTATTTTTAGTTTGCAACATTCATTTCCATAAGATTTTGAGTTCCAAATTTTCTCCCCATCTCTCCCCCACCCCATATGGCATGCATTCTGCTTACCCCTTCTCCTAGTCTGCCCTCTCTTTTACCTCCCCCCATCTCCTTCCTCCTTACTTTCCTGTAGGGCAAGATGGATTTATATATGCCACTGCCTATCATTTCCCAGTTGCATGTTAAAACAATATTTTAACATGTTTTTAAAACTTTGAGTTCCAAATTCTCTTCCTTCTTCCCTCCCCTCCCACCCTCATTGAGAAGGCAAGCCATTCAATATAGGTTATACACGTGTGGTCATGCAAAATACCCCCATAATAGTCATGTTGTGAAAGACTAATTATATTTCCCACTATCCTATCCTGCCCCTCAATTATTCTATTTTCTCCTTTGACCCTGTCCCTTTTCAAGTGTTTGTTAGTGACTACTCCCTTCCTCAATCTGCCCTGCTTTCTATCATCCCCCCCTTTTATCCCCTTCCCCCTTACTTTCCTGTAGGGTAAGATACCCAATTGAATGTGTATTTTATTCCCTCCTTGAGCCAAATCCCATGAGAGTAAGGTTCACTCATTCCCTCTCACATCCTCTCCACTACGAAATATTTTTCTTGCCTCTTCTATGTGAGAAAATTTGCCCCATTCTATCTCTCCCTTTCTCCTTCCAATATAATCCTCTCACCCCTTAATTTCATTTTTAGATATTATTCCTTCATATTCAACTCACCCTGTGTCCTCTATCTATCTATCTATCTATCTATCTATCTATCTATCTATCTATCTATCTATCTATCTATCTATCTTTCCTCCAACTACCCTAATACTAAGCAAGGTCTCATGAGTTACAAATATCTTTCCATGTAAGAATTTAGGCAGTTCATAAGTGCCTTCTGATTTTTCTTTCCTGTTTACCTTTTTCATCCTTCTCTTGATTCTTGTATCTGAAAGTCAAATTTTCTATTCAGCTCTCGTCTTTTCAACAAGAATGCTTGAAAGTCCTCTATTTCACTGAAATTCCATTTTTCCCCTGAGGGATTATGCTCAGTTTTGCTGGGTAGGTGATTCTTGATTTTAATCCTAGTTCCTCTGTCCTCCAGAATATCATACTCCAAGCCTTTGGATCCCTTAGTGTAAAAGTTGCTAGATCTTGTGTTATCCTGATTGTATTTCCACAATACTTGAATCAATTCTTTCTGGCTGCTTGCAATATTTTTCCCTTGGCCTCGTAACTCTAGAATTTGGTTACAATATTCCTAGGAGTTTTCCTTTTGGAATCTCTTTCAGGAGGTGATTGGTAGATTCTTTTCATTTCTATTTTACCCCTTGGTCTAGAATATCAGGGCAGTTTTCTTTGATAATTTCTTGAAAGATGATGTCTAGGCCCTTTTTTTTATTATGGCTTTCAGGTAGTCCAATAATTTTTTAAAAAATTATCTCTCCTGGATCTATTTTCCAGGTCACTAGTTTTTCCAATGAGATATTTTACTCTGTCTTCTATTTTTTCTTTTGGTTCTGTTTTATAATTTCTTGATTTCTCATAAAGTTATTGCCTTCAATTTGATCCATTCTGTTTTTGAAGGAATTATTTTCTTCAGTGAGCTTTTGGACCTCCTTTTCCAATTGGTCAATCCCGCTTTTTGAATGCCTTCATTCTTCTCCTCATTTGCTCTGTGGATCCCTTTTGCCATTTGGGTTAGTTAGTCTATTTTTAAGAGTTATTTTCTTCAGTATTTTTTTGGGTTCCCTTTAGCAAGCAGATGACTTGTTTTTCATAATTTTCTTGCATCACTCTCATTTCTCTTCCCAATTTTTCCTCTACTTCACTTACTTGATTTTCAAAATCCTTTTTGAGTTCTTCCATGGCCTGATATTCTTCTTGGAGGCTTTGGATGTAGGAGCTTTGACTTTGTTTTATCCTGGTTGTACGTTTTTTATTTTCTTTGTCACCAAAATAAGATTCTATAGTCTGACTTTTCTTCCTCTGTTTGCTCATTTACCCAGCCAATACTTGACTTTCTAGCTCTTTGTCAAGGTAGGACTCTGCTTCCAGTGGGGCTGGGGTTTGGGGTTGGTGTGCTGTCTCAGGCTTTAGGAGTTTTGTATCAGCTGATCTATCCCCCACCATCTGTGGCCTCAGAGCTCCAGCAGGTGCTGCTTCTGCTGCTGGTCACTTCCTCCTCTGCCCCAGGGTTGGGGCTCAGAACCCGGCCAAACCACGCCCCTCCCCCACTCAGGTAAGACAAGAGTTTTCCCACTATGCGGTGTTTGGCATTTGTGGGTTGAGAAGTCTGGAAACTGCCAGAGCTGCCAGTGATTCAGTCCCCTGAGGCCTGCTCCAACCCTCTCTGTGCTGGCCCTGCCCACCTGGGACTGTGTTCTGCTCCACTCCCTGGCCAGTGCGATAGAACTTCCTGTTCACCTTCCAGGCTCTCTTGGGCTGGAGATTTGTTTCACTCTGTCATTTTGTGGGTTCTGAACCTCTAGAATTTGTTTAGAGTCATGTCTTACATTTTTTACAAGTATTTGCAGGGGTTTGGGTGGAAAGCTCAAGCTAGTCCCTGCTTTTACACCACCATCTTGGTTCCGTCCCCTTGACAATCCCAGAAGTCTTAATGGAAAATGCTATCTATATCCAGAGAAAGAACTATGGAGTCTGAATGCATAGAGAAGCATACTATTTTTACTCTTTTTGTTTTTTCTTTCTTGTGGTTTTCCCCCTTTTGTTCTGATTCTTCTTTCACAACATGACTAATGTGGAAATATGCTAAATGTGACTGTACATGTATAGCCTATATCAGACCACTTGCCATCTTGGGGAGGGTAGAAGGAAGATAAAAATTTGGAACTCAAAATCTTATGAAAGTGAATGTTAGAGACTATCTTTACTTGTGAGTGGAAAAAATAAAATACTATTAAGTGGGAAAAAACCCAAATATTCTATCACTTGAGCCCCACAACTACTCTGAGAGGTAGATGCTATTATTATCCTCATTTTACAGATCAGGATCCTGAGGCAGACAAAGGTTAAGTGACTTGCCCAGGGGTCACGCCGCCTCAAATCTGAGGCCTTATTGGAACTCATGTCTTTCAGACTCCAAGTCCAGTGCTTTTCTTTATCCACTGTACCACCTAGCTGCACCAATTGCTGGATGGAACACTCATATACAGATAACAACGTTAGGAACTGGACAGAAAAAGGAGACATTTAGCCCTTCTATATCTATACTTTGTGATATGTATATCACAAAGGTTTTAATTTTCACAGGGCTTATGGTTAAACTCTCTCTTATAAGGTTGTTTTTAAAAATACGCTTTCTCTGATTTAGAGTTATGTGAAAAAAGACTGCACTCTTTCAGTCAGTGATAATACTATTGGATATGAACCCCATGAAGGATGAGATAAAGAAAGAGAAGTAAAATATATATTAAAATATTCATAGCAAAACGTTTTGTGTTAACCAAAAACTAGAAATCAAGCCAGAGAACAGCCGTTCACTGGGGAATAAATGGCTTAATAAATTAATATATGAATGTAATAGAACATTATTATGTTATAAGAATTCAGAAATTTGGACAGAAAGGCATACATTGAATTGTGTATATGATTACCGGAATGTAAATGGAAACAATCCTCAAAGGCAGCTGAATGCCTATTACATATTACAACCACTACAGATTCCAGAGGGCGGATTATGAAACACGCTTCCCTACTCTTGGTAAGCAAAGGGGTTGAATATTGCACATAGATATGGATGCAGTTAATAGTGATGGTTGCTTTTGAATACATTTTGACATAACAGAAAATTTGGACATAGGGAAAGACTATCTGGAAGTGACTGTGGTATAAAAAGCATCAAGTAAATTTTAAAAAAAGTTTTCTAAACTAAAGTGGTCACTCTCAAAGAGAGCACTAAGCCAGAACAAGGAAGGAAGCGCAAAAGAAATTTAGGGAACCTCATCATTCAGTTCTCAACTCTCTCTGCTTTAGAATAGTAGTCTCCACACTTCTTTCATCATATACATCTCTCATTTAAAACACACACACACATACGCGCGCGCATGCGCATGCAAATATACACCATCAGTACATGTACATTTACTCATAAATTACATGATATTCTACTATACTAATAATTATGGGCATTATAAAATATGCAAAAAATAGAAACAAAACATGAGATAAAGATGAAATAATATTTGATTCTAAAATCTGTAAGGAGTCACTAGAGTTTTTAATAGAAAAGTGACACTGTCAGAACTGTGCTTTTGGAAAGTCACCTTGGAAGAAGTGCACAGGATGCAATGAATGGATAAGGGAAAGACTGGAAGCAGGAAGATCAAGTACAAGTCCAAGCAAGACGGGATCAAAGTCTGAACTACAACGGTGGCTATGAGTAGAAGGATGAGGGACTGATGCCCAATATTATATGGTGGTAGAAATGATAAGACATGGTAACTAATTGGCTACACGGGGAGAGGGAAAGTGAAACATCAAGGAAAATGACACAGCTGGGAACACACGTGACTTGATCACTGCTCTGCCTGTGGCCACCAGATGTGCTAGTCTGAGATCAAGGCTCAGATCACTAAGAGATCCCAAGGAAGCACCACAGCATCGTTGCAAAGGAAAAAGAAAGAATGCAGCTCATGTATTAACAAATGTACACTGAGCCATTTGCACTGACTTTTCAAATAAGCTGTGAATAGCCCAGCTTCCACTGATAACTCCTTTCCTACTCATTGCTCTTAAGAGTCATAAGGACAAGAATGTCACATTGTCAAGCAACTCTTCTCCTGAAGCAAATCTTCTATTAAAACAAAGCTCCCCTTCTGAAGAGGTTTTCCTTCTCAAGAGGCTAAGATAGGACCTGAATACTGAATTTACTGATAGACTTTGAATACTAAAGGACTGTGTGGCCGTTGCATTATTTTTCATGGTTTAACTCATGGCCAAAGTAATAAGCAGTCTTCTTTTTCTCTCCTTGAAGGGTCAAACTTACTAAGCTACAGAACCAAAATAGGAAGGATCTGTATACATGTTTCACCAGACAAAATATAGGTTTCCAAGAGGACAGGGACTATTCAGTTCATCTATTCATTTGTATCACCAGTATTTAGCACTGGGCCTACCACAGAGTAAGGAGTTAATAGAATTCTACCTCTACTGCTGATTACCTGTGTGACCTAATATTGGGCCTCAGTTTCTTCATGTGCAAAATGAAGGGATTGAACTAGAGAGCCCCTAAATCCCTTCACACGCTAAACCATGGCCTTTTCATTTGTCTGTGTTATAGATTCCTTTGGTAACCTGGTAAAGCCTACACACACTTTCTTGGGATAATGTTTTTAAATGAATAAAGTAAAAGATATAGAAAAACCAATTATATTGAAATAGTTATAAAAAAAATTTTTAAAGCAAGTTCACGTATTTCAGGATAACAAACCCTGCTCTAGATTCATGGGTCCATGACAGGGGAAAGACAAGAGGACCTGAGAACGCTTCTATCTCTAGGGGTCAGAGAATCTATGCATATTATATGCAAAGCATTAAAAAGTTAAAAGAAATAGATTTCTTCACATTATCTACAATAGCACAACAACAACGACAACAAAAAAAACCACAACGCTCTCACACATTAGGGTAGATATTCTGACATAATAAAATACACCAAGGAATCCTCTTCTCTATTCTAATGTATTTATAAACACTACTTGTAGGGTTGCAGAAACAGCTTGAAATTCAGGCAACAGAAAGGGCTAAGGAGTATAAATAAACTGCCTTTTAAAAATCTGTGTGCATGTTTGAAAACTTGGAATTCTGAACATTGGTTCCTTATGAGGGATCTAATTATGGGAAGGCAGACAAAAAGAAACAGATCTATAAGTCAAATATCACATTTGACATCAAGGAAACTACTTGCAATAGGTTCAGATATTTAACAGATATAGCAAAAAACAGAAAGAAAATGTTAGATCAAACAGGAAAAGAGGCTCACAACCCTACCCTCATTCTCTATCACCTCTTAGCCAACTGGGATCAATAATTCAAGTTCACAGAGCACACTGGGTAGAGAAAATGTTTTACCTTCAGATTCTGCACAGCCTCTAGGGCTCCCTGAAGCTGGCAAGCACATCACTTTAGACTCTACTAACTTCAAAATCTATGATCGTTCAATAGAAGATAAGAAATTTATCCTTAATTAAAGTTCCTATCTGTTCATGTGAGATTTTTTGAGTTTTGAGAATTAAGGCACTTCCAACATTTAAGACTCAATAATTTATATCAAACCACACGCTTAAAAACCTAAGCCACATGTCCTCAACTTCTCAAAAAATCCAGTAATTTTTACATATTAAAAGACTTGATTATAATGCAATATTATGTAAACTAGGCCTTTAATTTTTCAATCAATTAATCTTTATCATTAGCTATTTATATTATATTTTAGAAAACCACTTTTGAATGTATATGAATATGAAACTTTACATATATATACTTTTTAAAAACAAAATATTTTCAAATTCATCTTTTACATTAATTCAGACTGAGCTCTTAATCCACAGCTTCCCATCTGTCCAATTTTGGTGTTTTTTTCACCATTTAAAAATGACTAATTATTAAGCTAAAGGTAAATAACAGGTATGAATATTATGGAAATATTATATTTATACATCATTATATATCAAATGCTATATAAACATTACAAAACGATAACAGATCTGTTCATTTGTTAATAATGTATTATCACCATCAATGACAATAAAACTTCTATTTTTGGACCTTACCTAGATATCCTATGAGAAGAAGAAAAAATGGTGCAGAAGCCATTGGTAAGAATGGATGGGTCAAACAAAATACGGCAGAAATCTGTATCAGAAGTAACACAATCTTAAAAAGCATTAAGGTACTATTTTTACAAGGTCTCTCCAGGAAGGAGAAGATAGCAAAAAGATGAGTTCATACATCTTTTCCCCCAAACAACAACAGGTAGGTGGCAAAGTGGTTAGAGTACTGGGGATACAGAGGGAGGTAAAAATAGTATTTGTCTTCGTGAAATTTACCTCTTAAAGGGGGAGACAACAATTAGGTACACACAGAATACATACAGAGTAGACAGAAGGCAATTTCAGAGGAGAAACCACTTACAGCTGGGAAAGGAAAAGCCTCTTAAAGCAATGTGGGATTTGAGCTGTTTTGAAGAAAGCCAGGTGAGATCGGACATAAGGAGAGAAAGCATTTCAAGCACAAAATATAGATGATACAAAGGCACACAGTTGGAAGACTATCAGAGGAAAGGCAAATAGGAAGGCCAATGTACATGGATCACAGAGTATGTTGGGGTGAGGAAAGGGAGGAAGAAGCCAGGTTAAGAAGAGTTTTAAAATTCTAAACAGAGTACTTTATAGTTGATCCTAGTGGTAATAGGAAGCCATGGGAGCTCCTTGAGCAGAAAACTGACATGGTCTTTGTTGTTCAGTTGTGTATGATTCTTTGTGACCCCATTTGGGGTTTCCTTGGTAGAGATACTGAATGGTTTACCCTTTCCTTCTCCAGCCCATTTTACAGATGAAGAATTGAAGCAAACTTAAGTGACTTGGCCAGGATTAGTCTTCCCGATTTCAGGCCCAGCACTGGATCGACTGCACCACCTAGTTTCACTTTAGAAAATTCACTTTAAGTTGAGCAGATGATGGATTGGAATGGGGAGAGACTTCAAGCAAGAAGACCAGTTAGTAGGTTATTGCAATAATCTAAACAAAAAGTGTTGATGGCTTGTGAAGGAAACTGAAACCACAGGAGTTGATGAGGTTAGCAAGCGAGAATGTAGAGAATAAGGAAAGAGGGGCAGGAACAGAGTCTTTGGGTATGATAACTGACGGGTATGACGTGTAATGAATTTGCAAAGGAGACCAAGAATGATTTAGAAGGAACTAGGTATTCTGTGAAGAGGAATCTTTCTAGTTCTCAGAAACATTTTTAGTCTAGAAGAAATGACTCAAAATTTTCCTTGTAAGACAGAGGAAGTGGGGGGGAAAGGATGTGGGGTTGACATGTTTCTTTCTTAACTCTTCCCCACCCCTCAACAAAAGCAATCATCAGATTAGATTCTAGCAAAGAAAGGTAAGAGATTCTTGGTACTGTGATTTCATCAATGTAGGGAGCCCCCAGTGATTATGCCAGTGAAGATCACCTCCTGCTCTGCAATTTACAAAGCTATTACGGACATTAAGGGTTAAGTAGCTTCCCAAGGACACAGATGCAGCACTCGAACTCAGGTCTTTTTGACTCCCAGGAAAGATCATGCTACCACATGGGGAGTATAAACAGTGGATCCCTTTAAAAGAACTCCATTTCCCTTTTAATCCAAATGACCTGATCACTCTCAAGAGAACTGATGATTTAAGAATGAGAACTTCTCTGATGACGTGTCTAGTTTTTTAAAACAACTTCTTCCTCAGTAAAAATTTCTATCATCAGGGTACTCAAAGAGTGAATCAGAAAAAAAAAAAAACCAACAAAACCATCCACCAGACTATCAGCCCCTTCCCTCCCAGTATACTTTACCTCCTTGGTATGGCCTTTGCTAAGACCATTTACTAGGCCTGGAATTTCCACACACCCCTCCTGCAAATATCATATCTTAGCCAATTTTCAAGGCTTGGCTCAAATGTCACCTCTCCTTTCATGATTCATTATGGATAGAGTGCTGGACCTGGAGTCAGGAAGACCTGAGTTCATATGCACAGCCTCAGATACTTACTACATGTGTGACCCTGGGCAAGGACCTCTGTCTGCATCAGATTCCTCAACTGTGAAAGGAGGATCATAATAACACCTATCTCACAAGGTGGTTGTAATGATCAAAGGATAAAACATATTTGTAAAATGCTTAGCCCAGTGCCTGGCACACAGTGCTTGCTACTCTGTGTACTACCCTCTTTGGGCATAGTACCTTTTAAATATTTTCATACTTCACACTTTGTGTCATATTAATTTGTATATAATTCTTATTCCCACCCCACCCCTCACAAGCCTACAAGCTCCTAGAAAGCAAGGACCATTTCTTTTTTTCCCCCAAATTTATTAATTTGTTTTTTCACTTCCCTAAGTTCCAAATTTTCTCACCCTTCCTCCCTGCTCCCTCCCCAGATGGCATGCAATCTTACATGGGTTCTACATGACTATTAAACACATTTTCACATTAGTCATGTTGCAAAGAAGAATTAAAATGAATGAGAAAAATCATGAGAAAAACTAAACCAAACCAAAACATAATACAAGAGAAAATAGTCTGCTTCATTTTGCATTCCGATTCTATACTTCTTTCTCTGGATATGGATGGCATTTTGCATCATGAATCCTTTGGAAATGTTTTAGGGCTAGGACTATTTCTTAACTCATCCTCATACCTCTTTCTTGATGTACATGTACACGTGCAGAGGCTCAAAGAATGTTTTCACATTAATACTCCTACTTTTGTACTAACTGAATACTGAGATGATAGTAAGATGTTATATAGATCACAAATTCTCAATGAAGCCTTAGCAATCTTCTAGAAATTAGGCAATTATAGGTTCCCCTATCCACTCAGTTCTGCTAGAATGCTTGTTTCAAATTTGTTGCAATATGATTGATATGTTAGGGAACATTTTGAGCGTAACAAGAATTATGCTTACTCGAGATTACTTTCCCAAGAAGCAGCTAAAATACAGAAAACTGCAACACTCTGCAATAACTCCCAAGCTGCAACCCTTCTGACACCCACTTCTACAAACCAACTTCAGGTCTTTTTCAAAGTAAAGTGCCATATATAAAGTGCTGTATATACTCTGGTGTAGGAGGAGCTAGAGTCAGAGAAGGTCTGAAACCACTCCCCATGCCTTTTCAAAAAGCCTCAGACAACCCTAGGGCCTGTCCAATTTACCTGAGATTTTGCTACTCCAGGTCATGGGAACCCAGAGTACAGGCTGCCCACACTAACACTATTTATTGTGAGATTTATGTATTACATGTATAAAACTGTGCTACTGTTTTTACTAAGTCTCTATCCTTGTTATATTTCACTGATGAAGCTTTTGATCATGTCCTCCTAAGTCCCATTTTCCCCATAAGTCCTATGATTTTTAATGAGTGATTCTGCTTTTGAGGAATGCATATGTTGAGTTTTAGCAGAGCTGACTATTTTTTCCTTTAAGTCCCACACCACAGAATTAATCAGGATAATTTACTCTTTTTTTTGGCTTTATAAAAGTTGTTTCAACTTCAGTAGAGATGGTTATTTAGGATTGAATGCTTTCCCTAAAATAGAGACACGGTATTTTTTAGAACTGAAAGGTACCTTACAAATGATCTAGTCCCAGGTTTCTAAGCCTGGTGTGCACAGACCTTCAGAGGATCTGTGAATTGATTTCAGGGAGTCCCTGAACTTGGATGGAAAAAAAAAATTCTATCTTTATTTTTACTAACTTCTGATTTCTTTTACAATCCTATGCATTTTATTTTATGCGCATAAAAATATGCTGAGATAGGATCCATAGGCTGCACCAAACTGACAAAGGGGTCCATGACACAAAACAGATTGAGAGCCCCTGATCTAGTCTACCCCCTTATTTGTATGGATTAGGAAACTATGGAGAGACAGTGTAGTAGAGCAGAAAGATAAGGCTGTGGAATCAGAGGGTGCACATAAGGAGGACTTTGTTATCCTTTTAGAGTTCAGTTTCTCAGGATCCATGGCCATGACAATGTCTCGTTTCCAGGTGCTAGATAATAGCTCCCAGAATAGGTCCAAAGATTCTAGATAGCTATTCCCAGAATCATAGTGACGATCATCCTACTGAGGCTGCGCTATAAGATAAGGGGTGACATGATATTTACTACGCTTGCGCCAAATGACGATATTGCTAAAGTAAACCTATGAGGCCATTGTTGGCAATATGTCTTCTTTGTCTGTTGCCCTATAAAGCAAGTGGGTACTAGTCAGTGAATGGGGAAAAACCACGGGGAATCCATGGGAAAAACCACAGGTAATGCACAGAGGAATGCATGTACCTGCCTCAACTAGCCCCCACTGAGGCTTGTGGGGACTTAGTGGAGCGCACAAGTTGCACCTGTCTCGACTGACCCCATCAAGATGTAGGAATAGTTCTCCCTCCCCTTCTGACTGGCCCCTGTGAGAAAGGTGATTGGGGAATGCTACAGGAATTAGTGCTTCCATTATCAGCGACCTTTCTGAGAAAACTAGACTAAAATAAAGGTCATTATTAATCCCTCCAAAGGTGTCTTGTCTGTCTGACCAGATTGAGAGTCAATCTGTTAGAGGCTGGTGACCAAGAACTTCAGGGCCTCCTTTGTGTTATCTGTGAAACAGAGGGCATGGCTTCAAATAGTGCCTCTGACCCACTATCTGTGTGACCTTGGGCAAATGATTTCAATCTCTCTGAGCCCCCATTACTTCACCTGTAAAATGAAGAGGTTTGGACTCAGTGACCTCTGAAGTTTCTTCTGCAGTTTGATGGCCTCTGGAGTTCCTTCCAGCTCTAGAAATGTGAAATCATTTGCCTAAGATCACATCACAGTTCAAAGTCAAGCCTCACTCTAACCCCAGTTGTCTTGTCCCCACAGGAGGAGAAAACTTTTGGTTTCAGTCTATGAGAGGAGATTCCAAGTTCCTTTGGTATTTCAACCTGTGGTGCAAGCAAGCATTTCCACTAAACTGGAAATGTTTGCCATTTAATGCTGGCCAAGCAGCTTCCCTGGAACCGCTTGTATTAGCTACACTTTCTTCTTTTAAAGAACTCTATTTCCACATTCTCTGATGGAATCATTAAGGAAATGGAAATCATTCCAGAAAAGGGTAGGATTCAATTTCACAAGCATTTACTGAGTATCTACTATTAGCCAGACACTGATAGAACCTGGGGATACAAAGGCCAAAATATGGAATAGCACCTGCACTTAAGAAGCTTATACAGTTATCCCTTTCACACTGCAACTTTCCCCAGCATGGTTTCAATAAATCACAGATCAAAATAAGAAATTAAGTGAGAATTTAGGGAGAGTTTTGTGGAAACAAAGGCCAACAAAAGAAACAGAAAAAGTTAGAAACTCAGAAATGCATTAAATATAAATATAGTACTCTATAATATCAACATATTTTATCTTTTAATACAAAAATAATTCAGACTTCTTTGGTACGAAAAGGGAGGCAAAATTTTATGTGTATTTTCCAGATTGCTGGGGATGCTGCGCCCCAAACTCCTGCAATGTGGAAGAGATAACAGTACTCTACAGGAGGTTAGGGGAGCCACAGCAAGGAGAGAGGCTTGACTGCAAATTATATATATATGACAGGGGCTGGCCAATGAAAGCCCACAACTTAGGAGTATGCACAGAATGCTCTACACTGCTGTTTGCTGCACCTGCTTCCAGGGGGTATAATGAAGGGTCCTGCTCTCCAATTCAGAACATGTGCACTAGGTTTTCTCTGTTCCCTGTCTGCTTACTATGCAAGTTAACTCTTGATTGGCTGCTGAGCTTGGAACTGAGTGTAGACACAAAAAGTCATTAACTGGTCAAAGAGATATCTGCCTACCTGTTTCCTCTCTGTCTCGATGTTTCTCTCTGTCCCTCTCTCCCCCTTCTCTCCCCTCTCTTCCCTTTCTTTCTTTCCTCTCTTCTCTTCTCTCTCTCTCTCCCTCCCTCCCTCCCTCCTTTCCTCCTTCCTTCCTCCCTCACTTCATTCCTCCAAGGGAGAAAGGTCTCAGGCCACTGCAACGTTGCTCATGAGCGGCTGCTCCTATCCTTGTTGTGCTTGTTTTTTTCTACTGTTAAGTGAAGGAATATTGGCTATGGCAGCAAGCTTGAGAGCTTCAAAAAGTCAAAAGATCAAGATGCCAGAGATCCAAGAACCAGAGTCCATGCCACAGCTTAACAGGAGCCAAGCTACTTAAGTCCAAGAAACCCTGAGAAGGGAAGCACCTGGACCAAGCCCAGTGGTAGGCTGATGCAAAGATCCCTGTCTTGCCACAAATGAACTATACGCTGCTTATGCCAGAACATGATGGGAGGAGATACTCTGTAGCAATTAGAATACCTTAGAGCCCATTTTCCCTGCACATGGAGGTGGCAGAGGTGGGAGATGCTCCTGGAGTTGAGAAAGTTTTTTGTACTTTTGTTCTTGTTATACCTTTTCAGTAAATATCAAATTATAAAAGCTAATTGACTCTAAATTAATATGATTTACACATAAATGGTTGCATCACAAACAATAAGAGAGGGAAGGACATCAAATGATTAGAGGACATTTCAGATCTGTGGTTTAGGAGAGAGTTTATGACCAAATACAGGATAGATAAAAAGACAAGATAAAATTAAGGATTTTGATTTTATAAAATTAAAAAGTTTTTGGACAAAATCAACTCAGTTAAAATTAGAAGGAAACCACATAACTAAACGGGAAAATCTTTGCAGTGAGTTTCTCTGATAAAGGTCTCAATTCCAAGATATATAAGGAATTGATTCTAATTTATAAGGATAAAAGCCATTCCTCAATTTATAAATGGCCAGAAGATATGAATAGGCCATTTTTAGAAGAAAAAATTCAAGCTATCAATACCCATAAGAGGAAAAAAAAAAACTATTTCAACCACTGTTAAAGAAATGCAAGTTAAAGTAACTCTGAGATTCCGCCTCATTCCACCAGACTGAGAAAAGTTGACAAAAAAGGGAAATGACAAAAGTTGTAGCAGCTGTGAGAAAAGTCACATGGATGCACTGTTGGTAGAATTATGAATTGGTCTAGTCATTCTGGAAAGCAACTATGACCAAAATGTTACTCAATTGTGCATACCCTCTGACCTAACAATACCATTACCAAAAGATCAAAGAATGAGGAAAAAGACCCATATGTACAAAAATATTCATAGCATCTCTTTTCATGGTGACAAAGAACTGCAAACTAAAAGAGCCTTGATCAATTGGGAATTGCAAAAATACCTGAACAAATAAAGATATGGCACAAATAAGCCATTGCAAGAAGAAAACTTGACCCAGCCTCTAGACCAGCTCTTTCCAAGCCCAAAATTCTTAGGATCTTTTATACGTAGAAGACTAGAAACTGGACTGATTAAAAGCCAATGAATAAGTAGGGTCAATTTATAGATAGATAGATAGATAGATAGATAGATAGATAGATAGATAGATAGATAGATAGATATACACGCAGAGAGAGAGACTTAAATAGCAAGTCATTATGAATTTTCAGGAAAATTTCCAACTCAACACAAAAAACATGAAAATTCATCAAAAACAACTTCAATAACTTAAGGTGATTACTAAGCATGAACAGGCAGAAAGAAACACTGCCAGAAAGTGGAGATTTCAAGAAGTAGAGCTGCTCTGTCTACCAGTGTGAAGCCAAATTTAACAAAGACCAAGTAGAGGTCCTACACATCTTTTCATTTATTCTATTACTTTTAATTTCATCTTTCTTACTATAGCCTCTACAAACAAAACTATACCTTACTTTGTACTGTATTTTAAGGTCTGTGCCATTAAAGAAAATGAAAATATGTCAATATGAAATATATTCATATGTATACATTATTTGTTGTTGTTCAGTTGTGTCCAACTCTTTATGACCCCATTATGGGATTCTTTTGGCAAAGATGCTAGAGTGGTTTGCCATTTCCTTCTCCAGTGGATTAAAGCAAAAAGAGGTTAAAGGACTTGCCCACAGTCATACAGCAAGTGAGTGTCTGAGGCCCAGTTTGAACTCAGATCTTCCTGACTTCAGGCCTAGTGCTCTATCCATTGAGTCACCTAACTGCTTCATACATATTACAGGTATACAGTACTTAGGGAGAGAACTTATGAAAATCTGAATTTTTAAATACTTTAGTCAATGAAAGAAAACAAATCAGTGAATTTGACATTTTAAAAATCCCTATAAAAGCAATCAACCCAAAATGCTAAACTGAATTCCAAACGAGAAAGTCTAAAAGTTAAAGATTAATAAATTTGAAAGCAAAACTCAAAAACGTGAATTGACAAATAAAAGCAGAAGCTGAGTTTTAAAAAAAAGACTAATAAAATAAACTATTGGCTAACATAACTTTTAAAAGAGTGAAGAACACCAAAAAGAGAAACAGGATAATTCTATAGAAATAAGGAATAAAAGGATAGTATCAGAAATTATTTTGCCTAATAACATGCCAATAACATTGATAAATGAAATGAATGCATATTTATTGCTTTTAAGTCATATATGTTTATAATTTATTTATTTAGCTTTAGGTTTCAGCATTCACTTCAATAAGACTTTGAGTTTTAAATTAAATTAAATTTTAAATTTTCTCTCCTTTCTCTCCTTTTTCTCTCCTTCTCCTCCCCCTCCCCAAGACAGCATACAATCTGATATAGGCTGTACTTATATATTCATATTAAACATATTTTCACATTTGTCATGATGTAAAGAAGAATTAGAACTAGTGGGAGAAGCCAGAGAAAGAAAAAACAAAACAAAACAACAAAAGAAAAGGAAAGCAAATGGTCTGCTTCCATCTGCATTCAGACTCCAAAGTTCTTTCTCTGGATGTGAACGGCATTTTCCATCCTGAGTCTTCTGGAGTTGCCTTACAAGGTTCCTCGTTTTGCTAAGAGCTAAGTCTGTCAAAGTCAGTCACTGCACAAGGTGGTTGTTACAGTGTACAATGTTCTCCTGGTTCTGCTCCCTTCACATAGCACGAGTTCATGTAAGTCTTTCCAGGTATTCTGAAGTCTACCTGCTCTTCCTTTCTTGTAACATAATAGTATTGCATTACATTCATATATTACAACCTGTTCAGCCATTCCCCAACTGATGGGCACCCCTCAATTTTCAGTTCTTGGCCACCACAAAAAGACCTGCTATAAATGTACATGTGGGTACTTTTACTGTTTTTATAATCTCTTTGGGATACAGACCTAGAAGTGGTATTTCTGACTCAAAGGGTAGTTTCATACAGTTTTATAGCCCCTTGGGCATAGTTCCAAATTGCTCTCTAGAATGGTTGGATCAGTTCACAACTCCACCAACAATGCATGAATGTTCCCATTTTTCCACATTTTCTCCAATATTTATCATTTTCCTGTTTTGTCATGTTAGCCAATCTGATAGGTATGATATGGTACCTCAGAGTTGTTTGCATTTCTGTAATCAATAGTGATTTAGAGCATTTTTTCATATGACTATAGTCTTAATTTCTTCCTCTGAAAACAGCCTGTTCATATCCTTTGACCATTTATCAATTGGTGAATGACTTGTATTCTTACAAACTTGATTCAGTTCTCTATATATTTTAGAAATGAAGCCTTTATTTACACTAGCTATAAAAATTACTCCCCAGCTTTCTGCTTCCCTTCTAGTCTTGGATGAATTGGTTTTGTTTGTGCAAAAACTTTTCAATTTAATGTAATAAAAATTATCCATTTTGCATTTCATAATGTTCCCTATCTCTTGTTTGGTCACAAATTCTTCCCTTCTCCATAAATCTGGTAGGTAACTTATTCCTTGCTCTTCTATTTTGCTTATAGTATCAGTCTTTATATCTAAATCATGTACCCATTTTGACTTTATCTTGGTATATGGTGTAAGATGTTGGTCTATGCCTAGTTTCTGCTATACTATTTTCCAGTTTTCCCAGCAATTTTTCTTTAATAGTGAGCTGTTATTCCAGAATCTGGAGTCTTTGGATTTATCAAATAGTAGATTACTATAGTCATTGACTACTGTGTCTTGTGTACCTAACTTATTCTACTGATTCACCACTCTGTTTCTTAGCCAGTACCAAACAGTTTTAACAATTGCTGCTTTATAATACGATTTAAAATCTGGTATGATCAGGCCACCTTCCCTTGAATTTCTTTTCATTAATTCCCTTGATATTCTGGACCTTTTGTTCTTTCAGGTGAATTTTGTTATTGTTTTTCCTAGCTCTATAAAATAATTTTTTGGTAGTTTGACTGGTATAACACTGAATAGGTAAATTAATTTAGGTAGAATTGTCATTTTTAATATATTAGATTAGCCTACCCATGAGCAATTGATATTTATCCTGTTATTTAGATCAGACTTTTATTTGTGTGAAGTGTTTTGTAATTGTGCTCATATAGTTCATTGTCCTCATATAGTTCTTGGGTTTGTTTTGGTAGGTAGATTCCCAAATATTTTATAATGTCTACAGTAACTTTAAGTGGAATTTCTCTATCACTTGCTGTTGGGCTTTGTTAGTAGTATATAGAAATGCCAATGATTTATGTGGGTTTATTTTATATCCTGCAGTTTTGCTGAATTTGTTTATTATTTCACATAATTTTTTACTTGATTCTCTAAGTATATCATAGTATCATCTGCAAAGAGTAATAGCTTTGTTTCTTCTCTGCTTACTCTAATTCCTTCTATTTCTTTTTTTCTCTTATTGCTAAAGCTAATATTTATCAGCCATATTTTTAAAATGCTCCAAATCACTAATATAAAGAGAATTAAAATTAAACAATGCTGAGTTTCTACTTCCTAGACTTGAACTTCCTGACCCCAGGTCCAGTGCTCTATCTGTTTCAACACTTAGCTAGCTATATTCAAGAGCTACATGCAAGAAACCACTAAATTCTTGTATGTACTTATTTTTTCCACACTTTTAAGTTTAGTATTATTAACAAGTTCTCCATCACTTTTTTAACACTAAGTATTTTTAATAATATTTTATTTTCCCCCAATGACATGTTAAAACAATTATTATCAGGTTTTTAAATTAAGTTTTAACTTCCAAATTCCCCTTTCCTGAGAGGGTAAGCAATCTGATATAGGTTATTATATGTGTTTATACGTATTCTTTTTCTTTTTTTTACAAAGACTGGGAATCTTAATTCAGATCAGCAAACTCACATTTCTCAAATCTCAGACTTTGGGTGGGCCTTTTGAGGAAGAGGGGAAGGACTCAGGAAAGAAGAGAAAGCAAGGCCAATCCATCTCCCTGGACATCCCTTCCATCCCTGAACCCTGTCTCAGGCTACTGGGTAAAGGAGGATAGGTCAAAGGGAATGCCAAGAAGAGAGGGACAGAGGGAAAAAGAGGCCTCTGCCAAGGAGAGGCTTACCCAGATGTGTAGCTTTCAAAGTCCACCTGTGGCCAGAATAGCAGCCACTGTAGGCCCCTCCCTATAAATTAAGTTCCCACAGTATCAAGGCTGGGGGTGGGGGGAACAGGAAGAACAACCTTGTGGAAGAGAAAATGGTCCCATGTTCATCTCCTTTCAAGGCAGTGCCGTGAACCCTCGCCTAAAGAATGGTTATATGGGTGCAAATTCCCAAATGAGAGGACAAGCCAGGGTGGGAGAATGAATAGGAATGATGAAGGGATATCCCCCAGTTTTTGTACAGGAGAAGGGAGGATGGGGCACTTGGTCCAGTTTTGCTGATTTGGGGACAGGCAGTGTACTACAGCAAATTCAAGGTGAGAAAGCACTAGCTCAGCACCTGTACGCACAACAGGAGAAGCAGTGCCACCAATGGGCAAGAAGCATAGGGAGAAGAGGAAGAGAAGGGACTTGAGAGTTCCACAGGCTTCCTTGGAATGTCACTGCTAGAAATATATTAACCATTTAAGGAAATGTAAGGAAGAGTGGTCATCAGAGGATCTGGTGTGGCATCCCATATCCAGTCATGCCTTCCTGAGATGCCCCATGGTTGGTGCCCATTTGCAGCCAGATGACATTCTTGCCTCCTGCAGTTGGTTTCTTAGGGGGATTCTCCTTGAACTTCTTGGGGAACCAGTTAGGATCTCAAGAGAAGAAGACATCACCCCAAGCCACTGCTAACCCACCTAGGTTCATCAGTGTCTGCTGCACACAGGCCATAGTCTTTCTTTCCCAGAGGTTCCCAGTTTGGAAGATATCAGCTGCCTACAGGAACTGAGAAATCTGTTCCATCTGTTTGAAGACCATGCCTGAAGCCTGGATTTTCTTTACTGGGCCCTGGCCTTCAGGATACAGCCCACTGATAAGCTCACAAAGCACCGTGCCATGCTTGAGTCAGTTTTGGAAATTCTCTTGCCCAGGGTGGGGCCTCCCGACATCCCTGCGGCACTATGTGGTAATCTACTGAATGAAGATCTGCTCCATCATACTGCTTCTCAATTTTCTGTTGTACTTCTTGGCTCAGTCTGTAAACAAGTCCCCTGTTGGTCATTCTGAGATGGTGATACAGGTGTCTTTACCATGAGGTGGTGGATGGAGAGCTGAGTGGGCTGGGGTGCAGCAGTGAGTGGCCTACACATATCCTTCAACCTAGCATTGCCAGGAACAGGTAAATACTTCAAAGAGATAAAGGACCCATATGTATAAAAATATTTATAGCAGCATTTTTTTTCTTGAGGGAAAGAATTGGAAGTTAAGGAGGTTCTCATCAATTGGATAAAAGCTAAACAAAACAAATAGAAGTAATGGAATTTTATTGCTCTGTAAGAAACAACAAGAAATCATGGATTTAGATAAACTTGGGAAGACATGAATTAATACAGAATGAAGTGAGAAGAACCAGTAGAACATTTTATACAATAATCAAAACATTATAACAAAAAACAATTTTGAAAGATCTAAGAGCACAATGAAAAAGCATGTTTGTTACCCACAGTGATCTCACAAAGGGATGAGGGACTTAAGGGCAAGGTTCAATATAGATTTTTGGACATCCGTGGGGTACATTTGTTTTTCTCTAGTTTTTATTAGTTACAAAGAAAGTTTGTTTTATTTTTATTGGTGGGAAGGAAGAACAAGAACTTAGGAGGGAAAAGGGCTAATAGTAAGAATACCCTCAAAAAGATGAAGGAAAGAACATCTGGGCATCTTTTTTTAAACACCTAAAGAGAATAGAAGGTTCAGAAGGAGGTACAGATTAAAAGAACTGCTTTGAAACTCACATATTCAATCTATTAAATTCTTGCAAGCTAAGTATAATAGTGATTTGTAGTTTCATATCCATATTTTTTTCTACACACATGCACATACGCATATGCTCATGACTTTGGTCAAGTATTGAATAATAACAACAAATTTCAGTTTAAAAATAAACTCTATGCCAGATTTTGGATGGAGGGAAGAGGGGAAGATTTTGTAAGGAACAGGCTACTTCTGAATCCAGAAGGTCCAATTCTGCCCCTACCATGAACTGTTCTGCCTAGAGGCAAGGGAGGTTACATATTTGTCATGCTTCCCTTTACAAAGAGTTGGCAGGTCATAGGATTGTCAAATGAAAATTACAGTATTGCCAAGGATGTCTAAAATGGCAGTCTCCTAAAACTTGAAATAACCTCTAGTCACTAGAATGCTCAATTTTCCCTTGCTCTCTTTTTTCTTGGCACAACAGGCATCTTCTCTTCCAAACAAGCTCATGATTTATGAAGCAACAACACTGCTCACACTGAAATGCCTACAATTCCTAGTTTTATATAAACAAGGTAAAGTGGGGGGGGGGGGTTCAGTTAGAAAGCCTTTTGGCAGTCAAGCAGTGCACTGAGTGAACTCTTCCCATACTTCTCTGGGTTCAGCTGCAAAGACAACACTCAAAGGCAAGCACTGATTACAATGCTATAGAATGCTGACCTTGCTTCTACCTTCTAGATTGTCCTTTAAACTGAGACACTTCAAAGTAGAGTGTGTGTGTGTGTGTGTGTGTGTGTGTGTGTGTGTGTGTGTGTGTGTGTGTTGAGGTGGGGGTGGCGGAGTGGGAGGAAAGGAAGGTATGAACTCAGTTATGAAAAATTCCAAACTCGGTGATTCCAATCTCTCCTCACAGGTTAAGTTACCTCAATCACTGAAACAAAGATTTTGTGCCCAGCTCTACGCTTGCTCCTACACCATTCTGAAGGTTCCTTCTCAAGAGAATTCTTAGTAACTTATACTAAGGCCTTTAGATGTGTGGAGAACAAATCTAGAAATGAATTTCCCACAGACATCTCAAACTCAGCATGGTCAGCACAGAATTCACCAGCCTACCTCCCTCCCCACAAGGGTACAACCATTATCTCGGCCACCCAGGACTGAAATCTCAATATAATCCTCAACTCCTTACTCACACCTATTCCATCTATCTAATCTTGTCATTGCTGCCTTTGCAACATATTTTGTACACATCCTTTTTTCTCCATTTACACAGCCACCACCCTGATTCAGACCACCATCATCTCTCTCATGATCTTCTAATTAGTCTCCCTGCCTCAAGCCTCTCTCTCCTCACTCCAATCCATCATCTGCTCTGCTGCCAAAATGACTTTGCTAAAGCATAGGTGTAACTATGTGGCTCCCTGTAACCTGAAGGATCAAATGTGAAATCCTCCATTTGGTTTTCAAAGGCTTTCACTGCCTAGCTCTTTTCTAGCCTTCCAATTTTCTTGCCCCCTAGATCTCCACATGCTCTTCCATCTAGCTACTCTGACCTACCAGCTGTTACTTGCATAAAACATTCCATCTCCCAACTCTGTAACTTTGCAATGGCTATGGGTTCACGAAATATGATGAAGGAAGAGATAACTTAACTGAGGAAACAGAAAGGGTGATGGAGAATGATAGCAAAAAGGCAAGTGGGATATCAAGATGGGAATTTTATTTGCCATTATTCAGGTTGGGAGAGGTCTTCAAAGTGGAGATGTCCAGCAGAAAGCTGAGAAAGAACTAGAAAGAAGGCAGGAGAGAGGTTCATCACCCTCATCTCCAGTTAGAGAGAGCAATGGGGAAAAAATGATGTGGTGTGAATTTGTGTAACTGAGTAAAAACAGATGAGAAGGAATACACATTTTCAGAGGGAAGTCAGAGAAATCACTTGGGAGGGGGTCAGGAATTGCAGCAAAGAAACTTTGTGGAATTAGCAAGATAAGCCACCGATCTTATAGCACAAACTGACCATTTATAAAGGAAAAAGGTTTTACATTTCATCTAATACAGCAAAAAAAAAAACAAAACAAAACAAAACCAACTTGTCTACTCTTTAAAAAGATATATCATCAACATAACTTGCAGCAAAGTCTTTCTCTGATGGTTTATCACAGGACACAGAGGACCCTGGGTTATTGCAGGCCATGCTATCAGAGCAAAGGGTCTGCCAGATCCTACCCCAAGCTAAAAACCTTCTAAACAAGGACCCACCTCACTGAAATTCAGATGTGTATAATAACCACAATGTCGGTCACAACGTTACCACTTATTTTGACCATAGCCACTCAGGAGGTAAAAAGGGCTTCATTTAAGTAATGAGAACAAGATAAGGATAGAGACTGCTCCTGTGATTATATCACTGTGGGAAACTCCTAGGTGAGGAAACTCCCTATACTAATACAGGTCAGCAGCTCCCCTTCAATTTATAATCATTGTTACCTAGAAAAGTTGAGAGGTTAGGTGATTTGCCAGGGTCACACAGCCAGTAGGTATCAGAGGAAGGATTTTCTAGTTCCAAGGTTGGCTCTCTATCCATTATTCCACACTACCTCTCAGTTATGGCTAACAAACTGTATGTAAGATGAATTTTAGTATATTTAAGGTGGACTTTTAGTGTAAATAAGGTGGATTTTAGTGTGTGTAAAGTGAATTTTTGTTATTATTTCTTAAGAGTTCAGCTTCCCAGGATCCATAGCCACAACAATCTCCTCTTCCCAGGTACTAGATATGAGTTCCTACAGTTATGGTTCAGAACATGTCCACCACACCTGCGCAGCATTATATAATAATAAATAATATAAATATCCACTGTGGCTACACAGTGAGATCTCTTCTTCGATCATGCTACCTTGGAAAAACTGAAAACTTAGAAACCTCCAGAACTAGCTCTGAAAGCAGTTACACACAAAACCTGAAGCTTGGGACAATGTCCCCTTCATCTCAACAGCAGGGTCCAACTTTAACATTAGGCAGTTTTCAGATGAAGAAGCAATCAAAGCTATCTAAAGTCTTATGAAAAAATGCTCTAAATCGCTATGGATTACAAAAATGCAAATCAATACAACTCCGAGGTACTACTTTATACCTATCAGATTGGTTAACATGACAGAAAAGGAAAATGACAAAGGCTGGTGGGGATGTGGGAAAATTGAGACACAAATGCACCGTTGGTGGAGTTGTGAACTGAATCAACCATTCTAGAGAGCAATTTTTAGAACTGTGGCCAAAGAGCTATAAAACCATGTATGCCCTTTCACCCAGCAATACCACAACTAGGTCTGTATCCCAAAAAGATAAAAAAGCAAAAGGAAAAGGACTTATGTGCACAAAAATAATTATAGTAGCTCTTTTACTGGTGGCAAAGGATTAGAAATTCCCAATCAATTGGGGAATGGTTATACAAGTTGTGGCATATGATTGTATTGGATTATTATTGTGCTGTAAGAATGGAGAGCAGGATGATTTCAGAAAAACTTGGGAAGACTTACATGAACTGATGCAGAGTGAAGCGAGCAGCACGAAAACACGGTACAGAGTAACAGCAACACTGTGCTATGATCAACTGTGAATGATTGAAGACAATTCAGAAGGACTTATGATGAAAAATGCTGTCTATCTCTAGACAAAGAACTGATGAGGTCTGAATGCAGACTGAAGCATACTTTTTTTTAACTTTATTTTTCTTGAGATTTTTTGGTGAGGGGGAGAGCTGTATTTTCTTTCACAACATGACTAACATGGAAACGTTTTACATGACTGCATATATATAACCTATAAAAACTGCTTGCCTTCTCAGGAGTGGAGAGGGCAGAGAGAAGATCTGGAATTCAAAATTTTAAAAAATGAATGTTAAAAATTGTTTACATGTAATTAGGAAAAATTAAAAAGAAAAAAATTCATTCCAAATGTTTCTTCCTCTTGTATGAATGGACACACAGCAAAGTAAGCAGAACCAGTAGGGCAATTTCCATCATGAGCACAATAATGTAAAGGTACACAATACTGAAGGACTTTCAGAACTTTGAATAATATAATGATCAATAATTGTAACTTCAGAAGACAGGCTTAAGGGCTGTCTCTTGCCTCTCACAGAGATAGAAGACTACAAGTAAAAAATGAAGCACATATTCTTAGATATGGCTAAGACATTTATTTGTTTTGCTTGACTGCAGTGCTTCTCACCACCACCACCACCCGCTATGGAGGAAGTCACTGGGAAATTAAAAGGAGGTAAAAAATAACTTTACGGTTTAATCTTTTTTATATTTCTGTCATTTCCCAATGATTTCTCCCCTACTCAACCCCGTCCCACCCCAGCCCCTAGGGCAGCAGAAAATAAATACAGTCAAGCAAAACAAGAAAGTATCAATAAAACATGCTTTTAAACAAACAAAAAACATTTCCCCATTATTTTGTTTCATTACAAAGACAATATTTACTTATCACATAAGGGAGCTAAGAAGTCATTTAGTATTCTCATTTTACAGATGAGGAAACTGATACCCAGGAAGGTTAAAGGACTTGCCTCAAGTTACAGGTAGCAAGTAGCAGAGCCAAGAGTTGAACCCTTACAGGTCCTTAACCTGAAATCCAGCGTTTCTTCCACTGAACTACACTGCCTATTCTTTCTTAATGGAATACAGAGAGTCTGTCACTCCTAAACACCCATGCAGTTCATCTTAAACCACACTAATCAAATAAAGATTAAATTAACTCTGTAAAAAGTAGTTTAGCTTTGTAATAAATGGCTTTCTGGGTAGGAAGGGCCACCACTTTCCAAGGAACTTTTCCCTATCCATTATTAAATTACTATGTCCTACCTTTGTAGTGACCCTGTATGTGATGTAGGTCTCCATCGTACAGACATGTTTCTTGGGATCATCAACGGTGACAAACAGGTCTCTGGTCTCACCATCAAGATCATCATCCAGCTGAAGTCTGTTGAGAAGTGAAGATGAAGAGGCTGGGCTGGAAGTGCCCGCAGGAGTTCCACCATTGGGCAAACTAAGGTCCTAAAAAGAGAAAAAAGAGAAAACGGCTTTTTAAAAAAACACACAAAGAGAATAAACTCCTAATAAAACAAGCCCTGCATAATGTTGGTTTTGTTTTGAACACACCCTTTGTAATTTTAGTTTTATCATGTCAATGTTTTCTTCCAACAAAGGAACAAAACTATCCTATGCTTGAACGAAGTAAAATTTCATATAAAGATATGAAACTGAACTCAAAGGGAAAAGTTTCTTTATGATCCTCGTAAAAACAACTACAGTGCTCTTTTAACAAGAATTAACTTGCCAAATGATTCCTCCTCCACCTCTTAAATGTGAGTTAGATGGAATCATAAATCTGAACTCATGATTCTTATCCTCACAAGAACCCTAACATTCTGAGCTAATAAGGATCTTTTTAACCACATACTTTGGTGATCTTCTACCCCTGCTTTCCTTCCCTGAACACAGTGCTATTTCATACCAGGTAAGAGATGATACAGAAAACCCAATAATATGTCTTTAAAAATTAACAAGACATGGAAAAAATTCACATACTAAGAATGCAAGAGGACTAAAAAAAAAAAAGAAAAACTATAATACTCAGATACTTTGGGGGGCAGGGGGAAGGAATTAGCCATGAACTTTTTTGCAGTATTCTTAAAGCACAACGCTGGCTTGGTAATTTTTATGGAACATTTGTGTATACACACACACACACCCCCCACCGCCGCCACCACCACCATCACCAGCTAGAAAAGAACTAAGCCTTTTAAAAATGATTCATATTAGTACAAGCATTTCCTCATATCTCACTCCCTAGGCAACTGAGCAAGCATCATCCACAGAATTCCAAGAAAATCTTCATTTTTTTACCCTCAAGGGAAAATTTCAGAAGTTATCTATGATTTACACTTTTTTAAAACCCACCTCAGAAATCATAACAGTAGACAAGAATTTCTGCATAGAGGGCAACCACCACAAACTACACCCAACACAAGCAGTCTTTAAAGGGAATGGGGTGGGACCCTATGGACATTTGTGAAACGAAAAGATGCGACTAAGGGTAAAGGGGAGGTGCAGCAATGAGAAGGAAAGAGAAACTCTTTCCAGCCCAGCTGATACTTTCCCATTTTAATTAATTTTTCTGGCTAAAGAGACTGCAAAGTTTTGTTCTTGTTTATCTCTGTGCTTTGTTGATTATGAAAAAGCATTAGATTTCATAAAACAAAACACTAACTTAAACTACGTATCCACTCGCTTTACACTGAAATCACTGAAAATGATCTTGGAAAATCTCAGAATATTCAATAACCCTGTTCATTAACCATCTGATCATAAACCTCATGGGAAGTATAAAACAGGGAAATGTATGCTGACAGGGATGTTTCACTACTGTCATTGATATGATACAGAGGAATCTAAGTTAAACACTATAGTCAGATCCTCCTTAAGTTCCTATCTGCATCAAGCTCATCAGGAACTCTCTAGGGTCTCAACATCTATAACCACTCAAAAAAATTTGTCCTAACTATTCGCACAGGAAAGACCAAGTGGAAAAAGAATTTCTGTTGCCAAGATGTCATATGTGTATATGTGTGTGTGTGTGTGTCTATATATATATATATATATATATATATATATATATATACACACACATGTGGGGGGGGGCACCTGAGAACACTCAGATGGACCAAGTGGTAGGCTCTGAGAAAGGGCAAAACAGGTCAGAACACCTTCAGTAAGTCACAAAGCTCCTTCAATGACTCCATTTCCTATAAAAGCAAAAGTTCATTTTTTAAAAATACCAAAGTGCTGCCATTGCTGCTGGAAGGCAGGAGACCTGGAATACAACAGATGTCGGACAAATTAAAAATTAGTATCACACGGGAGATAGTGATGAAGTACATGGTGGGCATAAGTAAAGGGTAGCATAAAACTAATAAGGAACTCTGAAGAACAAGAATAAAATATGTCATCAGGGAACTGTACGACAGGAAAAGAAAATGGAATAACCATGTGGTGAAGGATGAGGAACAAAGCCTGGTGATGGGAGGGCATGGACAAAGTACTCAGGCATGGATAGGTTTCAGTCAGCATTGTGGAAGAAAATTTCCAAATGAAGAAGATGAGAAATCTATTTGAGTTCTGCTTATTGTTAGCAAAGAGGTGATAAACTGTTGTTTCTGTATTGCCAAAACATCTCATTGCTGTTGCCAGCACCCTTTAAAATTAGCATCCTAGACAAAAAGCCCTAGTTGTTCTGTTCTAGTTACAGCTTTGTCGGCAAACAGACAGAACCATTAAGTGGTAAAGACTTCTCAAAAAAATTGAGAAAAGAGAGTAAAATCACAGATTAAGTTTATAAATCAGTTTTACTAATTTTCTGAGGGGAGATGGGGAGATGGATGACAAGGAAAGTCAGGGAACAAGTCATCTAGCTTTGTGACTCACACGAGCTTCAAGTTAATGGTTTTCCTAAATCCCAGTTTAAAAAAAAATAACAAAGCAAGTAGACTATACTTTATTATAGCAATTTATAACTCAGATAAAGGTAGGAAGAGAAGTCAGTATTATTGCTTTTGTGATATTTCTTCCATACACTCAGGAGGAAAAAACCTTTGGACTTTGGCAGTTCTAAAGCAATAGAATGGAACTATCCTGAGATTTTCTAACCAAAACCCTTCAGCTATGTATTCCAGAACCAAAGTCACCCTTTCTTCTCAGCACAACCAAAAAACCTTCTAGGCAAGGGTTCAACCTCCATACTAAAAGAAAAAAAGAAGAAAAAAACAGTACAAGTTGACTAGCTAACCATTACCTTTGAAAGTTTGAGTGAGAACCTCCCCAAAGCGCCTTGTTTTTGAGAGACCACATTGACCTACTCTGCCCCTTCAAAAAATATTTTCTAAAACTATGGTCACAAGACAAAAACAAACAAACAAACAAAAAGAAAACCCAAAGTGTATCTCACAAAGTAAAGAAAACTGAAGAGATCTAAGAGTTGAACCATTGGGCTGGGTGTCATATGACTAAAGGAAGAGGGAATCTTTCATTTGCTGGGATCTTATTGTATTTACTTGTACCTGTAATACCTCCTTGGGTAGATATTCAAGTTCGGACAGCTGGTGGCAGTGCTTATATGGTAAATGGACTTTTAACAAACTTGGCCCAATTTCACCTCCATGGAACAAGATACCTCTGTGCTAGGTATCACCTCCACTTCCCCTTGTCTGTCCTACCCCCTTTTTATCATTGTCTCTCCCCCCGCATTAGATAGTGAGCTCCTTAAGGATAGGAACTGGCACATAGTAGGCACTTAAAAAATGTTCATTGGATTGGACTGGAATGTCAGATCACAGCATTAAAGATGGAAGGGATCTCTGAAGTAATTTAGTATAATCCTGTTTTACAAATTAGTAAACTGAGGCCCAGAGAAAGAAAGTAACCTGCCCAAGAGTTTCCTTGTAGAGTGACATAGTAATACCCAACAAATAACTATTAAAAATAAGAAATGAACTGATCTTTATCTTCACTTATTCCTCAAATTTGCTCTTAACGATTTTACTGAATGTATTACTTCTATACCATAGCAAAGAGGTGGAGGAGGAATAATAGTGGTGGTAGCTGCAGCAGCAGCAGCAGCAGAAGTAATAGCTAACATTTATACAGCACTTACTATGTGTCAGACACTTTACGATTATGATCTCACTGGATCCTCACAACCATCCCAGGAGGCAGGTGTTTTTATTATATTAATTCCACAGATAAGGAAACTGAGGCAAACGGAGGTTAAGTGACTTGCCCAGGGTCACACAGTAAGTGTCTAAGGCAAATTTAAACTCAGGTCTTTCTGATTTTAGGCCCAGCACTTTATTTATCATGCCACCTACCTGCCCCTAAATAGAGGGAAAGGGGAAGAGATAGATTAGGAAAGGCTTTCTGTAGGAGGCAGCATCTGAGCTGGTCTAGAAAGAATAACTAAGAATTCGTTAAGTACAGAGGAGAAAAGATAGTGGTCTAGGCATTGGAAAATGAGCACAGGCAGGATAACATGATACCTAAGCACAGTCCAGTGTGGAAAGGGATAACAAAATAAGGCCACAAAGAATGGCTGAAGTAAAATTATTGAGGGCCTTGAATATCAGACAAAAGGAGTTTGAACTTTACTCCTGCAATGGGAAATCACTGAAGATTTTTGAGGAGAGGAATGATAAGATTAGACCTGGCAAAGAAAGATGATTCTGGCACTATACAGTATGAGCTGGAGGTGGGGGGGAATACAAAGGAAACATATGCTAAGAGATTACTACTAAGTGCAAGAATTGGAAGGAAAAAAAAAGACCAGCTCTCAAAACAGCAATTGCTATTAACAATCACAGATGAGAGAACAACTAATCACTAATAATAAAAATGCCAATCGAAAACAACTGAGCTTCCTTCTCACACCCAGCAGGCTGGCCAAGGGATAACAGATGGAAACAGTCAGCGTTGAAGGCTGTAAATAGGCATGTAAATAGGCATTCTACCCCATGGTAGAACTGTGGAATGGGTTCAACCGTTCTGAAAAGCAATTTGGAATTGTGCTAAACCAGTAATTGCAATCTCCATGTCCTTTGATCTAGGGAACCAGAAATCCAGGTCAAATTCAGAAACCTCACACAAACAGTAAACTATTCATAGTAGCCACTTTTTGTAGTAGCAAAGGACTAGGAACAAAGTATATACCCATCAATTAGAGAACGGTAAATCAACTTGTGCTACATGAATCTAAGTGAGATATTATTTGTGCCATAAGAAACAATGAATATGAAAAGATCAGAACTAAAAAAAATGAAGTAAGCAGAGCCAGGAAGATGATATTGAAAATGACAAAAATGTAAACGGGAAATATAACAACCAAAAAACCCCAATTGTGCACCGTATAATTATGATGTCCAAGTTTAGAGTTAGAGAAAAAAATGAGAAAATATACTTCCCTCCCTTCTTTGCAGAGGTGGGAGATGATATACTGCCAGATTTAGCTGATACGGTGGTTAGTTTTGCTGAATTCCTTCCTCCTCCAACCTTTGGCAGCAATGGATAGTTCTCCTCCAAAGGGAAGGATTTATATGGAAATGAAAACTACGTAAAAAAAAAAAAAGATAAATAAAAAATTCAAAAGACAAACTAATTGTTACTCTCTCTTCCGATTCTTCTGACCCTAAGCATTCTAGCTTCCTCCCCATTTAACTTCATGCCCTTAAACCAGACGAAAGATTTTTTTAACAAACAAAAAAATATTAGCTCGCGGAGAAGCAGAGGAATACTAGTTTCAAATGTTCATTACACTATCAGATGCAGTGATAAGGAAGAGCTCACTGCATATTTAGATATGACTAATGCAAAAAATAAGTCACTGGAAATGCTTTAAAAAAAACTAGCCTTATTCGGCCTTAGTGAGGTAAAAACTTTTATTTCATTTTTTTATCTTTATATACTTGCCTTTCTTACATTTCCTTCAACCGATGAGTGATAAAAAAGAAAGGTCCTTTATATAACAAACTATTCATAGATGCAGAATTAGCAAGTTTTTAAAAAAGGCAACAAAGTGGGTTCCCACCGAGTGAACAGTTACTGCACACAGTATATGAAAGTAATGGAACATTATTACATGGATGGGGTAGCTAGATGGTTCAGTGGATAAAGGGCTGGGCTGGAGTCAGGCCGATAGATCTAAGTTCAAATTTAGCCTCAGACGCTCACGTCGCTGTGTGACCCTGGGCAAGTCATCTAACCCTCTATTGGCCTTAATTCACTAGAGAAGGAAATGACAAACCCCTCCAGTACCTCTGCGAAGGAAACCCCGCAGACAGCATGGTTCATAGGGTTACAAAGAGTCGGACATGACTGAATAACTGAACAGAAAAAGGAAAGGATGAAGGAAGAATTCTAGGAAGCCTAAGAAGACTTTTACGGTTTAATAATGTTGAAATGTTATCATTTACGTAATGCTTTGTAATTGGTGGTTTACACTTATAATTTTATTTTATCTTCACAACAATATTGTCAAACAGACTATTTTTACTCCCATTTTAAACATGAGAAAACTGAAGCAGAAAGAACTTAAGAGACTTGCCCAGGGGCCACAGAGTTAGGGAGTGTCTCAGGTAGGATCTGAACTCAAGTCTTTCTGACTAAGTCTGACACTCTATAGACCATATGTAGTATAGCTGCTTCTAACTAATGCATAGGAAAAAGAATAGAATATATATATATATATAAAATGACTCATAGTAACTTAACACTAAAATGCTGTCAGCCTCAGATTAATTGCAATAGTCAGTCTTGGTCTCAGATTAGAAATAGGGACTGAGACTTAGCCCTTTCTTAGAAATTTACAGTCTTAGAGACTTGCATAGGGAAATGTGCTCCAAACTTTTAAGTAACATACATCTATTAGTAAAAAAAAAAATGTGTAGCATGTACTCTCAATGTTCATACATTTAGGTATAAATTATAGATGTACTACCATACTAATAATTATATCCATTATAAAAATCATACAAAAATAGAACTTAAAAGAAGATGAGATGAAGAAGAAATGATGCTTGATCTAAGAGTCAACAGGAGACACCCAGAGTTGACTAGAGTAGGGTGGTAACATGGTCAGATCTCTGCATCAGGAAAATCACTCTGGCAGCTATGTGGAAGATGACTTGGGAGAGATTACAGGGAGGAGACCCATTAGGAGGCAGCTAGGGAAAGAGAATGTGGCCTGGAGTCAGGAAGATTTCAGTTCAAAGTTCAGTCTCCCAATACTTATTAGCGATGGGACACTGGGCAAGTCACTTAACCTGTTTGCCTGGGTTACCTGAACTGTCAATGGAGATAATAAGAGCATCTGCCTCTCAGGATGGCTATGAGCATCGAATGAAATAATGTTTGCAAAGCACTTAGCACAGGGCCTTGCACACAGCAGGAGCTGGGCAATGGCTTACTTCCTTCTCCCCTTCTCTGTCTCCCATTTCAATAGTCCTGGTGAGAAGCGATGAGAACCTGACAACAGTGAGGTGCGTGGGCAGAGAGAAGGGAAGAGGTGTGGAGGTAGGAAAGGCAATATATAGCAAACGACTGGATATGTGAGTTGAGAAGGAGTGGGGAGTCTGGACAAACAACACCAAGGCTGTAAACCTAGGTGACTGAAAAAACTGCGCCCTCAACAGAAATATGGAAGTCTGGGAAAGGGATGAATATGACAAAGATAGATAATGTCAATAGAAATCACAACTGATTCAGGGCTGTTCATCCTATAAGGCTCACTCTGTCCCTCCCAAATAAAAAAAATCAAAGAATCAGAGGTCTTTGTCATTTGTCACTATCCACACTTTCAGAGGTACCTACCAGACGCATATGGAGCAACCAGGTGACTAGGTGACAGAGTGACAGGCCTGAGTCAGGAAGACTCATCTTTATGAGTTCAGATCTGAGCTCAACACTCACTAGCTATGTGACCCTGGGCAAGTCACTTACCCCTGTTTGTCTCAGTTTCCTCATCTGTGAAATGAGCTGGAGAAGGAAATGGCAAGCCACTCCAGTATCTTTTCCAAGAAAACTCCAAATGGGATCACAAAGCATCAGAGATGACTGAAAAACAACTGAACAACCAGAGGCATAAAGGGATGTGATGAGTATAGGGAAAATTTCCCAGTGACATCTGCACAGCTGCTGCTATGGTTACCATTACAAATGTTCCAAGACACCTGGAAGAGGTTGAAAACTTGGGACCAGGGACATAAAGGGGCAAAGTAGGGATGAATTGGGGGAGATAAGGATAGATGAGGGTGTATTAGAGACATGCTTCAAAAATGGCTACCTCAAGGATGACCAATTGCAACCATTCTTCTCGCCCTTTAAGTGGCTGATTACATCACAGTCCTTGGGGTCAGACCACATGTCCTCCCTCCCCCCTTTGAAACCAGTGGCCTAGAGTGCTAGGAATGTCCCAGGACCATACAGCCATTATGTGTCATACACATCCCGGAGAAAAGAGAAGGAAACATGCCACCCTCCTTTCCATAGAGAAGTGGGGGCCTATGAGTGTGCAATGTTTGTTGCATATTCCTCCTTACTCAATTTGTTTTCTCACCCTACCTGATAGATATTCCATTCTCTTCTCTCAAGTCCTTCATAGCACTCTCTTCTCTTACCCTCTCAGCTCAGGCTCCATGAGATATTTCACTGTCCCATGAGCTCTCCCTTCTCTCCTCCTCCCCATCTCACATCCCTCAGACATCTTCACTATTATCTCCACTCCCCTTAGATGAAGAAGTGGGCCTTCTCTTTAGTTAAGGTCAACTTTTCTATCCTTCTAAATACTGGCTCCTTCTCAGATAATTACAAACATACTCATGTCTCCCCATTCTTCAAAAAACAATTTAAAAAAAATTGAGTTGAGCCACCAAAAACTAAGTCAAAATCTGGAAATTCCTGTAGCAGGAAGTCTTAATCACCTCTTCCAGGATCAAACTGAGCATGCTCACACATCATCCAAGAGTACAAGAGGGAAAAAAGTCTGACTCAAGTACAAATTTCCAATTGAAGAACTGAGGCTGGAAATGTATGAGTAGACAGAAGGAAATGTCATATATAATGAAAAAATACTATAGGCTGAGAGAAGCCATGTGGTAGACCAGAAGAGAATAACTCTACAAGTCTGATGGGACTTTCAGAGAAAAGAATGTGCAGGACACAGAAACCACAATATTATCCAAAAGAAATGAAATAAGAAATACAAAACATAATGTTAAAGTCTAGGTCTGACTGTGTCACTACTCAGTGAGCTCCAGTGCCTCCCTAATTACCTCCAGGATCAAATATAAACTCTTGTCATTTAAAGATCATTACAAGCTAGCCCCTTCCTATCTTGCCAGTCTTCTTACGTTTCTTTTACCGGCAATAACCAGCCTCCTATATAATACTCCATCTCCTTTCCCTACGCCTTTGATCTAGTCATCTCCCATTCCCAGAGTGCTCTGCTCTCATCTCTTTCTGCTTCTTAAGTTCCCTCACTTTCTGCATGAGAGTTCAAATCCTGGTCCCCCTAAATGCTACTACCTTCCCCTCTCAGACTACCTCCTATCTACTCTGTATGTATCTTACATGTACATAATTATTTACATGTGCCTCTCCCATTGATAAGCGAATTCCTTGGGGGCATGAGTCTTTATTTGTACCCCTAGAACTCAGCACAGTGGCGTGTTATTTGTCCTTCCTTCTCGAAGATGACCATTACATTAGGAAGGTGAGGCTGCGACTTGGTAAACTGTAAGCATAATAAATTTCATGATATATACTCATTTGCAACCCTTTTCATAAAAATTTTATTTACCTCCTTCCTATGAATCCAAGTCATTTATCAGATGCTGACCCAAGTCAATGACTGCTTTTTTTAAATTGTCTAGGAATTTTAAAGGAACTTACATTTTATCCATTAGATTCCTTGTGGGACCTGAAAATAAACTCAAGTACAAGATGAATCTCTGCAAAAGTAAATATCACATTCTAACCAGAAAAAATACTTTTGCCTATTAAATGTAAATGAAGCATCAATGATATAGAAACAATTCAGAGAAAAAATATGGAATCGTATCATTTATTTTATTGGAACTAAAGAGCAAAATGTTGATGCTTGGTGTACATACAGATCTGCAGGATGCTTGTAATAATTCCAAAAGATCCTAAGGGTCTATGGCTCACAGAATAGGAACTCCTAATCTTAGTCAGTGGGATAGAGTAGAAAAGGACCTGGAAAACCCAGCTCTCCTACTTAGTAGACAGTCACTTCATCTAGAGTCTGAGGGCCTGGGTTCAAATCCTACCTCTTATAATTACTACTTGGGTGACTTTAAACAACTAACTTAATATTCCACAACCTCAGTTTTCTCATCTATAAAATGAAGACGCTGGACTGGGTGACATCAAATATTCCCTCTAACTCTCTATATATGATTCTGTGATCTTTCTTGGCCTCAATTTCCTTACATACAATGAAAGGGTTGTGTTAAAATAATCTTCATGGTCCCTTCCAGCTCTAAATCTATGATAATATGGTGCTTTTAAGTTACAGGTCAAAATAATAACTTGCAACACTAAATCTTCTGAAAAGCTTTTCCTCTGGCACCTAGTAGGACACAGAGGCACAGTTATAATAAAGATGCAACAAGATTATCTTCATAAAGGTAAGTTCCATTTAATTAAAACTAAGAAACTGTAACATTTTCCAAATAAAATCTCTGTTTTTCTTTTGACTAATCTTGATCAATGTTGTTAGACTAACAGAAAGGCAGATTTACAATGAAAGTCACTTAATGAGCAAAGGAGCTAAATTCTAACACTACATACAAGACAGAGAACTCTTATTGTATGCCCTTTGATTTGTTTACTAACACAGAATTATAATGGAATAACACACTAGTCTAGTTTTTTCACTCAAAATTACTGCTCACCAAATAGTTTTTCCAAGAAATAAGATGTGGCAGTCAAGAGCAACATGGGATTTGATAATAATCTCATTTACAAAAACTCTACAGGAGTAAGATGACTGGGCGCTACAGAAAGTATGACCTCAAAGAACACTGGAAAGTCATCAGGGAGAAAATGAAGCCAGCAGAGAGCTTGCCATGAAATCCAGTTATGATAAAAGCATTTGAATATAAAGTGGAAGAAAAAGCTAGATGCAAAATGGAATAGATCTCTCTCCTTCTCTGTCTCTCTCTTTCCCCCACTTCCCTCCGCATTTGGACTACATCATCTCAATACTATTTGAAGTGGCAATGGCACTTCAGAATATGAAGTCAGACCATAAATAGTACTTTTGCTCAAAAAAGACTACCAAAAAGCCATCAGCAACTCATTTTCCTGCTTTCTCATGTCTTTAAAAACCTTTATTAAGAATGGTCTATTGAGGATATCCTCAATAAAAAAAAGTTACCTTAGGAAATGTTTTCATGGGCTATTTTCCGCATCTTTCGAGTTATACAACAGACTGAAAAGGATACAGAATGAGATGCTGAAGTATTCCCAAAATTAATTGACTTGATGGAACAAAATACAACCTTGAAAGCCCTCCTCAGCTGTTTCTTAGTTATAAGTCAAATAGTAAGACTCCACATCGGATATTAAGAAAACTTTGCTCAGTGGCCTAATTACAGAGAACAAGCAAGATACTGACGAGGGTGAGACAATCGCAGACTTTTGCTGTGGCTTTGGGAGATGCTCTGGGTAACAATCAAACAAAATAAGGAGTTTCAATAGTGCAACAGTAAAAAAGGGATTGCAAGGTTTTTCATATGATTCTACTCACAAGGGACACCATACAACATCATCTCAAATTTCCTGACTAATTCATACTGAAGGGAAACAGTTCTAACCACCTGTATGGTTAGAAAAAAGCTTAGTGGAGGAAACATAAATATTGCTCATCAATTGCTGACGAACTGTCACTAATGGACAGATAAATCCAAGAGTTTCTTCTCCCCCAACCCCATCATACTGCCATCAGTGCTTCCACCCTAAATCCCTGGAGTCAAAATCCAGGGATACAATTCTTGGAGAGATACAACCTAACAACTATGGATAGAACTGCAGTCCCTACCTCCTCAGCAGTCACAACTACCTATAACCCCAAAAAAGAAAGTTCTTCCTACCAAACATTCCTTAACAACGTCAAAAAAGGAGTTCATTTTATGCATAGAAATGACACTCAAAAAGATGCATTATCTTCTGTTTTGTGGCTGCAACCAAGGGACCATTGGCACTTTCCATCAGACTTGTAGGCAAAACTTCCTATATATGTCTCCCCTTATTAAAACGTGTTTATATGTATATATATATATATATATGTGTGTGTATATACATACATATATACACACATACGTATATACATATTTTATATGTATATATGTGCAGACACATATACATATATATAAAACAATTTTGCAATAATATTCATAAAGAAAAACTTACCAGACTTACAGAAATAATTTAAATCAACAACAGTAATGGACTTTACCACTTCATTATCAATGATGATAAATAAATTAACCTGGTAGTTCTATTTGGCTATTTAACTACTTATTATGTTCCAAGTTTGTATTGCTTTGTACCTAGTGATACAATTTAGTATGTAGATAATTACTTTTAAGTTTCCCACTGAAGAGAGAAAAGAGGGCATTTAAAATATAGTATTTATTCAAATCTGACAGTAAATAAAGACATTAAAAATTAAGGAAAAACAAGTTCTAGTTAAATACCCTCTTTTCTCTCTGTAAAATGGGAGAGGGATAATAATAGCAGATACCTCAGAAAATGAGGATTGAGTAAGATTTTATATATATATATATATATATATATATATATATATATGTATATGTGTGTGCATGTATAGTACTTTGTAAATTTTAAGTAGCCATATAAATGCTAGCTGCTAGTTATTAATTTCTTCAAGTACAGAATGAAGGGGTTATACTAGATGACCTCTCAGAGCACTTCTTGCTTCGGCAAACTATGAATCTAAAATTCAATATGACAGGAGATGCTATTTAAAGCAGTATTTCTACAAAAATGACAACGTACATGTAAAAATAAAGATCTAGGGGCACTTGGTGACACAGTGGATAGAACACCAGCTCAGGAGTCAGGAGGACCTGAGTTCAAATCCAGCCTCAGACACTTACTAGTTGTGTGACCCTAGACAAATCATTCAATGTCAATTGCCTCTCCACCACCAACCCTACCCCTCCAAACAAATCTAAGCACAAATCTTCTGGGGCACTCCTATTTCAAAAAAATAATTTAAGTGATTAGAGTAACTGGGCAAATTCCATACATTTCCCAGTCCACGCCCAGGTCTCCATAATTAAGTTCCAACTCCAACAATGCTTTGAGGTCAGTTTTAATCACTTTTATCTACAGATAAGGATGATATCTGAGGATGGCATGCTAAGTATTCTACCTATTAGTGCTCACAGAAGGAATCCTGAATTTGTCCTGTCATCAGATTAAAGAAATTTTTGATAGTAATTTAGTTTTCTTCCCCACCACCAGTCCAACAAAAGTAGCACTACTGGTCCACAAGGCTCAGCCACCATAGAAGCATGTCTTGGTCAGGGTCAGGGTCGCCAGACACTCCTCTCAGGTCTTCCCCTAAGTGGAAGCAGTGACACCACCCAATAACTGATAACCAGAACCATGTTGTCTGCTGTTACAGAAGCAACAAACACTGTCTCTGCCCCCTCTGCTTCCAGGGGGATTCAAGTGACATGGGTTTGGAAGAGCTGAAAAAAGGGAGAAGACCAGAAAAAGAAGGAGCTATAACAGAGAAAGTTGGGTAAAGCCCCAGTTGAAGTAGATAAGGAAGAAAAGTTGCCAGTCTTCATGATACAGAGATCCACAAAAAAGACCCACACGAAAGCAACAAGAAACCCCAACCTGAGAAACAAGAAGAGTACAATTCATAAGGAGAATGGTGTAAGAGGGCGAAAAGGAGAATGGTGTAAGAGGGCGAAAAGGAGAATGATGTGACTATGAAACACTGCAGAGGAGCAACAGATGAATATGTCCAACCTCAGCTTGTTTGATTATGACGGAAGAACGTATGAAGATTGTGGAAGAATGTGCTAAAGTTGATCTGGCTTACCATCTGAAAGTTCAAACTACAGGAAGAACTAGCCTCAGGAAAGTTAATGGAACAACTGAATTCACCAAAACATCGTTGGGGAGAACCAAATCCTCAGAGGCAAAGACACCATAACAGTATTTGAGAAGACATTACTAAATATTTGTGAAATTTAGATCCCAAAGCTGCCTACTAGGATCCAAAAGCAAAAGCAATCAGAGATAATCCTTATACCAATGCAGAAAGGAATTCTGATTAAGTACAGAAGACAATTTCGTTACACTGGAGATATAATTTTAATTGCAAAGACACAGTTGTTTGCCTGGGAGACTTATGACAAAGGATCTGATGTGCATCTTCAAGAAGAACTAACAAAACTGGATACATATTATATATAAATTATTTAAATATAAATTTAAGCATAAATTATTTAAAGTCAAGATAGAAGATTTCAAAAAACAGAAAGAAAGCATGCTAAGAAGTATGGAGGTCAAAAATACCTGGATACACTCCCTCCTTCCCTTCCCCCCAATTCTGTCAGTTCAAACAGAAGACCATGTGAAATATTCAAGACAAGAGCAAGCTTTCACCTGCTCTTAAGTATGAGGAGGATGTTGGAATCAACAATTATACACATATGTAAATTGGAAAGAACGTAGATGGGAGTACAAATGCTGTCACTCCTTTGTCAAGTTTTCTTAAAAGAAGGTGGGAAGGAGATTATGCTAATGTGGATGAATATATTCCTGATGATGCTGTGAGAGAAGAGCAAATGAGCAGATGAAAAACTCTAATGGAACTTCCCCCAGAGAAAGAGAAAAGAGAAAAAGAAACATAGGAAGAGTAGTTTAGACAGTGGGGGTGAAGAAAAAAGAAACATGAAAAATGCATTTAATGCTAACAGGTCCGCCTCCTCTATGAAAAGGAGATCATGCAGTGAGAAGAGAGAAAGAGGTCCTACAATTGTATATATGACACCCAAGAGCCTACAGAAGAGGAAATAGAGGCATACAGAATGAAACACCAGAGGCCAGACTGATCCCATGACTTCTTTTCTTGAGCAGCAAAGACATGACTTGGAAGGACATACAGGACACCCAACTTATATATATTCTTTTTAATCTCTTGCTAAACAGAGATGGAAAAATCTTCATTTGTTTTTCTTGTTGTCTGTCTTTTAAATAAGTCTCTGGAACTCTCTCATTAAAAAAAAAGTAGAGCTACTAAATTTTTTTTTGGCCCAGTAATGACAACAGCCTCAGCAATAAACTATATATGACAGTAAATTCACACAAGTGCAAGTTTTACTTAGATTTTGATTTGATAAAATTATGCTTGGTTAATTCTGATAGTATGTTTGACCCAACAGACAATTTTTACCAAAACAAAAATTATTAGAATAAACCTTAAAGAAACCTTTAAGAAACCTGTTTCTTAAAAGAAACAAAACCAAAAAAAATCATTTAAATGATTTTGCTATACTTTTGAGCTATGTTATATCTTCTATTCAACTGTGATTACTCCAATTAGCCTGTAAAATGAGCAAGATGCAAGGTTTTCCTCTTTTTCTGCAGATGTCACTTTGAGCAACTTTTTCCCTCTCCTGTTCCTCATTGCATAGCCATCATTCCTGTTACCTCCATGCTCCTAGGGGCTCTAGCACACCCCTATCTTACTGCTGTTAGGAAGGGAGGCTGCTAAAGGGGGCACAACAGACTAAGTATGTGAAGGTCAACAATTCATTCCACAAGCCCTATATGCCACAAATTTTATTTGGTGAAAAGTATACAAAGATAAGAGTAGCAGGGAGCCGTTGGAGTTTGTTGAGAAGAGGGGGAATGACAGGATCAATCTATCAATTAATAAACATTA
Organism: Notamacropus eugenii; assembly: GCF_028372415.1. Taxonomy (NCBI): domain Eukaryota; kingdom Metazoa; phylum Chordata; class Mammalia; order Diprotodontia; family Macropodidae; genus Notamacropus; species Notamacropus eugenii. Next base: position 401,958,612 of record NC_092874.1, read on the forward strand.
ATTAAGCACCTACTATGTGCCAGAACTGTTCTAATCTCTAAGAATACAAAAAGAAGCAAAAGATAGTCTCTGCTCTCAAGAAGCTCACAATCTATTGGATCAGACCATCATCACCAGGCCCAAAGCAAACGCTTAACAAATGGCTGCTGATTGATTTCCAGTTCTAAATCTATTGTTATCTTTATCATTAGTAACCCCATCAATGGGGGTAATTCCTTTCATCAGTATAGATCACAACTTTATGCTTACTCATCCTGTATATTCAGAAGTTCTTCTCTAGGTGTTATTATATATCCCAGTTAGTAATGAAACACTACTTACCCCACCATATTATTGCTTGCTCTTTGCATGGCAACAGCCCTCCCATACAATACTCCTTGAAGGCAGCTCAACCCAGGAATGATATCACACCCTGCTTGAACTTACAACACAAGCCTATGCTTTGGTTCACCTGGTACTTGGATTCTAAGGTTCTACTGGTTAGAGATCATAACCATACAGTCTTTTTAAACATAAACTTGGGATCAATGGAAGTACTACCCGGTTTTTTCAATGTTATCCAGCCAATCCTCTTTTCATTCACTCTGGGCCCAATGCATGGCTCCCATGTATGAGGTTCCCATTCCAAATGCGTACTGACACAGTGCCTGACAACAGACTTCCAACACAACTGCATACCTACTACTCACAATCGCATAATGAGAAGAGGCGTTTTTCATCCATTTTGGTTTTCCTATATGAACTCATCTCTTTTGAGCACATTTACTAGATAAGTTCTTTGAGAAAAGAGCTCAAAGGTTAAATTTTTGGACTCCTCTCACTTCTCAGCACAGTACTTATGGCACATACCTAATCAACGATTATTTGGGATTGAATTTGAAATACAAATAAATTGGTTAGCACTATATTCAAATTCAGAACCCTCCCCCTCCAAACTCTGTTTCTTTAATCGAGTTTAAAGCTGGAATGCATACTTTAGTTAACAATATTCTTAAGGCAGGCCTGTACAACATACAGTGGACTTGAGGCCCACCAAAAGGTTTCAGGTGGCCCAAGAAAACTGTAGAGGATGTAAAAGAAAGTAAAGATGTAACGAGTGCTTTGTCTGTGCCTCACTTAACCCGCCTTCATTAGCAGGCCCATCACCTAACTTGGTTGGTGGATTACCACTACACACGCTCCTGTTTTTCACGTGAGCCACAGCAACCAACCATCATCAATCTGTCTCTAGCATGAGAGGAGCAAAAGTTGTGTTCGCTGTGTTTTTAGTCATTACTAAATGTAAACAGGATCTGAAAAATGTATTAAAACTTGTACCACTTAGCAAAGTAATTGTTTTAACATTAATGTGATTCCATGATAAATAAAAATCTTAAGTAATAAGCATAATTAACTGATAGCAATTGAAATTTTCCCTTCTTAATATGGTTTATTTGTAAAATAGTTTAATCATTAATTTTACCATTACTTAGAAAGTGAGCCATTAAAAACCTATTTGTGGCCTGAAGAAGTTTAGTCTGTTTTAATTTTGGCCCCTACCTACTGACAAGTTGTGCAGGTCTGTCTTAATGTAACAATACAAATGTGGTTCTTCTGTTCAAAAGCACCATTCCTTTAACCAAAAGTTTGATGAGTGCCCCATTCATGCCCCAAATCCCTTGAAGCTATGATCTACAACCTGGCATTATAAAAATGTGTCCAATCAGTTCAAATGACACAACTCTGATCCTTCCTGAAGAGTAACAAAAGTGACCAAATTTATCACTTGTGACACAGATGCTATGCAAACTAAAATTAAAAGAAAGCTAGGCTTTCTGCCCTCAGCCACAAAAAGCTACAAAGGCAGAAAAAAATTTAGTGAGAAAACAAGTCAGAGTACCAAAGTACCAAAGTACCAAAGCAAGAGATTTTTAAAATCTACTGAAAAAGTTTTTTTAATTGTAGAGTAGAAGCAGCACTGAACTAAGTCAGAAGAACTAGGTTTTCTATCTACTGCTGTCAAGCTATTTGCTAATGATCTAGCTGGGTGACCTTGGCCACTGTTTTGCCCTTGACCACCTGACTTCCATGCCTTACTTTGCTCTTATGGAAAAAAATTGCAATAAAGCATTTTTACTGCCTAAGTTCTCCCAGTCTTGTGTTATAGATTCCTAAAACTGTGGCCTGAAATCCTTTGGCATAGCATTCTGAAAACTGACCAGTTCTACATATGATAGGAAAATTGACATACTATCATACACACCAGAGCAACCCATTTTCAAAAGAACAATGAATACAGACTGGCCTTGGAGTTGACTAGTGGCTTTCAATTTTCTTGTTACTCTTACAGTCTGCATGCCATTTCTTTATCACATAACCACTTTGTCTCTTCTTCCCTAACTAGTATACCTGAATCTAGGATTAGAAAGGAAGCTATGGGGGGGATGCAGATGAGCGCTTAGAGAAGGGTGGGGGACCTGTGCCCTTGAGGCCTCAAGTTCCACCCCTTTAACTGAATCCAAACTTCACAGAACAACTTGTCTCTCTCTTTTTTTATGTCTTTTCTATTTTACCCAATACATCAAGCTATGTGACAACAAGAAAGTCTCAACCTTTCAGCAGCCCAGGAAATTGACTAAGATGCTAGGTTACATGTTAGTGGCTGCTCCTCACTGATATAAGGAGTATCCATACCAGGAATTCCCTGCATGATGAAATTACCAGTCTACAGAGGAGATAACTAAAGGAACGAAGTTCTGCCAGAACTGGGAGGGTATGAGATCAAAGGTGAATGATGTTGTCTTAGTTACTTTTATGGGATCTCTTCAATGAAAAGATGGAGAGTAGTGAAGGCTTTGATAGTGATAAAATCTGAAGAATGGTGGAGGGGAGACAATTAAATGGCTTACTCTTTAGAGCTCTAGATTTGGAAAGTAAAAATCTCACTCTGTATCTGTACATGTCCCTCTCTGAGTGTGTCTCTCTGTGTCTGTCTTTTTCTGATTGTGTGTATATATTTGTATGTCTGTCTGTGTCCATTTCCATTTCTTTTTTTTTCTTTTTATAAAGGACTACTAAGTCAAATGTCCTTTGCTGCCTCAGATTCCTTGACCTCCCATCCTTCTTGACCCATCTCTTAAGCTTTGAAGCAGACTACATCCCACTACTAGATGCTCTTTCTTCCCTTGTCTCCTAAGAGAACATCCTGGTTGTTCCCCGGCCTCCTTGCCTCCAGTCTTTCTCCTCTAGTTTCTCAAACTATCCCTTTGTCTATCTCCTTACTCCAAGTCTTCCTTCTGACTCCTTAATGTTTCCAAGCTGAAAGAGGTTAGAAGCAGCTGGTGGGGCAGCAGCTAGACCACTGTGGTTAGGGTCACAAAGACCTGATTCAAATCCCACCTCAGACAGTTGCTAGCTGTGTGACCTGGCCAAGTCACTTCTATCTGTCTCAAGTTCCGTGAATGCAGCATGGCAATAATAATAGCACCTACCTCCCAGGACTGTAGTGAGGATCAAATGAGATATTTGTAAAGTCCCTGAGGCATGTAGTGGATTTTTAATGAATGTCTGTTTCCTTCCACTTTTCCCAAGCAATATCCTTTGCCTTCTTCTGTATACCTTATCTTTTTTTATACTCACACCATCAACTGTCATCCCTGCACAGATGATTCCCAAACCTAGATCTCTAGCCCTGACCTCTGAGCACTAGACTTTCTCCATGGAGTAGACAGCTAGCTAAGTTATCAATCATCAGAACTGAATGTAGGGAAGAATGACTGACGTCAAGAAAGGGCAAGTAAAGATCTGGAACAATAACTGTGGTAAATGAGGAGAGGAATCAAATAAAATTAGAGTGAATGAATGACTACATGGCAGCTGGGGGTGGGGAGGAGGTTATCAACCATACGTTCATTAGGAGTGGGTGAAATGAGCTAGACTTTACAACTTTCTCCAGCAAAACTCAGCAAATCAAGAGAAACCTAATAGTACAGGTGCCTCAGAGTTCACAGATCAAGAGCGGGAGGAGATCAGAGTGCAAAGTACTAAAAGGCAGTAGAATTAGTGAAATACAGAGGTTACAAACGATGGAGTTAAGACTATATAAGAGGTCAAGTTAAAAACACTGAGCAGAAGATACAGATGGAGAGCTGAGAGGAGGGTCAGGGGACTGAAGGGTAAAGAAGGGTCAAGATTAAAGGTTATTAATGACAATAAGAACAAAAATAATAGCTAGCATTTCTATATTGCTTTAAAGTTTACAACATAATTTTTATACATTATCTCATTGGATCTTAACCACAACACTGTGAGGTCGGTGCTATTATTCCCATTTTACAGATAAGGAAACTGAGGCACAGAAAGGTTAACTGACTTGCCCACGAAGCAGAATTTTAACTCAGATCTTGATTCCAAGTTCGCAAGTAGTAGGATGAATTCATTGCAAATACTTATTAATGCCTACCATGCTCCACTTTATTCACCATTTGACCTTCAATTTCATTCTAGCCAACCACCCTACCACGCAGGGGAAACCTCTACTCTGAGGACCCATCTTCTGACTGATAAAACCACTATGTCTGGGAAGGTCTAAAGCAATAAATCTTGTAAATATTTAAATACTCAATGGCTTACAAAACAAACCCCTTTCCTAGTCTACCTGATACTAATACTATTCTTAAAGTACACTCAGGCTTCAAGGACTTTCCCATCTGAAACAGCAGAGAGTGTTTTCATTCCATTTACCAGAAAAAGGCTAGAACAAAGACAAACCTTTGCCACTACACAGCCCTATCTGCCCTTTTTAGGGCAGTGGTCCTTGAATAAGGAGAGGGAAGACAGTGGTTTGATACCTATCCCCCCCCCCCAACAGTATGTATGATCAACCAATGAGAATGTAGAAAGACAGGAAAACACCCCAATATCCCACACAGGCTCCAACATAACCACACCATCCCTGTGATAAAGTAGAAAGGAGTACTTGAGGCAGATGGAGCAAACAGGATAGGGAATGTGAGATATGAAATGAGATGCAGGCTGTGACCAGCCAGAAAAGTGACCAAAGAAGACTATGCAAGGAAGCCCCCCAACCTTGCACTCACCTGTGTGCTTTCACAAAGCATCCCAATTATCTAACATTCCAGAACAACTCCTTCCCTCCCTTTTTCTATTTTCTTTGCTTATCTCTACGGACCATGTGACATCCCAGAGCAATGTCCTTCTTCACCCTGTCTTTATCTGAATGACAGAGGCACCTCCGGGACTACCTGATATTCCAGAGCTGTGCTTGCTTGTCCTCCCATTCTCTTGTTCTCCTTCCCCCATTCCATAAAATTGTATTTAAACCAGATCTTATTTAACCTGGCTAACTGTGGAGGAAGCAGGGCCTGCTGACGCTCTATCTCTTTCACTGGGAGCAGAGCATATTGGGGCCCTGTCTCTCTCATGTGGAGTACGGCCTACTCTGTCTCTTCTACAGGGAAGCAAGGCCCACTTCAGTACATCACCCCAGTAAATGCCTGTCTTTAACTTGGAGAACTGTCCAAGTGAATATCTTTCAGTACACTAGAACCCACACATCTTCACTCCATCATTTCTGGTGGTACCCCTTCTAGCTGCACACTCTGAACCAATCAACCATAAATACTCCTTCATTCAGCTTCCTCCTACCACTGACCTTCCAAGGTTGCAGGGTAGGCCTCTGAACTAACTCTGAACCAGAAAAAGGGAGCAGCTTCAAAAGGCAAAATTCCCCAGGGCTTCCTCATCCTGCCTTCCATCACACATCCCCAGTCCCACCTCCACCCCCCATCAATCCTGTCTACAGGATGCACTACTCAAAGGGGAACCCTGTAGTACAGTTCAATGACTGGAACCCTCCCTCTCCCACCACTCACCCCCATAGACATCTTCTGCCTACGACAAGGATGTGGAGGCATGGATGGGTTGTGATTACATTAACTTTCCATTAGATCATAAGTTCCGTGAGGGCAGGTATTGTCTTTTGCTTCTTTTTGTATCACCAGTGCTTAGCAAAGTCACTGGAACATAATAGATGTTTAATAAATGTTTACTGATTTCCTCTCAAATTGATACTCCTCTTCCAAATTTCCCTGTTTTTACTGAGAATACTACTGTCAGTCCTCCCACAGAGGTCTGCAAACTCAGCACTACCTTCAACTCATTTTCTCCCTTTCCCAAACTCCATCTATCCTACTATTTACCAAGCCATGTCGTTTCTACTTCCAAAACATTTCTAGCATAGATCCCCTTCTCTTCATTTACACAGCCACCACTCCAGTTCAGTCTCCCATCACCTTTGTGAACAATTTCAGTTGTTTCAGTCATATCTAACTCTTGGTGATGCCATTTAGGGTTCTCTTGGAAGAGATACTGAAGTGGTTTGCCATTTCCTTCTCCAGCTCATTTTATAGATGAGGAAACTGAGGCAAAGAGAGTTAAGATGAGTTTTCCTGGGCTTCCCAGACCAATGCTCTATTTTGCTACCTAGCCCCTCCCCCCACTGGAATATCCTTCCTCCAGTTTCTCCCCCCTCCTATCCACCCACACCTTTCTCAGTGATTTTCCAAAAAGCTAAGTCTAACTATGTCCTTCTTCTATGCAATAAATTCTATTATTTTCTTATTGAGTCTAGGATCAAATATTATTTCATTTTTTAAAAAATTTCTTATAAATAATATACACATATTAACGTTTGTGCTCAAAAAATTTTTCTGACAGGAGTGCAAGATCAAAAAAGTCCAAAGTTAACTGTTTTAGAGAATGACAGCAACTCAGAGTTAAAAACGGTTCTCACAGGTCACCTGTTCCAACCAAAAGAGTGAATCTCTACCAACATTTCTATTAAGTGGTCAGCCAGCCTCCACCTAAAGACCTTTACAGTTAGATAGTTAAGGAGTGAGGGTAAAATAATCAGGACACTCCTGATCAATTGATTTCCTCCCCAGTCCAATTAATGAAAGGTAAGGGGTAGGTAATAGAAATAAAAGTATTAAGATTTTTCACTTTAAGTGCAAGAAGTGTCTACTTTTATGAGTGTCTACTTTTTTTAAGCCTCTTTATGAGGGTCAAGGTAAACCTGATAGAATTAGAGGGTAGCTTTAGCCTTGACCACACTTCTGATGTCCCTTTACCTTAAAAACTGGGACATTCTAGAAATAGGCAGAAGCAAAGGGCTACTTTGTGTGAACACTGGCAGTCAGAAAGAGAGCTGGTTATATAAACACCCAATCTTTAAGGGAAAATTCTCACCTGAGGGTGGGGGAGAGTAGGATTTCTCTCTCTCCTCCACTCCCCCTGCCCCATCTGTCACAATGTCGAGTAGCAGAGCTATTCCTCCAGTAGGAGAGCTCAGTCTGTTCCAGTGGTCAATGCAGGAGATCAAAAGAGCTTTGTGAGTCAAACTGACTCTGGCCTTTGGGAGTAGAGAGGAGAAAAACAATAGCACAGGCAGCGTGACCTGCCCAGTAGTGGCACTCTACCCTGGAGGAAGAATGAGAACCACCATAAGAAGGGGAAAGAGAGAAAAGAAACTGGGAAGATGGCAGAGGTCAGAAAATTCCAAGCTCTCAAGATTTTCCTCCACAAAACAGATAAAATAGTACCTCAGGGCAAACAGAGAGCACTAGAAATAAATACTAAAAGAGGCAGAACTGGGGTCCTCCAGGAACAACTGGAGATCTGATGAAAAATTCCTGGATGAGGTTTGGTCCACGAGAAAAGTAAACACCTCCAGGATAGGACCATTTAAACAACATGCAGCAAGCCTGGGGTTAGCTGGGTTGGAAGGCTGCCTCGGTCCCAGACACAGGAACATTTACTCTGGTGCAGTGGGGGAAGATGAGTATGTGAGCCAGGGAAGATCAAGGGAACCTCTGCTGACAAGGAACACCAGACCCAGCTGTGCTGTGGAGAACTGGCAAGCGAGAAAGAACCAGCACACACCCAGTGAGAGCAGAAGCAGTGGGGGTGGGGATTACTGCTGGCTGTGGGCACTTAAACAGGAAGCTAGAGGTTTGGGTTGGGTTTGGTTTGGGTCAGAGAGAAGAAAAGGAGGATCTAAGGCCCAAGGCACCATTCCCCATATCCCAGGTGATAGCAAAAAAATTAAGCTCTTACCAAAAAAAAAAAAAAAGCACAGGCAAAAGAGAAAGAATGGGAATGAAGAAGACTGGGGTTTGTCTTCAGAGGAAGATATGGAAGCAAAGAAATCCTCTTCTTCCCCAAAGAATAATGTCAAATGGTCACCTGCCCCAAAAAAGAATTCATAGAAGAACTTTAAAAAGACTTTAAAAATCAAATGAGATTGAGGAAAAACTAAAATAAAAAAAATAAGAACACCACAAGAAAAACAAGATTATGAAAAGAGAGTCAACCAATTAGAAAAGGAAATCTGGAATCTTAAGAAAATGGCTTCTTGAAAATCAGAATTAGGCAAGGGGAAACCAATGAAGTCATAAGAGACCTAGAATTAACTAAACAAAATATAAAGAATGAAAAATACAAAAGAATGTGTAACATCTCATAAGAACAACTGCTTTGGAGAACAGATCAAGAAGAGAAAACTTAAGAATAATTGGATTACCTGAAAGCTACGATTAAAAAAAATATATATTGATACAATAATACAAGAAATAAATAAAGAAAATTGTCCTGAAGCATTAGAACAAGAGGGGAAAGTAGAAATAGAAAAAAATCTACCAATCACAACCTGAAAGAGATCCTACAAGGAAAACCCACAGGAATATTATAGTCAAATTCCAAAACCTCCAGCTCAAGGATAAAATATTATAAGGAATAAGAAAAAAAAAGCAATTTACATTTGGTGGCACCACAATTAGAATCACACAAGACCTAGCAGTGGCAACACTAAAAAACCACAGAACTTGAACACTATATACCGAAGGGCAAAAGAACTGGGCTTCTGGCCAGAAATCCCAAACCCAGCAAAGCTAAGCACAATTGTGAATGGGAAAAAAAATGGATATTTAATGAATTGTCAGACTTTCAGGATGTTATTAAAAAAACAAATCTGAATTTAACAGAAGATTTGATGTATAAGGGCCAAGATAAGATATATACCAAAGACTAGTTACAAGGGACTCAACAAGGACAGCTCACTTTTTATGTATGTCTAAGATTGTTATTAGTAATTGAATAGTTCACAAGAAAGATTAGGGTAGACACGAGCATATGACTTCAAAAAGTAAAACCATTCAGGAAGAGCAAAAAGAGTAATTTATCTCATACAAATGAGGTACGAGAGGAAGAACCAATACAGAAGAATCAGATGGGGGGAGGAGGGCTGGTATTTCTGGAAACCTACTTTCATCAGGAATCTGTTTGAGGGAACAATATATACATATGTGTGTGTGTGTGTATTATATATATATGTATGTATGTATGTATGTATGTATGTATGTATAAAAATCTTCCAAATTTAGAAAAAAATAAAACACCAAGGAGATGGTGGGGAGAGAGGATAAGGGAGGATTCTTTAGAATAGGGAATAGGTTGAAAGAGGATATTGCAGGGTGTTTAGATTAATGGGAATGGGAGGATAAGGGAGGGATCATTGGAAGGGGGGGTAGGTTAAGTAATAGGAGAACAAGATAGTGGGCAGAAGTAAAGTAGAGGAGTCAGGAGGGATAAGAAATACATACAAACATAAAAAAACAAAGATTAGGAATATAATCTCTTAGGGAAAGTATATGTTTGTATATGTATATGTGTGTGTACATATCAATATACATAATATCCATACTTAATTGTAGCCTGGGGGGAAAAGAGGGAGGAAGGAGGAAAAAAAGAACACAGTAAAAAATGTACAGCAGAGAACAAAAGAAGGAAGCAAAGAAAAGATGGATAGCTTTTAACACAACATGCAGCATTTAATAGAGAGGCTTTCTTGAAATGTAAATTTACTGCTGTATATTTAGAATCCTCTCTCACATTCCATACACGTTTTTCTTTTCTTATTTTATATGTAAGCTTTAATATTTAAGTTTATAACATGTTTTTCTTTTCTCATTATTTATTTAAGTTTTAGTATTCAAGTCTAAAATGTAAAAAAAAAGAAGGGAATGGAGAAAGCAGCATCTGGTCCTTGAATGGTAGAGATGTGAGTTATCTTGGCCAAATGTATTCCATAACTATGTGCCACCCTACAAGGGTATTCTATGTGTGTGCCTGCAACGAGTTTTATAAGGGGTCAGAGCTTTGAATTTATGTCTTAGCTTCATTGTTCTTGGTTCTGTGCTGTGAAATTGGAGGACATCTCCTTCCTCTTCTACACAGGGATCTTTAAAGTAATTTTAAGGTCACTTACTACATCCTTCCAATGGTCTCCCACAGGTTAAACAAACACCCTAAGAGTTTACAACTGATTTGAAAGGACCCACTCAATATGTGAGGAGTAATGGATTTGGAGTCAGAAAGAAATAAGTTCAAATTCTACCTCAGACACTTACTAGGCTTCGAGTTAGTCCAGAGCTGCTGGGCATGAGCCTGGAGATGGAAAGACCTGAGATCAAATCTGGCCTCAGACACCTAGGCACTTAACCTCTGCTGTCTCAGGTTCCTCAATTATACATGGGATATTAATAGCATATACCTCATAGGGTCACTGTGAGGATCAAATGAGATACTACTGAATATGCAAACGCTTTTCAAACTTTTAAAAGTGCTTAGCATTTATTACTATATTTGGGTGATTTTGCAGGTAACACAGAGCTAAAGCCTCTCAGGCAAAGCTTTTCATCAACATCTCTTACTTTGCGTGTAGGGACTCCCATTTTCTGTGCTGTTGACCCAGAGGTCTGGCACAACACTTCAGTGGTGGTTGATGCCATATCTCCTCCTTTGGTTGAAATTTACCTATTCACCTTCTCCAGGCAAGTTTCTGTCACCTCTCAGATATTATTTTTAAAAACACTTTACAGTAGCCTCGAAGACACAAGGGCCCACTTCTCCGTGCCTAGCCCAAGGAATGCCTAATAGGTTATTACAACAAATCAGATGAGGAGAGAACTCTAAAGCACGGCAGGCTGTTAGCAGAAGAAAACAAAGCTGGGAGCTTTGCAAGGCCCTGTAAAATGTTCCACATTTTAGTTAGTGAGTCAACTGTCCCACTTATGTGCAGGCCATCCCTCCTAAGGAGTACGCAGCATCATTTGGAAAACCACAAAAGGGATAACTTTTGATAGTAATACCAGCATCAATTGCTGAGGTCATGGAAGGAAAGAAGTTGCCATGAATCCAGGACAGATATTCTTTAAAGGGTTCCTCTCGAGCGGATGTAAATGAATAAATCTGCTACGAGGCCTGGTGGTCTGGCAGAGACTACTTCTTTGCCATCCAAAGGATACACACAATGCCCTTGGGATACTTGGCCCAGCTTTAAATAGCTCCAGAATGAGTCTAGCTTTAAACATGCAAATTGGCTTGTCTGTTTATCCTTTCACTCTTAAGTATTTCCTTTTTATTACCTTTTTAATACTATGGACCACTGGTTGCAGAAGGACTGAAAGTACAGTTTATACATAGTGTAGGAAGTTATTTCAAATTGAGGAGGATATCCGGTTACTAAAAAGGGTCCATAAACAAAAACCCTCGCCTATTTCTAACAGTATGAAAAGAAAACTTCTTGGTGCTTACCTTCTCAAGAAAAGCTAACTACTTCCTCAAGTGGAAGTTTGAGTATCCCCAAAGCTAAGAGTCTACAGTTTTAAGAGCCTACAGTTTACATAGAAAAGTAGCCTACAACAGCTGGATTCAAGCCCTGCTTCTGACTCCACCAGCAAAAAAGAAACCACTTGACCTTTCAGGGCCTCGTCATCTCTCCAAGGCAGTAAACTGCAGGGGCATCAGCAATCTGCAGAAGTGGTGGAAGTCTCCATACTAGGAGTTCCCTAGAAAATGAAATCAAAGATCCTGATCCTTTCCCCACGTGCCCCCCCGCCCAAAGTTTTAATATTTTAATTCACAAGAGGTAGATTCTCCCTGCAATGTCACAGTATGTATTTCCATTAAGGAATTAAGGCCTTTCACCAGGGGATAACAAGAATTCCTCAGGAAGAAACAAAAATAAGAACAAAAACCCAGTTTTCACAAACCAACCTCAAAAAATTTAGTTATCCCTATAGATTGTTTGGGCAGCTAGGAGACACCGTGAGCCTTGGAATAAGAAGGACCTAAGTTCAAATCTAGCCTTAGACACTAGCTGTGTCACACTGGGCAAGTCACTACACCCTGTTTGCCTGTTTCCCCATCTTGTAAAATGAGCTAGAGAGGGAAATAGCAAAGCACTCCTGTATCTTGGCCAAGAAAACTCCAAGCAGCATCACAAAGAGTCAGACATGACTGAAATGACTGAACAACGACTCTAACAAGATTTACATAAAGTTACATTAAAAAAGTTAAAACAAAAAATATTAGATCATTGCTACTCCTTTATACACGGAATTCATGCTGCTGAAAATATTTTCCTTTTTTTAATACTTAAATATTTATTTGTATGAATCAGTGTATGCTAAAACAAAGTAACAGGTACAGTTTCGTTGATGTTGTTGGAATGTGAGGATTTTTCTGAAGAGAGGTAGGGAAAATATTTGCAGCCAAAGCTGGAAAAGTATAAGCACAAATGAAGTTTTGTAGCTTCAGCAAACACAGCAATGGTACAACAAGTATTTTTAGACCTGGCTCCTTGGACAGTCCCACTCAACTTTTTATATAATTGTTTTTCCTAACTGGTGTCAAAGATATCGTAGTTAACAACAGAGAGACCAAATAATCTCATTGAGATATCTAAAGAACTCTTCTCTAGGACACACACGTTATTACAAAAAAGCTTATGGGAACAAAGAATTATTTGGTCTGTGTGTGTATGCGTGTGTGAGTGTGTGCGTGTGTGTATTAGGGGTGTGGGGAAGGGGACTTAAGCAACTGTTAGATGCCAGCAATAATGCAATCTGTCCATTTAATGAGCATTGTACACAACATACAGACTCCATCTGTGAGTCACACGCTGCCCCTGATCTCGTCCATCTGATTCTACAGATGAGTAAACACTAGCAGTAAACTAAGAATAAGACCAAGGTTTTGTGTTCCTTCATATTTTGCTTTATGTGGCTGAACCCCTAAATCTACCAAAGCTTGTAAAAAAAAGTTATCCCAAGCTAAGAAATGAACTACGCAAAAAGGTTAGAGAAACTCATTTCAAATGTGGATAAACCTTTAGTTTCACTGAATTTATTACGAATATGAAAATCAAGCACAATGAAGCCATAAATGACCAGAACCACAAACCAGAAAGGGGAAATGATTTTTAAAACTTGTTCATGCAGATAAATTTATGCTGAAGGAATATTTTCATCTTTTTAACAGAGAATGAAATAGGGCTAAAAGCATCTCTCCTTTTATTTTTTAAAAAAAGTCTTTCCTAAAGAGGGCATTAAGTAAAAAAAAAAAAAAGAATACAGAATACAATTTATTAATGCCTTTGTCTATTTTCAGTTTTTGTAGGACTCTCAAACCTAGTATAAGGCTTCTCCAATCCACATGGTTTCACAATTACATCATTATGACAGTACAACACATAATACAGTATATATTATTATAACTATGTCCTGCTCCAATGCTTCACTGTGCCATGGAAGGGACTCAAGTCTACATCAGTAAAGCACAAATTCTGCAAGTTCAACCATTCCAGAAAGATGTGGAATACAGTCCTATCAAACAGCCTATGCTTGTTACTGTTTTTTAATATTTAGTACCAAAGTTAAGAATGGATACTGCTCGTGGGGGAAAAAAACAGGCTTTGAAATTTATATATTTCTATGTTCTGTGTATAGCCTTTAACCCAATAAAACCACCATTAGCTCTAGATCCCAGAGAAATCTGAAAAAAAAGGAAAAAGGAATTTTCAAAAGGACCTTTTTTTGGTACAAAAATATTTATAGCAGCTCTTTTTGTAGTAGCAAAGAATTAGAAATTGAGGGGATGTCCATCAGTTGGGGAATCACTAGAACAGCAGCAATATATGATTGTGATGGAATACTACTGTACTATACTATACTCTACTATACTCTACTCTACTATACTATACTATACTATACTATGCCATGCCGTGCTATACTATGCTAATACTGTAAGAAATGATGGCGGATGCTTTTGGAAAAAGCTAGAGTTACATGAAGTGATACAAACTGAAATGAAGCAGAACCAGGAGAACATTGTATGCAGTAACAGCAATATTATACAATAATCAACTAAAAATGACTTTTTTTGGTTTTGGGGGGGTTGTTTTCTTTCACAACATAAGTAATAGGCAACTATGTTTTACATGACTGCACATGTACGATCTATATCAAATTACTTGCCTTTTCAATGCGGGGGAGAGAGAATTTGGAATTCAAAATTTTAAAAAGCAAATGTTAAAGTTGTTTTTACAAATAATTGGAAAAATATTTTTGAAAAAACAAAAAAATATATATTTTAAAATCCACCCTCTTGAAAATTTAGCCAATCATTCTGAAAAGCAATTTAAAATTGCATTTTTAAAAAGTGATTAGAATTTCTGTACTCTTTGATCCTGTGATCCTAGGGCAATACTACTAGGCGAAGATTCCAGAGGTAAAAGTCAGAAAGAAATGTCTCATAGACCTCAAAATATTTACAACAGCTCTTTTCGTGGCAGCAAAGAGCTAGCAACAAAGTTCATGCCCACTGACGGGAAAATGACTAAATAAGCTGTGATATGTGAATATAATAGAATATTATCTCACTGTAAGAAATAATGAATGTGGAGAATACTGAGAAGCATGAGACGACTCAAATGAACTGATACAAAGTGAAATAATAAAAAACAGGAAAACAGCATATGATGATGCTAATGTAAATGGACAGATAAAAAAACTCAAACAGCTGTATAATTATGGCCCTGGCTAAGAGAAAACAAAATGTACCTCTCCCCTTTGAAGAGGCAGGGAACTATGAGTGTGAAATACTAAATATGTTGTCAGGCTTTGTGGATGTACAGGTTAGTTTTGCTGAGCTTTTCTTCTTTTTTTTTTTATTCTTTGTTGAAAGAGACAACTGGGATAAGAAGGAAAGAAGGAGAGATTTGTAAATGAAGGGGATATAAGAACAAAATATAATCCACTTTCTTAAACCTACCCATCTCAAGAGTTATTATAGATTCTAAGCTTCCATGTTTTTTCCTCCCACTCTCTTCCCACATACTTCTCCACCCAAGGTGGCTCTTAGTAAGCACACAAAATATTTGTAGACCGAACCAAATCTAGATTTAACAGACTAGAACTATCTGCTCTACAGCCAAACGAAAGGAATGAGTAACAGCTATATTTTAGAAACTTATGACAGCTGACAGAAAAACCACTGTGACTTTAACAAATCTGACAACTCCTCTTCACAATTATATAATGCGCTAACATTTATATTTAACATTTTATCATAACCACCCTGTGAGGTATATAATCCAAGTATTATTATCCCCATTTTGCAGACAAGGTAACAGATCCAGAAAGGTGACTTGAATTTGAGAGGACCTAGTTGCCCTTAATGAATTAAATTCACGTCAATCAAATGAACATCTTAAGGGTACTGAAAAAAAAAAACTGGTGTATGTAATTGCTAAACCACTGTCAGTAATATTCAAAAGACCATGGAGAATGGGAAATATCAACTGTTGCCCTGATTTTCTTGAGCATATCAACTACAGGTCAGTTGCTTGTAACATTTCAGAATAAATCATAAAGAGATGGTTAGTAAACACTGCTTTTATTTTATTTTTCAACATTCTATTATGATCTTAGCTTTTCCTTATTCAGAATCTCCTAAGTGCCTACATTTCCCTATGGATTCCCTTCAAGCTCTCTCTTTTGCAAAAGCACCAGTTAAGCTACATTAATGAACACATACAAAATCATGGCATTATCTTCAATGTCCCACATTCAAAGACCTCCTGTTCTGCAAAGAGAATAGGAGGGAGATCTATTTTCATCTCTTTTTCAGGGACAAGTCTGTTCCTCTAATTCTGCAGTATCCAGGTCCAATTGTTTTGTTATTTTTCTTTCAGTTCACACTGTCGTAGTCATTGCACCTACTGATTTCCTCTCTTTACCTGACTACATCAGTTCATATTGAACTTTTCCCATGCTTTTCTATATTCTTCAAATTTATCATCACTTACAGCACAGGAATATTCATTACATTTATGACCCACAATTAATGGGTGCCCACTGTGTTTACCATCCTTTACTGTGCTACAAAATGTGTGGGATTTTTCTTCTTGTCTTTGACCTCCTCTGGGTATACGCTTTAGCAATGAGATCTCTGTCTTTGCACAATAAAGGATAGACAAATGCTTAGCTCCACCAACAGCCTATCAATGTGCCTGTCTTCCTGTAGCCTCTCCATCACAGACAATTTGCTGGCTATGAGGTGAAACCTGAATTGTTTTGATTTGCATTTCTTATTAGTAACATGAAGTAGTCTTTCATATGGTTTTTAATAGTCTGCAGTTCTTCTTTTGAGAACTATTTGTTAATGTGTTTTGGCAACCTATCCGTTAGAGAATGGTGTTTGAGCCCATGTGTCTGCATCTGGAATTTCAAATCTATCTCTTCATTTACAAAAATTCCTGCAATTGTATACCTGACAGACAATTGTAAAAATAATTTGAGCTTTGAGCTCTTACGCAAATTAATCTTTAAAGCAGATGTTTATAGCAGAAAAAGTTAAATGGGGAATGTGATTTTAGAAATACCTACCCAAACAATGGAAAAACAGGAATCAGTAAGTGCTTTCAATAATTAAAAGCTGAATCTCTACTATGTTTCTAATATAATATTCACTTTAAGGCTGCAAATCTTAGAATATCACTATCTTCAAAAAACCAAAGTTTCTGGTGACCCAATAGACAATAGGGACAATAGACATATGATCGACACAAGCAGGGTGCAATATATTTCTAGTGATATCTTATAGGAAAGAGATGGTATGAGGGACTATCATTTAAGAAATGGGCAACCAGAAAAGGAAAGAGGACAATCATGTAATTACAAGGAGAAATAACAGTGAAAAGTAACAACATTTTTTCATTGGGAAGTATTTGGGTTTACCAAATTGGCTTGTTTCTGAAAACCAGCATATACTCAATTCTATATTTTGCTACGGATCAATCAAGCAATAAAGATTTACTAAACACAATGCGTGCTAGGCATTCTGCTAAGCTCTGAGGATACAAAGAAAGGCAAAAGACAGTCCCTAGCCTCAAGGATCTCACAGTCTAATGGGAAAGACAACAAGTAAATAACTGTGTACTAACAAGGTAAATTGGCAATGATCAAAGCAGCAAAGGTTCTAATCTAAAACTAAGGAGGAGGGTGAAAGGTTTCCCATAAAAGGTGGGATTTTTGTCTGGAACTTGAAGGAAACCTCAAAGCAGAGATGGGAAGGGAAAACATTCTAGGCATGGGGGTTATAGTTGTTCAGTCATTTCCATTGTATCTGACTCTTCATGATCCCATTTGGGGTTTTCTTGGCAAAGATACTAGAGTGGTTTGCCATTTCTGTCTCCAGCTCTCATTTTCCAGATGAGGAAACTGAGGCAAACAGGGTAAAATGACTTGCCCAGGGTCACACAGCTGGTATGTGTGTGAAGTGAGATTTGGAATCAGGGAAGGAGTCTTCCCAACTTCAGGACCAGCACTCTATCCACTGTACCACCTAGATGTCCTGGCATGGGAGACAGCAAGTAAAAATGCCCATACTTGGGAGATGGAGTAACTCATTTGAGGAAAAGCTAGGAGGCCTGGAAAGGTATAAAAGTGTAAGAATATTGGAAGAGGGGAGGCATCCTCAGAAGGGCTTTAAAAGACAAACAGGATTTTATATTTGATCCTGGAGAGGCCAGGCAGCTGACAGAGTTTACTGAGCAGGAGGGTGATATGGTCAGATTGGTCATGGTCACTTGGAGAGCTGAGTAGAGGACAGACTGGAGAAGGGTGAGACTTGTGGCAGGCAACTACAAGTCATCCCCAGTTTAGAAACACTTGATTAATACTCAATTTGGCTATTAAGTCTTTGGACTCTTAGTAGGCAAGCCCTTCTATAAAATACTTGGGAAGTGACTAATCCAGAGAGGATTTTAAAAATCTCTAAATTAATTTCAGGGAAATAAGAAGTCACCAGTGCTCAAGGGTATCTCTACTTGCCCTCCAGATCTACCATGCACACAGAGCCTCAAGGGCCTAGGATTGGAAGAGAAGTATTCTTGTTACCCTGAGTTAATAAGAGTTCATAATAACAGTATTTCACAGGGTGGTTAGGTGTACTTCAGGCATCCACATTCTTCAGTCTCATAGGAGTGGGATTTCTTTCCATGGGTACAGATAGCAATTCATCCCCTTTCTTCAACCTATGACGTTCTTGTCTGTGTTATTCCATAGAGCTTCCATGAAGGGCTTTCTCTAGGTCAGGGATGGGGAACCTGTGGCCTTGAGGTCACACATGGCCCTCTAGATCCTCAAGTGCAGCCCTTCTACTTTGGAATCAGTCAACAGGCCACACCTGAGGGCCTAGAGAGCCATATGTGGCTTTGAGGTCACAGGTTCTCCACCTCTGCTCCAGATCTTTTTTTAAAAACCTATTTCAAGTATAACAGAGATCAACTTGGTACCATCAGCTAAACTATAAACTGAAGTGTTTATATTTACACATATATGTATATGTGCACACACACACACACACACACAGAGTTCCTAGGGGAAAATTCATTTACAAATGAACTTTTGAAATCATCGTACCAATCATCCTATGCCCCTAATCCAAGTTAGCCCATACATTGCAAGAAAAACTATCACAATCCCCAGTTCACAAACTCCGTGGCTTCAAATATGAAGTCATTTAGACATAGTAGGTTCTTAACAAACATCTCAATACCACCCAAACCTCCCTTATAATTGGTGAAAGAGGGTGGGAGAAAGGGAAGAAAAGTTATCTAAAAAGCCCCATTAAAAAGAAACCCCTACCATTAACCATAAGAAAGGAAACCCAAAATTTAAATTCAGGTCTAGGCAGGGAATAAGGCTAAACATATATATTCAAAAAGCCTCAAAGTCTGATTTGGTGTGGTTTTTAACTTGCTGACAACGGTTAAGTTTTTCCTTTCTGAAGAGTTTAAAGGTTAAGCAGACCATATCTCTAAATGGTACTTACAGGCCACACAGCCTAATTAATACACTTCTAATCCTTGGAATGATTGATAAGGCTCAATACCCTTTGTTAGGATCCTTTCAGGAATTGCATAATAAATTTTAAAGGTCTTCTGTCTGTTCTGCCACTTTTTCCACAAAGTGCAAACCCAGTCAGATTTCCAGACAATGACAAAGGGTCCCCTGATACTGCAAAGAAACCTTTACTCCTGTATTTATGATGGGGATTTCTGATAACTGAGGAGCTGTACATGAATTATTTCAGTTATCTTACATCCCTTGTCCCCCATACCTACCGCCCCACCCCCCACTCCCAACATGACTTAGCCAACTGTCTACAGTGTAGAAGGTATTAAAACTCCTTTTAAGAGCACAGGCTTCTGCCCAAACCCCCATTTGTTTCCTAGGCTTTTGTACAAAACTATATACCAATGAATGACCCTGACTGCCAGAGTTCCTAGTTGGCCACTAACATGAAAGTTCTGGATCCTATAAAGTTTTGTTTTTGTCCTCTGATCAAATCCTTAGGGGCACCATCCACAGCCTATCCCAAGGCAGTTCGGGGGCAAGGTAGTTAAAGAGTACTGGACCTGGAATCAGGACAACCTAAGTTCAAAATCTGCTTAAACAGTTAAATAGCTCTGTAACCCTGGACAAGTCACTTAATCTGTTTGCCTCAGTTTCCCCAAAGGTAAGAAACAAGGATAATAGCACTTATCTCCCATGGTTGCTTCAAGAATTAAATAAGGTCATATTTATAGAGTACTTAGCATAGTACCTAGCACATTGTAGGTACTTAATAAATATTTATTTACTTCCTGCAGATCTTGACCCCATGGTCTTTACAAGATTCATGTCCTCCCTCACTAGATATCTAGTATTTAACTACATTACGATATGGCTGACTTCTGCCCAGCAACAATGAGAGCCTTGCCTAAATCTAAATCTGCCCAGTAACAGGGGGCTTTTATCTGCTGACAAGAAAACCTTGTTATTTTCTGTATATGTGACTAACCCCTATGGTTTGTGCACATATCCTTGAATGTTGCAAGTTAGGTTCCCTGCTTTGGGACCACATCCCTGAACTGTTTTGTAAAGTAGCCAACACACCTGCATCTCCTTTCCTGCCTCCCCTTACACACCTGCTTCCTCTTTCGTTACATCCTTCCCTGTGGTTAACTGCCCACATAGAGGCATACCCCTCCCCACCCCTAGCTGAGTGCCCAAAATGGGTATAAAAGTAAGCCCCTGTCTTATTCTAGTTGCTAGTGCTCCTGAGGACTACTAGCCCACCACTTTTGTGACAATAAAGCTCTCTTATCTAGGAGAACTCCTGCCCTCTGAATTCTTTCTGGACAACCCAACTCTGAACATCATCTACCTCTAAATTTGGTTCGCTTGACTGGGAAATTGTCCAAGGGTTGGATCTTCTCCTAGCCAACAGGTAGGCATGTCTCTCTCACTACCCTCTCTGTTGTCTATGTCCTTCCACTGAAGCCCTCCAGGTGGTTAGGTTACCTGGAGTGACACTGTGGGTCTCTCTGACTTCTACGTAGTCAAGCAAGACAGTTTTTTGCTTTTTGAGCGGGACACCTCTCATTTAGCCATCTTCTTTTGTCGTCTTCAGGACACTGATGAGGAGGCAAGTGGCTGCAGGATATTGGCCATGGGATAGGACATTTCTATTCCAATGGATTCCACCCTTGGTTGCCTATAAGGCACTGGGAGAAATTTGGGAAGGGGGACCTTGAGACAAAGTGTCTCATCTTTTTCTATAATGGAACCCAGCCACAATATAACTTAGAGGACCAGGAAAAAGTGGCCTGCCAACGGCTCCCTTAATTATGATACCATTTTGCAGTTAGATCTTTTTTGCCAGGGGGAGGGAAAATGGATCGAAGTCCCCTATGTTCAAACTTTCACCCCTCTTTCCCAAGACCTTGACCTCCATGATTCTTGCAAAATGCTCCTCACATGCCCTCACTTCAGCCCTAAACTCCCCAAATCTGAAAAGGCACCAAAACTCAACATTCTAGTCATATATGGGATTAAATCTCCACCCACTACCCCTAATCCTCCTGGTCATCCTATTCCTTACCTAGACCCCAAAAGGGCTTCTCCAAGTCCCTTAGCCTCCCTCATACCCCCTCCTGACCACCCAATGCTAAGTCCCTCAAATACCAGACAGGTACCCCCAGCCCCAAGTCCCCTTTCAATGTCTCAATGCTCGCTCTAAGAGAAGTCCCTGATCTCATGGAGGAGAACAACCAAGTCCATGTTCCCTTTTTAATATCTGATCCCTACCCAGACTAAAGAGAAATTGGGGAGCTACTCAGGGGATCTCACCAAATTTACAGAAGGATTTCATTCTGTTTTCTTACAATTTAACTTAACCTGGGGCAACATCAATCTTATTAACTTTACCTTATGTTTTATTGAGGAAAAGAGAATGATTTGGGACTATGCTCAGAAACACAGTGATGATCTAGCCAGGTCCACAGCTAGCCCCCATTATCCACCCAGGACGGTTGCCATCCCTCTTGCCAATCCCTCCTAAGACTATCTTGATGATGAGGATTGGGAGAGGAGAAACCATATAATCACCTCCCTCCTAGAAGGCATGAAAGGCGACCTGAAGAAATAAATGGGCTATGACAAATTAAGAGAATTATACAAGGGTCAGAGGAGAACCCTTCCCTCTTTAGAAATACGTTGGGAGAGGCTCTAAGAAAGTATACTGACTTGGATCCTTAATCTCCCATAGGAGCCACAATTTTAAGTATGCATATGATTTCTAAATCAGCTCCAGACATCTGCTGAAAGGTTCTGTCCCATAGTGCCTCTGAAATCTGAAATCCAGTAGATCCTTGGTCTGGGACCATGGTATCCCTGGGAGGGCCACTCATGAGTCCTCTATTAAAGTCTACCTCAAAACCCTGTCAGTCCATAAAATATTTGGGTCATACATGGGATTAACTCCTACATCTCAGTCTTTAATGTCAGAAAAAAAAAAAAAAGCAGGTCATTTTGTCTTTTCCTGAACCAGCCACAAAGAAACAGTTATGTATTCTTCTTTGCATGGCCAGATTCTGGAGAATCTGGATTCCCAACTTTGGGGTCATTTCCAAACCTCTGTATGCTGCCACACAGGGTCCTGACACCTTTATCCCTTAGAATGGGGACCTAAACAGACACAGGTCTTCAGCCCCCTTAAGTCCAATTTAACCTCTGCTCCTGCTCTCGCATTATCTAATCTGGAAAAACCCTTTGCTCTTTATGTGGATGACAGGCTGGGACAGGCCTTGGGAATCCTTACTCAAACCCTGGGACCTGACCCAAGGCTCCTGGCCTATTTTTCTAAGCAGCTTGATTCTGTTGTGGCCAGCTGGCCTTCCTGCCTCTGGGCTGTTGCAGCCACTGCCCTCCTTATTACTGAAGCCTTCAAACTTACCCTTGGAGTTCTGACTCCTCATCAAGTCCAGAGCATTTGAGAAATGAAAGAACACCAGTGGCTAGCAAGTGGCATGTCTTACTAAATATCAAGCACTTCTGCTAGATACCCTTCACCTGATTGTCTGTGTATTGAATCCAACCACTTTGCTTCCTGATTCCAGTGGCTCTCAGAGCCTCACCCACAACTGTAAAGAGACCCTTGATTCTGTGTATTTCAACCATCCTTATCCCTTATCAGAATAATCCTGATGAGGAATGGCACACTGATGGTTCTAGCTTTGTGGAAGGAGGGGTGAGGAGAACCACTTATGCCATAATCAGCCTACAAGGTACTACAGAATCTAAGACCTTTCCATTTGCAACTTCTGTACAAAAGGCCAAGCTGATAGCTCTCACCAGAGCCTTGGAATTAGGGGAAAACAAAGGGGTAAACATCTTTACAGATTACAAATATTACTTCCATTTTTTACACACCCATAGGACTATTTGGAAGGAGTAGGGATTTGTGATCACAAAGAGAGTTCCCTGTTAAATGGGGGACCAAAATTCTGTACCTCCTTCAGACAGTACACTCTCCCAAAGAGATGGCAGTCACATATTGGAAAGAGGAAATCTGAAAGAGGAATCTGAACAGGCTATGAGAAACTGACTGGCAGACAAGGCTGATAAAGTCGCTGGTCTGGAATCAGCCTTGATGATGCCCCTGATACTAGAAACAATCAGGCAGGTTTGCAAGGTTTGTTCTATATGGATCCACACCAACCCTGAAGGAGTAGCTGGACTCCCATCTTTCCTTATCCCTGTCCAAAATCATGGGTCCTTCCCAGGTGAGGACTGGCAAATAGATTTTATGCATATGCCACCCTGCAGAGGCTTTAAGCTTGTTTTAATGCTAACAGACTCAGACTAAGTATTGACTACTAAGTATTCTCTCACCATTGGGCTGGTACAAAAGGCAGTACGTGACAATGCCAACTCCCTCCCCAAGACAGACAAAACAGTCTGTCTCTCCCCATCAGTTAGCTTTAGAGTTATGGTTTATTTAAAATCTTGGATGTCACAGGGTACTGACCCTTTGGAGGTAAAACGGTCATCATACAAGGTCATCTTAAGAACCCTCAACGCTGTGAAGCTCTGAGGCCCCCTAGGTGGACACACATGTCCCAGATAAAGCCTGTCTCTGTTATTATAGAGCACCCTCAGCAGTACACCTGTGAATCGACTGATCCTCAAAGGACCATCATAATCTGCTGCTTTGCAGTTGCTTTGTTTTTCTATTCTGCCTTCTATTCCTCAGTTTTTAGTTTTGTTTATGAAAACCCTGTCATGTTCTTCTTCCCTTTTCCTATAGTTGATTCCCGCCCTGTGCCTAAATCTAGGCCTGCTTCCCTGAAACTGGGGTTCAAATACGCATCTGTCGGATGGGGCTATGCAGGGTGCATGACTGGTATGTCACCATCATCCCCAGGATATTGATTTACTACTCATATCCCTTTACTTATCCCCTGAGAATCCAGCATGGAATTTATCCTCGAGCATTCCCCTAAGGACCTCTCTACAACAGTAATTGCTCATTTACTCTCAAATCTGACACAAGGACCTGTGCTTCCAGGCCAGCAAGGACCAAAAGACTTCTGTTACTAGCATCCTGACAAATATGGGTGCAGGCAGCAGAGGCCCAGGCATCATAAAACCCCACTTCTCATCCAGAACCCTCTCAAATATCTCCCGACACTGGACCAGATATCTCCCCAGTTCCTGCAACACATCACTTATACAGGCAAAAGTGTTTTGATCTGGTTTAAATAAAACCACAGGTTCTCTTCATACTACCCCAGAGAACTGTCTTCCTTTGTGGACTAGCCACCCCTAATGTTACTCAACCTCTTGATGTTATCCTGACTTGCTACTTCTTCCCATCTGGACAGTGCACACTAGGCCAGGTGATTCCCCTGATCCAGAGTTACAATCACACTACTCGTTCCCAAAACTTCCATGTGAAACATAGATTCTGGGAAAATACCCTCTGGTATCTATCCAAGGAAGCTGAGTATTTACTCCCTTGCTATGGCAACTGGAAGCACAGGGCTATTCTTTCTAACTTAATAGCCACCATCTCACTCTTCCCAAAAGACACTGCCCCTGCTTATTTGAACCTTGAGAGTCACCTGACTCTCTAGCCCATGTAGTTAGAGAGAACTGAGTTGTTCTTGACTATCTTCTTGCCTGTACAGGAGGTATTTGTGCTTTGGGCATCATCTCGTTACAAGTATATTAATAATTCCTATAATGTAGAACTCCACACTCAAAGCATGCTACAGGCAGCCTCTTGGATACAAGACATCCACTCCAACCTGATATCTCCCTCTACCTCCTCTCGGGGCTGATGATCATCCCCTATTTTGACTCCCCTTACAACTGTTGTGCTGCTTCTAATTTTCCAATCATGTTTGTTTAATTTGTTAGTATACTTTGCATATTTTCATATAGAAAAACTCCATTTCCAGCTCCTGGGCTACCAACTACTGGCCATGTCACATGGTATAGGACTCTCTACCTTGGACTCCGCTGACAACAAGTTCGGACGACAATTCCCCCACCCATCTGGTACCCCTTGCCAGCAGAACGCAGTTACCAAAGAAGGAACCACCACCCATCTTCCTGAAAGATTTCTCATATAAAAAATTATGGGGGGGGGGGGGATGATGTGGGTGACTTCTGCCCAGCAACAATGAGAGCCTTGCCTAAATCTAAATCTGCCCAGTAACAGGGGGCTCTTATCTGCTGACAAGAAAACCTTGTTATTTTCTGTGTATGTGACTAACCCCTATGGTTTGTGCACATATCCTTAAATGTTGCAAGTTAAGTTCCCTGCTTTGGGACCACATCCCTGAACTGTTTTGTAAAGTAGCCAACACACCTGCATCTCCTTTCCTGCCTCCCCTTACGCACCTGCTTCCCCTTTCCTGATATCCTTCCCTGTGGTTAACTGCCCACACAGAAGCATACCCCCCCACCCCTAGCTGAGCGCCCAAAACTTAGGTATAAAAGTAACCTGTCTTATTCTAGTTGCTAGTGCTCCTGAGGACTACTAGCCCACCACTTCTGTGACAATAAAGCTCTCTTATCTAGGAGAACTCCTGCCCTCTGAATTCTTTCTGGACAACCCACCTCTGAACATCTGCCTCTTCAATTATATTTAGTATTTATTCTGTACATATTTGTTCTGCACATACCACACATATATGTATGTGGGCATATACATGTGTGCACATGTATACATATATATGCATATGTGTGCACATATCTGTATTGTACGCATATGTATATATACATGCCCACCTGTTTTTTCCCTAATAGTATATAAGTACCTTGAGAGCAAAGACTGGTTCTAGATTCAATTATCCCTTTGATACATGACTTTAAACACATCACTAAATTTCTCTTGGCCTCAGTTTCCTCATCTGTAAAATAAGGAGCTGCCTTTTCATTTTTAGCATTCTATTATCTTAAAGAGATACACAAAAACACTCTTCAAAGGAGGATAGAAATAGATCAACAATAAATCATTTATCCTAGGCCCATCTGGGCTTCCCACACAACCATCAGAGAAGAATGGAATAGCTGAAGAATGCATTTCTACCAACCCAGAAAGAGCTTTCTTCTCCCAAGGCCAACAGGAAGAAAAAAGGACATGGCTCCTTAGAAGGTCTTAGAAGGTCTTTAAGCCCCATTACTTTTTCATTCTGGTAGATCACATACTGCTACTTACATTCCTTCTCACTAGGTCTACTCAGAACTTACCTCATAAAATTTGTACCTGTTGCAATATAAGGTCTGCCATATGTGGAAGTCAGTAAAGGTGGCAAGTCAAGTTTGATGAGGGAGTCCTGACCCTTTCACAATCATAAAGTCAATTCTTCAACTTGATCTACATGTAACTCAGATGTCTATTTCTTTTTTTTTTGGGGGGGGGGGAATCTAAGTTAAAAGGAGAAGAAAGTGATTCTATCTGTTCCCCACCCCACCCCAAACTTACAATTCTAAATATTTCCAAGGATGGCTAAACAGGCAGGGACCCAATGAATCTTTTCAGCATTCGCCAGAAATAAAAAGATGAGGATATTTGTGAGATTCAGCTAAACACCAAGAGGATTTTCAAGAGTTTAGGAATTGTTGACTTGAATGTTGGTTTCCTTTCAGGAAGAAATGCTTCCTCTGTTTTTATGCTAATGTGAAATGAGCCTCTCTCTCATTTCTGTACATAACTCACAGGGTAATACAGTCACAGCTTCCCTTTCATTTGGAGTATCACTCTGAATGAGCCAATAAGCAGGTGGCTCACACGCTAGCAAGTGATAAAAAACAAGTAAGAAAATTAAAATCAGTAAATCTTTATTACGATAAATCTTTCAAAACTGTCAATATTATATGCTGATATACTTCTTTTTGGTAGCCATGTCTTCTGAAGGCTGGCTTTTTTTGCTTTCAGCAAAATAATTTAGAATCATGTGAACACAAGAGAAATGGGTCTATTAACCCCTGCCACAACCTCCCATTGTTTCCCTTCAATTTGCAGTAACAATCCTCCTTGTGCAAACTCGCAGTTCAGAAAAGCAAACACTGACTCATCACTCAGTTTCTGAACTTCTGAGCACAGCAGTCGAAGTTATTCATCTACCCACGTTATCTGTATCTTTTAAGATGAAGAGAGCGGCTTTTCTGCTCTGTATAGTTCTGAAGAAATCAGTAAATTGCTGTTACCACCATTTATGGCTCCTTCATTCTACTATTATTCCAATATCCCATTTGGTTTCACAGTGACCCTACAGTCTCAAAAACTACCTGCAGAGCACTAGTTGAGGTCGCTGTTACCAAGATAGGTATGTTTCAGACATAGGCTTGGTGGCAGACTACTTGGCTGTCATCCAAGATCAGTCTGGTTAAATTTGGACAGGTTCTTCAACAGGCTGGCATCATGGTAATGAATATATTCAGCTAAAGACACACTAAAAGCTCAGGTTTAAGAGGGCCTGCTATCTGAATTAGTGGAAAGAATACCCACAGCAATGAAATCATATATCCATGAATTATTTATTTCTAATAGGCAAACCATCACATCAGTTCCAGGGGTGGAGTGACAAATATTTAATAGCTGGTTCTCTGAGGAGGAAAAATGTACATGTGACAGGTTTTAAAGTTTATTTTATCTGCATCACTTACAGTTTCCTCCATCATTTTCTTAAGTCTTGACAATCCAAAAAAGGAATAAATCAAGCCCTGATTTGGAGCATTTGCCTATTTTTGAGGTGTAAACAGTCACACTCAAAATTTAACAACAGGATCCACAAGCTAGCTCCAACATACCAGTTATGACATAACCCCAACTTCCTTGGTGGAACAGGCTACAAAATTCCTTTGAACAAATCTCTACTTGATTGCTTTAAAGAACCAGTTTTTCCCAATACATCTTTAATAAAAAAAAAAAATCAAGCAGCTGGTTTTATAATCTATTGATAATAGAGTATCTTGGGGTTACCAGACAGTCATTATCCATTTTTATAAAGTGGCAAATTTAAGTCAAAAGACATTTCCTCAATTCAGGATCAGGATAACAAAAAAGATTATTCTAACAGTCACATCACAAGTACAGGGAAAGTTTGAAAATGGAGATGAGGTTTTAAAAATTAAAGACTGAAAAGCTCTACAGTCAATCTGCTAGTCCCAGGAGAGCTTCTTGGAAAGACACTGTATGATAAGATGCCGGCTGTATATACTCGTTCAAGCAGCAGTTTATTATCAATACTCAAATGCTCCTCCAACTATGGTTCTTGGTATATCAAATGTGCCTTGAACAGGGGAGATCCAGCAAAAAAATTTCCTTTCTACTCAGCTACACAGCATATACAGCAAAGTCCTATGGAGGAACAACTTGAGAAAAAGTGGGTAGCATCTGTTGTTTGGTGACCTCATTTTCCTTCACTCTCTTCCCCCGTCTGAAAACAATGACTAGAGTGAAAATACTTCATAGTATTCTGGAATTTACTTTCATGAATATCTAATCTTATAGGTCTCTCCTAATCCCCACTCTCCAACTGCTAATAATTCCCTTTCCTGCCCTCTCCCCATCACCTTGTACTTATTTACTATTTTTAAAAATGTGTACACCAATCAATGAGCATTCATTGAGAACACATTGATCTCTGAAACCCAGCTAGCACAGTGCCTGATCCCACAGCAGGCATTAAAAAGTTAATAATAAGTTGACTGATTAAGATACTAAAGTACCCATACTCAGAACTACAGGAAAAGCTCTGAAATCCTTAAATACAGAATATTGTTGCCTTGTACAGACAGCTCTGGCCCTCCCTGAAATCTGAATGACAATCCATCAGTCTCTGAGCTGTGCAAACAATAGTCAGTGCAGAAAAACTCATTAAGCAGTTCTCATATCATTACCTCTAACTTTTTATCGTGCACACCTGGAGAAAGACTTTGGTGACATGAAGAAGGGAAAGCTTAAAGCCTAGCTAACTGCATTATTTTACCATGCCAACCCAAACAGGCTAATCAACAATAAATATGCCAACCATATTTTTACTACCAAGATATTACTTAAAATTATAAGCTGACATCATGGACCACTCCACAGTAAATGTAGCACACTCAGGGTAACCAATTCAGTCAAAGGATCTGCAGAGAGAAATACAGTCTCTTACAGGAGCCACAGTATTTGCATTCTTGGAGGTAAAGGCACCAAGGCCACATAATACTACAGAGCTCAATGTCTCAGTTCAGAACAGATGGCACAAACAGTATGATATAATTGTATAACAGAGGGTGGGTTTGAACAGCTGCTAGGAGAAGAGAATCTGCCACTGAGCACAGAAAGATTAAGACTCAGAGCATCAGGGAAGGGGAAAATAAAAACTACCTTGGGTGAGGACCCAAGCTAATACTCAATTTAGAAATTCAATCAGAACCATTTTAAAAACTACAGAAAGGCAAGCTGTCAATTTCTCTCCTAAACTGTAGCTTACTCTGTTAAAGTCCTATTCTGATGTCTCATTTAGCATAGCCAGGGGGCCCTGATGTTTCAAAGGCTATGTAAGTACAGGAGTGACTACCTACATCCCTACGCTGTGGTCAAATTAAATAAAAGTGTATTAAAGCACTTTTAAACCTAAAAATGTTACATAAATGCCAGTTATTATTATTCTCAAAGTGGAAAAGCTTTCAACCCAGGGCATCCTGTTAGTTAGCTAAGCCTGGAAATTATACCAGAGTGAGGAAATGTTTCAACCATTAGCAGCTTACAGAGACAGTCCCCTGATTCACTGTAAAGATGTAGAGGGGCTGGGCCCTGTACCAGCAGAGCAAATATCCAAAGCAATGAAATTCAGGATACTTGAAGTAAATGCAGCTTCACATCCTATAATTCATTGACCTTTAAGACTCACATTCTGAACAAGGATGGAAAAGCACAGACCCCAGAACCTACCTTAAAACTGAGAGTTCCATTTCTGGAATGGAATTCAGAGCCTGATCATTAACTAATCTGCTTCTTTTTAAGTCAAAAAGAGATTTAAAAAAACAGCAGAAAGAAAGAAAGCAAATATGAAAAAAGACCATTGGACACAGTGATTCCTCTTTCCACCTCCTTTCTTTCTCACTTTCTCTTCCCACCACTTCCTAATAAGAAAAAGTGTCATTTAAGGAAAATCTGAGACGAGAAATGCATAAGGCGTCAGCCGCCTAGAATACGAAACTTCAGCAGCAAGGATGTTTATTACTTTTTATATATACGCTCATTGCTAACACAAAGCCTGAAAGCACCTAGTGGACAAAAACAGGGAAAAATCAATTTCCAGCTCTACCCAGGCCTTGCTAAATAGACTGTGGCAAGGTGTCTGCTATAATTCCCATTGATAAAAACTAAAATACTATCACAGAATTGCAGAATCTATGAAACTAAGGGGCCATTAGGGACGATTTAGGCCTAATTCCCAAGTTTGATTGGAATGCTTTGGGGAATCAAAGGCAATCTTCAGAGGTGACTTGACAGTGGGACAGGGCCTAGCCATGTACTTCTTGGAGCACTGGGAGCCACAAACAGTAAACAAGGCCAACACAATACCTGGGCACTAAGTACAACAGGCTTAAGACAAATGTAATGCTTAAGATCCCACTAGAACCTGTCGGAACCAGAGCAGAAAATGGAACCAACTCTCCACTGGAAATCATGCAAGAATAAGAAGGCACAGAGACAAGCCAAGGCCAGAACTTGCAGTAATCCACTGGGAAACTGAGACAAAGGCTAGGGATTGTGGTAGAGGGCATTCTGCCAGTAGCATTCAAGCTCCCAAGGAACATAAGACCTGCCCAACCCATCTAAGGGTGCCTGGGGGTACTGATCCAAGCACAAAATCCTGATCTAAATACTGAGGATGAAAATATAAGTGATCAGAAAAAATGAGAATAAGAGCCATTCTTTGACAGATAAATAGTCAAAGGATATAATGGGAAGTTAAAATCCCGGGGTGCAGGGGGGGAGCCAGCTATCAACAACCATAAGAGAAAATGCCCCAAATCACTAATATTAAGAAAATGCACATTAAAATAACTCTGAGGTTCCATCCCACTGACCAAATTGGCAAAAATGACAAAAAGGAAACATGGTAATGTTGGAGGAGCTGTGAGAGGACAGGCACACTGTCCTCTGAAGTGAAATTTGGAAGTTGTTCCAAAAGTCACTAAAATGTACAGAGTACAGACCCTTTGACTGAACACCACCACCACTACTAGGTACACACCCTAAAGAGATCAAAGAAACAGAGAACGACTCCTATTTTCAGAAATGTTCAAAGCCTCCTTTTGGTTGTAACCAAAATAACTAGAAACAAAGTGGGTGTCAATCAGTTGAGGAATATCTAATTCAAGGGTGGCTAACCTAGAGTTGATGCATAGTTTTGAGGCAGTCCATAAAATTTAATTGGAAAAAATTATATCTTTATTCTCACTATTCTCACTCAACTGAAATTTAGCATCTCCTTCAACTATGAATGTAGGCAACAAAACATTATTATGAAAAAGAATCCATGTACTTCACCTTACTGCCAAATTGTTCTCTGACCATTAAAAACTTAAGAATCTTTGGCCTAAACAAATTATGGTAAATGAATGTGAAAGAATATGTTAAAGGGATTGATTAAAAGAAACTTGGGAGGACTCATATAAACTGGTACAGAATGAAGTGATCAGAACCCAGAGGACAATTTATAAAAAAGTACTGCAAAGGAAAACAACTGTAAAAATCTGAGATCTTTGATTATTGTTTCAAACCTCTTGGCAGAGAGGTAATGGAGTTGAGATCAAGAATGAATGACATAAATTTTCAGACACAGGCAATGTGTGGACTTGCTTTGCATAATTTATTTCTTATAAGGGAAGGCTTTCTTTGGGGAAGCAGGGGAGAGTGGGAGGTAAGACTGATACTAAGAAAAGGGTATATATGATATCACTAAAAAATAAACAGAAAAGATCAGAAAAATTTCCAAAGAGGACAAAAAAAAAAGCAGATCAGTTTTGGAATGGCCAAGTTAAGTTTGAATATACAAAAAATCCCAAAGTTGATCATAGTGATGGTTTACAGCTAAATATATAAGCCTATTTTCCTGGTTCTCTTTACATTATGAAATGATCAAGTCTGTTAATATTTTCAAGTTTATAATAACAAAAAGGACAATTTTAAAAGTACCTCTCTCTGAAAAAGATCTGATATCCAAGATATAGAGAGAATTAACATAAAATATGTTAAACTAACAGCTATTCCTCAGTGGATAAATGGTCAAAATATATGAACAGTTTTCAAGAGGAGAATTTCAGGCTATTCACAACCATATATGAAAGATTGCTCCAAGTCACTAATAAGAAAAAAGCCAATCAAAAAAATTATGGTTTCACCTTTTGCCTGGCAAATTGGCAAAGGTGACAAAAGATGGAAATAATCAATATTGGAGGGATTGTGAAAAGACATGCTAATTACAGGGTAGGTAGGCAGTACAGTGAATAGTGCACTGTATCTGGAGTCAGAAAGACCAGAGTTCAAATCCAGCTTTCAGATGCTTTTCTGAACCTCTAAAATAGGGATAATAACAGCACCTAACTCCCAGAGTTGTTGTGAAGATCAAATGAGAAATATTTGTAAAGTACTTAATACATTATGTGGCACATGTATAGAAAGTGTCATATAAATATTAGACTCAATTCCACAAAACTATAAAAGTTTCTGAGTATAAGATTAGGTTTGAAAAGAACCTCTTCTGACAAAGATAAACATTTAACATTGAAATTACTAAGAAATCATAAAAATATTCACAGGCAATATCCGGTACCAATGACTAAATGGTCGAAAGATTGAATCAGGGAATTTGCGAACAAAACGTAGAAATTAAAAATAAATTTTTTTTACATGAAAAAAGGGTTCATCCCCATTAACAAATTACTGAAATGTGAATAAAATCAACTTTGGAGGACCTTCTCCTACCAACCAAACTGACCTCCAACATAGTTTTGGTGAAAAAAGATACATGTACACGTTGGCGGTGGAATAAATGATGAACTGGTGGGACATTTTGATAAAGCAATCTAGAAGTATGCTAAGAAAATTCCATGATGTGATTTACTGATATTTTAAAAAATGTTATTAAAAAGATTTTTTAAAAGGCTAAATGTTCAAAAATATATCCATAAACATTATAAATACATCTGAAGAAAGTTTTGTGAAATAATCTGAAACAAAAAAAACCTGCATCAGAACAAAGTACATGCTAACTATAATAAATGTAAAAAGTATATACAATTATAAAGAGGAAAACAGGGCAGCTATGTGGTGCTGTGGAAAGAGTTCCAGGCCTAATGTCTGGAAGACTCATCTTCTTGAGTTCAAATCTGGCCTTAGACACTTACTGGCTGTGTGATCCTGGGAAAGTCACAAACAGGGTTCTGTTTGCCTCATTTCCTCATCTGTAAAATGAGCTGAAGAAGGAAATGGAAAACCACTCTAGTATCTTTGCCATGAAAACCTGAAATAGGGTCACCAAGAGTTGGACACAACGAAAACAACCGAACAACAACAACGAAAAAGGATAAATTGACACAGTTTAAAAGAATGGGAATAACAAATTCTAAGTATCTTATAAGCTAGGATTCATTTATTGAAATAAATACCCTTTTCCAGTATCACTTATTGTCCTTCATTAAGTATCATTAACTAAGTGGGTAGATATGGGGATTAGGGATAGAAAAGTATCCATTAATAGGAAATTGAATGAGTAAAGGTCCCAAATAGAAAAAGTGTGCTCCCTGCCCTCAATAAACTCAGAGAAAAACAATACCAAATATAATAAAGCATCAAAATGTGTCTTACAGTGAGTGACAGCAAAGTCAGACATGGTCAAATCACCATGGGCGCAGCTGCTGAGGAAGGCTTCATGGAGGCAGTGGAGTATGGGGATTGAGGCTGGTTGGAGATAAGAGTGGTGTTAGAGGTACAGAAGGCCAATTAGGAAGCTGTGGCCATAGTCTTAGCATGGTGAGGAAATGTGATATTAAAAAAAAAAAAGTGGTATATAAAAACAGCTGTGGACTTAATCAGAAGACATGGGCTCAAATACCAGCTCATCTGCTTACTAGTGATATGATATCACACAAGTCATTTCACTTTTCTGGGTCTCAGTTTCCTCATCTGTAAAAATAGCTCTGTTGGGATTAGATCTCAAGTTCCTTCTAGCTCCAGGAGCTATGAGATAAGGACAGTAGAAAATGAATGTAGCACTCAGGAAACACAATGGAAGAAACTAACCAGCAATTTTGAAGTCAAATTTAGGACCTGGTAAGAAGACAGCTTACTGGGTAAACTGTAAGAAGACAGGGTAAAAGGGAGAATCACAAACTTTTTAAGTGCCTAATGTATTTGCAGGGTACTATGCTATATAATGGGAAGCTAAATAGTGAAGTGGACAGAGTAGTAGGCCTGGAGTTAGGAAGATTTCCCGAGTTCAAATCTGGCCTCAGACACTTACTATCTAGATGACTGTGGGCAAGTCACTTCACCCTGTTTGCCTCAGTTTCCTCATCTGTAAAATGAGCTAGAGAAGGAAATGGCAAACCACTTCAGTATCTTTGCCAAGAAAACTCCAAATGGGGTCACAAAGAGTCAGCCACAAATTAAATGACTGAACAACATACTCTATGTGATGGCTAAGGAAAAATTGTAATCTCTCTGACAGCACAGATTGGGAAGAAATTGATTGGGAAGGTAAAATATTTGCATGAAAACAAGCAACAACAGAAGGCAGCATATACGTACCAATACCCATTATAGGTTTCACCAAATTTCAGAGGAGAGAGAGATTACCGGGGGCTACTTGGGTTGTGTCTTGAAGATTACAAGGTGAAAAGAAGCAGAGAGGACATTACAAGCAGGCAGATGTAATAAGCAAATGATAAGTTCTTGTGATACATGCATAGCTGATTAGGAGAATAATACATAATAAATCAGTTTGGCCAGAGCAGAGAGTTCAACTAGGGTAGAGAACCAAAGGAAAACAGATTAGAGAGTGAGAGACAGAGGGGGAGGAAGGGGAAGAGAGGGAGGGAGAGGAAGAGAGAGGAAGAGAGGGAGAGAGAGGGAGGGGGAGAGAGAGAGAGAGAGAGAGAGAGAGGCTAAATTGTGGAGGGCCTTGATCCAAGGTAAAGAATTTGAGTTTATCCTAACGACAATGAGGAGACATTGAAGGAAAGTGTCACAAAACATTGAAACACAAAGCATGAAAGAGATGTACACAATGACTGGATGTAGGATAGTTTGGAAGGAGGAGAGATTTAAAGCATGCCTGTATCTTTACAATTGTAGAGGAGTAAAAAAATAAATATCTGAGTTAGGTTGATTATAGTGGGAACAAAAATAAAATATGGATGCAAGAAGAGTAACTATTGTATTGATAAATGGGAAGATCTGGGAGAGGAAGATGACAATGTGGATAATAATGCTAAGTTTGAGGTGCCAGCAGCATATCCATGCAAGACAGGTTCTGGATGCTGCTGAAAAAATAGAGTCAGAGTTTGAGGGGACAAAAATGATATAATTATCACTCATAGGAAATCATTCTCATAGCAGTCATATGTCAAGGCAAGGAAGTAGACGAGTTCCATAAAAGCTTGGGGGTGAGCCTAAGTGGGCAGGATGAGAAAGTCAAGAAACGTTTATTAAGTGTCCACTATATGCCAGGCACTGTGCTAAGGGCTGAAAGGAGGCAAGCATGCAAATTAATGGAATGTCACAGGGATATGGATTTACAATTCATCTAGTGTCTCAAAAGCCCCAGGGGGAAGAGTTTCAAGAAAGTGAAAAGCAGAGATAAAAAGGAATTTAATGTGTGTTTATGATATGCAGACATATAAATACATACATATATACAGCTGCACCATTTTAGATCCAATCAAAAAACAAAAACTGTATTATTAAAACTATTTTCATAAAAATCAGGGTAATGAGGTTTAAAAGCCATAATTCAAAGAGACTGAGCGGTTCGGATATGGAGTCTTATTCAAGAGATGACTTATACACAGTCAGAAGGAAATGGGAAGTAGCATGGAGAGACATTCTACAATAACAGTTCATTTTCACATAGATCTTTTCAGTTTACTTGACGTGTTTCTTCACACAATACCAAAAGATAGGTATTTCAAGTACTATCCCATTTTTAAAGATGCGCACCAAAGTTTTAGGAGACAAAGGAGCCACGTAAGGTCACACAGCAAGGGTTAGAGCAATCTTCTGACTTTAAAGTCAAGGACTCTTTTCACTAAAACACACTGCCTCAAAAAATAAAAACAATAACAAAAACTAGAGGAGGAAGAGAAGTACAGTAACAGTCCTGGTGGGGTATCATTCCTCAGATGAAGAGCACAGAGAGAGTTTATCTTAGCTTAGCTTTCAAAAGAAAAGATATTTCTTTGAGGGTGAGGAGAGGCAAAGGAGGATGAGAGAACAGTGATATGTTGAGTAGGAGGGAGTTGGAGCCAAAAAAATTTTGCTTATTCACTGAGGGATATTTGGAAGGAAAAGGGGACTTGGAAAGGAGACAGTGTCTAAACTCCTACTGCAGGGAATTTGCTAAAGAGGGAGATTAACAAGAGGATTGCCAAACGGATGAAGAGTCTCACTAGCACCTCACATTTATTAAATTATGAATACATATCATGGAAGAAATCCATCCATTCCTGCCCTCAAAGTGTTATCTAATTGTTAACTAGGAATCATAAAGCAAAGGCAGTAAAAGGGTGGGGGAAAAACTGAAGTCAAGCCAAACTCATAGAAGATATACTAAAGCCAAAGGTATATGATATGACTTTACCTAACTCAGTTACAAGAAATTCTAAACCTGCTTTTTTCTACCTCTACAGTTTCTACAGTGAATGGGGGATGGGAGGGGGGTGTGGGTATCTTCTGGTAGTCAAGAAATTCAGGGACAATTTGAAGGGAAGGAAAAAGAAAAGGGAAAGGAACAGGCATTTATTAAGTGCCTACTATATGCCAGGTACTTTATAAATACTATTTCAATGGATCATCACAAAATCCTGTGAGACAGGTGCTATTATTATCCCTATTTTACAGCCTAGAAACTTAGGAAGTCCTGGCACCCTATCCATTACTATGTTTACATTTTATCATCACTAATTTACTTTAATAAAAGTTCTTTCCAACTCATCTATAGGTTTTTTTTGTTGTTGTTGTTTTCGGAAATATCTCTAGTACCTCTATTTCTGATCAAAACCTTACATCTGAAATATGTGTTTTCTCCAGACTGAGATATTATGCTAGCATGAATTGTAGTCCTCAGGCCTAAACATCTGTTTCTTTACTGGCAGACCTCTGGTGACTTGAAATGTAAACAAAAGAGATGGTATGGGGAACCTAGAATTGGGGTGGTAGGAAGTCAAGGATTGTTGGAGTTCATGAAGGCAGTTTGAAGTGGCCAACAGTGGGACCAAGAACGCCTACGGAGTCCAAGAATACTCTGACAGACCAGGAGATATTAAAAGAGTAGAGGCGCCGTTGGTATTAATGAGCTGGTGCAGTGTGACAGATCAAATAGGCTGTAAACAGGAGAAAACCACTCTATTCTAGATGGTACAATGGAAACATCACCAGTTTTGGAGTCATTACATCTGGATTTAAGTTCCACTTCTATTACATACTACTTTGGTGACTGTAGGCAAGTCACTTTGCCTTCTCTGGGCCTCAATTTCTGTAAAATTAGTCTGTCAGACTAGAAAGTGCCTAAAGTTCTTTCTAGTTCTAAATATACCATGTCTTGGGGTCAACATATAAAATGTACAGACAAACAACAGAGACTAAGAAGTAAGAATTGTAAAATCCATGTGTCAGATTAGGGAAAGGTAACAGGAAAACAAACAAACAAAACCATCTAAATACTAAAGTCCAATGTAACATGTAAAAGGGATGGATGGGGAAGAGAAAAATGGAACAGAAGCAATGATGCATTCAAAATGCAAGACAGAGTAAATTATTAGAATAAGTGATCCTGAAATGGTACATTCAGTAATAAGGGATGAGGCGTATCCATGAGATGGAAGCAGCACTACAACTACGTTTAGGTTGAGCTTGATTTTCGTTAGGTCAGAAAGGTGGAGGAGAGGGAGAAATAGATAAAATATTTAAAAGGAGGCTGCCCACAAATCAATGACATGCAAATTAAAATAACTTTGGGAGACCACTTCACAGCCATCAAACTGACCCTCCAAAATTGTTGGTTACAATGTTGGGAAAACATATGTATACGTTGCTGGAGGATTATAAGCAATTTATAGGCTTTTGAGGATATACTGCTAACGGATGCCAGAGACAAGGACTATGGACTTATAACTTACAAACCAATGAAGACAATCCAGGCTGAGATAGCAAATGGAAAGGGTCTAAGTCCAAAGTGCACAAAGAGAAAAAGAATGATGCTACCATGTTAGAGTCAAGTTACAGTGTGTCCAACAATGCATGGTTGATCCGTATCCAACAGTATGGTTGATCAGACCAAGAAGAGCTCAGAATGCTCTACCACAGGTGGGGCACAAATAGTCTGTGTGAACATTTGGGGTAGATTCTCTACATTTGCATATCTCAAGTTTCTTTTGAGCTACACTTCAATTCTCATGCCATGCTCATAGAGCACAGTGCTTTCTCCGATGAGGGCACACTATGGGGGATGGTCCTATGCTAATGAGTCCCACGTCACAATCAGTTCCATAATTCTTAAGAGAGACCTTAAGATTGTCCTTGTGTCTCTCTTAGTAACACCATGTGAGTGCTTGCCCTGTGTGAGTTCTCTATAAAATAGTCTTTTTGGCAAGAGTACACTTGGCATTTGAACAATGTAGCCAACTCATTGGACCTGCATTCTCTGCAGTAGAGTCTGAACGCTTGGCACTTTAGTTCAAAAAAGAACCTCAGTGTCTGGTACCTTATCCTGCCAGGTGATCTTCAGAATCTTCCTAAGACAATTCAGATGGAACCAATTCAGTTTCCTGGCATGGCGCTGCAGGCATACAACAATGAAGTCAGCACAACGGCTCTGTAGACCTTCAGTTTGGTAGTCAAATACCTCTTCTCTTCCACACTTTTCTTCAGAGACTCTCAAACACTGAGCTAGCTCTGGTAATGCATGTGTCAACCTTATTCAAGGTGTACAGTCCTGAAAAGGACACTACCAAAGTATTCAAAACTTCTCCATTTGCTGTAATTGATGGCTCGACATCAATTGGATGGTGGGATGGTGGGGTGCTGGTTGATGGAGCACCTATGTTTTCTTGATGTTGATTATTAGGTCAAAATTAGGGAGGCAAACAGAGAATTGAGCCATACTTCATTGCATCTCAGTTTCAGAGACTGCACTGAGTGCACAATCATCTGCAAACAGAAAAAGAATCATGCACCAACAACACTCCCTTCACTTTAGTTTATCTTTAAAATTTTAGTGTAGTTCCATTTTCACCTAACTATCAGAATATCCTTACAATTACTAAATTCTTAACACATGTACCATAGAGGCACTATGTTAGTAGACAGGGAGTCCGCATCAGTTCAAGTCCTGACTCTCACACGCATTGACTGTATGACCCTGGGTAAATCACTTAAACCTCTAAGTACACCAGGCAACTCTAGCACTCTGTGCTGTAGAGCAGGTATGGATCTTCAATGGGAGGAAAAGTTTCTTCTCCCAATAAAATTAAAAAAAAAAAAACAGTTCAAAAATCAAAAGAAAACAACTGCCAACAACAATTAAAAAAAAAAACCCAACAACTAAACATGTACACTTCTGTCCTGCATGATGATCAACAATCCTTTCACTAACCTCTAGGAGACTCCTTATTTCTTATAGCAACTGTTCTAAGATTTTTACTCTGGCCTCAAAACATCATCCTTATCTCCATCCTCCTATGCTTAGAATATGGCTTAAGTTTCTACTGTTTATAGATTTTAAAGACCTTCAACATCAGTTTCTTCAAGGCTTCCTTAAAAAACTTCCGAAAAACACTATCCAAGAGGCACTAACTGACTAAGGCATGATGAAACACCAGATTTGACGCTGTCTTCTTCCCATTTGCTGATATGAGTCTTGAAGACAAGATTTACTTATGCTGATTTGCAGTACATGCCAGATAAGATTAATTTAATGGACAATACCAGTAAAATAGGGTCAATTCCATGGAAAAGTAAAACAGAGAACTTCCCCAATCAAATATGCCTTGAGTCTTCTAAGGTTTGTTTTGTGACTCATAATACATACAAAAAAGCAAGTTCTTAAACAATAACTAATTCAAGTTACAGCTGATTCCAATTCTTGCTTCTCTAAGCCGTATTTTGTTTGTTGTTGTTTCTTCACTTGTAGACAAGGGGCTTTCAAATATGAACAGAAGAAAAAAATACATTCATTTCCCTTCCTCAAGCAGGAAAAGAGTCATTTCCATTCTGAGCCTTGAAACCAAATGCCTACATAAATGAAGGCAAAAGTAAAATGTAAATAGAGAAATCTGTATCCACACAAAATAGATTTTGGAAAACAATGTTAGATAACAGTGCAGTTTATTTCCCTGGACAGTGAACAACAGAACTGCATTTCCTCATCTTACAACATAGAAACACAACAACACACACGCTGTTTGTCACAACTTAAGTTTAAAATACAGAACCATCAGATCAACACAGGCAAAAGGACCACTAGTTATCTTTAAAACTCTAATTTCTACAGTGATCATGTAACAGAGTTTTACATGCTTTCAGGAAGTAAAATAATTGTTTATGTATATATATGCCTGACACACTTAATATTATGTTCATTTTATGTCATAATTCTGTCCCATGTGTTCAAAGAGGGAAGTCTCTCAGCTTCCATCTACTGGAAAAGTGTAGGAGAAAACTTTTAGCAGCCAATTCTCCATATCTAGAAAGGCTGAGGGTCTTGACTCATGACTTGTAAGTCAATCTGCAGATCTGTCTACCTATTCAACCAGAATCATTCTAACCTTGGTTTTAGATGAAATTCATGCAGCATTTTTAAAAATTAAAAGTTTTATAGAAATCAATATTCAACATCAACACAACCTCCTAACCTTGTTTTATAAACATTTCTAGTTAATCACAATAAATAAAATATCATAACTTTATTTCCATATCTTTTAAATATGTTCAAATCTTTTTTTTTTGTTGTTCTTACGAGGTAGGAAGAGGTTAGAGAGGGTTAGCATGATGTTAAATCACAGAACATAATTATCTTAATTTTATACCAAAATTCTGTCTCACACATAAAGGGAAATGTCCCAACTTTTAAAGATGGAGAAACTGAGGCAAAGATGAGCTAAGTGGCCTGCTCCAGACTACACGCATTACTGGCTGAAGAACCAAAGATCTCAACTTCCAACTTTTTCTATTATACTACAATGATACACCCTTCTCACAATATGTGCATCTAGTTATCCATGCCTGGCTAGTTAAAGTAGTAAAATGACAGAGTTCAATCAATAATTATTGAGTGTTCAGTAGATGAACCATAGTGAATAGTACTGAAAATTGAGGATCTGCAAGGGTAAAAAAGCTTTTACTCTTGAGGAGATGCAAACAAAAGTATCTTTCGCGTAAGTGAATAAACAATCACCATATGTTGAATACATGTTTAACGTGACAGACAGGAAGAGAAGGGAGGAATGTTCTTCCTCACCTCTTCCTTTTACCCCTCTCCGGACCTCAGTCATAGAACAGTGGAGTGGGAAGAGCAACTGTCCCAACTGTATATGGCATGAGCATTATCTTTTTAGTGAGATGGAAGATAATTTCTTAACATCTTTTCACTGCATCCTAAAGACCTCCAGGTATTACTATTTACCTTGGAGCAGCTTGACTGCTTGATTAATTGGAACAATGCCCTACAGAACTCTATATATTGCCATCTGAACCTCCCAACGGTTTGGATGTGTGTTTTGTTCTAAAATTGTACCCTTAGACCTTGTCTCTACCCTGTAGCTACCTATTCTCTCTTCATATATTATCTTCCCCACTTAGAGTGTGTGCTCTTGGAGAAAAAGGACTCTCCAAGCTATACCCTAAGTATTTAGTACATAGTAAGTTCTTGATAAATACTCTTTCCTTCATTTATTTAGTCCCCCAAATACCTTTCCCTTCAAACTCATGCACATAAATTTATACACTAGCAAGCTGATAATGAGGTACACCCTGAGAGTTCCTGTTAACTAAAAAGAATCTGCCTTTTTTTCTTCATTAATTAAGAAAACCTCCTTCTAGATGGAGTTCAAAGCCTTCTGCAATATCAAGTCATAGCCTTATTCAAGGGACAAACCTCTGAGAGTTCAGAGTTTTAGTAGATAGTTATGCTATCACTATTTGAAGCAGAAAGAATACTATCACTTTAGTTTGGATAGTCTAGAAAAATAATCAACCTTGGTAATATGGTTCATCAGTTTCTCAGTATCTAGACCAGTTCTGTACCACTGGACCCTGACCATTCTCCTTAACTGCCATTTAAAAGAGAAAAAATACATTCATTTTCCTTCCATGGGAAATAAAAAGTTATTTCCATTCTGAGCCTTAAAGTCAAATGCCTATGCAGATCAGAACAAACTGAAGATCAAATAACAACTTGCCAAAAACATATATATAGGAAGTAGCAGAGCTAAGTTAAAATCTAAATCCTCTGACTCCAACATCCCAGACCTTTCCATGATACCTCGCTGCTTCTTTCTTTATGTTAGGATCATCCAACCCATTCATCTTATCTACAAGCACTCAATTAAAAAATAAAATTGGTCAAAGGCTCAGATAATGAAAAATCTGTCATGTCTTCACAAACATACCTTTGCTATGAAAGGCTTCAATGCTACTGAGCTGCCACTCTAAAACCATCATTAATGGAAATAAGGTTTTAATAGTGGAAGGTAACTTCCCAATGTCAACAAATCAAGAATAGTCATGGTACAACTACAGATTAATCTTTTGTCTTTTCTGAGTTTCTAGAAATCAGATCAAGGGACTCAGGTAAAGAAGCTTCAGAAAATGACAAGATTAGAACATGAAAGCTTTCTACTATTGTAGATTAAAATAAATGTGCATATTTAATTTTCATTAATTTTCATAATTTTGTGTGTAGTGTATTTAACTTACTGTTGATACAAATTGCTACTAAATTGAAATATAAAGGAAATTTAATACTCTATCCAATCTTTTACCAAAATGACTTAAGAGAAATTAAAGTAAAACTGTTCCTCAAAAATTAGTCAAGATACCAAATATAATTTTTTGTATT
This sequence comes from Notamacropus eugenii, assembly GCF_028372415.1. Classification (NCBI taxonomy): domain Eukaryota; kingdom Metazoa; phylum Chordata; class Mammalia; order Diprotodontia; family Macropodidae; genus Notamacropus; species Notamacropus eugenii. The sequence continues at coordinate 402,002,191 of NC_092874.1, forward strand.
ATTAAATAAAGTAGGAGAGGCACTCAGATTTCAGTTATACTCTTCCAAAACGATATATCTCTGACAGTATAATATACACTGATACCCACAGAATAGTTTCAGAGAAGGTCAGATGCAGCTGTTACTATCAGCATTTTTTTAACTATTCCCATCATGCCTTGGTTTTTCCCTGGATATTTACTATTCACATCCAATTGTCTATAATGTATAAGGATTTAAATCAGAGCCTCAAGCAGTAGGGTTATCTATTAGAAACCCAGTGATTTGAGGGTTCTTTGTTTGATTCAATGAAGTCTCTTCTTTTGCTTTTCAAAGCTAATAAATGGCAATAACGAGAACTGCAAAACCGAGTTTTAAGTTTTCTATTACTTTACACAGGCTCAGAATAAGGAAAATTTACGTTGGAATCCATAGGTATGGAAATTACTTTAAAAGATCAGCTAACATACCACTTTTTTTTCTCCATTAGATCCAATTAAAGCGTTCTTCTCTAAGAGAAAAATTTCACAATACCCAAGACCAGTCTTTATAATACCTAAGAAATTAGGCTGTCTACACATGCAAAACAGATGAGGAAATGAATGGAATAAATGAAGCAAAAAGTGAACTGACTTGTTTAAAGTCGAAAAAAATTTAAACATACAATACCTACATATAGTATTGATATAATGACAGCAAAGAGCTAATAACCAGTGACTTTGGTCCCCTCAGCACTTTGTTATTATGGGATGACTCTCTGGGACAGGAAGGGAGAGGGATACTGGGGTAATTATGATGATGTAAAAGCCAGAAGACATCAAGATTCAAAAGTGTTACTCTGTATGTTACTATGTAACTCACTTCAGAAAGAATGAATTGAATCACATCCTCACCACCCACGGTCCTTACTTCCCTCTATTGAATCTGATGAAGGTCAGCGCCCTTCCAACAGTCCTCATATTCCTTGACATATGGGCTGTTCTTTAACACTGCATATAAAACTCTCCCTATCTAAGATTTTCTATCTCCTTTATTACTTTTCTTCCTTCCGTTCTATAAATGTGGACATTCCTCAAGATTAAAAATTTGAGAGCTGCAACTATGTCCTTTTTAATGTGTTCAGTGCTTTTTTTTACACAGTCTCACTCCTTCAGAGATTTCATCCATTCTCACTAACCCTGTTGGAAAAAAAAAAAGACATTCTAATACTGTCCTTTTCCCCAAGCTCCACTCCCACATCTCCAATTTCTGAAGATCATTCTCAGCTGAATGTTCCACAGTCATCTGAAGGGATCTAAAGGCACACTTTCCTGATTTCCCAGCTTCTGTTTATGGTACGGCCATACATCCAATCATCCAAATTAAAAACCTGCAAGTCATCTTTGACTATTTTTTCTGACTACTAACTTAAGTCAGTCACTGGATTCACCTCAATTCTTCCTCCCAAATCTTTCTCATTATCTATCTCTTTTCCCACTCTCACTGCTACCACTCTAGTTCAAGTTATTATCTTAGTCCTAGTATGGAAAAAAACCTCCAAACTGATCTCTCTGCTTCCATTCTGTCCCCCTATCCTTTAATCCATCTGATAGATCAGCCATATGAATTTTCCTAAAATACTACTTTGCTTTTCTGCTCAAAGATCTTTAATAGCTCCCCACTGGTTATAACCAAGTTCTATGCTCCTGGCTTAATATTCAGATATTTTACAATCTAGCTCCATACTACTTTTTTGCCCAATCCAGTTTTTGAAAAAAAACTTCCACTTTAGCCAAACTAATCTAATTGTCCCTTGATTATCTCATTTGTGGGATATATGTATATAACTTCCTCCATATATATATATAACTTCCTCCATTTCAAACTTGGTCCATTCACATCTCCCCCATTCTTCAAGGCCTAACACACGTGCTTATCCTCTAAAACCTTTCCAAGCCATATCAGCCACAGAGATCTAGCCTATATTTTATTACCATGTGGTAAGCATGTACTACTTTGTGACAATGCTTTTATTACTGCATTCACTGACTGACTTTTCATAAAGTTATATGTTGTCTCCCAACTAGATCATATAAACTCTATGAGAACAAGGACTATGTCTTTTAAGGTATATCCTACCAGACCTAACAGCGTCCCAAGAACCCCCACATTCAATACTAGACAGATTTCCAACAAGTTAAAGTCTAAGACAAAAAGTAGAAAAACATCTATTGAGAGATCAAAGGGTCATGGATATAGGTGGGATTGTTTTTGGAGGAGGAAGTATTTAAATTGAACACAAATGGAAATGAGATACAACATTTTTCAAAACCTTGTTTTCCAAGTTGAGACTAAAGACTTCATTCTAGGCAAAGCAGACAGAGGATAAGCTAAGTATGACCCCTCTGTAATCCAAACCACACACGTCTTCAAATTACTGAAACACTGATTCAGTTGTTCGAAGGCTCTGACTTAAAAATTATTGGGATCTAATACCTGTGTGGTAGGAACAATATCTGCTAGGATCCTTGCCACTAGACTTAGGCTAGTTTTTTTCCCCAAAATATCCAACAAGCTGTTCCTGAAATTTAATTGGTCTAAGGTTCCAGTCACTGATATGGCTTCTCAGTCATTAAGGCCTACTAGGTATGATAGGCTAGTCTTCCTCTCCCCATACCTCCTCCCCAAAGTCAGGGCAGTTGTCCCTAGTGAGCTATAGCTCAGAATATTAATGGGGCTTACAGATGTACCACTTCCAAGTCAGTCAATACACTCTTCTGAGCCCAAGCCATCTTTCATTCAACCCTTCAATCAAAACTCACATTTTGCATTATTAGACAGCGATAAAAACAGGAAATGTAAAATGTTCATATGTAAAATGGGAATGATAATACTTGGCTTTCCTGAAGACAGGTGACAGGATCAAATAATCTCTCTTCAGATGTAAACTCCTTAAAATGAAAGATCTTTGAGGGCAGGGATTGGTTTTTGCTTTGTTATTTCTCAACATCTAGTCACAAAGCCTAACAGACAGTGAGCACCTCACAAATGCTTGAACATACCTTTCTGAACAGATCCATCTACAAAAATGAAGCAGGTTCCATTTTCCTGAACCAGTGCTGTATTTCTGCTGTGGATCTTTTTCATTGTTTTGCTACACAAACTTTTTTTATTGTTACAGTACTGGATGGTCTCTTAAGTTCTCATTTGGTTACAATCCCTGAACCACCAGAATGGCCCACAAAAGCATGTGTTATCCTTGAAGCTATCTAGTCAGCTACTTTCAGATCATTTACAGTTTTGGTGTGAACCCTTTATTTTCCAGGAAATATAATACTAGCAATGTACTAGGACCCATGACTAAAATTATTATCTAGCTGTGATATATACGTCAGTAATGGCAGGCTGTTTTGCACAGTGCTTCTTCCCTTCCTCATAATACTGTAAAAGGAGTAGTACAAGGGTTATCCTCTTTTTTATAGATGAGCAAACTGACATTTTCAGAGATTAAGTGACTTGTTCATGGGATTAAGGCTATAACAACCATAATACCATGCCATAGCTAAGTAAAGTTGATACTTGGACCTCAGCTGGAGAGAAGTTGATGTGCCTCAGTAAAGGAAATTGTTTACCAGAAGCTCTGTACACCAATGAAATCATATTTCTGATTTAAAAGGGAAAAAAAAGGATTCTGCTAACCAAGGAAACATTATGGCTCTTGTTGTCACTGTCTGCTTGTTTCTTGGGTACTTAAATCATACCATACTCAAAGCATATGTACATTTTCACACAAAAAATAACAAGGCAAGAAAATCTGCTGCTTCTAAGTCGGAGACAACTTCATCACTCGGCCTCTACCGACAAAAGTAACTCACTATAAATCATTCTCTTGGGAGCCCAAAGTCAGCATTATGTCACTACAAAGTTCTGTGTAGCAGTTAAAATACTGAAGGGTGCTTTTTATTAATTGTTTGCTAATTAATAATAATGCCTCCAGGACAATCTTTCTTCTTTGAGAACTGAGATCCATTAACAAAGCAAGCAGTAATCAAAATGTGGTTTCTTCCCTATTCTCGAAACCTTTGTAGGTCAGAACTGAGTTAGTCCAGGGTTGAAGTTGACCACTAGAAAACACAAGGAGGACAAAGGTTGTAAAGGAAGTTATATTTCAAGGATGTTGCTCTCTGGTAAGCACACATAGATCCTTATGATTTTATTCAATTATGGCAAAAGCAAACCAGATTCATGATACATGCCCTTTGAGTCAAGAAGACCTGGGTTCAAGTCCTGCCTCTGACACATACAGTAACCATAGGCCAATTATTTTTCCCTCTTAAGTTACATATCAGCACCAGGAAGGAGTTTCTACATGGGGCAATGTTGATGAAAAAAAGAAAAAGATTATATAAGGTATGGCTATATCTATGCATAAATGGATATATATACATATGTGTATGCATAAATATATATACATATACGTATATGCAGGGAGATATGTGGCTTGTTTATGCATCCCCTAAGTCCCTTTGCCACTCTCCAATTCCTCTCCTCATTTCTGAGTCAAGCCCATCAAAGGAGGTTTCTCCACGACAACTCTGCTCCATCTTAGAAGCAGGAAGAAAGCTTAAGTCCAAATAGCGCATTCTGGAAGTTGGAAATCTTTATTGTACATACTGAAGCTACCTTTATTTTCTGAAATTAGTGAAATTTGCTATTTAAGCAAAAGGTATTTTGATACTCTCTTGAATTCCAGGGGGCACCAAGACCTTTGTGCTGAAATGGCAAGCAACAGGATATGGGTGAGCAGCCCCCTGCCACTGCAAAGGCTATAGGGTCTCTCAAAATAGCCATGTGGTTTGCTTTGCTCCTGAGGGCAGAAAGGAACCTCCCGGTTTACAAAAGGGGGATGGAGGAAGCAGAGAGGATGGTTTTCCTGCAGCACGAAAATTAGATCTGCTCAACTTTAAAGGGTTAGAACAGGATCCCAGTAAAAAGGGGCTACCAAAATGAAAATCACAGGACTCTAGACCACACTACCATTCCACCCCCTCAGGAGGGCTGGTGGTCACCTGACTTGAAACACACATACACACATAGACACAGACACACACGACTTAATGAAGGGAAGCCACCAGGTTAGATGCTCAGTTTTCCCACAGAACCCATTCACTGTTGCTTCTCGGAACCGGTAACTTCTTTGGGAACACCCCCCGGAGCCGGGGGTGCCCTCAGCAGTCAAAGCCAGAGCACAGGCAGCCCACCTCCCAGCACCGACCACACAGGAAGGCCGGATCGCCTTCCCTCCAACGAGGCTGGAAGTGCCAGAGAAGTGCCATCCCCAGCGGTTCGGCCACAGGGGCACAACCGCACTGTTCCTTCCTCCCTGAGGTCACTGAATCCAGAAGGGAGGGGAAGAAAAACGTGATGCATCTCTCCGATGTCATCCAGACGTTACGGTCTGACAGGGGGCACTCCAGAATTGGCTCTCAGCACCCCCCTTTCCAGGACCCCATTACAGAAAACGGGAGAAAGGGAGGGAAAAAATCGAGCCCCAGACCCCAACTTCCCAAATACACACCGGATGCAACTTCCTGCTCCCGCCCGCCCGGCCCGCCCGCCCCGGCCCCCTCCCCGCCGTCCCCACCTTGTCGGCGATGCTGCGGGGCAGCTGCAGGTCCGGGCTCGGGGTGAGCTCGCCGCCCGCCGCCTCCTCGCTGCTCGGGCCGGCCAGAGGGTGCGGCATGTCCTGCAGGGACCTGGGCCCGGAGGAGGGCAGGGGTTTGGGGGTGCCGACGCCTCCGGCCGACATGGCTGGAATCGCTGCTGCGGCTGCGGCTGCGGCTGCCTCCGCCGCCACCCCCTCCCCCGCCCCCGGGGGGGAGCCGCAGGGGAGGGGGCTCTCCCGCTCGGCTCCGGGCCGCAGCTGGGTGGGAGGAGCTCGCCGCTCCCCGCCCTCCTCGCCTGGCTCTGCCGGGCGTCTGGACTCCGCGGAGCCGCGGTCCGAGGCTGCGGCAGCCGCTTCAGCTGCTGGGGGCCGCGGCGGCGGCGGCTGCTCCGGCCGGGCCGGCGGGGGTTGAGGCTCGGGTTCACGCGCCGTCCCTCGCTCTAGCACCGGCTCCTCCCCCTCCTCCTCCTCCTCCTCTTCCCTCTCCCGGGGCTTTAATAACGCCGAGTCCCCCCCCACCTGCCTCCGGTCTCCCTTCTAGCGCTGCCCGGGGACACCCTCAGACTGGGGGGAGGAGCGTCAGCTCGGCCTCCTGCCGCTCCTTCTCCCACTTGGAGCGGGGGGGGGGGCGGGAGGCGGGGAGGGGGCGGGGCGAAGGGTGGGCCTGGGGGCGGGGCGGGGCGGGGCTGGACCTCCTGCCGAGGCTTCCCCGGGGCGGGGTCCGAAGCCAGGGCTCCGCCTCCCCTCGATGACCAGTTCCCAGGCAGGAAGTGCTCCCAGCGCCCCCCCACCTGGGCCGGCTCCCCCGGGAGCGGGGCGAATGCAGTGAGCGAGGGCCGCCCCGAGGCTCGCCGTTTCGGTGGATTCCCTGGCCTGACTCTGGGGTGGTGCCCCGGGGTTTGCCCGCACACCCCCTCCCACACAGAGTCTCTGCGGAGAACTTCAGTTCTCCCCGGGGAACGTAGACTGGGATTGCTGTGCCCCCAAGCATCAGGACCAGCCGGACCGAGCATCGGGAGCGCTGGCCTGGTGTCCTGGCACGGCACCCACGGACCGTGAAAGCCTCTCTGCTTCCGTGTCCTCCTCGGTCCGGGGGTTCCCATACCGGCCTCACCACCACCCTTCGTTCGGTGGCAGTCACGGGAATTGCATGTTAAGGGTCTCGCTCCCAGTAAGCTTCTGCAGGGTTAACCTTCCAAACCCAAACCCGTGAAGAGATAACAAAGTAACCAGCCCTATTGTTGAAAGGATCGTATAAGACGCGTCAAAACCCTTTGAAGAAACGTGGCCCTCATGCAGACGTGCGTGCATGTACATGAAGGCTCTGTGAGTCCGTCCGAGAATGCGAGCGTGCAGCCTTGGCCGTGCCTGAATAAGCCCTAGGAAACTGCGGAAGACCTGTGGAGGTCAGGTGACTTGCCTAGGGTCTCAGAACTAACACCTGTACAAGTCAGGACTGGAAACCAACTCCAAAGCCTGCATTCTACGCATTGTATCACACGGCCTCTACCTATATAAACATGTCTATAAGAATGAGCCTGGAAACGACGACACAAAACTGAGACAATCCCTGACTCGTGAAGCTTCCTTTCTGGCAGTGGGAGACAACGCATACAAGGGAAGGGTGGCCAGGAAAGAATGTTTTGCTTTTGTGGGGACGCTGAAGAGGATATGACTTTTTAAAGCAGTGGCAGCAGCAGAGAGATGCTACTTGATGAAAAGGTAGCTGGCTTCTTGCCAGGACTAGCCTTTGGATTCATCCGCTTTTCTTTAGAAGTAAGCTGAAGTCAGAAGCGACTGGAGGTCCCACTAAGGCCATGAGGGACTACGAAAAGTCTGTCTCCTCTAGAGTTCAATGAGGTCTTGAGCGATGCTGTGAGCACCAAGTCCAGAGCCCCACCCCCTCCCCAGTTTTGCCTCATTTTGTGAGTGCAGTGAGTCAAACATCTCAAACCATCGATTTCCTAGAATTCCTGTTTTGAAGCAGTTTCTGTACTTTTTAGGAGAGATTATAGTAGGGATTAGGAGGATTCACAGCTGCTTGGTAGATGTCTTGTGCATTGGGCTCTAGTTATTACGTCCTGTTTATTTGCTGATCCGTCCTATGCTGCACTAAACAACTATGCAGTAGCTGAGCATGTTTGTCTGCAACTCTGAAGAGTCAATTCAGTTATGCTAAAGTCACATGACTGAGTGTTCCAGAAGAAGTTTAGATTTGCCTAGCAAATAGGGACTCAGAGCTCGTTTTTGGTCAGGGAAATGTACAAAATCCACATGCTACACTTGGCACTGTCCTGTAGGGATACACGAAGATGAGAGATAAAAGGTCACTGACTGTTCCACAGGGACCCACAAGGCCTGCTCAGCACTGCAGCTGAGTCTGGCTAAGTTATCAGGGTGGGCATGGGACTCCTCAGACCTAAGAACAAAGCTGAACGAGACTGAATGACATCCATACCAACTGGTGGTTCAAGGAGGCATGTGAAACTAAGTAATGAACTGGAAGCATCAATATGCAGTAGGAAGAGCGGGGAGTTAGGAATCAGAGGACCTGACTTAGAGTTCAGGTTTTGCTACTTGTATGACCTTGGGCAAGTCACTTAAGCTCAGCTTTCTATCTGTAAAATGAAAAGGTTGAACTAAATGACCTGAAATGTCATTCCAGCTCTAAACTTTTGATCTATGAGTCCAGAGCATTATTGCCAGTAGAGTGAAAGTTAAATACTTCCAAGTTCTTTGTAAGCTTTGGAGTCTGAAATTAAATGATATTTCCTTGTTTTTCCCTTTCCACACTTTTACTCTACTTTTCCTGTATCTAAAATGACAAAAAAAAATCACAGTGATTATAATTTAGCAAAAAGAATATTGAACTGGGAGTCAGAAGACTTGAGGTCAAGCCCTAATTTCCACACTTACAAGCTGTCTTACCAGTTATCTGCAGACAAGTCATCTGATCTTGCGAAATTCCATCTGTAAAATGAACACTTGTACTATTTGCTGTTCTATTGGGAAAGAAAAATTTATAAAACTTAAAACACTACGTTAATATAAAGCCATTGTAATTGTTATAGAAAACAAGAAATGGTATTATTGTTACTGTTATAACATCAAACAAGACAGAAATGGTGAACAAGCCAATTTGGTGCTTGCACATTCTAACCTAAACCAGAATTCTTTAAGGGTGCCTGTTTTTATCTGCTAAAGTGTATGATAGCTCTTCCTGAATGCAGACTTATTAGACTAGAAAGTTGAATACTGAAGCATTTGGTTTTCATTGAAAAAGCTATTGATTAGTTTTCCTAAATTGTTTTTTCCCTTCTTTCTTAGTCTTTGTAATAAGGGATGGTTTTCTCAAAGGGCAACAGGGAGGGATATATTAGGGAATATAGGTGATGTATAAGCAAGATATATCAATTTTAGACATTTTTTAAAAGAAACAAGTGGAAACAAAATATTGCAGAGACAGGGAAAGCAAAGCATTACCTCATATTCCTAGATTAAATTCAACCATTTGACCCCAAGATCTTAATGCACTTGCCCTTTATCCTCTAGTCTCTCAATTATTAGCCCCTCAATAACGTTCTAATTTCTTCAGTCTATCATCACCCCTGTTCTGGTTTGACTTAATTGTAAATGATACTCTTGCAAACACCCTAGAAAACTTTGTCCCTTTGATCTTCAGCCAGTGTTTGGGGTTTGATATGCTCAATTTAAGAACCTGGAGAAATTATCTTTCTTATCTGTCTCTCATTATTTAGGGGTACATGCTCTCTAAAGGGGATTGTATGGTAAAATTGGCTAGCACACCAAGTGAGTGAAAAGCCAGCTAAATCACAAATAAATATATCTGAATTATGTTTATTAAAGAATAGAGGTGCAACAGATTGGGTCTCAAAGGTGAAAAGCAAGTCCTAAAAAATATGACCTCATCACAGCCCCTCCTAGACACTTCCAAATGAGAGGCATATTCTTATCAGACCTTACAAACTATGTCCCATTCAGTGATAACACAACATCTTCAGAAAAGCCTCTAAGACAGCAGGAGAATACATGATAGCCTAATTTCTGCATCGGTATAAGTTATGAGGCTTAAGGTTTTTTTTAGGATATCTGTTTTTCTGCTTTTTAACCTCATTTTGAACTTTCTAGCTTTTAAAGTAGCCGGGACACAAATTATACCAGTTCTTCCCCCAATCTACATTATGCATTATGATTGGTGGAAGGAGTAAAGAAGGTAAAAATAAGAGAGGAAAGTCTAGGTCAGCCTGTGGTATACAGATATAGTAAACAGATTAATATCCACTCAGGGTTTCTGTTCTTCATATGTGCGTGTGTGTGTGTGTGTGTGTGTATAGATATACACATATTTGTATATGTGTATATCTGTTTCTATATCTATATATAGATATAGCAGAACTATCATGCATTTGTGAGGTTGGCTAAATAGACATGTAACAGGGAACCAGAAAGGGCACCCATTACAGCCATTTCTACTGAATTTCCAGTGTAGAATAATACTATTTCTTGCCCATTTTCACTTCTAGGATCCTGAATATTCTGTAGAAAGTCAAAACTTCAATGACTGGTTTCACATATTCTAACTAGTTGGAACCTTGATGCTACTTAACTACTTTTATTCATTTTTGGTTGATCTGAACTGGTCTGCCTCCTTGCTTTCACTTATGCTCTTTACAGAGACAACTCCCATAACCTAGAAATCTACCTCAATTCAGCTGCTTACAAGAATGGTCAAACTATTGATTTTGCCATCACCCACAGGTATTCCACTTCCAAGGTCAAGAACTCAGTAATTCCTTTTCATAATCATAATCTTCTATCATTTTATGTCTCTCTGTTCCTTCCTAGTTCTATCTTTAGTGTCACCTCCAGTCCCTCTATCCTTCAGTACTTTCCTAGGTCATCACTTGAGCTTTGGCTACTTTCTCCTATCTTTCCAATTTGTCTAGTATTTCTGAATGCCTTGCTCCCTCGTTCATGATTTACTAACCCTGGATTACTCTCACCATCCAAATCCTTCAATCCTATTCACATGCTGCTGAATGGAACTGGAGGAAATCATGAAAATATGCTAACTGGGTCCACTACAAATTTAAGTTCTCTGATTTCATCTGGGTCTTCAAAACAGGAGTGAAGTAGGACAGTGAAAAGAGCACTTGGTCTGGAATCAGGAACATCTGAGTTCAAATCTACCACCAAACATTTACTAGCTTGCGATCCTGGGCAAGTGTAAGGTTAATAGTGGGTGTGAGGAAGAATTGAAGATCTTCCTCACCCATTAAGAGGCCTCAGGCATCTTTTGTTAATTTCTAAGGAGGCATAGGGTCACAAGTGTTGTGCCCTCCAGCCCTGAAAAGAGTATATACTCTGAAGTGAGGTTTTGCTTTGGTGCTTTTTTTTTTTTTTTGGAAGAAGGTTTAGATGCCAGATAGAAACTCCCCCCTCCCACCCCTGAAAACCCAGATGTCGGTGCTTCTCTCTCTGGTAATGATGTATGTATTGTCTATGGTCAGACAGTTGGAAGCCCTGTCTGTTGGTCTTTCTGTTTGTAATTTATGCTTTCTATTTTTTCTGAAGTACAATATGTTGACTTTTTCCCCTGAACTAAGTGAATAATATGTGCTTGATCAAAGAAGATTGTTGACCCCTCAAAAGTTGCTTTCCTTTTAGAAAAGCATATCTAAGAACCTGTACAGCAGGTCCTCCTGTATATGCTGGAGTCCTTGCTGCTATAACAAGTCACTTAAGTGCTGCCTGCCTCAGTTTCCTTAACAGTAAAATGAGGATTATAACAGCACCTACTTCATAGGATTGTTGTGAGGATCAAATGTGTACTTACTATATAATAGATACTTAAATTCTCTTTCCTTTCCCCTTCCTACACTATTCCAAAACTTTCTTTTCTTTTCAGGTTTTCCCACAGCAATTCCTCCACTGACACTCTCAGCTGAGATCTCACTTTATACTTCTAAGCTGTGTGTGTTCCCATGTACGTCTACATGGGCTGTCTAAATGCAACTTGTGGGAGGCATTGATAAGTATAATCTGAGGTCTGGACTGCCCTTGAGAAGAGGAAAAGCAGCATATTAGCTGGGGTTTAAGAGTAGGGGTTGAGAGAGAGAGAGATGAGCAAGTCTTTTAGTCAGCCCTTTCGAGCCCTGCCAGTCTGGGTGCCCTTTCCTTTATTCTCCTAGAAGGAACCAGATTAGAATTATATCTATATCCCCCTAAATATTAGCAGTCTAGTCACTCAGTCAAGTTTGGAGACACAATAGGTTCAAAACAAAAAAAACTACTTCCCTTATCATTCTTATGATTATCCCAAACTTATATGTGCAAGATTTTCTCTTCCTATTAAATGCTGTTTACACAAAAGACCATCACAGTGTATATCAAGTAAACCCATTTATCCAGGCAAACAAAAAACAGAAATCAGCGAAGCAATACAAATTAGAGCATGCTGGAAAATACACAGAATGAATGAGGTGGGAGCAAGATGAAATCTCAGCTCCATCAAGAGAAAAGGCTCAATCTAACCCAAGGAGAAATTCCCCGAAGACTACATAGAGAGGCAAGCCAGAAATCAGAAACAGGTTGAAGAGCTGGCTTCTCCAATATGTTCTCCAACATGTACCTTCCAAAGTCTGTCTGTCTGTCTCTCCACCTATATGGATTTGACCCCAAAGAGAGGCTAGCATTATGGGTATTACTTGAAGGAGAATGTCTCTCCTCTCCCATATTTCTTGCAACAATTTCACCCTCACATGGCATCCAGCGTCACATCAGCTTTCTCTCCACCAAGTGGATTCTCTTTCTCATAAGCATCAGTAACAGAAGGCAAAATGCCCCAATCTTGTCTTCAAATTCAGGTTACTCTATTGAGAAATTTAAGACCATTCACAGTAAACTCTCTTTTTTCTTCATCTATTCATCTCATATTCTCTAACACCATCCCCACTATCTTCACCTTTTCTCCAGTCTCTGATGAATAGTCGAACCTTCTCCTTACCAAGGCCAGCCTCCTAAATATGCACCTTTGATCCCATCCCAGCCATCTTCTCCAGCAGATTGCCCCCAATTATTGTCATCTCTCATTTTCATCTGCAATCTCTCTCTATCCACTAGCTCCTCCCTTGCTGCCTACAAATACATCCAAATTCCCACTGATCCTTAAAAGAAAAAAATCCCACTAGATCTTAACATCTCTGCTAATTGCCCTGTGACTCCACTCCCCTTCTCAGTTAACCTTGAGAAAGTTGTCTACACTTCATGCCCCCAATTCCTCTCTTTTTGGTCTTTTTCTAAATCCTCTGTAAACTAGCTTGAGATAAATTACCTGGAACTGTTTTCCCAAATTTACCAGTGACTTCTCAATTGCCAAGTCTAATGACATTTTCTCATTTCTCATCCCTTCTGACCTCTCTACAACATTTGATATTGTTGACCACGCTCTCTTCCTGAATATTTTCCTCTCTCTGGATTTGCATGACATGGCTTTCTTGGTATTCCCCTTAACCTATCTTCTCAGTTTCCTTAGTTGTTTCTTTATCCATGTCACATCCACTAAATATTGCTGTACTATAGGGTAGTTTCCTAAACCCTCAGGCTTTTTTCTTCCTTCAATACTCTTTCACTTACACATTAATTCTCATGGGCTCATTTATCATCTTTACTCTGTATATCTAGCTTTAGTCTTTCTTCTGAGCTCTATTCTCCCATTATCAACTCCCATTTAGAACTGGAGGTCACAAAGGCATTTGAAGCTCAATTATGTCCAAAACAGAACTCATATTTTCCCCACACCCACTCTTCCTTTGAACTTTTCTATTGTTGGTTTCTATTGGTTTTCTACTGTTGAGGTTACTACCACCCATCCAGTCATACAGGTTTACAACCTTAATATCATCCTTTACTTCTCATTCTCATTAACCCCAGGTGTCTAATCATTTGCCAGGTCTTGTCTGTCATTCCTATCTCCATATCTCTTATATATGTCCTCTTCTCTCCACTCTCACAGCCACCACCCTATTTCAGGCCTTCACCATCCCTCATTTGACCTATTTTAATAGGCTTTTAATTGCTCTCCCTACCTATTCTCTCTCTCTCCCCACTCCAATCTATCCTCCACATTGGCTCTAAAATGATTTTCCTAAAAATAGGGTCTGACCACTACCCACCTACTTAAAATGCTGTAGTGGTTCCCTATGGCCATTGATCACCTCCTCAGTTTGGCATTTAATGCTTTTCACAACTTAGACCATTCCTACCTTTTCACTCACATATATTCTGTGACCCAGCCATACTGGCCAATACTCCATTTCCAATCTTTGCCTTTGCAATGGTTGCCCCATACCTAGAATTCTCTCTCCAATCACTTCTGCCTCTTGGAATTCCTGGTTTCCTTCAAGACTCAGCTCAAACTCCATCTTCTGTAGGAGGCCTTTCTTGGTCCTTGCTGCTAGCTACTCCTTTTCTTTCATTACTTGTATCTACTTAAGTATATTATATGTGTGCATGTATGTGTGTCATTACTTGTATCTACTTAAGTATATTATATGTGTGCATGTATGTGTGTATATATTTTTATACACACATACACACATATATACCCCCACTCAAATATATGTACACCCCACCCATATATATATATATATATATGTGTGTGTGTGTGTATATATCATACATATGTATATGTATATCACACAAGCTTGTATACATACATATGTGCACACATCACTCCCAAATTCAAATGTAATTCCCTTGAGGGAAGCAACTGACTTTTGTCTTTATATCCCCAATATTTGGCATAGTTCCTCAACATATTCAAAACTGAAGTCATTACCTTTCCCCCCAAACCCATCCCATCTTCTAACTTCCCTATAACTGTTGAGGTTAGCACCACCCTTGCTTTCCCCCAGGCTCACAACTTAGGTGTCACCCTCAATTCCTATCTCTCACCCCTCCCCACCCCAATCCAATTTGTTGCCAATGTCTGTTGATTTCATCTTTACAACATTTCTCTCTGACACGCCTCTAGTGCAGGCCCCCAACCTTGATTACTATAATAGCTTTATGGTGGGTTTACCTGCCTTAATTCTCTCTCCACTCCAATACAGTCTCCATTCAATCACTAAAATGATTTTCCTAGAGCACAGGTCTGTCTGTGTCACATCCCCTACTCAATAAATTCCAGTTGCTCCCTATTGCATCCAGGATGAAATACAAATTGCTCTTTGGCATTCAAAGACCTTCATCACCTAGCCTTCTCCTACCTTTCCAGTCTTTTTACATCTTCCTCCTTATCATGTACTCTTGGATCCAGTGACACTGTCCTTGTGGCTGTTCCACAAACAAAACGCTCTATCTGTCAGCTCTGGGCATTCTCTCTGGCTATCCTCCATGCCTCCTGGCTCTCTTAGATTTCTTTAATTCCCAACTAAAATTTTATGTTCAGGAAGCCTTTCCCAACCTCCCTCTATTTGTTTTAATAATGTTCCATTTATCGTGTATATAGCTTGTTTGTACATATTTGCTTGTTGCACCCTCTACCCGTGTTTATGGTCAGCTCCTTGAGGGTAGGGACTATCTTTTGCCTCTCTTTGTATCCCTGGAGCTTAGCACTGTACCTGGTAATAAATATTAATAACTGACTGCCTGGTGCATAGGAGTCACTTAATAAATGTTGGTCGCCCCACTTATTTAAGGTCATAAAAGGAAATTCAGAAGTCAATGCTCAGTGAAAAATTTAAGAAGCTGAAACTTCCTTCTTGGCAGAGTTCAGAGATGTCAATCTTCTGGTCCTGGTACAAAGCCCAGTTGCGTGAAACTTCTCTTTGTTAATGCTTTTATCCAAGAGTTGGTTACAGCCCCTAAAGGGAGCATTGTTTATTTCTTTGGCTTGTGTAACCAGTACTGTGCTCATTTATTTATTCTTTGATTATTGTTGTGTTTTGCATTTCATTTTTAACAATAATGCTATTAAATTAACACTGAACTTTTATGAGAAGCCCAGTGAGCTGTATGCTTTTCTTATTGTCCTTGTGATAATAAAGACTTTGTGAAGGAATACATGGATGTAATGTTGTTTTGTTGCTTTGATAAACCTGATTGCATACCACTCATTCCTACTTGTTCATAGTTGCCTGATTCTATCTAGGTCTACTTCCCATAAAAAAATAATAATAGAGAGATAGAATAATGATTTTTAAAATGAAAGGTACTAAATAGCTAGATCTGAGATACTATGAAATATTCTTGAATATTATTCCTGTTTTGCTGATGAGTAAACTATGAAGCCCACTTTATTTAAAACCTTGACATATCACAAGTGTTTAGCCAAAATGGCTCACTGTGTTGAATTCAAAAATGAAGAAAATTAGCTTGCATAAGAAACATATTGAGATGAAAGTCTGAGTATTTATTCATCCAAGAACTGTGTAGTTGCCTCATATACTTACTGTTTTATCCCTGTATTTAATGTTCTTGGAAATTGCTTGTAATGATATAATTAGTACAAAGCATATCATTATAATCCTAACAATTTTTTTAAAACATCATTATGGTGAGGTACAAGCAAGTCAAAACAAGGCAAGTGACGCAGAGGTATTTTTGTTTATATCACTTTTCCTTTTGGCCTTCAGTGATGCATGGGCAGATGTCTATGAGACTAGGAGTCTAAGTAAGGCCTATTGAGTTGAATTCTGGAGGGGGGAGAATGCCTTGGATGTATCTACCCACCTTGGCTGTATCACAAAAAGACAAGAGTATGATTAAAAGACAACAGCCATGTACCAACCCGTCTTCCAGGCAGTCTGAGTTACAAGGAATCAGATCCCTTAACATCAAATGAAACATTGCCCCAGGCCTCAGACACTAAGCAGGATTTTTAATAAATAGACCCTGTAATACTCACAGGCAATGGTTTAAGAGTACTTGACAAAGGAGTTCCTTTAGCCCCAGTAAAACAAAGCAGATTCACATTGAGACTCTCTATGGCAACATTCCCCCCAGTACACCATGTGCTTAAGTCCAACTCATATTTGTGTTGTCAGGATTTATCATTTTCTGTTTGTTAATACAATAATAGCTTTTTTTACACGACATCCTTTATATTAACTGTTTCTCAAAACAACACTTCTGAAGTAAATGAAAGGCAAAGACAAAAGAAGGTTTGGGCTAAGATTTTGAATGATATGAAGAAATTCAGGGAGGGCATTCCAAACTAGGGAGAATTTTGAGAAGGCAGGATTACTGCAGTAGCCAAATTGTACTAAATAAATGAATGGTATCAAATTAAGTTCTAATTGCTATGCAATCATAATTATTGGGTAGAAACTATTTCCTAACATGCCAAGGAAAATTTTTTGCACATAGTAGGCACTCAATAAATAGGTGCAGCATGAAGAGGAATGAGTGGTTTCTAAAGCATTACCTCAATCTCATTATGCATGAGAATAATAGCATAGAAAAAAAGGTCAGAAGAATTTTAAAAGTCAAAATTATTCACTGGCAGATCCAAGTGCAAAGCCCATTTGAATAAAACTCCTTTGTTACTACCTTTTGTGATATGAGAGATAGGCAGACAGAGAGACAGACAGAGAAAATGTTAAAGGATAATAGTCATTCTATCACTTGGAATGTTTGGGAAAAAATACATTTTCAAATCATGAAGCTTTGTCTGTTAAATCGATGCCTAGAACTTCAATAGAGAATTGGTTGATTTGTTTCCTGCATCATACAGTTAAGGGTTTCTAATGGCAGACCTTCATGAGTTTTTACCCTGGATTCTATAGTCAGAAGCAATCAGTATTTGCCCTAATTAAACTCTACCCATTTCTCCAAACCACCAAAGCAATCACTGAATCACCTTTTCCCTTTAAGGTACATTTCTAAGTACTATGTTTCTGTTCTTGCTTTGCAAAAGATGATTATGTATGTTGCTGAAAAGTTACCTATAGGACAAATTTCTGTACAGTAAATCATTTTCCTTTGACTTTGATAAAGAAGTACTTAAATATCTGTTTTATGCTTACCACTCTAAGGAGAAAAGAGAGTTGAATAAGTTGGGCTGAAGGATGTATTTGTAGTAAATATCTTCAGGGTTATCCATACATAATATGTGTGTGTATATATGTTACATTATGCATACATAATTTGAGTGTGTGTATATATGTTGCATATGTATATATGATCCTTCCCAAAGAGTACTCCTCTCAGAAGCCAAAAAAGGATCAGAGGTCAGAGAGCTAGCCAGAGCTAGGGAGTTTCCAGTTGGAATGTTGAGGGAGAGTGATGGAATTACTCATTCTCTTGGGGAGGTGAGGGACTTTGACCTTGAAAACTGACAAAGAATGGTATTAGTGCAGGAGAAGCCAGGTCAGAGGTCTAGCTGGTACCTTTAGGCTGAACTTTTTTTTGGAGGAAATTGGGGTAAGGGGGGGTAGTGCTGGCTCTCTGACTAGAGCAAGAGGAATCCTAGGGGTGGGAAATAATGCTCTACAGAGATAGGATAGTCTAGAAGCTGGTAGTGCCAAAACATAAAACACTACAAGTCTGCTGGTGAGACCGGTTTGAACTCCCCCCTACTCTGTTCTAGAAGATAGTCCTAGAACACTCAGTCTAGTTCAGTTTGGTAAAAGGGTGAACCAGTTGAAACTAAAAAACTTTTTTCCCTTCTCCCCAGGAAAGCAGTGCTTCTGGGTTGAAAGTATAGCATCCCCTCTGGGACTATTGTGCCAACTCTAATTTACATTGGCAGGTGACAAATCTCCGAATTCTAAGTAATTTGGAATTACTTAGGAGGGGGTGGGGTTTCTATAAACATTCACAAACCCCCATGCAATGTGGTCCCCATTGATTTGAGAGGGGGTCTGTCTCCCTAGCTCACTCAGGCTGGATATACAGCAGCCCCTTATGGGTTGATGCCAATACTGATCAGCTCAGAAGATTTTTCTGACCCCTCCCTTAGGCAGCCTGGTGGTCCTCCACGCCCACATTGGTGCCTGATTTAACATGGAAAAACGAATTGGCTTTAATCCTACTGTAGCTCAGAACTTCTGAATTCAAAGGATCCACCAGTTAAATACTAGGGCTACAAATACAACAAAGACACTACCTGCCCTCAAGGAGTTTGTAATCTAACGAGGGAAGACAACACACACCGAGAAGCTGAAAAGGGAACCGGGAGGTACCCAGCACAGGGTGATGATAAGGAAGTACAAAAGAGAGAAGTTAAATATGACAAAAAAGGAAAATGATGGATGTTGGAGGGGATGTGGGAAAACTGGGACACTAAAACACTGTTGGTGGACCTGTGAAGTAATCCAACCATTCTGAAAAGCAATTTGGAACTATGCCCAAAAGGCTATAAAACTGTGCATACCCTTTGATCTAGCAATACCACTTCTAGGTCTATATCCCAAAGATATAAAAAGTGGAGGAAAGGGCCTATTTGTACAAAAATATTTATAGCAGCTCTTTTTGTGGTGGTTAAGAATTAGAAACTGAAGGGATACCCATCAGTTGGGGAATGGCTAAACAAGCAGTGGTATATGATTATAATGGTATATGGTAAATGACAAATGAGATGATTTCAGAAAACACCTGGAAAGACTTACATGAACTTATGCAAAATGAAGTGAACAGAACCAGGAGAACATTATACACAGTAACAGCAATACTGTATGATGAACTATGAATGACTTAGCTATTCTCAGCAATACAACGATCCAAGACAATCCCAAAGCACTAATGAAGAAGCATACTATCCACCTCCAGAGAAAGAACTGATGTTGTTTGAATGCAGATTGAAGCATGCTATTTTCCATTTCTTTCTTTCATTCTTTTATTCAAGCCTTCTAGTACAAAATGACTCATATGGAAATGTTTTATGTGATTGTTCATGTATAACCTATATCTGACTGCATGGGGTGGGGGGGGGGAGTTAGGGAAGAGAAGAGGGAGGGGAATCCAGAGAATCTGGAAATCAAAACTTAAAAAAAACCCAGATGTTAAAAAATTATTAACATATATTTGGGTAAAATAAAATATATTAAATACAAAACAAAAAATGCTACATAAAGTCAGATTTAAATAATTGAAGAAATATTAATTCTTCATGGTAGGCAAAGTCAATATAATAAAAATGACAAGTTTGACTAACTAATAATATATGTATTCAATGCCATCCCAATTAAATTACAGTTTTTATAATGATAAATTACAAATACAAAAAAATCACAAAAATATTTTACTCATAATAAATAATGATCTAATTAGTTAATAAATAGATAAAATTAATGTTAAATAATAGATAAATAATTAATAAAATTAAATAATAAAATAAATTAGTGAATAAAAATAAAACTAATAATGATGATAAAGATAATAAAATTTATTTGGAAGAAGAAAATGTCAAAAATTTCAAAGAAAGAGGCTTAGTAGTACTAGACCCCAAACTATATTATAAGGCAGTAAATATCAAACTTCGGGGCAATTTTCCTCAATAATTTCTTGTAATATTATATCAAGACTCTCTTTTTGGTCATAACTTTCAGGTAGTCAATAAATTCTTATATTGTCTCTCCTCAATCTATAGTGTAGATTAGTTGCTTTTCTAATAAGATGTTTTGCATTCTCTTTTATTTTTTCATTATTTTGATTTAGTTTTATTATTTCTTGGTGACTTATAACGTCATTACCTTGCCTTGCCCAATTCTAGTTTCAAAGAGTTATTTTCTTCATTAGGTTTTTGAATCTCCTTTTCCAATTGGTTGACTTTCTTATCATAATTTTCTTGATTTTCTTGGATTGCTCTTATTTTTTTCCCTTTTTTTCTTCTCAATATCTCTTATTTGACTTCTGAAGTTCTTTTGTAGTTCTTCCAAGAACTCCTTTTGACATTTCTCTTTGAATTAAGAGTGGCATTTTAATTTCATCATCTTCTGAATATGAACCTAAATCTTCTCTGTATCCATAGTAGCTGTCTATGGTTGGGTTCTTTCTCCTTTGCTTACTCATTATTATTTATATTTTATTTTCTTTTTATCAGCTTATTATTGTAATCAGTTCTTGTCCAGGGGTTTGGGGAATGGTGCTCTAGGCCTTAGGTTCTTCTTACTGTTATTTTCTGAGCTCTGTCCAGGGGCCCATTTCAACCTTATGCCACAGGTAAGACCCCCCCAGCCACTCTAAGGTGCTATTCCTACTGGCCTTTCTCCCACAGCTGCAAGCTTCAGCTCACCCCTCTACCCTGGAGTCCCCTACCCAGGGACTTTGCTCTACTATGAGTGCCCACAGTCAATAGAATCACCATGCCTCTGCTACCACACTAATTTGACATATGCTCATTGCTTCTTGCTCATAGCTGCAGCCCTGACCACATCTAGCCAACATAGCTGGGACTGGTGACCCTTAACAGTGGAGGGTCCTTCAATCTTCACCTATTCTGCTATTAGAGCTCTTCTTTATGTATATATATATATACATATATATATATATATATATATGTATATATATATATATATATGTATATATATATATACATATATATATAAATTTTATTTTTTTCAGTGTTCTACAATCACTACCATATAACAGATTATTTTTTCCCCTCCCTCCCCCCTCCCTCCCAGAGATGTCATACAATTTTATATAGGTTCTATACATACATTCCTATTAAATGCATTTTCACTATAGTTATATTGTGTAGAAGAATTAAAATAATAGGAGAATCCATATAACAAACCAAAACATAAAACAAAAGAAAATGATCTGCTACATTCTGCAATTGAATTCCAAAGTTCTTTCTCTGGGTATGGAAAGCATTTTGCCTTAAAAGACCAATTGGGAATTTTTTAAGTCCTTGCATTCAATGAAGTTCCAAGTCTACCAGAAAAAACTCTCACACACTGTGGTTGTTGCTGTGCACAAAGTTCTCTTGGTTCTACTCCTTTCACTCAGCGTCAGATCATATAAGTCTTTCCAGGCCTCTCTGAAGTCCTCCTCTTCATCATTTCTTATAGTGCAATAGTATTCCATTGCATTCATATACCATAATTTATTCAGTCATTCCCCAGTTGATGGGCATCCTCTTGATTTCCAGTTTTTCGTCACCACAAAGAGGGTTGCTATAAATATTTTTGTACATGTAGGACCCTTTCCCATTTTTATGATCTCTTGGGGATACATACATAGAAGTGGTATTGCTGAGTCAAAGGGTATGCACATTTATCATCTAACTGTTCTCTCATGTTAGCCAATCTGATAGATGTGATGTGGTATCTCAGAGTTGTTTTGATTTGCATCTCTCTAATCAATAGTGATTTACAGCATTTTTTCACATGTTTATAGATATCTTTAATTTCTTCCTCTGAAAACTGCCTGTTCTTATCCTTTGACCATTTACCAATTGGAGAATGACTTGTATTCTTATACATTTGACTCAGTTCTCTATATATTTTAGAAATGAGGCCTTTATCGCAGCTACTAATTGCAAAAATTCTTTTCCAGTTTTCTGCTTCCCTCCCAATCTTGGTTGCATTGGCTTTGCTTGTGCAAAAACTTTTCAGTTTAATGTAATAAAAATTATCCATTTTGCATTTCATAATGCTTCCTATCTCTTCTTTAGTCAAAAATTCTTCCCTTCTCCATAAATTTGATAAATACACTAATCCTTGCTCCACTAATTTGTTTATAGTATCAATCTTTATACCTAGATCATATACCCATTTGGACTTTATTCTTGTGTATGGTGTCAGGCACTGGTCTATGCCTAGTTTCCGCCACACTTTTATTCAGTTTTCCCAGCAATTTTTGTCAAACAGTGAGTTCTTATCCCAGAAGCTGTGGTCCTTGGGTTTATCAAACAAGAGATTGCTATATTTATTGACTACTGTGTCTTGAGTACCTAGTATTTTCCACTTGTCTACTCTTCTGTTTCTTAGCCAGTACCAAGTGGTTTTGATAATTGCTGCTTTATAATACCATTTGAGATCTGATAGCTCTAGGCCACCTTTCCTAGCATTTCTTTTCATTAATTCCCTTGCTTTTCTGGACCTTTTGTTCTTCCAGATGAATTCTGATATTATTTTTCCCAGCTCTAGAAAATAATTATCTCATAATTTGATTGCTATGGCACTAAATAAGCAAATTAATTTAGGTAGAATTGTCATTTTTATTATACTGGCTCGGCCTACCCATGAGCAACTGGTGTTTTTCCTACTTAGATCTGACTTTATTTGTGCAAAAAGTGTCTTGTAATTGTGTTTATATAGTCCCTGGGTTTGTTTTGGCAGGTAGACTCGCAAATATATTTTATAGTGTCTACCCTACCTTTAAATGGGGTTTCTCTTTCTAAATCTCTTGCTGTTGGGCTTTGGTAGTAAAATACAGAAATGCAGAAGATTTATGTGGGTTTATTTTGTAACCTGCGACTTTGCCAAAGTTGTTTATTATTTCAAGTAATTTTTTACTTGAATCTCTGGGATTCTCTGAGTATATCATTATATCATCTGCAAAGAGTAATGGTTAGTTTCTTCTTTGCCTTCAATTCCTCCAATTTCTTTATCTTCTCTAATTGCTACAGCTAACATTTCTAATACCATATTGAAAAATAGTGGTGATAATGTTTGTTTCACCCCTGATCTTAATGGAAATGTATCTAGCTTGTTTCCATTGTATATAATGCTTGATGAGGGTTTTAGATAGATACTGCTTGTTATTATATGGAATGTTATTTTATTCCTATACTCTCCAGTGTTTTTAATAGGAATGGGTTTTGTATTTTGTCAAAAGCTTTTTCTGCATCCATTGAGATAATCATGTGGTTTCTGTTAGGTTTGTTGTTGATATGATCAATAATGTTAATGGTTTTCCTAATGTTGATCCAGCCCTGCATTCCTGGTATGAATCTTACCTGATCATAATGTATTATTCTCATGATTAGTTGATGTATTCTTTTTGCTAAAATCTTATTTCAAATTTTAGCATCTATAGTCATTAGAGAAATTGGTCTATAATTTTCTTTCTCTGTTTTGTCTCTCCCTGGTTTAGGTATCAAAACCATATTTGTATCATAAAAAGAATTTGGGAGGCCTCCTTCTTCCCCAATTTTCCCAAATAGTCTATATAGTATTGGAATTAACTGTTCTTTAAATGTTTAATAGAATTCACTTGTAAATCCATCTAGCCCCAGAGATTTTTTCCTAGGGAGTTTATTGATGGCTTGTTCAATTTCTTTTTCTGAGGTGAGGTTGTTTAAGTATTCAACTTCCCCTTCTGTTAATCTGGGCAATTTATATTTTTTAAAATACTCATCCATCTTATTTAGATTGTCGAATTTATGGACATAAAGTTGGGCAAAGTAATTTCTAATTATTGTTTTAATTTCCTCCTCATTGGAGGTGAGTTCACCCCTTTCATTTTTGATACTGGTAATTTGGCTTTCTTCTTTCTTTTTTTTAATCAAATTGACCAAAGGTTTATCAATTTTGTTGGTTTTTTCATAAAACCAACTTTTACTTTTATTTATTAGTTCAATAGTTTTCTTAATTTCAATTTCATTAATCTCTCCTTTGGTTTTCAGTATTTCTAATTTGGTATTTACTTCGGGATTTTCAATTTGTTCTTTTTCAAACTTTTTCAGCTGCATGCCCAATTCATTGATCTCCTCTTTCTCTATTTTATTCATGCAGGCATTCAGAGATATAAAGCTTCCCCTAAGAACTGCTTTTGCAGCATCCCATAAGATTTGGTAGGTTGTCTCCCAAATTGTCATTCTCCTGAATGAAGTTATTGATTGTTTCTATGACTTGTTGTTTAACCCATTCCTTCTTTAGGATTAGATTATTTAGTTTCCAATTAATTTTTGGTTTGTGTTTCCATGACCATTTATTACATATGATTTTTTTTGCATTATGATCTGAGAAGGATGCATTGACTATCTCTGCCTTTCTGCACTAGATTGTGAGGTTTTTATGCTGTAGTACATGGTCAATTTTTGTATATGTGCCATGTACCACTGAGAAAAAGGTATATTCCTTTCTATCCCCATTCAGTTTTCTCCAGAGATCTATCATATCTACCTTATCCAGAGTTTTATTCACCTCCTTAACTTCTTTCTTGTTTATCTTAAGGTTAGATTTATCAGGTTCAGAGAGGGGGAGGCTGAGGTCCCCCGCTAGTATAGTTTGCCGTCTATTTCTTCCTATAATTCCCTTAACTTCTCCTCTAACAAACTGGATGCTATACCACTTGGAGCATATATGTTAATAATGATATTGCTTCATTTTATATGGTGCCTTTTAGCAGGATATAGTTTCCTTCCTTATCTCTTTTGATTAGATCTATTTCTACTTTTGCTTTGTCTGAGATTTGGATTACTACCCCTGTTTTTTTTACATCAGATAAAGCAGTTCCTCAGACCACCCCTGGGCTTTCCTGCTCTGCCGTGCAGTGGCAGGGATGCTGTGCTGGGCGCTGTATGCTCCTCCATCCTCATGGAACAGATTCTTCCCATTAATCTTCCAATCTGTTCTGGACTGTGAAACTGCCACAGTCTGTCTCTTATTGGATTCTGCACCTCCAAAATTTGGTCAGATTCCCTTTTTAGAAGTATCTGACGGAGTTTGTCTAAGAGCTTAGGTGAGTAGTTGCTCTTACTCCATCATCTTGGCTCTGCCTCTATTAGAGCTCTTCTCTGAGCATGAGCAATTTGTTGCTGACTTGGAGGGAAAGTTGTGCCAACACACAGTTGCCAACAGTGGAGCAGAAAAGGAGTGGGCAGCTTTCAGAGATTTGGTGTACAGCACTGCATTTGCGCATCTGGGTCAGAACACTTGCAAACACCAAGACTGGTTTGATGAAAACAATGGGGAAATTGAGAAGCTGCTAAATGAAAAATGAGAACTCCACAGGATTTACCAGCAGGATAGTTCATCCACCTCTAAGAAGGCAGCATTTAATTCCATCAAAAGTAAAGTACAAGCAAAGTTTAGAGAGATGCAGGATTCCTAGGTCAGTATGAAGGCAGAAGAAATTCAGTTTTATGCTGATAGTTACAATCCAAAGCGCTTTTTGATTCCCTGAAAGCTTTTTTATGGACCAAAAACCTATGGTGCATCACAACTACTCCATGCTGATGGAGTCACATTGATTAGTGATAAAGACATGATCCTAGAGAACAGACCATCATCAATCAAGGCTGAGGTCATTGACCATTTACCTCAGGTTGAAGTCAATCTCTCCTTAGCTGAACTTACAACTGAAGAAGAGGGTTTGAGAGTCATCAGGCTCCTTTCATGTGGCAAAGCAGCTGGTGCTGATTCTTTTCCAGCTGAGATTTACAAGGTAGGGAGACCATTGCTTATACAAAAGCGACTGAAAATTTCCATTTATATGGCAAGAGGAAGTTATCCCTCAGGAGTTGAAGGATGTCTCTGTTGTCTATCTCTATAATAGATTGTCCTGCAACAATCACAGGGGGATCTCTCTCTCTTAGTCATTGCTGGCAAAATTCTTGCTAGAATTCTCCTTAATAGGCTGATCCTTCATCTGGAAGATGGTCATATACCTGAGAGCCAGTGTGGCTTCAGAAAGGGCCAAGGAACAGTCAATATGATGTTTGCTGCCCGACAACTCCAGGGGAAATACCAGGAGCAGAACAGAGGTCTGTACACAATGTTTGTAGATCTGACCAAGGCCTTTGACGCTGTTCGTTGTGAGGGCTTATGGAAAATTATATCAAAATTTGATTGCCCTGAGAAGTTCATCAATATTGTACATCAATTTCATGATGGCATGTCTGCCCAGGTTCTGGATAATGGACAAATCTCTCCTGACTTCCCAGTCACCAATGGAGTGAAACAGGGCTGTGTGCTTGCTCCCATGCTTTTTAGTATAATGTTTTCAGCTATGTTGACAAATGCTTTCAATGAGGATGAACAAGGCATCAAAGTCAACTACTATACTGATGGCAAGTTCTTCAATTTGAAAAGTCTACAAGCCAAGACCAAAGTGGAGGGAGTGTTGGTGCATGACTTTCTATTTGCATCCTCTAAAGCTGAGATGCAACAAAGTATGGATCAATTCTCTGCTGCCTGAGCTAATTTTGGCCTAATAATTAACACCAAAAAAACATAGGTGCTCCATCAGACACCACCACACCATCCATATGTGGAACCATTGGTTACAATAAATGAAGAAGTTTTGAATGCTGTGGATAAGTTCACTTATCTTGGTACTGTATTTTCCAGGGATATACACATTGACAACGAGGTTGATGCATGCATTGCCAAAGCTAGCTCAGTGTTTGGGAGGCTCCGAAAAAAAGTTTGGGAGAGAAGAGGTATTAGACTGACTACCAAACTGAAGGTCTACAGAGCCGTTGTGCTGACCTCATTGTTTTACGCTTGTGAAACATGGACAGTCTAGCAGCACCATGCCAGGAAACTGAATCTCTTCCATTTGAACTGTCTTAAGAAGATTTTGAGGATCACCTGGCAGTATAAGGTACCAGACACTGAAGTCCTTGCTTGAGCTGAACTGCCAAGTATTTAACTATGCTTCAGAGAACGCAGCTCCAATGGGCTGGCCACATTGTTCGAATGCAAAATGTATGCTTGCCAAAAAGACTATTTTATGGAAAACTGGCATGGGGGCAGGTGATCACATAGTGGCCAGAAGAAGCCATACAAGGATACTCTCCAGGTCTCTCTCAAGAACTTTGGATTTGACTGTGCAACATGGGAGACACTGGCACAGGACTGCTCAGCATGGTGTGCCCACATCAGGGTGCTGTGCTCTTTGAGCAAAGCAGAATTCAGACAGCACAAAGTAAACTCAGGATGCGCAAATTTGGATATCCATCCGAGGTGTTCACATGGACTATCTGTGCCCAACCTGTGGTGGAGCATTCTGAGCTTGTATTGGTCTGATCAGCCACAGTTGGACACACTGAAATTTCACTTTCTCATGGTGATGATATTTTGGTCCTCTTGGAAGATGAAAGACAACAACCATTCTGCTATCAGATCCCCACACAGTTAGTGAGGTGAAATTTTCTTAGGCAGAGGCTGCCTCCTCTTCCAGCTGCTTTAAGGGCTTGCTATTTGTCGACTAAGTCTGCCTGGAGGTATTTGCACTTCATTTAGCTGAACCTGCGCTCCTAGAAATCTGGTATTTCTTGAGGTTCTCTCTAGTTGTCTTAGGAGGATAATTGCTTTGCTGAACTTTTAATTATTTCTGCTGCTCAAAGTTCTGTAGTTTTTGTGGAAAATTTGGATAGCCAGGAGTTTTCTGACCTACTCTGTCTTCTTCCCAGAATCCTAGTTCATAACTTAAAAAAAAAATTAACATTTTATTTTTTCCCTAATTACATATTAAAAGTTTGACATTTGTTTTTTTTTTATTTGAGTTCCAAATTCTCTCCTTCCTTGTTTCCCCTTCCCCTCATTAAGAAGGCAAGCAATTTGACATAGTTTTGCATATGCAGTCATGAAACACATATTTACATGAACACAGTCATGAACACAGACAAAAAACCAAGAAAAATAAAGTTTAAAAAAGTATACTTAGATTTACATTCAGACTCCATCAGTTCATTCTCTGGAGATAGTATGTTTCATCATAAGTCCTTTGGAACTGTGTTATTATTTATCATGGATCATTGTATTGCTGAAAATAGCTAAGTCATTCACAGTTGATCATCATACAATATTGCTGTTACTGTGTACAACGTTCACTTGGTTCTGCTCACTTCCCTTTGCATCAGTTCATTTTTGTATTCCCAGTGCTTAGCTCAGTACTTAGCATATAACAGGAACTTAATAAATTGTACTGATTTATTTTCACTGGACTAGGCCCTGGGTTTGGCTACAGAGAAATTAAACAGTTTTGCCCTCAAGAAATTTACACTATCAGAAGATATGTTCATATATAAATATTTTTATAAATTAATTTACGTACTTTTAATTTTCAACATTCACTTCCATAAGTTTTAAGTTTTCTTTGCCTTCCTCCACTTCCCCCCAAGATGGTATGCAATCCAATATAGGCTCTACATATATATGTTCTTATTAAATATATTTTCACATTAGTCATGTTGCATAGAAGAATTAGAACGCATGGGAGGAAATTTGAGGAAGAAAAAACAAAACAAACAAAAAAAGAGCAAATAGTCTGCTTCATTCTATGTTCCGATTCCATAGTTCTTTCACTGGATGTGGATGGTATTTTGCCTAATGAGCACTTTGGGGATATTTTAGGTCCTTGCATTGCTGCAAAGGGCTTAGTCTATCAGAAACAGTCCTCACACACTGTCCTTTTATTGTGTACAATGTTCTTCTGGCTCTGCTCATTTCACTTAACAGCAGTTCACATAAGTCTTACCAGGTTTTTCTGAAGTCTCAGTGCTTGTCATTTCTTATAGCACAATAGTATTCCATTATATTCATATACCACAACTTGTTTAGCCATTCCTCAACTAATGGGCATTACCTCGATTTCTATTTCTTGGCCACCGCAAAAAGAGCCACTATAGATATTTTTGTACATGTAGGACCTTTTCCCATTTTTATGATCTTTTTGGGATATAGCCCTAGAAGGGATATTGCTGAGTCAAAGGGTATGCACAGTTTTATAGCCCTTTGGACATAAATCCAAATTGTTCTCCAGAATGGTTGGCTCAGTTCACAACTCCACCAACGTTTTCCAATTTTCCCACATCTTCTCCAACATTTATAATTTTCCTATTTTTTCATATTAACCAATCTGATAGGTATGAGGTGGTACCTCAGAGTTGTTTTGATTTGCATTCCTCTAATCAATAGTGATTTAAAGCATTTTTTCGTATGACTATAGATAGATTTAATTTCTTTCTTTGAAAACTTCCTGTTCATATCCCTTGACTATCAACTGAGGAATGACTTTTATTCTTATAAATTTGACTCAGTTCTCTATATATTTTAGAAATGAGGCCTTTATCAGAGACACTGACTGTAAAAATTGTTCCCTAGCTTTCTGCTTCCCTTCTAATCTTGGTTGCATTGGCTTTGTTGTGCAAAAACTCTTCAATTTAATGTAATCAAAATTATCTGTTTTGTATTTCATAATGTTCTCTACCTCTTGTTTGGTCATAAATTCCTCTGTTCTCCATAAATCTGACAGGTAAACTATTTCTTGTGCTCTAAATTTGCTTATAGTATCAGCTTTTATATCTAAATCGTGTACCCATTTGGACTTTATTTTGGTATAGGGTATAAGACATTGGTCTATACCCAGTTCCTGCCATATTCTTTTCTAGTTCTCCCAGCAGTTTTTATCTAATAGTGAGTTCTTATCCCAGAAGCCAGAATCTTCATGTTTATCAAACAGTAGATTACCTTAGTCATTGATTACTGTGTCTTGTGTAGCTAACCTATTCCACTGATCCACCATTCTATTTCTTAGCCAGTTCCAAGTACTCAGATCAAAGTCAACTGCAAGTCATGTCATCATCTTGATGTCATGGTCTTCTTCGAGAATGAAGAACGAACACAACCAAGTAGTTTTGATGATTGCTGCTTTATAATACAATTTAAGATCTGGTACGGCTAGGCTACCTTCCCTAGAATTTGTTTTCACTCATATATAAATATTAAGAAATAAATGTGAGGGTTTTGGTGGGGGAGTAGGGAAGTTACTAACAACTGAAATGAAAAGGGGTAGTAAGGAAAACTTCTAAGCAGATGATGTTTAAGATTCTCTTTTCTCCCCTTTTAATCTCACTCTACCCCCCCCCCCACCCCAATTAATATACACAACACTAGTTATGTAACCCTGGGAAAGTCACTTGCCTACTTCAGTTTTCTCATCTTTAAAATGGGAATAATAGCACCTATCTCCCAGGGTTGTTGTGAGAATAAAATTAAATAATCTTTGTAAGGTGCTCTGCAAACTTTAAAGCACTATATATATGCTGGCTATTATTTTTATTATTATTTTCACTTCCTCTCTCAAAAACCCCCACCAAAATCTTTGTAATAAATATGCATGGTAAAGCAAAACAAATTCTCACATTGGTCATATCCAAAAAAAATATCTTTTAAAAAATAGTTTACTCGGGGGGCGGAGCCAAGATGGCGGAGTAGAAAGACGCACATTCACATAGCTCCGAACCCAAAACCCATAGAACGGCTACAGGGAAGTAACTCACGGCGAATTCTGCACCCAGAGGCCACGGAACATTGGAGCGAGGGAGATTTCTGTTCCGGAGAGACCTGCAAACCTCTCGCGCGGGGTCCTTCGCGCTGCGGACTGGGCGCCGGGAGTGGGAGCTGAGTGCAGCCCTGCCACGGCCGCGGCACCGAGAGGAACAGATCCGAGCAGGCTTCAAGGACGGGATCTCCAGCGGCCACGCGGGTCCCTCCACCCACAGGTGATGGGGGTCGGTGAGAGAGTCTCTTTGGCGGGTCGAGAGGGGAGTGGGGTGCCCCCATAATTCAGGCCCCCCCGGGAGGTAGAAGCTGAGAGGCGGCTGCAGACAGGGGCTCCCCAAGTGGGTGGGAGTCTGGATCCATTGTGGAAGGTCTGTACATAAACCCCCTGAGGGAACTGAGCCTGAGAGGTGGCCCTGCCCCAACCTCAGCACCTGAACACAATCTCATACTGAATAGCAGCCCTGCTCCCACCAAAAGCCCTAAGGCTGGAAGCAGCATTTGAATCTCAGACCCCAAACGCTGGCTGGGAGGATCAGGAGGCAAGGTGGGTGTGAGGAGAATATTCAGAGGTCAAGTCGCTGGCTGGGAAAATGCCCAGAAAAGGGAAAAGAAATAAGACTATAGAAGGTTACTTTCTTGGTGAACAGGCATTTCCTCCCTTCCTTTCTGATGAGGAAGAACAATGCTTACCATCAGGCAAAGACACAGAAATCAAGGCTTCTGTGTCCCAGCACACCCAATGGGCTCAGGCCATGGAAGAGCTCAAAAAGAATTTTGAAAATCAAGTTAGAGAGGTGGAGGAAAAACTGGGAAGAGAAATGAGAGAGATGAAAGAAAAGCATGAAAAGCAGATCAGCTCCCTGCTAAAGGAGACCCAAAAAAATGTTGAAGAAATTAACACCTTGAAAACTAGCCTAACTCAATTGGCAAAAGAGGTTCAAAAAGCCAATGAGGAGAAGAATGCTTTCAAAAGCAGAATTAGCCAAATGGAAAAGCAGATTCAAAAGCTCACTGAAGAAAATAGTTCTTTCAAAACTAGAATGGCACAGATGGAGGCTAAGGACTTTGTGAGAAAGCATGATATCACAATACAAAACCAAAAGAATGGAAAAATGGAAGATAATGTGAAATATCTCATTGGAAAAACAAGTGACCTGGAAAACAGATTCAGGAGAGACAATTTAAAAATTTTGGGACTACCTGAAAGCCATGATCAAAAGAAGAGCCTAGACATTATCTTTCATGAAATTAAAAAACAGTTTACTCATATGTTTTTTTTTCCATTATAAACATTTACCAATTATTCCCACTTTGTGAAAGGATTCTTACAATGAAGTAAAACATTTGGGTAAAATCAGTAATAAAGTGACATGCATTTCACATCTGTAGCACCCTTCCCCCATCTGAAAATACTGAAATCTCTTTTCCTCTTATCCTCACTCCATTGAAAAAAATAAATTCAAATAAATATGCATAGTCAAGCAAAATGGATTCCCTCAATGTCGACATACAAAAATTTTTTATTATGTACCCTAAAACCATTACCTCTCTATGTTTAATCAATGCATGTTTCATCCTTGGTACTCAACATGAATAGTCACTGTAGGAAGAATTCCTACAGCATTCGAAGCAAGAAACCAAGAGGATGTCCCCCAGCTGAGGAACAGCTGGATAAGATGTGATATATAATTGTGATGGAATATTCTTGTGCTGTAAGAAATAGGAAACAAGGATTTCAAAAGGAAATGAATTGATGGCAGTGCATTGAGCAGAACCAGGGAAATTTATGCTATAACATCAATGTCATAAACATTTTGAGCACTTTTATAAAATGGTGAAAGAAATGAGCAGAACCAGGAGAAACATTTATACAATGGTAACAAACACTATAAAAACTAAAAATATGTCCCATTCTGCACATTGATCTTGGGATGAATTCTGGAGCTAACAAGAGACTGATTTTAAGAGGGGTTGGTGAGGATGGTCTACAACCCAGGCTAATTCTGGTCTGATTTACTAAGAGGCTTTGTCCACAAGTCAAGCAGCCCCTGGCAGACTAACTCAAAGGATAAAAAAACCAAACACAAATAAATCCCTTAAAAGCAAGCAAGATCTGCCACAATTGTCCTGATTGCTATCATCTGTATGGTCCTTTAAGGTTTGCAGAACATTATACAAATTATCTCTTCTTATCCTCACAAACTATCTCTATTTTGCAGATGGGGAAACACGCAGAGGTTAAGCCACTGAGCTCAAGGTCACACTGCTAAATGTTTGAGGCAGGATTTTTCTTTAGATCTGGGCTTGGAGTTCAGAAGACTTGAGTTTACATTGACCTCACGTGATCCTGGGCAAGCCCCTTCAACTCTGCTTGCCTCAGTTTCCTCCTCTGTAAAATGAAGATAGTAATAGCACCCACCTCCAAGGGTTGTTGTGAGGTTAAATGAGATAATACTCGTAAAGCAGTTAGCACAGTGCCTGGTTTGTAGTCTTATACTGACATAGTAATATATGTTACAATAATAGTAATATATGTAACATATATTAATATATTAATTAATATATATTAATATATGTCAATAATAGTAATATAGTAATATATTAATTAATATATTAATATATAGTAATATATGTTACAATAGTAATATATGTAATATATATTACTATATTAATTATTAATTAATATAGTAATATGTTACAATATTTATTACATATTAATTATGTGCATGGTTAAACTAACAGTATACTTATTATATATTATATAAATTATATTATTATATATAACACAAGATATATTATATTATATTTATATATCATGTCATATACATACAATATATATTATATTACATAAATTAACATATATAATGCTACATAAGTGCTAGCTGTTCTCATTATTCAGATTCCGGGCGCAGCACTTGATCTACTGCGCCCCTTAGCGGCCATTTCTGGCAGCTAACCCTGCTAAACGCAGTTCTCTAGAAAGGAGGCCAAGAGAGCCGGCTGCGGCCCCCTCCCCCAATCCCAAGCCCCTTCCTTTAGTGCATCCCACCCCGGACCATCCTAGTCTTCGCTGTGACACGAAAGGCTTCATTAAGTCTATCAAAGTCTACAAAAATAAAAGGTTACAGAAGGCCTGCCTGCGGCCCACCGCAGCCACCAAGAGCGGAAGCCACCTCGTTTCGTGTGCGTGCGTACGTGAGCGCGTACGTGCTTGCGTCCCCTCACTCGTCGCCGCGCGGCCCGGCGTCGTCCCCCTGCTCCAGCCGGAAGGTCTCTTGTCCGGTACTGGAACGGTTTCCGTCCGGAGCCGGAAGAGCCGGGATAGTGGCGGGGCGGAGGGTCGGATTCTGTGCCGGCGGCTGCGGAGCCGTGAGACCCTGGCACCTCGGACCCTCCGATCCCCGGCCCTCCGACACCCAGCCCTCCGAAGGGCAGGCGCTCCGCCGGCCCGCGGCGCCCGCTTTGTAAGTAGGAAGCTGGCACAGTTTGCCCTTTTTTGGGGTTGGTGTCATTTGTAGCAAACTTTTAGGGAAAAGAAAAGCAGCTCCCAGTGGGGGGCTGGGGGGAGGGGAAGAGAGTGAAGCGTGTAAAGGGAGCCCGAAGAAAGCATCAAAAACCGGAAACAGCTTCTTTTATTCCATTCATTTTCGTTTCTCTAGCAGCAAGGCGGACACACATTATTTGTGCTGCGTTCCTATCCGTGCCCCCGGGCAGGAGGGACCAGAGCCCCCGAAAGGGGGTTTGGCGGCGGGCAGCTTGGACGGACTCTGTCCCAAGGGTATGAGAGGAGGAGAACGTTCCTTGGAGTGCAAGCTCCTTGAGGGCAGGCGCTCTGGGATGGATTGCCGTCCAACACGGTGCCAGGCACAGCTCTATGAGTGCTTGTCCAATTGAACTGGATTCTCCCCCTCCTTGCACAGAGTGGGTAGAATATAGAAAAGAGAGGCTCGAGGGTCAGTGGGTGGGCAGTGGCAGGAAGCCCCGTGGCCACCCACCGCTGAATAAATGCTTGCTGACTGACTAGGGTCCAAAAGGGTGCCACACTTACCAGCTGATATTCGAGGTGAAGGATGTAAGGAAATGCCACGTGAGGAGACTTTAAGCTTCTTACATGAATACTTGTGCCCTTGGACTACAAAATTATGCAACACTGTTACTAGCTGATGTTCAAGGTGACAGAGACTTACAGCTGCTTCAATCAGTAATTGTTGATGGAGAGTTACAAAGTAGCAAACTTACTAGTTGATATTCAAGGTAAAGAATGTGAGTAAATGCCAAATGATGAGACTTATAACTAAAATTATTCACGACCTCTTGGTTGTCAGATCCCAGGGTCTTTTCTTCAATTTCCATTCTCCCTGACCTCTCTACGGCATTTGACAGTGTCAGTCACTCTTCTTGATAATCTCTTCTCTAAGGGTTTTTGGGACACTACTGTCTGCTGGCTTTTGTCCTACTTCTCTGTCTCCTTTGCTGGATCCTCCTCCAGATCCCTGCCTTCTAATTGTAGGAGCCCCCCTCAGGGTTCTTTCTGTCTTGGGTCCTCCTCTCTTTTCCCTCTCTGCTACTTCAGTTAGTGATCTCAGCGGCTTCTATAGATAGAATTACCATCTTGATGCTGAGAGTTCCCAATCTACCTTTCCTCAGTTTCTCTGCTGACTTCCAGTCTTGTATTTCCAGCTACTATCTGTCTGATATCTAGAACTGGAAGTCCAGGAGACATTTTAAACTTAACATGTTTGAAACTGAACTCATTATCTTTTCCCCTAAATTCTCCCCCACTCTTACATTTTTTTATTACTGTAGAGGACAATACCAGGCTCACAACTTAGGAGTCATCCTGAATTCCTCACTGTATCACATTCCTCATATCCAACCTGTTGCCAGGACACGTTGATTTCACCTTGGTAACTTCTACCAAATTTAACTCCTTCTCTGATTTTGCTACTGTCCTGGTACAAGCCCTCGCCACCTCATGCCGTGATTATTACAATAGCCTGCTGGTGGTGGGTCTGCCTGCCTTAAGTCTCTCCTCACTCTAATCCATTCTCCATTCGGTCACTAAAATACAGGTCTGATAATGTCACCTCCTACTCAGTAAACTTCAGTGGCTTCCTTATGGCCTCTAGATGCAAATCCAGAATGCTCTATTTAACTTTTGAGGCCCCCCAGCCTTACTCTGTCCTCTTGTAGGGCAGCTAGGTGGTGCAACAGATAGAGCACCAGTGGAGGAGTCAGGAGGACCTGAGTTCAAATCTCACCTTGAACACTTGACACTTACTACCTGTGTGACTTGGGCAAGTCACTTAAGTCCAATTGCCTCATCCTGGGTCATCTCCAGTCATCCTGATGAATAGATATTCACTGGATTCAGATGGCTCTGGAGGAGAAGTGAGGCTGGTGACCTGCACAGCCCTCCCTCACTCAAAACAAAGTCAAATGCAAGTCATGTCATCATTTTTCTGATGGCATGGTCTTCTTCGGCAACAGAGGACAAACACATTCTGTCCTCTTGGATCCAGTGACACTGGCCTCGTGGCTGTTTCACAAACAAAACACACCATTGCTCAGCTCCAGGCCTTCTCTCTGGCTCCTGAATTCCTGAAATACTCTTCCTCCTTCACTTCAACTACTGATTTCCCTGGCTTCCTTTACATTTCAACTAAAATTCCAGGTCCTACTGGAAGCCTTCCTCAGTCCCCTTTAATTCCATTTAATTTCATTTTAGCAATTGTCAGTTTAGACAATTGTCTAATTGTCTATTTAGAGTATACAGTAGTACAATACTTACTAGCTGATGTTCAAGGTGAAAGGATATTAGTAAATGCCAAATGATAAAATTAAAGGAGTAATTATATTACTCTGTTTAGTCAGTGAAAAATGTAGGTGAACGAATGCAAGTTTTGTCAGACAGGATGTCAGAAGATGTGCCTAAAAAAACAAAAACAAAACCCAAAACACTAGCTCCCATAACTGCTATTGTTGGAAGAGGTTAAGATATCAGTGATCATTTAAATGTAGACATAGAAAGGGAAGCAGATCTGATGCTTTCGGTTGTTGAAGTGTGACTTATTGTACGTTTGTTTACAGGTCATTCTAAACCTAACTACTTTAACTGCTATCGAAGATAATTAAACAGCAAATAGGAGCATGGCAACAAATCCTCCTGGACAAGGTAATTCATATTTGAATCTCTTTCTACGTATGTATGAGTAAGGGGAAAAGAACTTAGAATTACCTCTGTAGTCCAAGATGAAAAGAGGCATGGCAAAGTAAAACTTTACATTTAAAACTGATTTAGTATTATACCAGGCCCCTTAAATATTGTGACATTATGTTCAGCATTGTCAATTCCCACTTTTACCTATGGGCTAAGAATGTTAATGTTGTAAATCTTAAGTCCGTAGTAGAGATAGGATTTGAAACCAGGTCCTCAGTTTGCAAATCTAGTACTCTTTCCATTCTTAAGAGAAGAAAACTTTGTTATTAGGCAGCACCCATATCCTTAGTATTATTACATAATCCGTAAGCTCCCACATATGTGTAGTTCTGGTTTATTGTTTTTGCTTTTTTGATTGATTCCCTAGTACTTGGCATAGTGCCTAGAACATAGTAGGCACTTGATAAATGCTTATTATTGGGTGACTACTGATCAATTGAATCAAGTAGACATGTTCCCTGCTCTCAAGAAAATATATTCTAAAATGGAAATAATCTCAGTGAAACTAATTCCTGGAAATAAATTATACTTACAATTTTGTTGGCTAATCTTTCCTTCTCCTTCTCTCCTCTTTCCCCATTTATTATTAGTTTGAAAAAGAAAGTAGATATCTAGACTTGAAGGCTAAGGGAGAAATAAATATAAGTTTATGAATGTAATAATTTCTCAGTGCATTTTTTTTAACTTTTAGAATTTAGGCTGTAATCTGAAAAACAAAACAAAAATTTCTGCCATGTTAGATTTTAGTTTGGAATTTCATGAATTAGTTGAACCACTCACTTGAATCATTGATTGCCACTTCAAATATTGTTCAGGTCCTTATTGTAGCCCTTTAGATTTTAATTTAACAAGTATTCTTTATAATCTGAATCCTTTGTCATCATGCATTTTGTAGATATTTCAATTTCCTGAACCTATACTTTAATGTTAGAGTATAAATTCTCAATTTTTGTGTTTTGATAGACCAAGGAGCCCCAGTGAAATGATACAGGGGGATTGGAAAAGGGGGGTGAGAGGGTAGGGATTAATTTATCCTTGAATTTGTTTACCTTTTATTCCCAAACCTTCTCCTCTTTGCTTCTCCTAGACTAGATATCCGGTCCAGGAGCCAGCTACAAGATAATGGGCATAGAGAAGGAGAGAAAAGGAGCAGGTATAAGGTAAAACTTTCTCTCCTGCTCCTTTTCCTTCTGGGGCCTTTGGGCCTGGTAAAAGTGATTATCTGGGACCAGAAATATGGACATCATTATTCTCTTAATGTGAAAGTCAGGATTTATTTGGTGCTGGCTGAAACTTTATTTCCTTTTTGATTTCTTGTAAATTTTGACATGTAGTTATAGAATCGTCTATTCACATTTCAGTTTTAAATGGAGTGAAGGTTTGGGGAAAAGTAGGAAGCTGATTTCCTACGAAGGGTTCTATTCTGTTTTTAAAAAATCATTTGGTGCTTTTTGCTGTTTTATAAATGTGCGTATCTACTTTGCAATGAATTCTTATGAATGCAACAAATTTACTTTAAAAATCAATAATTTAGATTTTAGGCCTGCTATATTGCAGTGTTGATTCATATTGAGTTTCAGTTTCAGTCCATTAAAGCCCCTAAATCTTTTTCACTTAATTACTGTCCAGTCATGTCTTCCCCATCCTATACTTACAAAGCTGATTTTTTTTAACCCAAAGGTAGGACTTGACTTTTAATCCTATTGAACTTTATCTTACTGGATTTGGCCCATCATTTCAGCCTTTTGGGATCCTGATTCTCTTACCCAATGTGTCTACTATGTGTCTCAGTATCATGCCATCTGCATATTTAATAAACATGCCATGTGTGCTTTCATCCATGGATACAGATATTGAATAGAGCAAGACAGTGACTAGGAGTACCTTCCTCCAGATTGACATCAATACATTAATCACTGTTCTTTGGTTTGGGTTGTAAAGAACTGTGGTGACTGGTAAATATGGTAAATAACTAGGAATTATGAGGAGGGTGTAGAGAAGGGGGTGGAAAAACTGTTGATTGAAGGGGTTGGTTGGAAAACTCATGACAAGATGTGGCAGTTTTCATTCTGCGATCTTGGTGTCTTGTAGATTATGAATGACGATTTAGCTCATGACCACCCTCAGGAAGAAGTCATTCAGTACCAACCAAACTGTTCTCAGAAGGTAATTAAGAAAAATCATGTTGTAATATTGTTTGGAGAAATTATAGGCAGAGCCTACATAAAGTAGTTGAAATTTGGTCAACTTACCTTTTGTAGAATGTCCTGGGTTATCAACAGAGTGGTTAGAAATTTAGTTCGTTAGCTCTATTATGAATCTGATGTTTAGGTAAAACATACTGAAGCATTAGTTGGGTAACATTTTAATTTACATTTTAAAAGTTACATTGGTTATCAGTACAATTTATTAAATGCTACGCTGGGAAGTAGCAGTTATAATCCTTAACATACTGTTAGAATGTTGTATTTTAGTTTGGCATAGGATAGGGAAATTACTGCCTGCTATCTTTTTATCGAGGATGACAGTTGAATTAGGAAGAGCTATTAAACCTATGGAAATTTTAGGATAATTTAGTTTTTGCTAGTGCTTATCTTTGATATCAATTTTGTCACCTCATTGCAAAAGTTTCTTTTGCTTCTCTCTCAACTTCCTTTTGAAATCAACGTTAGATTATCTGCAATGTGGAATATGCAGTGGGAAATATTTGATTCCACTTTATTCATTCAAGATTCCCTACTGTCCTGCAATATACACAGCACCCACACAGCCTGGTCCCTGGCAGCTCCTCCTCACTTTGAGTTCCTGTGACATCAGAGTACAAAAATGATTTTAATGTAAGCCAAAATGAAGCTTAGTTAAGGAAGTAAATCCATTGATGCCCCAAAAAAGAGAAACATGCACTACATTTCAAATTCAAATAAAAATGTATGTTTATACTTTTTCCTCCATTAGTAAAAATAATTGAGAATTTACTATGTGTAATTTCAATGTATTCTCCATGTAGTTGTTTTTTAAAACTATTCACCCACGAGTCAAAAATATGGTCTTGATAGATTTGTAGTCTAATTGATTGTGATAATGCAGCTTATTAATATAAGAGAATTTAATATAGCACTTGACTTCCAAGCAAAGTGGTAGAGAGATTGAAGGGAAGTCAGTCTCCTCACATTTGCTGTACTCCCATTCCACTCCAGATCTGTCATTGTACAAATCTCTTAAGAGTTTTTTTCCGACCTTTTCCCACTTATTTTATATAATTTGATTTTTTTTAGATGTAATGATTGCTATTTGTTTCTATTGCCATTTCAGGTATTCTATTTTATTCCTTTTTTGCTTATTTTCTTTCCATGAGAAATCCATTAATTTTATCTTCAGTGACTTGATTTCCATCAAATTCTTCTTTTATTTCTGATCATGGTTTTCTTTTCAGTGTTGAGGTGTCACATATCTATTTTAGAATGTCTCCAAGAATATTTTATATTGTTTTCCCCACCTGAATTGTTTCTCTAGCTTTTTCAGATGCTTCATAGTATTTTTTTTCATTTTACCAATACTCTTCTGCACATTTTATATTTTTGCCAATTTTGATTTCATAGTTTTTGGGTTTTTTTTTTTAACTTTTTCCCTTTTTTTTGGTAGAGACTAGGTAAAAATGCAGAAACCTTAGGATTACCCATATCCTGAATAATTTAGAAAAAAGAAATCTTAGCAATATAATCTAGAAATTTATTTAAGAAAAATGCCCAGTTATCAAAAATAAGAGGTAATATGCAAATAGAATCCACAGGTGCATGAGAAGGGAAAGTTTAAATTTCTAAACCTTCTAGATACATTCTTGTTAAGCATGGATGAGGAAAGAATGCTACAAAAAGAAAGACAGAGATGGCATTTCAAAGGACATTAATCTGAATCACAACAGATTTTGATAGGGATCAGCTAGAGAAACTAGAATATGACATATATATATTGATACACTTTAAAAATATGAATTATGAACCCAGAATTAGTCTATCTAGCAAAAGCAAGTATGCTGTTTGAGAGGAAAGAGCTAGATATGCATGAATCATATAAATTTTGAAGGATGACAGAAAGCTGTTATCTTCCAAGAGCCCCTTGAAAATAATGTGGACTTTAAGTTTGAAAGATATGTACAGTACTTAAAACAATTTATACTTTTTAAGTAAAGATAGTCTAGTTGGAAATTATATTCGAGAACTTTCCGACTAATTTTTTGACTTAATGTTTTACATAATTTCACACATAAAGATTAGAAAAGTAATGGGCAGAGGAGACACAAATTACAAAACACATTACAAAATAAAAAACAAAGCTCCTAAATTTTGAAAAGAGAGAATCTAGAAGAAATTTACATAGTTAATAGTTTAAGGTCTAGATAGTTTGTTTAGAGTTATTTTATTCAATTTGAGTTAATAATGT
This sequence comes from Notamacropus eugenii, assembly GCF_028372415.1. Classification (NCBI taxonomy): domain Eukaryota; kingdom Metazoa; phylum Chordata; class Mammalia; order Diprotodontia; family Macropodidae; genus Notamacropus; species Notamacropus eugenii. The sequence goes on from NC_092874.1 coordinate 402,043,685, forward strand.
TAGTAGTAATATGAATGAGAGATTATATTTCCTTTAATTTGAATAATACTTTAATAAAGAATGGTAGGGTAAAAAATAAATTTTAACAGTTATCATGCTAAAATTGTAGATGAATTGAAATCTCAAAGAAAAAAGGGTTATGTAAAATTTTTAAAAATCATGACAATGTTATTTACAGTAAACATACTTATAGGTTGATCTAACATTTAATACTGTTGCTAATTTGTGAAAAATAGTAGTGGCATTAATGATAATGAACAAAGTTAAAGTGAAACCAGAAAACGTTAAGGAGATAAGTGAGGACATCATATAATTCTAAAAGGTTTCGTTCAAAATGAGAACTTATCAATTTTAAATATATTTGGACCTAATTGGCAGTGAAAGATAAAGCTCACAATATTACAAAAAGGAACAGATAACATCTCCCAGTACTGTATTACAAATTTTTAACACATTTATCTAATATTTGATAAATCCAACAAGAAAGAGTTGATAAAGATGAGGCAATTTAGATCTAATAAGTATATAGAGAGATTACAGTGGGAAAAGCAATGATTATACATTCTTTTTCGAATATATGTTTATGATATATACTAAATCACAGGAGAATAGGTAAATGTAATAAAACATATATTACATCCAAAAGTAATAATATAGGAAAGCAAAAATGAGTAATAATATGAATTAAATGTCTAGGTCCTTGTGGGAACCAAAATAATATCTTAGTGAAAAAGGAAATGATAAAAAAATTATGTCAGTAATAATGACAGTATAGCTATTGCATATTAAAATCTATGAGATTCAAACAAAGCTACACTAAGAGGCCAGTTTGTAACGCTGAAGTCCTATATGACTAAGGAAAAAACCTTTGTTAGTTGTCTGCACTTAAATTTTTTAAAAATTATTTTATTTGTTTTCAGTGTTCTACAATCACTTCCATATATCTCCTTCCCCACTCCCTCGCTGAGACAGTGTACAGTCTTATATAGGTTCTACACATACATTCCTATTAAATACATTTTCACCTTAGTCATGTTGCATAGTAGAATTAAAGTGAATGGGAGAAATCATAAAACAAAACAAAACATAATATAAAAGAAAATTATCTGCTTCATTCTGTGATCCAATTCCATAGTTCTTTCTCTGGATATGGAAGGCATTTTGCCTCGAGTCCATTGGGAATTTTTTAAGTCCTTGCATTGCAATGAAGTCCTATGTATACCAGAAAAACTCCTTGCACACTGTGATTGTTGCTGTGTATACAGTTCTCCTGGTTCTGTTCCTTTCACTCAGCATCAGTTCATATAAGTCCTTCCATGACTCTCTGAAGTCTTCCTGTTCATCATTTCTTTTAGCTCAATAGTATTCCATTACATTCATATACCACGATTCGTTCAGCCATTCCCCAATTGATGGGCATCCCCTTCATTTCCAGTTCTTGGACACCACAAAGAGAACTGCTATAAATATTTTTGTACATGTGGGACCCTATCCCATTTCTATGATCTCTTTGGGATACAGTCCCAGAAACGACATAGCTGAGCCAAAGGGTATGCACATTTTTGTAGCCCTTTGGGCATAGTTCCAAATTGCTCTCCATAATGGTTGGATCAGCTCACAGCTCCACCAACAACGAATTAGTGTTCCAGCTCTCCCACATCTTCAGCATTTATCATCTTCCTGTTTTGTCGTGTTAGCCAGTCTGATAGTTGTGATGTGGTACCTCAGAGTTATTTTGATTTGCATCTCTCTAATCAATAGTGATTTAGAGCATTTTTTCATATGACTATAGATAGCTTTAATTTCTTCCTCTGAAAACTGCCTGTTCATATCCTTTGACCATTTAACAATTGGGGAATGACTTGTATTCTTGTACATTTGACTCATTTCTCTATATATTTTAGAAATGAGACTTTTATCACAGACACTAGTTGCAAAAATTCTTTCCCAATTTTCTGCTTCCCTCCTAATCTTGGTTGCATTGGGTTTGTTTGTGTTTGCACTTAAATTTATAAGAGGAAAAAAATAGTATTTCAGTGAAAAAATAAATAACCAAAATAAAAAGAGATTCCTGAAGTTCAAAATTTATATACATTTTAAAGGTAAATAAAACCAAACTTTTTAAAAGAGAAAAACAAAATTCACAAAACTTATCACATGTAATCAGAAAAAGAATAGATAATGCAAATTTACCAAAATTAGAAATGAGAAAGAGGAGAAAAAAAATAAATCAAGAAAATTGTCAGAAATCTGCTAATTTAGCTATACTTACAAATTTCAGAATTTAAAAGGAGTGGAAGACTATTTATAAAACCAAAAAATACCAAAATTAACACAAGAGGAAGTAGATTCCGAAATGGAACAATTCAGGAGAAATTTAGCAAACTATTAAAAGTGCCTCCCTGCAAAAAGGTACCAGAACCAGGAAGATTCATAAGTGAATTCTACCAAATTTCAAGAGCATGTAATTCTTATGTAGCAGAATGTTTCAAAACAGGATGACAGATTTCCTAATTATTTCAATGAGAGAAAATGCTAAATGAAATTGAGAAAGAGAAAGCTGAAAGAGAAAATTATAAGGCATTCTCATTAATAAAACTTGAATGTTATTTGAGGATAAGTTGTAGAGTTAGTAGAGTGTAGACTGGTTCAGGAGGGTCAGAGTCTCATGCTCAGTTCATAACCAGTCTTGTGACAGTCACATACCAGAATTACCTAATTTAAGTGTTAGAAGATTAAGAGTTAGATGACTTCAATAGCCCTTTAGTCCAACCCCTACACAAAAGGAATCTTTACCATAATGTTCTCCCTTCAGGTGTAATGAACTTGGATACAATGATTCAGGAGGGTCTGTAGGGGGCAGTTCTTATTTCCCTATTCCATCTAATACTGAGTTCCTTTTCTTAGTACATCTTATGTAGTTCGTTAGTTGAAATACCATCTATTCTTCCAAAATCTATCCTTGTTCTTAATAAAGCAGTAAACATTTCTCTCCTTGTCAGTTTATTCTGACTTTGAATTTGCTCTTCTCTTTGAGGAAATTTATCTTTTCCCCATTCCCCTAAATCAGTTAGCTGTGAAATCTTATCCAGCACCTCCAAAAGAGGTTGCCCTGTTTCCCCAATTAGTAGAGTCAGAACTAGATGCTTATAAGCAGGGGGAACAGATTTCCCTGTTATATTCTCATGAGAAACTGTTAAGGGAGTGCTGTGATAAACCTCAGCTCTCCAGCCATTATTGCAGTTTTCATTACCCCTTCCTTTAATTTTCTCATACAGTCTAAGCAAATACCAGGGTCTGTCTCCACTAGGCCACATATAGTCATTGGCATACTGTTAATTGTGTCCCATGGCAGCTAAAGCCAGCAGATTAGTTCCTTTGTTTCCTTTGTGAATATAGTAATCCCTAAAAGTTTGTGGTACCAGGAGATTCTAATACCTATGAATTTCAGACAATTTATGTTATCTATCTATACTCCTCTGGCCCCTTGTCACTGATTCTCACCATCCTAGATACTAATGATTTTCTCATTTTTTTATGTAAATCAACTTAAAATATCAGTGACCTCCTACTGAGTAAAATCCTCAGTTACTTCCTTAAACACTGTGTGGCCCCTCTGGTTCTCCTGCTTCCTTCATAGTATTGGATGTGTGCTCATATTCCTAGAAACCTCTTCATCTACATTTGTTTCATTTTCCTCCTAAGCATCTTCCTCCCAGGTGTCTGGGCCCAAACCAGGCCCCACAGATGCAAGGGTTGCATTCACTTTCCTGTTGTTAACTCCCCCCCCCCCCCTTTTTTTTTTCTGAGCCACTTACAACTGTCTTTTCTATTACTGCCTGATACTTTTTAACCTGCTCTTCTAAAGAAAGTTCAGATGCTGTGGCATAGAAAGCTAACTCCTTTTTTTCAACTGAACCTTTTCTTCCAGCAATTTGTCTCTAATTTTACATATAATGTGATAACTTGTTAACAATGCCCACCTTTTTCTACATATCCCTGCCATTTCTTTCCCCAGTTCTATTGGTGTTCCTTGCAAACATCTGTCTAAATCTCTGGGTTCTCCCTTTTGTAGCCCTAGTTCCCAATTTTCACAAAGTCCTGTGCTTTTAGCCAATCTCTTGTAAGAGAGGAATAAGGTAAATCCTCCCATCCTGGGATGCCTATTTCCTTCCCTAGAATCTTCCTGTCTCCAAGTATAGGTTATATATTTCATAATCCCATCCTTGTCGCCATTTGTAGAGCCAATGCAATACCCACAGCAGCTGCTATGGATATGCAGGTGTATTTCCAGGGCAAATTCTCAAAATATAAACTCTGTTCCTCAAAGATGAAACCAAAATGTTTATTCAGATACCAGAAAGCCAATTCCACCATGGTAACAATGAAATTTATACACATTACCATTAGAGGGAGGACTGCCATCCCCAACCTTCCCTCCGTCAGGCCTCCCCACAAACAGCTCCCTTTGGCAAAATGCTCTTCTGTCATCCAGGCAATCTGCTCTGCTGCTACCTCTCTTTAAGCTCCCCCTCTCTCTTTTTGCTGCACTCTTCCTGCTCCACCCATTCAGCAAGCTCCTCCCACCATAGACTTCATGTGACTCAAGTGTACTCAAAGTGTGTCACATTGGCCTATTAAAGGGCAGAGAAGATCTTCAAATTCCCTTACCCTTACACTGACTTATCCTAGAATTTTCTCAGGAATAGGAGTCAAATTCACCAGCCTAATGTGCAGACTTCGTTTTATTTCCGTTTTTGAAAATCAGGTCCACATTTGCCCTTCTTCATTTTTTAGGTTCTGCTTCTGTTTTCTGTAATCTTGTAAATACCATGGATAGTCACTCAGCAGTCATACTTGTTCTTTCAAGGCCTGAGCATGTAGTTCATGTGGTCCAAGTGACTTGAATTCATTAAGGGCAGTTAAATGCTGTCTTACTAGCTCCTAACTTTTCTTGGATATCAACTTTGACATTCATTTTAGTCCCGACATTTTTAGTGTAAAAGTCATTCTCCTTTGTAGAAAATAAAAGAACTGAGCATCTCTTTCTATTCTCTGTTGCCAGGAAATATCATCCTATCCACTCTATGCAAAGGTCCTCTGCCAGTGAAAATGCCTTGACTTCCCAAACTCATTTAAATATTTTATGTAATATAGACCAAAATACCAAGACCCTACTTTATAGAATTAGGTAAAGCCTTAAAAATTCATATAAAAATTATTTGGGCAAAATATACAATGGAACTGTGAAAAAGAACATAGGTAGAGAGGGAATTTTGCCTTACCAGGTTTCAGAATATGTCAAGAAGTAATGATTCAGTTCAATTCACCAAACATTAAGTCCCTGCTTTGGGTAAGGCACCATATCTGCAGGTACAAAAACAAAAGACAGTCTTGAAGGACTAGTGATAATTATCATTCTTATGATAATTGCCTATGGAAAACTGCAGGGCTAATTTAATGACTCTAAACTTCTTCCTGAAACAAATTTTTAATACCAATAGTTGAATGGCTGCCAAGTCATCAAACACTACTTTCTCTGAAGAATTAAAACTTAGTGTCCCACTGAGGGTAATGAAGAGACTCAACTACATAAGAAGTAATTATGAAGAACTAGAGGGAGCGGAGGTGGGGCAGGGAACCTGTGGCCTTGAGGCCACGTGTGGCCTTCAAGGTCCTTGAGTACAGCCATTTGACATTTTTACATTAATAATGATCATAATAATGATGAAATTATTCTGATGATAAAAATTGTGTATTGCCAGAGAAAAAAACACAGAAATAGATCAACAGGAAAGAATAGAGACCTAAGACCTAAAGTATATAAGAGATTAGTGTTAGATAAATTAATGATTTAAAACTATTGGGAAATGGAGTCATTCAATGAAAAAATAGGGGAAAATTAGAGTACTGCATGGCAGTAAATAGGTTTAGATCTATATCTCACAACTTTATACTATTAATAAACTCGATCAATAATATAAGTATAATAAGAATATCTTAATGCAGTTTTAAAAATGAATAATATCTCAACTTTAGAGAGGAGAAAAATTTTTATCAAACAAATGAAAGAATTATTAGAGATAAAAATCAGTTACTTTGATTACATATACAAGTCTTTTTTTTAATTACTCAGATACTAAGATGTGTTTGTGAGCTTATCAATGTGGATGTTCTGGTGCATCCAGTGCAACTTTTGGTCATGTCTTCCCATAGGTTCACTAATAGACGTCTATCTATGTTTCATTTTCTCTTGACATTGTGAAGATACCACTGAAGTACACAGGTAGTACAACAGTTATTCCTTGTTCTCACCATATGAGTAGTCCATATTCTTTTTTGTTCATACATTTCTTTGATAACATTCTTTACTCTAGGAGTGGGCAATCTGCGGCATCAAAGCCATGTATGGCCCTCTAGGTCCTCAAGTGTGGCCCTTTGACTGAATCTAAACTTCACAGAACAAATCCCCTTAATGAAGGATTTGTTCTGTAGAACTTGGACTTAGTCAAAAGGCTGCACCCAAGGATCTAGAGGACCACATGTGGCCTCAAGGCCACAGGTTCCTCCCCACCCCCACCCTTGCTTTAGCTCTTCATAATTACTTATGTATTGTAGTCTGCTCACACCCACTTTGAGCCTCTTCATTACCCTCAGTGTGATAGTAAATTTTAATTCTTCAGAGACAGTAGTGTTCCATGACTTGGCAGCCATCTAAATAATGGTATTAAAAAGATGAACCTTTGTTTCAGGACAAAGTTTAGAGTCATTAAATTAGCCCTGCAATTTTACACAGGCAAGCCAGGCTACTTTTTTCCTCCTGTTTAATTCTGGGCCCAGTTGTACTTTTTGTACAACAAAAAGCAAAATTTCCAAATGTAAAGAAAAGCAACATTTTCCTTAAAATATTTGCAATAAAGATCTAACATCTAGACTTTATAAGGAATTGATATATGTGTATATATGCATAAGAATAATACATTACCACCCATTTGAAATATGATCGAATACTGTGAACGGGTTATTTTTGAGTAAAGAAATACAAGTTTTATTCTTTTCTATCCTGGACTTAATCATCAAAAAACCACAACCATTTCAATATGTAGAAAAGAACAACAAAAAAGAACTGGATAGGAAATCATAGACTTCTATTTTTAAGTACATACTAAATTTAAGAACATAGAAACAAAATTGTCATTTATTTCCTAATCTTGTTTTCTTCTGTGTGTTTGTCTAGTGGTTTACTGATGTTCTTTTTCTTTTTGTATTTGCATTACTACTCACTAACCCAGCCTCTCTCTCTCAGAAGCCCATTCTTTTCACAAATAAGAATAATCAAGCAATATAAATCAACACATTAACCATGTCTGAACACGTAGGTCTCATTATGCACCTCTAGTCTATGTTGTCTCTTCCAAGAGTCATCGTTAATCTTCTTAAATCATGGTTTGTTAAAAACTTCTATAGTCCTTCATGGTTGTTTTTCTTTACATTATTATGGTAATTGGGCAAATTGTCTTAGCTCTACTCATTTAACTCTTTATCAGTTCATACTTCCCAAGTATAAATTGTTAATAACCAAATGAAACATGATTGAGATTCCTTAATAATCACAGAAATATAAGCTAAAAAGACCTTAAGAAAATGCCTTATGCCTATTATTTGGGGACAAAATAGAAAAAAAAGTTATTCATTGTTGGAATGGCTCCAAGAAACTTGGCATTTTAATTCTTTGTGGGTGGAAGGAAGAAAACATTTATTAAGCACCTACTACGGACTAGGCATGTTGCTATGCACTTAACAACATCTCATTTGATTCTCACAACAATCCTGCAAAATAGGTCCTATTTTTGTCTTCTTTTTACATTTGAGGAAATTGAGGCTGAAAGAGGTTAAAATGACTTGCCTCAGGTCACATAGTGTCTGAGGTTGAATTTGAACTCAGGTTTTCATGACTTCAGGCCCAGCACTCAGTCCACTAGACTTCCTAGGTGTGATAAATTGTAACAGACTTCTTGGAGAACAATCTGGCATTGTACCTTGAATGTCGTAAAGCCAATCATACCCTTGTCTCAGCAGTCCAGTTGTAAAGACAATATAAAATTTTTAAAAAATTAACCCATACAGAAATATACCATAGTAGTTTTATTTGTGTTACTGAATATTTGGAAATAACCAGCAACTGATTAAATTATGGCATGTGGAATTGTTTTTTTGTCAAGACCTGTGAGTTTAACAGCGCAGAAACTCCCTTTACCAATTCGGACTGGCAACTCTTCTTTAACTTTACTCCTGGTCCTCCAGCTGTTGTTTAAGAAATTCCAAAGATGAGGGAGTGGAGCCAAAATGGCCAGTAAAAGCAGGCATTCACCTGTGCTCTCCACCAAACCCCTCCAAATACTTTTTAAAAATGACTAAAAAATTCTAGAGCAGCAGAACCCACAAAAAGATGGAGTGAAACAAATTTCCAGCCTAAGATAACTTGAAAGGTCGGCAGGAAAGGTCTGTTGCACCAAGGTGAGAGAGCATAGTCCAACATAGACTGTGGTAGCACAGACTGACCCCAGCAAACCCTAAACAGGCTTTGGGGATACTGAATCAGTGGCAGCAGTGTTGGTTTTCAGACCTCTCAGCCCAGATGCCAAAGACAACTTTGGTCAGCAGGAAAGGTCTGTTGCACCTGAGTGAAAGTGGAACTCAGTCCAGCATAGCCCTGGCCCCAACATAGTCCCACCCGAAACATACCAGGAGCAGGCCTTGGGAGTGATTGAATCAGCAGTGGCATTGGATGCTTCTGGAGTTCTCAGCCCACAGATGGTAAGAGGGTCAAATAGCTGGTCAGAAGGAGAGTACTTTTTGCTAGCACTGAGACAGTTCTGTGTTGCTTTGTCCATATTTGGATCCAGTCCTGGGTGGTAGTCCCAGGGCTAAGAGGAGCACTGGGACACCAGAGCTTATGTCCACAGTGGAGGGGGAAGGTACCCTCGACTCTTCCCACAGTTCCAGGACAGAAAGAAATGCTTGTGGTCATTCACAGAGCAGAGCACAGGCCAGGAGAGGAGTAAACACTTCCCCTTAGATAAAGCTACCTTGGAAAAACTGAAAACTTACAGGTCCCTTGAAGTATCTTTGAAAAGAGCTGCACAAAACCCTTGAAGTTTGGGACAATGCACCCTCCACCTTGGGAGTAGAGCCCTACTTTCACAGAGTTAAAAGTCAGCTAATAGGCTGGGAAGATGAGCAAACGGTGGAAAAAAGCTCTGACTATAGAAAGTTACTATAGTGACAAGGAAGATCAAAATATATACCCAGAGGAAGATAACAAAGTTAAAGCTCCTACACCCAAAGTCTCCAAGAAAAATATGAATTGATCTCAGGCCTTGGAAGAGCTCAAAAAAGATTTCTGAAAATCAAGTAAAAGAGGTAGAGGAAAAATTGGGAAGAAAAATGAGAGCAATGCAAGTAAATCATGAAAAATGAGTCAATAGCTTGGTAAAGGAGAAAAAAAAATACTAAAAAAAGTAACACCTTAAAAAACAGACTAGATCAAATGGTCCAAAAAGTCAGTAAGGAAAAGAAATTCCTTAAAAAAATTGGCCAAATGGAAAAGGAGGTCCAAAAGCTCACTGAAGAAAATAATTCCTTGAAAATTAGAATGGAGCAGTGGAAGCCAATGAAATCAAGAAACAATGAAATAAAACCAAAAAAATGAAAAAATAGAAGACAATGTAAAACATCTCATTGGAAAAGCAACTGACCTGCAAAAATGATCCAGGAGAGATAAAATTACTGGATTATCTGAAAGCCATGATCAAAAAAAAAAAAAAAGAGCCTAGACATCATCTTTCAAGAAATCATCTGATATTCTATAACCAGAGGGTAAAATAGAAATTGAAACAATCCACTGATCATCTCCTGAAAGAGATGCCAGAATGAAAACTGCCAGGAATATTGTAGCCAAATTCCAGAGTTACCAGATCAAGGAGAAAATACTGCAAGCAGCCCAAAAGAAACAGTTCAAGTATGGTGGAGCCACAGTCAGGATAACACAAGATTTATCAGCTTCTACATTAAAGGAGTAGAGGGTTTGGAATATGATATTTCAGAGGGCAAAGGAGATAGGATTGCAACCAAGAATCATCTACCCAGCAAAACTCAGTATAAACCTTCAGGGGAAAAAAATAGAAAATCAATGAGATAAAGGAATTTTAAGCACTCTTGATAAAAAGACCAAAGCTGAAGAGAAAATTTGAATTTGAAATACATGACTCAAGAGAAGCATAAAAAGATAAACAGGAAAGGGGAGTCATAAGGGACTTAGTAAGATTAAACTCCTTACATGGGAAAATGAGGTTTGTAACTCATAAGATCTTTCTCATTATTAGGGTAGTATATATTAGAAGGAGTATATATAGACAGGGCACAGGTGTGAGTTAAATAAGAAGGGATCTTCTAAAAATATCTAAAAATCTAAAAATAAAATTAAGGGGTAAGGGAGGTATGTACTGGGAGAAAGAAGGAAAGGTAGAATGGGGTAAATTATCTCATAAAAGAGGCAAGAAAAAGCTTTTATAGGGAAGGTAAGTGAGAGAGAGTGAGTGAACTTTACTCTCATCAGAATAGGTTCAAAGAGGGAATAACATACGCACTCAATTGGGCATAGAAATCTATCTTACCCCAAAGTTTGAAAGTAGGAGGAGAAGGGGAATAAGAGAAGAGGGGATGGTGGTGACAGAAGGGAAGACAGATTGCAGGAGGGAGTAGTCAGAAGCAAAACACTTTTGAGGAGGGACAAGGTCAAATGATAGAGAAAATTGAATAAATAAAGGGGAGTAGGATGGAGGGGAATACAGTTAGCAATCATAACTGAAAAAAAATTTTGATGCAAGTTCCTCTGATAAAGGCTTCATTTCCCAAACATATAGACAACTGAGTCAAATTTATAAAAATAAGAGCCATTCCACAATTGATAAATGATGGGATAAGTTTTCAGATGAAGTAATCAAAGCTATCCACAGCCATATGAAAAAATACTCTTGACTCACTATTGATTGGAGAAATGCAAATTGAAACAATTCTGAGGTACTACCTTATATCTATTAGATCAGCTAATAGTAAAGAAAAGGTAAACAACAGGTATTGGAGGGGATGTGGGAAAAATGAGACATTGATGCACTGTTGGTGGAGTTGTGAGCTGATTTAACCATTCTGTAGAGCAATTTGGAACTGCCCAAAGGGCCATAAAACCATGTATATCCTTTGAGCTAGCAATATTGCTACTAGCTTTGTATCCCAAAGGAGATTAAAAAACAAAAGGAACATATATGTACAAAATTATTCATGGCAGGTCTTTTCTGGGGGCAAAGAATTGGAAATTTGAGGGGATGCCCATCCATTGGGGTATGGCCGAACAAGTTGTGGTATGTGATTGTGATGGAATACTATTGTACTATGAGAAATAAGCAGGAGGCTCTCCGAAAAACCTGGAAGGACTTGCATGGGCTGATGCAAAGTAACAACACTTGTTAGATGCTCCGCTGTGAATGACAGCTACTCTCAGCAATAACACGATACAAGACCACTCTGAAGGACTTATGATGAAAAATGCTCTCCATCCACAAAGAAAGGACTGATGGGGTCTGAATACAGAATGAAGCATACTTTTTTACTTTATTTTTCTTGAGGTTTTTTTTGTCTTTTCTTTCACAACAGCAGTAACAACTTAAGAATATCCAAAGATAACATTTGAATTTAGTACTCCTTGTCTCCAAGGCTGTCTCTATTTATTCCACCAATGTTCTATTATGATGTAAAGTATAACAAAAAAGGAGAATACAAGACAATATGGAATGTTCTACATGAAGTGAAAGAAAACAAGATCAAGAACATAAAAACAGCATATACGGTGACTGCACTCCTGTGAAGAAGAAAGGCAGTAGAGCTTTTTAAGTGCACAGCCAGATTTACAAATGAGAACAGAGCAAATTATATCTATATGTATGTATATATATACATACATATACACACATACATATACATATATGTATAATTTTGTTTAAAACTATGCTTATAGGATCTTCATCTTTTTTAATCAAGATGTAAATATTTAGAATATTAGTTTGTAATGGAAAGTTTACCCTGTATTTGGTCTGATTAATTACCTATTATCTATTAGGAATTTATATGTTTAAATAAAATTTATGTTTAACGTGTCATTTGCCTACATTTTGTTCTTCATTCATTCATTTGTTATCCTAAGAATACTTTCAGTGAACTGCCACTGTAACCAGCAGGGAAAGCCTATGCCATATTTTTGTAGGACTCCTAGAAAATAATTTTTAATTATGTATTTGTTATTTATCAGAATCTTTGGCAGGTTGTGCCCTATTTGTTTTAATATATTAAACTATTTTTGAGAAGCTTTGATGTGGACATTGAGTGATGAATAATTTTGAACAAATTTGTTTTTATATCCCTTACACTTACCACAGTGCCTGGCATATAGTAGATTAGTTGTTTAATGAATATTTATTGATTGACTGACTGACTGAATATTCAACCTATCTCAAAACTGACTACCATCACATCTATGTGATGAGAAAGCAAAGAAATTATATGATTTTTCTTTTTTTCTCCATAATCATTATGTTTTATTTTGGAGTAAAGCTTTATCTGTGTTACTGAATCTACTTACTAGCATGCAACAGCAGGACCTTCCTGATTTTTTTTTTTAACCAATTTTGGTGTCAAAGTTTGAGTGTAAATTTACACAATTCTATGGATGTGATGAAATTTCTGTTTTATAATTATATACAATCTATAAAAATTCTTGTCTTTTTTTTTTTGTCAGTCACTCAGAAGGCATTTATTGAGCACCTACTACATATCCAGAACAATAATGAAATCTGTGCATATAAAACATTAATATAATGAGTTTATCTTTCTCTCAAAACTCAGTCATTTTCCAGATTTTCCTATTTCTGTCAAGTTTGCAGCATCATTCTAACAGTTTCTCAGGTTCCTAATGTCAGAATTATCTTTGACTTTTCATTCTACCTCACCCCACATTTACAGTCAGTTTGCCACTTCTACCTTCATAGCATCTCTCCAGTTCTTACCCCTTCTCTACCCATACAGCCACTCCCTTAGTTGAGGACTTTATCACCCCTCACCTGTACTAGTGGAGTAGCCTCACAGTTGGTGTTCCTGCTTCATGTGTCTTTCCATTCCACTTCCCACTCAGCTGCAAAAGTGATTTTTCTTAAGCTTAGACCTGTCACTCCCTACTCAATAAACTTCAATGACTCCCTCTTGCCTCTAGGATAAAATATGAAGTTTTCTATTTTTTTTTAAGCCAACTTGGTCCCAGCATATCCCAACACATGTAGCATTTTACATTGCTCTTCCTTTTGCACTTAGTGATCCAACCAGATTGTCCTCTCTGTTTCTTACACGTGACACTCTATCTCCAGTGTTTATGCAATGCAATGCATTTAGCATTCCCCATTCCCTCTTTGTATTAACCTCTTCATCTTCACCTCATAATACTTCTTTTCCTCCTAGATGCAACTTAGGTATCAGTTTCTACATGAAGCCTTTCTTAACCTTCCTCAACCACAGAGTGCTCTCCTAATTATCTTGCATTTATTCTCTTTATATTCTGTATATATGCTTATATATGTACTCACTGTCTTTCCCATTAGAATGTAAGCTCCCTGAGAACAGGGATTGTTTCTTTTTATTTGTAGCATAGTCCCTGGCACATAATAGGTGATCAGTAAATATTTGTTGATTAATTTTCCTCCCATGCTTCCAGGAGGACATGGTTGCCTCCCCAATCATGCTGAGATCTAGGGCCCCCTGGCAGACATTTGGCATGCAAAATACTCTAGGGTTCTTTGTAGAAATCTACCATAATAGTTTGAGAACTAGAAATTGATTTAGGAAAACCATAGTCTTAGGAGTGGTTATAGGGGATGGGATAGTTGGTGGAAAGCACCTAAACACTTCTGGATTTTGACTCCAATGTCTAGTGTGCTGCAGTGGGGGATTCTTGCTTTGGTTATGTTGTTGGACTGGATGACTTATAATATTTCATCTCAATCTTAAAATTCTATGATGATGATCATTCTTTGACTCCTTCAAGGATGGGGCACAATGTATCTTCTTCTTTTCCTCTTTCCTTGGCAGAACCAAGTCAGAATTCTGTCATCTTACAACTACCTGTCTTTGAACATTATCCTAATTCTTAACCTCCCTCTTCATCAAATTTCACCTTAAGGGCAAGCTCAACCTAGACTCATCTACAGCCAGCCATCATCATCACAAGCTCACACTACTATTGATTGTCTCCTCTTTTTACACTAACATTCTACTACCATCCTTGTTACCTGCCTCATGCCTACTAACCTAATACATATGTAGCCAGGGGCCAGTTCCCTAACCATGCCTATTCTACCAATTACAAACATCAAGAGTATATCCTGTTCTTTTATCACCTGGTGAGTAATCAGCAATTATGGACAGCTGAAAGCCCTCTTTGGGCACACAGGAGAACCTCCTTCAGACTTTAGCAATACTAATTTAGATCAATATTCCAGAATTTTAGGTACATCAGAGAATAATAATTATTGCATTGAAAATGACCAGATGACCATGTTGTGCAGTACCCCAGTGTTTCTTGACAAGTCAGAAAATAAGAACTATTGCTGACCCTACTGTTATACCTTTTAAACGTTTCTTCTGCGTGCTTCCTTCTCTGTCATTGCATTCACCTGGGTGCAGCTCTCATCACCTCACACCTTGTCTCAAGTCTCTCTCCAGTCTGTCCTGTGCTCAGTGATTCTCTCCTGTGATCCTCTTCAAGTGAAGCTCTGACCATATCATTTCCAAGAAATTCAAGAATCAAAGATAAAATCCTCTAGCTTTTAAAACTCTTTATGACCTGGTCGCTTCTTATCTTCCAGCCTTCTTAGACCTTATGCCCCTTCCCTCCGTGAACAATTTGATCCAGTGACACTGACCTCCATGTCATTCCTCAAACATGACACTCCATCTTCTGACTCTAAGTGTTTTCAGTGACTACCCCTCAGGAACACTTTTCATCCTCCTATCTGCCTCTTACCTTCCCTCGCTTCCTTCAAGTCTCAGCTCAAACCCCATCTTTTACAAGAAGCCTTTCCCTGTCTTCCTTAACTGTAGTGCCTTCCCTCTGAGATTACCCCAATATACCCTGTGTATGTCTTGTTTGTATATTGTGTTGACATGTCTCACCTTTCAGATGATGACATCTTGAGAGCAGGGACTTTTGCCTTTCTTTGTATTTCCAGTTCTTAGTACAGGGTCTGGCACGTAGTAGACACTTAACAAATCCTAGTTGACTTTCTGTGGGTGTTGTGAGCTTGGCAGATAATGGATGTATAACACATTTGGCATATCTTCAAGTACTATGGCAATGCTTATTATTTTTTTTGAGGCAGTCAGGATTAAGTGACTTGTCCAGGGTCACACAGCTAGCGTCTGAGGCTAGATTGGAACTCTAGTTCTCCTGACTTCAGGACTGATTCTCTATCCATTGTACCACCTAGCTGCCCCTTGTTTATTATTGTATCATTAGCCTTAGGGTGGAGTTAAGTTTGGATTCAGTCAAGGGCCACACCTGAGGACCTAGAGGGCCACATGTGGCCTCAAGGCTGCAGGTTCCCCACCCCTGGAAGAGATAGCAACACACACATATGGCAATCTGTTGATCAGAATCTTGGAGGCCTAGAGTGCCCCCAAAATCTGAGGCTGTGACCTTTATAACTTAAATTATTAAGGTAGAAATTTCTTGGTATGTCTTGCCAGTTCTGTGCTAATGACTTGCCTTCTTAGATCACCACATTTCTTTGTGACCATCCCTAAAGAGTAGTGGCTAATAGATTGATGTTCATCTGGAGGGAGTTATCTAATAGATTGCTTCAAGGAGCTGGTCTTGATATTGTTCTTTTCAGTAATTTATTAGTGATAAGAGTGAAGTTATAGTTGCTATGCTGATCGAGGATTTTGAAAAAATAAACTTTTTATTGCTATTTTTTAATTTATATCACTTATATTTTCCAATATAGCCTTCCCTTTTCAAGAGAGCTGTCCTTTGTAATAAAGGATAAAAAAAGAGGAAAAAAAGTTCCTTGCTGATCAAGTTTACAAAGATATGAAATAGGGATAGATAACCCATTTATTTGGCAGCACAATCAAGATCCAAAAAAAGATTTTGACAGGCTAGAGTGATGATCCAACTTTAATAATAGAATAGAATAAATGTAAGGTCCTGTGGGTGGAATCAGAAAATCAGGTGCACAAATACAGAATTGGGTGAGGGGGACCATGTGTGTCCAGACAGTAGACAGGAAAAAGACTTGATATTTAAGTAAACTAGATAAGAGTCAAAGTTTTGATGGACTGCAGGGCCAGCTACATAAGAGGTATCCTTAGATGAAATATACAACAAAATACGTACTCCAAAAATTCTCACCTTTTTATACAGACAGACATTCAGATAAGTAAATATAAATTTTGAGAGAATGACTAGTTGCCAGGGTGGAGTGGAGCAAGGAAGTCAGGAAAGACTGTGTAGGATATCTCACTTAAGCCTTAATAGGAACCAGGGATCTCAAGAGATGAAGATGAAAATGAAAAAAATTATTCTGGGCATGGAGGGCAGCCTGTTCAAAGGCACAGAGATGAGAGACAGAATGTTTTGGATGGAGGGACATTAAGTAGGCCATTTGGGTTAGAACATTGATTGCCTGAGGGGGAGTAATGTGAAATGAGTCCGGAAAGAGACTGGGGCCGGATTGTGAAGGGTCTTAAATTCCAAACAGCAGTTTGTATTTTAATCTAGAGGTAACAAGAATTCACTGAAGCTTTTTGAGTGGGAGAATGTTATTAATAATAGCTAGCATTTATATCTCTGATATAATAATATTATTTCACAACCTTCCCAACAACCCTGGGAGGCAAATGATACTAATATTCTCATTTTTACAGATGAGGAAACTGAGGCAAATAGCAGTTAAGTGACTTGCCTAGGGCACCCAACTATTAAGAGTCGGAGGCAGGATTCGAGCTCAGGTCTTGACACAATATTCAGTCTTCTACTCCCTCTACCACCTAGTTATGATATCTATATAGCAACAGTGAAGTAGGCTCAGAATTGAATATGCGGAGGAGATTAGGGTGGATCTCATTTGGGAAACTGCCACACTCTTAATGATTTCAGAGAGCTCACACTGCTGCAGTGTTACCCAGATGAAAATGGAAAAATGTGTGAAGTATAAATACATTAAAGCATATTACCAGCAGTATGTTGTACATGAGAAGTGTCATAAAAAAATGACAGACTGACACCTGTTTCTGGTGATTTTTTTTATGCCACTGGTAGCCTATACGTTTGAGATAAAAATTCCATGTTTTGTAGCCATATGTGTAGGCTCACCACGTACCAAAGAGATGGACTTTTGTAGCTGTGTGAGCTGTGTGGGATTCCAAATGAGATCTAGCCTAATCTCTTCCTCATACTCAGATCTGAGCCCAGTTCATTGTTCCTATACAGATACTTGTCCAAAGTATTTATACTGATAGATGAACTTAGCAGCTCCCTGTCCTATTACTTGTAATCTAGGTGGGTTGTTTTGGTTTTTTTTTTGGTCTTCTTGCTGTGACTGTTTTGTTTCAGTGAAACTCTTCTAAGAAATAGTGATTGTCATGTCTTTATGATTTTCACTTTACCTTTTTTTCCAGAGTTGACAGCTTGTAATTGCATACAGAGTCTTACTGTAGAGAGGTGGCATCCTCCCAATATCTTAGGCTTGGAACCTAGGAGCCATCCAAGACTGAGGTGCCCCAGGGAATTATGACTAGAGTTACAGAGTAGAGTAGATGCTCATCTGTACTGGAAGAGGAGGTTTCCTCACTGAGAATTTCTTTATACTGAGGAAATTGAAGTTCAGGTTTAAAAAAAAAAAAGGCACCAAAAACCTGAGTCTCCTACATGTCATGCCAAGTAGGACTTTATGAAGAATGTTATGTCTTCTAATTTCTGTTCAAATGCAGATTTTTCATTTGTTATTCAGTTTTCTACTAGTAAACATTAGTGTCTTAGAGATGGTAGTGTGATTTTTTATGAGATTATGAATAGGAAAATTTGAAGGATAAATACCTATTTAGATAGTGTGAGAATATTCTTAGTTTTTTTTAAGTAACTAATGTTAGGATAGACAATATCAGCTCTAAGTTTTTAAGTTTTATTGTAATTCATTGAAGTAGTGATATCGCTATGTGAGGCAAAGAAATTGTGGAAATTTAAAGATAACTATGAATGTAAGCTTTAATGTAGATTTATATGAGACATATTTTAGAAAAAAGATAAGCATTTTGTGTGCATTGTTTTATCTTAATGGCTTCAAGTAACATCTTATGAAAACTAACTTTAAACAGGTCACTTGCATGTGAATGTCAAGGAACTGTTTGGTGTGAGCAATATATTAAGCTCCATCTGTTTTCAGCACCCCCATACTGCTGAGAGTGAAAGAAGGCATGATTCATTTTGACAGTGTAACAGTTTTTAATTAATATAATCACTTCAGAGATGAAGTCTTCGGAGTATCTAGTTAGCATACATGTGAGCAGCAGTATGGCACAGTAAAAAGATGAAGATTTTTGTTTAGAAGGCAAATTGGTAAAACTGTCCCTAAGGACTTTTCTCCTGACTGCCACTGATGGTGCTGACAGTTAGCCTTAGTCTTTTTCTTTCTTCATCTGTAAAATGACTGATAATATTTGTTATTACTTCCTACCTTACCTTTTTATGAAGATCAAAAGAAATATATTATGTGAAGCATTTTATAACCAGTATGCTATATTACTGTAAACTATTATTTTAAAATTAGATATTAAAACAGTAGTCATAGCTGAGAAGGTAGGTGATGGTCTCTCTTAGATTTAAAATGGAATAATTTTGTGAAAATAATCTCATGTCTTTACAAAGTAATGCTTTTAGGTCATAATTAAATTTCCTGTCTACTGTGTATCTTTAAATTTCTAAAGTTTGAAACAACACATAATAGCTCAAGCTACTACATACATACATACATAACTTGATGACATATTTTCAGCTTCAAAAATTATGATTTCTTAGATTCACATTGAGATGTTAACACTGAAGAAGAGTGCAGTGCTAAATTTTAATCTCTTGAGGGCACAAAGTAAGCTCCATATATCTTGAGTACTTAATAAATAATTGTTAAATGAATGTGATAATTTTAAGCATATTGTAAAAACATTCAGTTGATGACATGAAAGTGCTATTTTGGAATTTGTACAACAATATTTTACACAATTAAATATTTTAGTAGCTTACTAACTGGCCAACCTTCCTTGAGTCTCTCTCTTCTTCAATTCATTTTTTCCCATGCCTGCTAAATCTCAAGGCCTGATTTATGCCTCTTTCTTGTTCAGTGACTTTCAGTGGATTTCTAAAATCCTAGTGTCATAGGATTTTAGAGCACAAAGGACCTTAAAGATCATCTAATCTATTCCCCCCCCCCCCCAGTTTTACATAGTAATAAACTGAGGCCCTGAGAAATTAAGTGACTAGTCTAAGGCCACCCAGGTAAATAAATAACATTTGGAGTTTGAAGTCATATCACACCCAATGATTTTGGATTTTAGCAGTAGTTGCCAGACTTTTTTGATTGTGCACTCCTATCAGTAAAACATTCTTGAGTGTCACCCCTTCCCTAATATTTGTACATTTACTTATTGCTGGTACTAATTGGCATTGGTAGAAAAGTTCTTCACTAAGAGCGTCCTATAGTGAAGAAATAACAGATCCACTTAAAAAATTAAATACATGTCATATTCATCTAATAATTAATGTACATTATAAAACTCACACAAGAAATAAACATTGGTGAAAGGATGAAAGATGGTGAGATAACATTTGCCCCCTAGAGCCAATAGGGAGCCAGTTGAGTTTGAATAGGAGAATGACATGTTCAGAACTGAGCTTTAGGACAAAGCACTTGGGGAGCTGTGTGAAAGATGGGTTAATGAGGGAAAGAGCAAATAGAAATCTGATGTTGTGAAGATAGAAAGCAGGATTTGGCTACTTGGATTTGGATTTGTGGGTCATGAAGACAAAAGAGTTGTGGATGACGTTGAAGTTATGAACCTTGTTGACTGGAAGGATGGCTTTACAGTTGACAATAAAAGGGAAATTTAGAAAGAGGGGTAATTTTTTGGTGAAAAATAACATAATGAGATCAGTAATGAAGGGCACAATCCATCTGTGTCTGCTTATCCTCTGCAACATATTGTCCCACCCTAAATAGCTACTTACTTACTAACAAAAATTGCTATGAAAATTGGTTGACAGTCTGTCAGAAATTAGATTTAGGCTAACACCTTTACCTTATACTAAAATAAGCTCAAAATGAATACATGACCTAGATATAAAAGGCCATCATGGACAAATTAGAACATTGCCCTACAGATCCATTTCGTTGCCAGACCTTGTCTTTTCTGTTTTCACAGCAATTCTTGTATATGACCCTTTTTCTATACATATATAGCCACCAGTCTCAAGGCCTCATCACCTCTTACGTAATTTTATTGCAGTAGCTCTCTATTTGATCTTCTATAATCCATCCTCCACACATCTACCAAAGTGGTTCTCTTAAAGTTCAGGTCTAACCTTATCACTTTCCTACTCAATAAACTCTACTGACTCCCTTTGACTCTAGGATGAAATGTTATTTCATTTTTATCTCCTTTTAAAAGTTTTTTTGAGCTTCATACTGTACATAATTATTAGAACAGTAGTATATTGTGTACTTTTAAATATACATATATTGGGGGTGTTTGTGCCAGAAGTTTTCGTCGATAAGGATGCATGACCATGAAAGCTATTAAGCCACATGTTCCAGAATATTTGGGGTTTCTTTTTTGTCCTTGTTTCAGTCTCTCATATCATATTTGAATATAGTATATGTGGTACTTATGTGTGTACATTTCTGCCACTCTTCCACCTAGTAGGTTTTTAAGCTCCTTGAGGAAAGGAAGTGTTGTCTTTAACTCTAGAACTTTTCATTATTTTTCATATGTTTACATTCACATTGTACTTAAATACTTGTTGAATTAAACTTCATTATTTTCTCCCATCGGATAAATTCATATTTTATGTGGTTTAAATTTTATATTCTTCCTGTAAGAAATTAGGATGAGTTAGCAAATGAATTGTAGAATTTTAGGTCTAGAAGGGATATTGGAGTCATTTAATCTAGCCTCTCTCTTTAAAAAACAAAAGTAGTAGTTGGTGCCTTTACAAAACAAGATATCTAAAAAGAAGAAATTTATTATTAAGTTATGAATATATGTACATATAAAAATTCAAAGGGGTCTCCAGCATATTGTGTGCCATAGATCAGTGCTTCTTAAACTGTGGGTCAAAATATGGGACCGTGACTCACAGTTTAAGAAGTATTGAAGGGGTCAGAAGTGGGAAAAGTTTAAGAAGTCCTGTCATAGATGGTGCAGAGATGGTTCAAATTGAAGACCTCTGCAACAGCCCTTTTCTTTTATAGTGTATGCAAAGAAGAGCAATTTATTATTTTCATTATTAATAATAATTTTTTCTCTTGTTCCCATTTCCCTCCAACTCATTTAAAGAAACAAGAAAAGGAAGTAATCTAGGAGTGCAGGAAAGGAGAAGAAAGGAAGGGAGGGAAGACGGGAGGGAGGGAGGAGAATTCTACCAATAAATATGCATAGTAAAGCTAAGTACATTTCTCTTTGGCCATATCCAAAAGGCATGTCTCATTCGCTGCCAATGAACAGATGCAAATTCTCAGCATTCTGACACTATTTTAAAAATATAGCAAATTTTAAATTCACTTTTAAGAACTATTCACAATATGGAGACTCTGGTCTCCATTTACTTACCTAGGGAATGGTGGTAATTCACCAGTGTCCTGAGTATTAGATTCCTCACCTAGCTATGCCATGTCATTAAAATCGGGTAAAAGTCAATATATCTAGGCAATTCTGTTGTTAATAAATGGGGCCCAGTTTTATCTTCTGTACCTATACATGTTTACATATATTCATAAATTTTATATGATATGTACATATGTTCAATAACTTAACAGTACATTTCTTCTTTTTCGGTATCTTATTTTTTAAAGACACCAGCTGCCACTTTTGTTTTTTGTTTTTTATAGAGAGGGGCTAGATTAAATGACTCCAATAGCCTTTCTAGACCTAAAATTCTACAATTTATAATATTTAAATCCTTACTATATAAAGGAGTTTAGAAGTAAATGTTAGAAATTTAGAAAGTATTAGGGAAGGGATCATGAGGGCAGCTAGCAACTCCAGCTTATAAAATTACAAACAAAGAGGAGGGAATTTGACTGTACACTTGTAATGACTTCATTACAGGTCCTGCTCAGCAGACATGAATATGATAAGAGCGGAGAAAAAGGAAGGAAATAAAAGGAACTATTCCATAGTTTAAATCAACTGTGGTCTTTTTCCTTTTTCTTTAATTTCATTAGGATACCGATGTACTAGTGGTATTGCTGGGTCCAAGGGTATGCACAGTTTTATATCCTTTTGAGCATAGCTCCAAATTGCTTTCCAGAATGGTTGGACCACTTCACAACTCTACTAGCAGTGCACTAGTATCCCAGTTTTTCCCTATCTCTTCTAGCATTTGTCCTCTGCTTTTATATCATGTTAGCCAAACTGATTGTTGTTACCTCCATGTTGCTTTAATTTGCATTTCAGTGGTGTTTTAGAGAATTTTTTCATATGACTCCAGGTAGCTTTGATTTTTTTTTTCTACTAAAAACTTCCTGTTGATTTTCATGACCATTTATCAATTGGGGATAGCTCTATTTTTATAAATTTTACTGACTTCCTTATGTATTTGAATTTGCTGTAGAAATTTCACCCCAATTTCCTGCTTTTTTTTCTAATCTTGGCTGTATTGGTTTTGTTTGTAGCAAAATTTTGTGATGTGATGAAGTCAAAACTATCCATTTTACTTCTTTTGTTCTTCTCTATCTCATCTAGTCATAAATTCTTCCCTTATCCATAAATTTGACAGATAAAAGTTATCCATGCTCCCCTAATTTGCTTCTGTTATGGCCAAATCATGTATCCCCTTTGACCTTATATTGGTATATGGTATGAGCTGTTGATCTGTGCTTAGTTTCTGCCAAGCTACTTTACATTTTTCCCAGCAATTTTTGTCAGATAGTGAGTTCTTATCCCAAAAGCTTAGATCTTTGGGTTTATCAAAAACTAGATTACTGTGCTAGTTTACTACTGTGTAGTATGTACCTAATCTATTCCATTGATCCACCATAATAAATTCTCTAGAACTGAATTGTTATTGGAACACTAACTAGAACAAAACAAAAGGAGCAAATAACTCATCCATACACATATAAGGAACAGCTTTATTGGTGGTTGGAAAGTGTACATAGTGTGCACTTGCACGTCACACAACAGAGAGAGGCTGCAAGAGGATTGTAATGTTGAGGCCAAAGAGGTAGAGGATCTGAGATGCCTTCTGTCACTAGTGGCTGGAGCACCATGCTTCGAGTCAGGAAAGTCTCCATTCAGAGTCTGATGATAATAGCTGTGTGATCAGAGCAAATCACTTAACCCCTCATAGCCCCAGTTTCCTCACCTATAAAATAAAAATGACATAGCACCTACCACACCTATCATAGCTTCCTTGAGTACCTTTTCTAATACTAGTGGCATTTTCAGTCGTACCCCTACCCCTTATTGGTCTTGATGGAGAAGTTCGAATACTCTTTGGTCCTCCTTACCTTTTCCAGTCTCTTCCTCTACCATCTTTACTCAGTAATCTCTCTGCCTTTGAGATCCATACATTCCCTATCTATCACCCCAGAAAGATTCTGGTGGTTATTGTCAACCAGGCCCCAGGCCACTCTCCATCCTTCCTCAGTGAGTTCAGTACTTTGCTCAGTCTTTCTCAATTTCTTCCCTTATACTACTGGACTCCAAAATTCTTATTGATACTTCCACAAGCACCCCAACCTCCCTGTTCTTCAACCCATTTCCCATGATCTACTCCCCGACCCTATCTCATTTATACACAAAATTTATACACAAAATTTCTCTGTTGTCATTCCACCTTTCCTAATGCCTTGCAACCCCCAAACCTGTTCATCCTCACTGTGGTCTCTAGTGTCTCCACTTCCATTCTTTCCCAGGCCATCCCCCCATCTGTACAAGATATACTGAACTTCCTTCCCCATCTTGCCCTCTTGCTAAACTAATGCATCTCTACACTATCTTCTTCTCTCAAATCTCTTTCTCTTTTGCCCTTTCAAAGATCTTTCTCTGCCAGGCCTCAGCCTTGGACTGTTCCAGAGCTGCTACATAATGCTAGAGAAAATCACAAAACTGCAGACTGGGTCTGCTACAAAATTATGTTACATAAACCCAACTGGACCATCACTGTGAGTCCTTTTACTCTTCTTTAATTAACTTGGTTTCCCATTTTCCACATTGACTTTTCAGTATCTTTTCATCTCTCTTCAGATTTCCCATGGCTCCCCTTTCTTTTAGCTGAGAACCTTGCCTCATATTTCACTGAAAAAATTGAAGCCATTTGCTTAGTTTCCTCCTCACCTTTCTTATCTTACATCACTAAGGTGCATTCTTTAATTTTTTTCCTCTTTAGTCCTATTTCACCTGAAGAGGTGACCCTTCTCTTTGCCAAGGCAAATCTCTTTACATGCGCAAGCAATCCCATTCCATCCCATCTTCTCCAGCAAATTGGCCCTGCTATTATCCTCAGTTTTTCATTTTATCTTTAGTCTTTTCCTGTTCGCTGGCTTCTTCTCTACTGCATACAAACATGCCTGTGTTTCCTCCCTCCTCAAAAAACTTATGTCATCAATCCATCCCTGCTCTCTATTTTTCTATTTCTCTTCTCCCTTTCCTGGTTAAACTCCTTGATAATGCTGTCTACAATTGATCCCTCCACTTCCTTTCCTCTCACTTCCTTCTTAACTCTATGTAGTCTTGCTTCCAGCTTCATCATTCAGCTGAAATTAATCTTTCCCAAATTAACCAGTCTCAGTCCTTAGCCTTCTTGACTTCTCTTCAGTGTTTGACATTGTTGGTTAGCCTCTTGTCCTTAATTCTCTCTTCTTTCTAGGTTGTCATGACACTGTACTGTCCTGGTTCTTCTGCCTTTCTGACCATTCCTTCTTAGTCTTCTTCAATGGATCTCCATCTATGTCACACTTGCTAACCATGGGTATTCCATAGGACTTTATCCTGGGCTGTCTTTTCTTCTCTCTTTATACTGCTTCATTTGGTAGTCTCATCAGATCCCATCTCTGTACAGATGATCTTAAGATTTATATGTCCAGCCCTAACCCCTCTTCTGACCTCCAGTCTAGCATCTCCATTTGCCAATTGAATAATTCACATTGGATGTCCTTTAAACATCTTAAATTCAGCATATCCAAAATTAAGCTTACTGTCTTTCCCCCCAAATCCTCCCTTTCTAACTTTCTTATTGCTGTCAAGAGTGCCACTATCCTCCTAGTTATCACTCCCTCCTCTGTCTCCACCCCCTACCCCAAATCCAAAGAGTTTGCCAAATTCTGTTGTTTTTACCTTTGTAGTATCTCTCATGCTCCCTTTCTCGTTTGTCACTGCCACTACCCTGGTGCAGGTCCTCATCACCTCATTGCAAGTAGCATAATGGTTGTTCTCTCTGTGACTGTATTCTCTTCGCCAATCCGTGCTCCACTCAGCTGTCAAAATGATCTTCCTCAAATGAAAGTCTGACCATGTCACACTCTTTTCTTTCAACTCTAGTGGTTCACTGTTGCTTCTAGGATTAAATAAGCAAAATTTTTTGTTTGACTTTCAAAGCCCTCCATTTCCTAGCCCTTTCCTACCTCTCTAGGTCCCCCAAACCCCCAAATACTCTGTAATAAAATGACACTGGCTTCCTTGCTGTTCGTGCTTTAGATGCTCCATCTCCCAACTCAGGAATTTCACTGGCTGTCCCCCATACCTGGAACTCTCTCCTTCCTCATCTCTGCCTCCTAGCTTCCTTGTCTTCCTTTTAGTCCCAACTAAAATCCTTCTACAAGAAGCCTTACCTTACTCCCTTAAATGCTAGTGCCTTCCCTCTGTTGATTATTTCCAATTTATCCTGTGTGTAGCTCATGTGTACATAATTATTTGCATATTATCTCTCCCTTTAGACTGTGTCTTCCATGAGGGCAGAGAATCTTTTAGCTTTTCTTTATATCCCTAACACTTAGTACAGTGTCTGGCACATAGCAGGTACTTAATAAATGCTAGTTGAGTGACTGAGGGTTGTTATGAATATCAAAGGAAATTTTATGTGTGTGTATGTATGCATGTATACATATCTCACTTTGTAAAGCTCAGTGTGCCCTAAAATATGAGCTATTGTTGTCTGACCCTATCAAGGGAAAGATTACCTTAAATTTATTATGGTGGGGACTGTTGGTCATCTTTTAAATAAAACTCACATATCTGAGTTATAACACAAATGTCTAGTATACCACTGTCATGAAATATGACTATAAAATAATGATACTAATCCTACAAGCCATATTTAAGCTGTGCTTATTTTATACTTACACTTTTAATACCACAATCATAAAATTTTAGGCTTGGGAGGGAACTCGATGGTCCAAACCACGCATAGGAAGGATATACCTAACAAAGGGTCATCTAGCCTCTACTTGAAGCCCTCCAAGGAGAAGGAGCCTGACATCTTTCGAGATAGCCCATTCTAGTTTTGGACAACTCTGATTGTTAGGAAGTCTTTTTGCAACATCAAGCCTTGACTTCCCTCTTTGCAACTTACATCCATTGCTTCTGGTTCCGCCTTCTAGGGCTAAGCAGAATAAGTCTAATCCTTCCTCCACATGATAACCCTTTAGATTTTTGAAGACAACTATCATGTTCTCCGTTTTCTCTTCTTCAGGATAAGCTTGCCCATTTCTTTCCTTTGATCCTCATATGTCATAGACTCCAGGTCCATCACCATCTTGGTTCCCCTCCTCTAGATGCTCTCCATTTTATTAGTGTCTTTCTTAAAATGGCACCAGAACTGAACACAGTACTCCAGGTGTAAAAAAACATATGAACTACCATCTTGTTATTACTGGAAGCAGTGCCTCTTTTAATGCAGTCCAAGATCACATTTGCTTTTTTAAGGTTTTGCTGGATTTGTTGCCATATCGCACTGCTGATCTGCAGTCTACCCACAAACTGTTATCTCACTACACCTCCTCTAGTTAGTCCTGGTGAAGTTGATTTTTGAATCCATGTAAGACTTTCGTATTTATCCCTATTTAATTTAATTTTATTAGATTTAGCCCAGGAATCTGACCTTTCAGGATTTTTTTTTTAAAGATCCTGACTGCTAGCCATTGTTTACTATTCCTCTTACTTATGTCATGAATAAATGATTGCACAAATGAAAAAAAAAAGTATTAAGCTATGTGCCAGGCCCTGTGCTTAAGTGCTGAGGAGACAAATGCAAAATCTCTGCCCTCAACGAGCTTATATTTTAATGGGAGAAGACAACTGAATATAGGTAAGTGGTGGTTAGGGAAGGATGTTTTGGTCTGTAAAGTCCCTGGTCCCAGGGCTTCTGGGGGGAACAATAGGGCTCTTTCTTTTCTTTCTTTCTTTCTTTCTTTCTTTCTTTCTTTCTTTCTTTCTTTCTTTCTTTCTTTCTTTCTTTCTTTCTTTTTCTTTCCTTCCTTCCTTCCTTCCTTCCTTCCTTCCTTCCTTCCTTCCTTCCTTCCTTCCTTCCTTCCTTCCTTCTTTCTTTTTTTTCAAATTGACCCATGTTTTAATTGACATTTGTCAAGTACAAAGTCTGATGGAAAACACTACAAACAGTCTTTGGGAAAATGAAGATTAACAGCACCCCAGGAAAGGGAACAAAGAGGCACAGCTCACCAAGGCCTCATGGCATCTTCCACTAGAATGCTAGCCCAGAAGGGTCTCATCATCTCAGTCTGGTTCTTTCATCTCTTCCAGTTCTAGCCATATGGAAAGTCAGAAAGGGGCTATACTGTTTGCAACTATTCCATCCTGGGAGGATTTGAAGACTTTACTTAATATATCTTCCACCAATTAAAAATTCTGTAACAACAAAACAGATATTCTGTAACCGGCCCTCAAAGGTACCTCATACCTGAGAGCATCAGCTTGTGTTTAAGGAAGAGGGCAGTTTCTTTCTTAAAGTAGTCATATAGATTTGATTACTGTTGCCTGAGAAAGAGGGGCAGTGGATGTCAAGAAAATGATTTCTTCCATTGGTGGGTTCCTGCAGCCTCCATTTGGGGAAGGATCAGCACCATCCATATCACACTTTTCTCCCAGTTCTGCTCCAGACTCCAGACTTTACAAATGAGAAGACAGATGAAGAAACTGAGGCTGAGAGATGTTAAATGACTTGCCCAGGGTTACATAACTAGTAAGTGTCTGAATCAGGATTTGAACTCGGATCTTCCTGATTCCAAACCCAGCTCTTCATCCATTTATGCTTCAGTCTTGAGATCCCTCTGCTGAGCATATACCTCTAAGAAGTTGAAGATAGAAAGTGTCAATATATGCCAAACTATTTGAAACATCACTTTCCTAGCGAAGTGGAAACAAGGTTGGTACTTACTGATTTGGAATGGCTAAGCAACTTGTGATATTTACTGATCTATTTGCTGTAATTAATATTCAATGTAAATGTTGAATATGAAGGCTACAGGAAGACATATATTGATGCAATAGACCAAAACTGAATATTAGAAGATAATGACCAAACTTGATCCTGAAGAAGAAATATGACAATGCACCTTCATTATTTCTTTGTAGTGGTGAGGTTCCACTGTAGACATGGAACACTGAATCTACTGTTAGTATTGATTTAAGTGTCAGTTAGTTTTGGTGAAATGCTTTTTTCTCCTCTTTGTATTTTTATTTTTGTCATAAGGAATGACTGGCTCTCTAGATGAAGGAAAGGGGAGTGGGGAGAAAATACATTGTGAAATATAGTTACTTGGAGTCTGAGGTATGGGTATCCCTCCACTATGCTTACCCCCCTACCATTAATCTGTATATTTGATCAGTCGTTGCGTTGTTATTTTTATTCAGAAGTTATGGATACTTTTCTTGTATTATTTATTACAATTTGGCTTTCAGGTTTTGTTTCTTTTTTAAATTTGTTACGCTCTTCTGAGAAATCTGTAATTCTTATCTGTCTGCATCCTATCTTCAAGATCAGTTGTTTTGGCTTTAAATTCATGAATACTTTTAATATTGTTCTCCTTTGCTTCTTTTTGCCTAACTTTTTTTCAACTTACGTATTTTTTTTTTGTTCTAAATCTGTCATCTCTTCTTTTAGAACCTCTACTTCCTTGGAGAGAATATCCATTGCATCTTCTTAGTTTTGTATTTGTTTTTCTTTTTTTTTTTTAGGGTGTTCTTTTTTAGAAAAAAAGTTCATTATTTATTTAGTTTAGCATGATTTAAAAAAAATTTAAGTTCTGAATTCTCTCCCTCCGTGGAGTCTCTCCCTCATCCATTGAGAAGGCAAGCAATATGTTATCAGCTACATGTAAAATCATGTAAAACATATTTCCATGTTAGCCATGTTGCAAAAAAAAAAAAAAAGGCAAAAAAGTGAAAAAATTATACTTTAATCTGAACTCAAGAGTTCATCAGTTCTCTCCCTGGAGGTGGAAGCATCTTTCCTCTTCAGTCCTTCAGAGTTTCCTTGGACCATTGTCTTGATCGGAGTAGCTCAGTCTCTCCCAATTTATCATTGTTACAGTATTGCCATTATTCTCCTGGTTTTTCTCACTTCACATCAGTCCACGTAAGTTTTCTTGGTTTTTCTGACTGCATTCTAAAGTATAATAGTATTCCGTCACAATCACATACAACTTGTTCCGCTATTCCCCAGTTGATAGGCATTCCCTCGATTTCCAGTTCTTTGCTACCACAAAAAGAGCTGTTGTAAGTATTCTTAAACATATAAATCTTTTCCTTTTTTCTTTAATTTCTTTAGGATACAGACCTAGTAGTGGTATTGGTGGGCCAAACAGTTATGTCTTTCTGAGCATAGTTCCCAGTTAATCTCTAGAATGGTTGTACCAGTTCACAACTCTACTAGCAGTGCATTAATATCCCAATTTTTGCATATCCCTTCTAGCATTTGTCATTTCCTTTTCTATCATGTTAGCCAATCTGATTGATTGGTGTTACCTCCAAGTTGTTTTAATTTGCATTTCTCTCATCAGTGGTTATTTAGATCATTTTTTTGTATGACTCTAGGTAGCTTTGATTGCTTCTGAAAACTGCTTGTTCATAACCTTTGACCATTTATCAATTGGCTCTTACTTTTATAAATTTTACTTAATTCTTATGTATTTGAAAAATGAGAGACCTATCAGAGAAATTTGCTGTAAAAAAACCTTTCCATCCAATTTTCTATTTACTTTCTAATCTTGACTATTGGTTTTGGCTGTACAAATGCTGTTTTTAATTTAATGTAATCAGAATTATCCATTTTGGTTCTTTTGATCCTCCATCTCTCATTTGGTTATAAGTTCTTCCCTTATCCCTAGCTCTGACAGGTAAAATTGTTTGTGCTCCCCCTAAGTCATTTCTTTTATTTCCAAATAATGTACCCATTTTGACCTTATATTGGTATATTGTGTGAAATGTTGATCTGTACTTTTTTCTGCCAAACTACTTTCCAGATTTTCCATCTATCTTTGTCAAATAGTGAGTTCTTGCCTCCAGATCTTGAATCTTTGAGTTATCAAACACTAGATTACTATGTTCATTTACTACTTTGCTTTGTGTAACTAATCTATTCCTTAGCCAGTACCAGATTGTTTTCATGATTACTGCTTTTTAATATAGTTTGAAATCTGGAACTGCTAGGCTGCTTTCCTTCACATTTTTTTTTCCATTTGTTCCCTTGATGTTGTTATTTTTCTTTGTTCAGTTCTATGTTTCAAGCTCCAATTTCTGACCTACTTCTCGTTTGAAGCCATTCTGGATTTTCTTACTGGTATTTCACGATCTCTGGGGAGTCTGCAGAATTCTTTCTTTGATCAAGAAATTCTGGTTCATTTTTTTTTATTTTTTTAGAAAAATAACACTTACTTGTTCTAAGGGCCTGGCTGTTGTGGTTTCATGGTGTGTAGTGGGAGTCATCATGAAAGAATTCAGACTCAAACCATCTCCAATCCAAGCAAAGGTTTTTATTGAGTAATACCTCTCAGAATTGGACTGAGTTCCAAGAAGGAACTGGCACCTTCAGTAGGACATGACAGGCCATTTTACGGTACAGAAATTATGAATATTAAAAAGGCAGGAGAGGTTTGTCAAGGGATTAGTTAATAGGGGAGGGGTCCCAGCCTTAGTGGAACTTTGCATGTACCCATAGTGCATACAGAAAAGCCCATTGGGGGGGTTGGCATGTATGTATGATAATAATATAATAAGCCTCTCTATTTTAATTTGAACTCAGAGTTCATTAAGACTCTGATGAACCAGAAGGACCCCTTTTGCTATCACTGTGCAGGTGCCTACTTAGGGAAAATCCCTTCAATTATTTTGGGGTCCACATCCTGCACCCTGGTAGTGCTGCTTTCTGATTTGCTGAGTATTGTGGTCCTATCTGAGACTAGATGGATATGGTTGTGATTGAGTGCATGCACACACATGCTTTTTCTATGAGAAATATGAGGAGTGGGTCTTAGAGCAGTGTCTAGGGTTCTATCATATGGACATGCCTGCTATGCTAGTAGGGCATGAGTTCATGGACATACCTGCTGTTCTTTTGATGCAGTGAGGCACATATGAGGAAATCAGGATATTGGGTCAGCAGGGGCACTGGAGGAGCTGTGGCTAGGTAGGGAAAATGAGTCTGGGGGCAGTGGCTAGCTAGGGGCAGTGGGTGTGTTGTTCACTGAGGCCTGTGATTGAATTTGGAAGCAGTGGTGTGGTTAAAGCCAGATTGTGTGGTTAGATCAGGACATGCCTACTGTTCAGTGAGGCCCATAAGGAAGTTAGGGGCAGCTTGGTGGTGCCGTGGATAGAGCACCAGTGCAGGAGTCAGGAGGACCTGAGTTCAAATCTCACCTCAGACACTTGACACTCATTGGTTGTGTGACCTTGGGCAAGTCACTTAACCCCAATTGCCTCATCCTGGGTCATCTCCAGTCATCCTGATGAATATCTGGTCTTGGATTCAGATGGCTCTGGAGGAGAAGTGAGGCTGGTGACCTGCATAGCCCTCCCTCACTTAAAACAAAGTCAAGTGCAAGTCATGTCATCATTTTTCTGATAGCATGGTCTTCTTTGGCAATGAAGGACAAACACACACATTTGCCTGTGGGCTAGATTTTTATTTAGGCTTGGATTTTGTTCTTTCGAGCTTTTTCTTGTATTCCCAGTCACTTGTCTTACTTTTTGCTTTGACTCCTTCACTTTGCCTTGTTGCACAGATGCCTGAAGCTCATTAGTATGGGAGCCTATCCAGAATATACTTTGGCAGGGAAAATACTTTCCCCAGCTGGGTTTATAGTCCCCTCTCCCTTGGGTGGAAGCTACTTTCCCTCTAGATTGGAGCTTTATGATCCTCTGATTTTCCACTTCCACTTCCTCTTTCCCCTTTCCTTCCTTCCAGGGGCTGGATGGAATCAGTGTCTGCAACTCATTGTGGGGTGATCTTAGTCACTGCTCTACAGAAGAGGACTGACTATAATTTGAAGTAACAAATCTGCAAAGTTGCTTAAGGCTCGTTGTGCTCGCTGTGCTCACGACCTGTGTGCAGAGTGAGTCGTTACTGGTGTTGGGGATGCCGAGTTGTTTGTTACTTCTCTGACTTTCTGTCTTGTGAATTCAGCTTTAGTTACTTTACATGTGATAATTTTCCACTCCTCTGCTCTACCTCCCCTTATTTATGTTTTGGGCTAGAAATATTTGTGAAAAACAGTATCTACCATCTTATTGGTTATGTGATCAAGTCTCCCTTTGTGTGGTTTTCTACCAGTTTGTATTATTATAGTTTGTGTGACTGTAGAACTCCAGTTTGGATTGAATACTCTAATAAAGGTCTGTTTGCATGTAACAGAAAAAAAGGGTTCCTTTACTGGAACATTTTGAATG
The DNA here is from genome assembly GCF_028372415.1 of Notamacropus eugenii. NCBI lineage: Eukaryota > Metazoa > Chordata > Mammalia > Diprotodontia > Macropodidae > Notamacropus > Notamacropus eugenii. The sequence continues at coordinate 402,076,958 of NC_092874.1, forward strand.
CTGATTTTCAGATGGTAGTGATGGCTTTATTTGATTATTGATGGATAATAGGATTTGAGAAAAAGTTAATCAAATGGGTAAGCTGAGTTACTTCATTTTTCTGGATCTCGGATGCCTAATCTATAAAGTCTTGTGGAGGGCTGTACATCTGTAATCCTGTCTGTGGTGTAAATCAGTATCCTTTTCAACATAGACTGATTGCCCCAAATAAACTGAACTAACAGCATTCAGTTTGCTTCCTGGAGGTGAGCCAGACACCATTTAGTTTTAGAGATTTGTTGAAATTGGCATTTATTTTATTGTTATAGACCTAAAATAAGGAATCCAGGAAGAACAAAATTAAGACTTAGTCTTCAAGGATTTGGGAAAGAGGAGTATATTTTACCAACTGCCAGAGAGTCATCAATCATAGAATTTAACATTTTGAAAAAATTTTTTCATTTTAAAAATGAAGAACTCAAGACCAATTAAAATGAGCGTTTTCATATTCATTGTGGAATGGGAGAGGATTGTACTTGAAACTACAAGGCTGTCATCTAGAGCTTGCTTTTCTTTTTAAGCATAGAATATCTTCAATATAAACTTTCAAAGCTGTCCTGCTTGTCTGTGATTCCTTCTGACCTTTTTTCTGTTCTCCCATCTGAGAGAAGGGTGTTTATCACCACTCTTCCTATCCCTCCTACCTTCTGCCACCCAGTTGGGAAAAGAAAGCCCTTGGAAGAGATACGTACAATAGAACAGAGCAAATTCCCACATTGGCAATGTCTAAGACTATTTATCTCATTCTGCTTCTTTAGTCCATAAACTCTCTGCCAGGGAGTAGGTAGAGTGCTTCATTGTGAGTGTTCTGGAACATGGTTGATGAAAGTTCTTAAGTCTTTCAGAGTTCTCATTATAATGTTGTTACTATATATATATATGTATATGTATGTATAGTTCTCCAGTTTCTGCTTATTTCACTTAATGTAGGGCTTCTCAAGTTTCTCTGAAACTGTTCCTTTAATCATTTCTTATGGGACAACAATATGTTGTTAATTCATTTCAGTCATGTTCATCTCTTCGTGACCCCATCTGGGGTTTTTCTTGTCAGAGACACTGGAGTGATTTGCCATTTCCTTCTCTAGCTCATTTTATAGATAAGAAAACTGGGACAAACATGTTGAAGTGACTTGCTCAGGGTTACGCAGTTATTAAGTATCTGAGGCCAGATTTGAACTCAGGAAGAGGAGTCTTCCTGACTCCAGGATTGTAACTCTATTATCCATTGTGCCATCTAGCTGCCCTCACAATAATATTACATTGTCTTAATATACTATAATTTGTTTAATCATTACCTATGTGATGGATTTCTCTTAGTTTCCTGTTCTTGTCACTACAAAAAGAGGTATCATAAATATTTTTATTCACATTGGTCTTTTTTTTTCTTTCTTTGATACCTTTGGGGGTGGGGAACAGAGTAGTATTGGAATCAAAGATACAAAAGACATGACTGCTACCTTGGTGATTAAAACTTTTGGAAAAACAAATTAAGTTCAGGAGGAAAGTTTATGTAGGAGAATAAAGTAGAGCAGAGCACTATACATACATATATGTATATATATATATGTATATATATATATATATATATATATATATATATATATATATACACACACACAGAATATGTCTGTTTTGTAACTGAAATTGGTAAAATTCTCTTAATTTTTCTTAATAACACCTTAAAAGAAAGAAAGTATAATACCTGTCTAGGGAAAGCAAATTTAATATAAGCTGAGCCACACACAGTAATGAATTCATCACAATGTCATAAAGAATAGAAGTTTTAATTTCCAAGTTATAGGTGGCCTTGGGGTCATAAAGTAAGATTGAAATTTTTCTTATTCCTTATTTCCCCTAGGTTTTCAAAATAAGAACCGAGTAGCAATCCTGGCAGAACTAGACAAGGAGAAAAGGAAATTACTTATGCAAAACCAATCTTCAACAAATCATCCTGGAGCCAGGTACTATATATATTAATTGGATGTCAGTGTATCTCAAAGTCTGAAGCCATGATCCACAGTAGGTTATTGGGATCCTTCACAAAATTGAAAAAGTTCTTATGTTTTAAGAAACAAGATGCTATATTTAGCACACATATTTTTAAAGAAGAAATCACGGGTATTTTATACAGTGCCGAAACAACTGTCAGTTTTTGGGAAAAGTCATCATTCAGTCATTCTGGTTATTTACCCTTCGCTAACCAGAGTACCAGTTAATTGAATCATTTGATGTCACCTGACAGTTTTGGCATCTTCTAAACACATTCCAGGAGTACGGTGTTATTTGACTTTTTAACCTAGACAATTACATGATGGATGTTTTTCCCTCCAGAAGAATTTGAAGAAAAACTTATCACATTATTTGCCATTTTATCAGTTTTATTTTCAGAAGTAAAAAGGACCTGTGGGAATTTAGTTGTAGTCATTATAATAGAGATGAGTTTTTTAGGTTGTTGAGAGATGGGTTTTGCTAAGGCATTGACTTTTATTCCTAATAGATTGCCATCTTCACCACCTAAATTCAGTGTCATATTATAAATGCAACTTTATACATGCACAAATTAAAATGTGGTTTTATTTTTTTCTGAACTGTTAATGAATTGCTTTTTAAAACTAATTCAGTAGAATTAGTGATAGTTTGAAAGCCTAAAATTTCATGTGGCTTTGATTTCTTGACTGTAATAAAATTAGCCAGGTAAACTGGAAAAAAAAAATCCCTGCTCCAGAAAGGTCTTTTGCATCGCCACAAAGAACACATCATATGTAGTGAAAAATGTGACTTGTAAATACTAACTAGTTCGGTGCCTTGAAAGTAGCCAAGTAATGTTTTTTTTTTTTTCAGCATTGCCCTTTCCAGGCCCCCCCTTAATAAAGATTTTCGTGATCATGCTGAACAGCAGCACATTGCTGCGCAGCAGAAGGCTGCCTTACAGGTGAGCAGATATTGCTAAGCGCAGGGAGGGGAGAGGGACATTTTTATTTCTTTTTTAAAAAAATTATTAATTTTTAATTTTCAGCATTCACTTCCATAAGTTTTAAATTTTCTCCACCTCCACCCCCAAGAGAGCATGCAATCCAGTGTAGGTGTTGCATATACATTCTTATTAAACGTATTTTCACATTAGCCATATTGTACTGAAGAATTAGAGTGAATGGAAGGAACCATGAGAAAGAAAAAACAAAACAAAAGAGAGTAAATATCTTCAATCTGCATGCAGACTCTGTATTTGTTTTTCTGGATGTGGATAGAATTTTCCATCATGAGTCTTTTGGAGTTGTTTGATGTCCTTGCATAGCTGAGAAGAGCTAAGTCTATCAAAGTCAATCTTTGCACAGTGTAGCTGTTACTGTGTACAGCGTTCTCCTGGTTCTGCTCACTTCACTCAGCATCAGTTCATGTAAGTCCTTCCAGGCCTCTCTGAAGTCCACCTGCTCATCATTTCTTATAGCACAGTAGTATTCCATTACATTCATTCACAACTTGTTCAGCCATTCCTCAATTGATAGGCATCCCTCAATTTCCAGTTCTTGGCCACCACAAAAAGAGCTGCTATAAATATTTCTGCACATGTGGGTCCCTTTCCCATTTTTATAATCTCTTTGGGATACAGCCCTAAAAGTGGCACTGCTGGGTCAAAAGGGGGCATTCTTCTGAATACATGTTAGACTTATGTGGGATGCTCGGAAAAAGATGTCAGCTTATATAAGGCCTTTATATTTTGCAAATGTTACATACCACCTGAAGGTGCTATTTCTGGTTGCTTTTCACCTTGCCCTTTCCTCAAGTTTTGTTTTTTTCCATGGCATATTAGCCAATAAATTTATTTTTCTACCCAGAATCTAATATCAATATAAATGTTGCATACATTGCCAATAAATCTGACCAATATAAGTGAAATGGATGAATATTTACAAAAATATAAATTTCCCAGATTAACAGAAGAGGAAATAAAGTATTTAAATAAGCGCATTTCAGAAAAAGAAATTGAACAAGCCATCAATGAACATTTTATATTAGAGTACTAATTAGGAATTAGGTAACTCCTTTAGTCCTTGCTCAGTCACTGACTAGCCCTGTGACCTCTAATAAGTCATGTAGCTTAACAGAAATAGGAAAGTTTGGTAGAGGGGGTTGAGATGGGGATATGGAGGGGAATGATGATGAGTTCTCTTGTGGACATGTTGAATTTGAGATGTCTCTAGGACGTTCAGTTCGAAAAAAGAGATTGAGGTGGACATTTACATCTGGGAATCATGCTTAGAAATGATCATCAAACCAGTAGGACCTGATGAGGTCATCAAGACAGTGTAGTGATGGAATTGAAGGGCTTAGGACAGGACCTTGGAATATACCCATAATTTGGTGTGATATAGAGGAAGAATTTGTAAAGGAGATTTAGTAGAAATGGCCAGACAGGTAAGAGAACAAGGAGAGAATACCACACAAACCTGGAGAGGAGATCTTGGAGGAGATTGTGGCTACAGTGTCACATGCAGTGTCAGGTTAATGATGGGGCTTGAAGCTAGACTGCAGAGGATTAAGAGATGAATAAGAAGAGAGATAATGGAGACAGTTATGAGAGAGAGCTCTTTCTTAGAAGTTAGAGAAAAGGAGAGTGTCTAGTGAATGCTTTTCTAAAATTATTTGATCATATTGGAAGGTAGTAGGGAAGTAACCAGTAGATTAGGAGCGGTTGAAGACTTAAGGAGAGTTTGAAGACAGACCTCTCTCCTCTAATTTCAAAATCATCACTTTTCTGCTTGTTTTGTTCTTTTCTACTACTAGGTTGCCTTAGAAAATTTGATGTGCAAATCCAGAATCTTTTTATGTGAACTCAGGTGCTTTCCCTTGCCTGTCCCACCAAGAGGTGGTCCTGTGAGATCTGTGTTTAAAGTTGTCCCCACTTTGAGAACAAGTATTTATATTACTCTTTTGGTGTCTGGGATTACGAAGGTAATTAGAGGAGCACCTAGTTCAGCTGATTGATGTTATGGCTGCAGCATTTCTCCTTCTACTTCAGTTTTATTGGCAAAATAAGTAGCATAAAAATGGCTTTACAATTTAGAAAGGATGAGGACTTGTTTTCTCATCTTACACATGTTATTGATGGCTTTCATTTTTCACACCATTGTCACTTCCTGATACACCCAACCCTGGCCTTCTCTGCACGCCCTTTGTCAAAACCTTTTTGTGTAACAAAGAAAAAGTTAAGAAAAACCACAGTGGCTGTGAGCGTATACGACATTCTGTACCCATAATCTGCCACGTACCTGCTGAGAAGAGGAAAAGATGTTTCATCAGTATCAATTCTTTAACGCCAAGATTGATTATTACATTAAATTGGAGATACCTTTCTTTTTTGCTAGTGTTATGCAGATTTTAGTATGATCTAAATATTAACCTCTATAAATATTACCATATATAAGAAACTATTGTGACAAGAATTTTTTTGTTTTTGTTTGTATTATTGTGGTCATTGTGAATTGTTCTTCTGGTTAGACTTTCCTCACTTTTATTTGTCCTTCCTCATATTAGTTCATATTAGTCTTTCCATTTTTTTTCTCTGAATTCCTTATATAGGACAAGTCATTTTAATCATGTTGTTGAGAAACTACGATTATTAATTTTCCCTTTCTTTGTTTCAGCATGCTCATGCACATTCTTCGGGATACTTCATAACTCAGGACTCTGCATTTGGAAATCTCATTCTTCCTGTTTTACCGCGGCTTGACCCAGAATGAAGGAAATATTTGCATTGGGGAAAACAACTTTGTAAAATGAACTGCCAAAGTTACTGTCATTCCGATTCACTCTGTGCTAAGAAATGACTCACATTTTTTTGGTGAGATTTTGTATTTCATGCCTTGTTGCAAGGCACTTTACATCTATGCAGGTGAAATGTACATAAATGGTGCATGTTATACAGGCTATAACCATTCTGTAATGCACTTCATTTATTTATACCAACATGCCTGAATGCTTTAATTTTTTTTTTTTTTTACTCTTAAGTAGGATGAAATATACTATGAGACCAGACTAGAATTTAGAAAAATTATGTAAGGTATTTAACTTTAAGGAAATGCCATTTTTTCACCCTAAACAAATGGGATTGGCCATAGAAAACACACATTCTTGGTGTTTTATCAGACTGTTATTAGTGTGCCTGCTGAATTTATGTTCTTGAACATATTGGTTTGGAAAATGATCCTGAAATCTTTTATACGGCCTCATACTAGGTTTTCCTAGTCTCACTTTTAATCCTAGAAGAGAGGTTAGTCTAAATTAAAATAAGTATTATATGTTTTTTAGTATTTCTTAAATATGAAATGTATGTAAATGATGTTAACACATGATATTAAAAGCCACTGTGACAATAACTTTGGTGATACTCTTGAGTTGTATATTATGCTATTTACTAATGCTGTTGTCATAGCACCTAAATGTAAAGTTCCAGTTCTGACTTAAAACTTAATGTGCCAGTTTTACTTCCTTATTCTTCTTACTTAAAAGTAGAGATGAAAATTAGAGTTAGATCTTTTCTACATAATTTTGTAGAGTATTTTGAGCAAGATTTTCCTGCATCCATCATAAGTCCCATATTTTATAGTAAGTTGAGGCATTTGGAGTTTAGTGACATATCCAAGGTCACAAATTTAATATGACTTCCTATGGCCACTGGTTGGTGGCCATATTTTAGAATAGAAAATGTGCCTATAGGAGGTTGAGCTCTTTCATGTAAGGCTATCTTTGAATTTTCTGTAGCAGTACCTGAAACCATTCTTGGGCACCTTCTTCAGGTAATTTACCAATCTTGAAAATTCAAGCAGTATGTATCACTGGATCAGGTAAAATAAATAATCTGTGGCAATGGAAGAGAGAAAAACTAAATAATGAACCCGGGGTTCAAATTTATGATGTTAATCCAGGGCTCTAATCAGCTACAAACGTATCTTCAGGTATAGATAAGGAAATAGTGGTGCATTCTCCAACTTATCTTTTAATTTAACAATCAATTTGTATACCTAATATTTCAAATAATTTATAATTAATTTAAAGGAAAACATGTTAATATATTCCTGAAAGATCATTAGGTATGGAAGGAGATGAAAAAAATTTGGATCTTATGATCTATGGACCACTCTCATTGTTCAGTTTTGTCCCCTTCACTCTTACTAACATCCTTCTCGGCAAAGAATCATATTTTTAGAGTTAGGAAGAACCTTAGAAGTCAGCTGGTTTAACCCTCTCATTTTGTAAGTTAAGTGGTTTGTCTGTTGTCACACAAGTTGTAAATGGCAGAACCACAATTCTGGGTCCCAGACAATCTCCTACTGAAACACGCCCAAAGGCAATCTCAGTTACTGATGATGCACATTAGTTTTATTTAAAAAAAAATTCTGGCTTTCATCATTACCCCATATTGCTCTATTGGTGGGGGCACTCACAGCCAGACCACAGGCCCTACCAAACCCAGGGTACATACACCAAGAGGCCGTTTTGGAAGAGAAGTTCATGGGAAGGTTCCATAGTGTCAAAGGCTCCTAGCCTTTGCCCTCATTCTCCTTTTCACCTGTTAGACCACACCTGAAATACCTACTTAACTGTAACAATATTCTCTTTTCATGCGAACATACTACTCATTATGACTCCTACCCTTTACTTTTAAAAACACAGCACTTCACCCTTTCAAAAACATGCGTCAATATCCTAAGTACTACCTGGTAGCACTAAACAGCGCTCACAAGAGTACAGTCAGATGTGCCCCCTTGCCATTATACCCTCAATGCTGGGATATGAGGAGGAAGCTTTCCACATGAGGAATGATGTGACATGGTATCTCAGAAAAAACACTTGTCTTTTGAGTTAGACCTCTATCCAGTTTAGTTGTCCCTCGGGCAAATTCTTCTGTCTGGACCTCAGTTTTTTCACATGTAAAATAAGAGGACTGTATGACATCAGTTTTCCGAACTTGAGGTCAGTAAACTTCTTTTTTAAAATATTTTGTTTACTATATTAAAATATAATTAGTTATCAGAGGGTGAGGCATAGTGGAGGACATGTATTTATAAGTGCCTACTACGTGCTAGGCACTGTGCTAAGTGCTTTACAAATACGATCTCATTTGACCTTTACAACAACCCTTTGTAATTTATAATTCCTTTGCAGTCCTATATATTTAATTTTATACTTTTAAAAAACATTTTTCTGAGAAGGAGTCTGCAGGCTTTACTATATTGCGTAAGGAGTCCATGACACACACATATTCAAAGTTAAGAACTCCTGTATTTAACCTTAATGCCCTTTCCTGCTCTTAACTCATGTGACGCTTGGTAACAGATGCATTTTTGATTCCGCAGAACCAAGCTCCAGGTTCTTTGTGTTGCTTTCTTTGTATGTAATCTTATGCTTTTTGTAAGCGTGTTTAATCATTCCTCCCTCATTAGGTTGTAGGGAATATTTCTTCTAGTTCTTTATTATATTCTCAAGTTTTCTGTACAGCACTCAAACAATGAGTACTGGTAAGACATTAGACTGGAAGACTGCTTTGTTGTTTTTCATTCGTGTCCAACTATTCATGACCCCTTTTGGGGTTTTCTTGGCAAAGATACTGACGTAATTTGCTATTTCCTTTTCCACCTCATAGGCAGACAGGGTTAAGTGACTTGCCCAGAGTCACACAGCTTAGTCAGTGTCTAAAGTCAGATTTGAATTCAGGAAGATGAATATACTGACTTCAGGCCTGGTACTCTACCACTGCACTACCTAGCTACCAGGAAAACTTCTTACAAGGTTGTAAAACAAATTTAGGAGCTACAATGTTTCTTAATGAATAACAATAATCAAACCCACAAAATTCAGCCACAGTGTTATAAAGAATTGAATTTTGCCATAAGAATCATGCAGTCCTTTTAAATATATATACAGTATGCATTAAAATATATATATGTGTGTGTGTATACACACACACACACACACACACACACACACACATATACGTTTATAAATAAAAGGCTGAATTTTGTGGGTTTGACCCCTCCATAAAATGGAGGCCCTAGGAGGAACTTACAGGTAAGAGAAGGGGTCAGCTTGATAGATGAATATTCCAGTGTAAGAAAGCACAGGGGTTATGGAATGTTTCAAGGCAAGGAGGCTCAAAGCACTGAGCTGGGAGGTAAATGAAGTCTGGCTGACCTTCATTCAGTTTTAAAATCTATAAGCCTAATAATGCTGCAATAAAATTCATAAATGAAAAGCTTACAGTCTTGTATTAATAACTGAAAAATATCAGTAGCAAGAAATTTTGACATTTCATTATCAGAATAAGTCCTACAAAAAAATGGTGACCACCTGTTGCCCATAGGAGAAAATACAAACTCCTTTGTAACAAACTTGATAATTATTGCACACTACTTACCCTTTGGGGCAGCTAAGTGGCACAGGCCTGAAGTCAGGAAGACATATCTTCATTAATTCAAATCTGGCTTCAAACACTGTAACCCTGAGCAAGTCACTTAACCCTATTTGCCCCAGTTCCTCATCTGTAAAATGAGCTGGAAAAGGACACGGTAAACCACTCCAATATCTTTGCCAAGAAAATCCCAAATGGTGTCATGAAGAGTCAGATACTATTGAACGACAACAACTTAACTTTCAAACATCCTGTGTTTTAGCCCCATGGTTCATAAACTATGATGATCTGAGGTTTCCTGAAGCCCTTTTAGGGAGTCTGAGATCAAAATTCTTTTCATAATAATCTTAAAATATCATTTGCCTTTTTCACTCTAATTCTTTCACAGGTATATAGTGGAGTTTTCCAGAGGTTGTGTGACTTCTTAAAGATTTAGCTGTAAACATGAAGACTTAATTAATACTTCATCTGTAGAATTGTACCTTTGCCTTATAAATGGCTCAGACTTGCTGGGTTTGATTGTATTCATCCAGTATCAGCACCAGTTAGTCATCAAAGAAGGTCTTTTATGTGAATACTTGGCAACAAACACAAATGGTATTGAAACATGGCAACTTTTTTTTTGAATCTCATGGTTTAACGGTGTTGATATTTGCATTAAAGGTACAAAAAAAATGGCAGATCAAGCTACTGGCATCTTAGCATGAATCAAGGCAGTGGTACCAAACTGAAACAATTGTTACCATATTCTTCACTGCCATACACTTGTAGGAGAAAAAATTAATTCCTGTTTCATTTAAGAATATCCTTGATAAAGCAATAAAAGTAATTAGTTTTATTAAATTTCAACCTTGACATATTAAAAAATTTTTTTTTAATATTTGCCATGACAAAACGGAAAGTACATATAAAGTACTTCCTAGGCTGCGGAGAGTTAATGCCTGGAATTAGAGAAGTGACATGATGATATGATATGAATGATCTAACCTTAGCGGGAACCTATGGAATTGCCTAAATGGAATATAGAATGCTAGCGTTGCTGAGTGTGCCTACATACGTACCTACCCCACTTTAATGAAAGAATTCATTCTCCAATGGATAAATGGTCAAAGGGCATAAACACATTTCTCATAAGAATTGGATAGTCCTAAATCATTAATAATAAAAGAAAAGCAAGTCAAAGCAATTCTAAGTTTTCTTTTCACATCCAGTAAATTGGTAAAGATGACAGAAGATGGGACTAATCAATGTCAGAAGTAATGTGGAGAGATTAGTACAGTAATCCCTAGTTTGTGGAGCTGCGAATTGGCCCTATCTAGAAAGTAATTTGGAAAGTAGTTTTAGATGCTAAGAAAGAGACTGAAATGTCCATACCCTATGACTCAGATCCCATTACTTGGCATATACCACAATGAAGTAAAATAAAATGAAAGAAATGTCCCATACAAGCCAAAAGGTTACTTGCATCTCTTTTTGTGGAAGCAAATCACTGGAAACTAGATGCTCATCAATCGGGAAATGTAAACAAATTAGTAGTACGTGTATATTATGGAATATTACTGCAAAACAATAATTATGAAGAATTCAGAAAAGTATAGGAAGACTTATAAGCACTGAAACAGGAAAGTAATCTATACAAGCAATGACTATAACAACGTAAATGAAAAGAACAATGAACAAAATCCCTTTGAAATAAAAAGTTGTATAATTATAATGACCTGAAATAAAGATGAGGAAATTCACTCCCTGTATTACAAAGGCAAGCGTGGAACATTGCACATCCTGTTAGACTTGTTTGATGTGTTCATTAGTCTTGATAAACGTTTTGCCACAAAGGATGGCTCACTGGGTAGGGGAGGAGGGAGAATGTAGGAAAATGAAGGCACTGTAAAAAAGTTACTTGTCTAAATTAAGAAGTTTTTAAAAGCTGATGATCCTAATATAAATAAATAATAAAATGTAAGCACCCACGAATAGAGGGAAGGGTACCAGAAAAAAAACCAAAGAAACAATTATAATAGGAATAGTGAATAATGCAAAACCTGCTCAGCTCACCTTGAGATGTCTATAAGTCCACATGATGGAGGGCAGTGTGTTATTATGCTTAGAAGTTCTGATTCTGGATTCAGAGGACTGCGTTCTAAATCCATCCATGATTACTATCTATGTGACCTTAACCAAATCACTTAACCTCCTTGGGCTTCAGTTTCTTCATCTGTAACATAAGAGGTTCCAGCCTTGCATCTATGTAAGGCTGTGTAATAAGTATCAGAGGGCTAACCAACCTCAATTTGGAGAATAATGGTAGCATGTGTGTGTTACATGTATTTCCCCTACAGTTTCTATTTAATTTCATTGAAATAGTTGCATATATCAGGAGCTATCTCTTTATGATATATTATTATCTTTTTTTTGTACATTTTAAAAAATGTTATTTCAACAATATGGACTCCAAGACCCTGAAACATAATGGACTCTATGTAAGTGCTGTTTACTGGTTTTGCCACTAGATGACACCCGTGCCTTGACAATAAAACCGGTAACTCATTCTACAAAGTACTTTCCTCAGAATGAGTTACGGAGATCCTCATCATTTTACCTGGGAGAAATAGGAGGCTTAAAGTAATTAGTAACGTGAGTTACTCAGGGTCATTTACTATTAAGTGTCAGATCTAAGAACTACATAGGTTTATAGATGTAGAGCTGCCAAAAGGACCTCAGAGGCTATCTAGGTGGGGTAACCTTTCACTTTATAGACAGAGAAACTACAGGTACAGAAAGGTTAGAAGACTTGCCCAAGGTCATACAGGGAATTAGCAAAAGCATCATCTCCATTTATATATAGCACTTACGATGTGTCAAGCTCTGTGCTGAGTGCTTTAGAAATATTATTTGGTCCTCACAACAATCCTAGGAGGTACGTGCCATTATTATCTTCATTTAGCAGTTGAGAAAACTGAGGCAAATAGCTTAAGTAACTTGCCCAGAATCAGAAAGCTAGTAAGAGTCTGAGACTGGATTTGAACTTAATTTTCTGCCCTCAGTTCCCCATGCCATGTTGCCTTCTTAATCAAACTAAGATCTTCTGAATCTAAGACTAATGCTCCTCCCACCACACATCTTGCTTCTCTCACTTTACCTGCACAACTCAGCTTCCTGCACAACTCAGCTTCCTTTGTCAAAAATATATGGGGAAGAGGAGGGGAACAGACATTGATTAAGCAGCTACTATGTGCCAGACTCTGTGCTGAGTGCTTCAGAAATATTTTCTCATTTGAGATAAGATTTGATGCGACAACCATGCTAGCTTTTACAGATCTTCACTCCCCTTCTCCCTTCCCTTCCCTCCCCTTATCCTTTCCCTTCTTTCCTTTCTCCCTTTTCTTTCCCCTCTCCTTTCCTTTCCTGACATTCTAAAATATACATCCAATTGAACTAAATTCAGCAAACAATTATTAAGCACCTGTGTGCAAGGTATTGCCCTAGGTGCTCCCAATACAACATAAAGTGATCCCCACCTTCAGTGAGGTTTTATTCTACCAGAACAAACAGTATCAATCAAGAAATATTCAAATAGTGACAATTCTAAAAATGAGATCATAAATAAAATATCCAGTTTATAATTTGTTTAGAAAAATACATGTCAACGTTAATAAAATAATAAAAAGAAAGCCTTGTTTTTGCCTGTTCCTCCTGCCGATATTTTTCTTGTGTATATTTTTCAGTTTTGTTGCTGATATGTTTTTGTACAGGCATAACTGACGTGTCAGTTGCTCTGGTTTCGCTTTTTTCACTATTGCTACATATTTCTAGCTATGTTTGTTTATATTCTTTTTCATTTTCTATGTTTCATCATACCACAAAGTATTGTTATTCCCCCTAAACATTAGACATGTGGGTTGCTTCCAGTTTTTTCTATTATAAATAAAGCTATTGTTGCATAGGTGTGAACCTATAGGCCCTCTTTCCCCTTTAATATTACCCTTCAGGTATGGTTCCATTGGTAAGACCACTAGGACAAAGGACAGCGCTTTCATTGTACATTGCCATATTGCTTTACAAAAAATTGCACCTATTTACAACTCTACCAGCAGTATAATAGTGTGCTTCTTTCTCCACAGCTTTGCCAACATTTTTCAAATACATGACACTTCTGAATTTTCTCTTCTTCAAACTAAAAAGTCTCACTTCCTTCAACAAATGACCATATGACATGGTTTTAAGTCTTTTCACAATCCTGTCTGCCTTTCTTTGGTCAGGCTGTAGTTTGTTAGTATCTGCCCTAGAATGTATGTTCCTATGCTTTGTAACTTTGTGTGTTAGGCACAAACCTGCCAGAGACAATTTTTATTAATGTGGATTAAACTAATTCTAAACATTTATTTTGATTGAAAGAGGTCCAAAGACTGAATTATTCCATGCCTTTGAAAAATCTCTCTAACATAAGCCATTTTGGAGTTACAATTTATAATATTCTCAAATAGCAGGTAAAATTCCATCATCAAGACTGATTGAGGGCTCAGAGTTTAGGAAAGAGTCTCAAAAAAAAATCGCTTAAATTGTCAGAACAATCTAGATATTCCTTTTCCTAAAACTATTCAGTCCTTCTTTGACTAATCCTTCTAAGTCAGGGATTCTTAATCTTTTTCTATGTCATGGATCCTGTTGGCCATCTGGTGAATGGATCCCATATCAGAACAATGTTTTTTAAATGCATAAAATAAAATACATAGGAATTATAGGGGAAATTAAGTTGAAATAGAGTTATAAAATTTTTTTTTTAATTGTTTACAGACCCTAGGTCAAGAACTCTAGCAATTCTCCTTTTCACATGATCAAAGATCAACTCAAGAAATACTTCCATTAACTGAAGTAAAAAAAACTTCTTCCTTCTCTTAGTCTGACCTTTACCCTAATTAATTGAGGGAGAGGGATTAGAAATTCATTAGGCTTTTTATTAAAATGATTTAAAAAGATTTTGGAGTACAATACTGTTTTTTGAAATGATAATTTTTAAAAATAATCATTCAGATGACTCTAAAGATTTCAGAGTAGGATGCTGAGAAAAATGCTTTATAAAGATTTCTAAAATGGGAGGAGCCAAGATGGCAGAGTAGAAAGATACACATATGCTAGCTCTGAACCCACAGCCCATAAATTACTGTAAAGAAGAACTCCCAACAACAGCAGAAGCCACAGAACAACAGAGTGGAGGAGATTTCTGTTCCAGAGAGCCCTGCAAAATCAACACGAAAGGTCTGTTGCACCCTGGACCCGGAGCAGAGCCCAGCCCAGCCCTGCCTTGGCCACACGCCTACGAGAGGAGCAGATCCAAGCAGGCTTCAGGGACAGAATCTCCAGCCCATGGTCCCTCCACCCATGGGCCCCAAAGGTTGGTGAGAGGGTCTTCTCAGCTTGCCGAGAGGGGAATGGGGTGTCCCCATAACTCAGGCCCCCTCAGAAGGCAGCAGCAGAGGCGGCAGCAGACAGGGGCTCCCAAAGCAGGCAGGAGTTCGGACCCATTGTTGAAGGTCTCCACATAAACCCCCTGAAGGAACTGAGCCTGAGAGGCGGCCCTGCCCCAACCTGAGCACCTGAACTTAATCTCACACTGAATAGCAACCCCGCCCCTGCCCAAAGCCCTGAGGCTGGGAAGCAGCATTTGAATCTCAGCCCCCAAGGGCTGGCTGGGCAGATCTGGAGGCGAGGTGGGTGTGGAGAGGACACTCAGAAGTCAAGTCACTGGCTGGGAAAATGCCCAGAAAAGGGAAAAAAATAAGACGATAGAAGGCTACTATCTTGGGGAACAGGTGTCTCCCCCCATCCATTCGGATGAGGAAGAACAAGGCATACTGTCAGAGGAAGTCAAGGCCCCTGCCTCCAAAGGAGACTTAAACTTGGCTCAGGAAACAGAAGACCTTAAAAAACAAGTTAGCAGCTTAACGAAAGGAGAACCAAAAAAAACGCTGAGGAAAATAACAGCTTTAAAAAGAGGCTAACTCAATTGGAAAAAGAGGTCCAAAAAGCCAATGAGAAGAAGGAGGGTTTAAAAAGCAGAATTAGCCAAATGGAGGAGAAGGTTCAAAAGCTCACTGAAGAAAATAGTTCTTTCAAAATTAGAATGGAACAGATGGAGGTTAATGACTTTATGAGAAACCAAGAAATCAAAAAACAAAACCAAAAGAACGAAAAAATGGAAGATAATGTGAAATATCTCATTGGAAAAACAACTGACCTGGAAAATAGATCCAGGAGAGACAATTTAAAAATTATGGGACTACCTGAAAGCCATGATCAAAAAAAGAGCCTAGACATCATCTTGCATGAAATTATCAAGGAAAACTGCCCTGAGATTCTAGAACCAGAGGGCAAAATAAATATTGAAAGAATCCACAGATCACCTCCTGAAAGAGATCCAAAAAGAGAAACTCCTAGGAACATTGTGGGCAAATTCCAGAGTTCCCTGGTCAAAGAGAAAATATTGCAAGCAGCTAGAAAGAAACAATTCAAATAATGTGGAAATACAATCAGGATAGCACAAGATCTAGCAGCTTCTACATTAAAGGATCGAAGGGTGTAGAATATGATATTCCAGAAGTCAAAGGAACTAGGACTAAAACCAAGAATCACCTACCCAGCAAAACTGAGTATAATACTTCAGGGGAAAAAATGGTCTTTCAATGAAATAGAGGACTTTCATGCATTTTTGATGAAAAGACCAGAGCTGAAAAGAAAATTTGACCTTCAAACACAAGAATGAAGAGAAGCATGAAAAGGTAAACAGCAAAGAGAAGTCATAAAGGACTTACTACAGTTGAACTGTTTACATTCCTACATGGAAAGACAATATTTGTAACTCTTGAAACTTTTCAGTATCTGGGTAGTTGGTGGGATTACACACACACACACACACACACACACACACACACAGCACAGAGCACAGAGTGAATTGAATAGGATGGGATCATATCTTTAAAAAAGGAAATTAAGGGATGAGAGAGAAATATATTGGGAGGAGAAAGGGAGAAATGGAATGGGGCAAATTATCTCTCATAAAAGAGGCAAGCAAAAGACTTTTCAGTGGAGGGAAAAAGAGGGGAGGTGAGAGAAAAAACATGAAGCTTACTCTCATCACATTCGACTAAAGGAAGGAATAAAATGCACACTCATTTTGGTATGAAAACCTATCTTACAATACAGGAAAGTGGGGGAGAAGGGGATAAGCAGGGTGGGGGAGTAATGAAAGAGAGGGCAGTGGGAAGAGGGAACAATTTGAAGTCAACACTCTTGGGGAAGGGCAGGATCAAAGAGAGAATAGAAGCAATGGGGGGCAGGATAGGATGGAGGGAAATACAGTTAGTCTTACACAACATGACTAATATGGAAGTCATTTGCAAAACTACACAGATATGGCCTATATTGAATTGCCTGCCTTCCCAAAGGGAATGGGTGGGGAGGGAGAGATGGGGAGAAGTTGGAACTCAAAGTTTTAAGAACAACTGTCAAGTACTGTTCTACTAGGAAATAAGAAATATGGGTAAATGGGTATAGACAGTTATCTGGCCCTACAGGACAAAAGAGAAGATGGGGACAAGAGAAGGGAGGGATGATAGAAGAGAGGGCAGATCGGTGATGGGGCAATTAGAATGCTGGTATTTTGGGGTGGGGGGAGGGGACAAATGGGGAGAAAATTTGGAACCCAAAATTTTGTGAAAATGAATGTTAAAAGTTAAATAAATAAATTTTTAAAAAAAGATTTCTAAAGAGGGAGCAAGGGGTCTTTAGTATGCTTCCATAATAGTATCCAGAATTGTGTACTACAATCCAGCTGTGGACTGATCTTTGAAAAGGACAAGAGAATGATCACCTTCCTCAGTATGGTCACCATGCGTGTACCTATTCATTTAGGGGCAGCTAGGTGGTGCAGTGGATAGAGCACCAGTGCAGGAGTCAGGAGGACCTGAGTTCAAATCTCACCGCAGACACTTGACACTCACTAGCTATGTGACCTTGGGCAAGTCACTTAACCCCAGTTGCCTCATCCTGGGTCATCTCCAGTCATCCTGATGAATGTCTGGTCACTGGATTCAGATGGCTCTGGAGGAGAAGTGAGGCTGGTGACCTGCACAGCCCTCCCTCACTCAAAACAAAGTCAAGTGCAAGTCATGCCATCATTTCTCTGATGGCAAGATCTTCTTTGGCAACGAAGGACGAACACACATACCTATTTATTCATGTTAGGATCACATTTGATTTTTTTGGGTGCCATGTCATACTCTTGACTCATATTGTATTTGTAGTCCATTTATACTCTCAAATCTTTTCCATACAAACTGTTACCTAATCACACCTTCCCCATTCTGTACTTGTGTGATTGATTTTTTTTTTGGTTCCACGTTCAAAACTCCAAAGCTACTTTCCATATATCCCTATTAAATTACATTAATAAAAATGTTGACTAGAAAGAGTCAAAGAGTACCCTGGAAAGCGTACACCCTGCTAGAAAGCTGCTGAAAGTGTTTACATCAATGAATACTCTTTGAATCCTTTCATTCAGCCAGTTCATTCTTTTGAATCTCCTTTTCCATCTGGCTAATTCTGCTTTTGAAAGCATTCTTCTCCTCATTGGCTTCTTGAACCACCTTTGCCAATTGAGTTAGTCTATTTTTCAGGGTGTTATTTTCTTCCACATTTTTTGGGTCTCCTTTAGCAGGGTGCTGATTTGTTGTTCATACTTTGCTTGCAAGTCTTGTATTACTCTTCCCAGTTTTTCCTCCACCTCTCTAACATGATTTTGAAAATTGTTTGGGCTCTTTATGACCTTTTCCCAGAACTGATCCCATTGAGTGGGCTGGGGTGTAGAAGCACTGACTTCCGTGTCTTCCCCTGATGGTGACCACCACTCTTCCTCATCAGAAGGGAGGGGAGGAGAAACCTGCTCACCAAGAAAGTAGCCCTCTATAGTCTTGGTTTTTTTCCCTTTTCTGGGCATTTTCCCAGCCAGTGACTTGAGCTCTGAATATTCTCCTCACACCCACCTCGCCTCAGGATCCTCCCAGCCCGCGCTTGGGTTCTGAGAATCAAATGCTGCTTCCCAGCCTCAGTGCTTTGGGTGGGGGCAGGGCTGCTATTCAGTGTGAGATTATGTTCAGGTGCTCAGGTGGGGGCAGGGCCGCCTCACAGGCTTAGTTTCCTCAAGGGGTTTATGTGGAGACCTTCAACAATGGATCCGGGCTCCTGCCTGCTTGGGGAGCCCCGGTCTGCTCCTGCCTCCGCTGTTGCCTTCCGAGGGGGCCTGAGTATGGGGGCACCCCACTCCCCTCTCGACCAACCAAAGAGACCTTCTCACTGACCCCCGTCACCTGTGGGTGGAGGGACCCACGTGGCCACTGGAGATCCGGTCCCTGAAGTCCACTCGGTGTCAGGGCTGGGGCAGGGCTGGGCTGGGCTCCGTGTCCGCAGCGCGACGGACCTTTTGCGAGAGGTTTGCAGGTCCCTCTGGAACAGAAATCTTATCCGCTCCACTATTATGTGGCTTCTCCTGCTCCCGAATTTATTAGCGGCTCTTTACTACAGATATTTCATGGGCTGTGGGTTCGGAGCTAGCGTATTTGTGTGTTTCTACTCCGCCATCTTGGCTCCACCCCCCAATTCATTCTTCAAAGTAAGTATATACTATACTCATTGGTAGAAGGAGCTTCCTCATTGAGAGTTCCCTATACCAATGAAATTAAATGTCTAGTAAAGCAACAGTAATAACAATAATGTAGACTATTTGAGGACAGTACATCAGTAATGCAAGAAACAGACAGGCACCAGCAACCAAAAAAAGAAAAAGGTGTGTGAGGAGAAGAATATCCCTTCTATAGTATTTGCTTCCCTGACTTCAGAGATGAACCACCATGGCCAATAAACCAAGATTCTAATTTGTAGAAATCATTGATCATTCAAATATGAAAAAAGTCAACTAAAAGGCATGTCGTATGAGGAATGACCAAAAAAACTGTTGATGCTTAGCATTATATAAAAGAGTTAGAGGAAACATGTCACTGTGTTCAGTTATCTGGTGGACTGTTCAGATTCCTGTAGTCTTTGAATGATTTCTGAGATGGGTCCATTATCGTTTGCCATTTCCATCACTGGAGTATGGTGCATGGTCCTAGATGACCCCATACTTTGGGTTTTTTTTTTTTAATTTTACTTTATTTTTGAACAAAGATCCTCCTTCTCTCCCTCCTTCCCACCACTCCCACCCATTGAGAAAGCAAGAAAAGCAAATCCTCTGTTAACAAAAGAGTAATGAAGCAAAACAAATTTACACATAGCACTTGTCAAAAAAAAATGTCTCAGTCTGCTCTCTGAGTTCATCACTTCCCTATCAGGAGGTGGCAGCATATTTCAAAATGAGTCCTCTGGAATTGTGCTGAGAAGATGTCCTAAGTCTTTCACACTTGTCTGTCTTTACAGTATTGCTGTTATTGTATACTGTTCTCCCAATTTTGTTTATCTCTCTCTTCATCAGTTCATTCAAATCTTTTCAGGTTTCTCTGAAACTATCCCCTTCAAAATTTCTTATAGCACAATAGTATTCCATCGCATTCATGTATCGTAACTTGGCAGTCATTCTTCAATCAATAGTCTAATTTATATATTTTCTAATTCTTTGCCATCATAATAATACCCTACATTTTCTAAATGGTTTCATTCATTCTTCCTACTCATCATTTTTCTCCAAGTGGATTACCTGTTGTAATTTCTCTTTCCTGGTCCACCTTTTATTTCATTCCTTAGCTTTTTTGTTTTTTGCTCTAAAATTTTCTCAACTTTCAAAGAGAAGATCTTGTTAGCATTCTGTATTTCTGAGGGAGAAGAAATATGAACATATTATAATTGAAAGGAGCCTTCCCTCTTCTCGGTATACATTTTCATTTCATCCTCTCAATCTCTCTTTTTCCTTCTTCCCTCAGCATGGAAACATTATGATTCTCTTATTTGCTGCTTAAACCACCAGTGACAGATGCCAAGGGCATTAAACAAAATGTATTTCAGCAATAAACAAGATCTCTTGTATTTCTCATGGGATTCCAAAGAAATAAGGATGAGAAACAAAATTTCCTACTGGGAACATTTACAATAAGCTCAGCTGTGGAAATGTTTCAAGACATCTTCATGGAAGCAATTCAACACATTCCTAACACACTTAACTACAGTAATGATGTTTTAGTCTTTGGCAAAATCTAAAGTATAGTAATTCTCTTAGGGCATTAGACAAGCTAAACTTCATTGATGACAAATATGGCTTTTGAAAGTCAATACTGTACTTTTTGTCCTTTAGGAGAATGTCAGAGGATCCAAGAATGCAGGCTTAGCCTCTCCAGAAAGCAGAGAGATTATGAAAATGCCTCTTTCCTTGTATTTGCTCTTCTCTTGGGACTCATGTAGATAGTCTATACCAGAATACCTAACCTTTTTAATTATGAGGACCTCTTTTTGAAATCAATTTTTTAAAATGAATTTGTATGTAATACTAGTTAAATCTGTTGGTTGGGAGAATATATTACAAAAAGTCCTACTATAAATTTTGTATTTTAGACACTATAGTATTTAATGATATTTGTATTTGGTCATGCAGAGGAAACAGCCTTGCATATGGAGTCAAAGGATTTGTGTTTGAATTCCAACTCTTCTGTTTCCTGCTGCTATGACATTGAGGGGGTGGATCATTTAATTTCTCAAGCCCTCTACTTTCTCATCTGTAAAATGAGGATGCATTGTGAAAGGGAAGGGAAGGAAGAAGGAAGAAAGGAAGGAAAGAGGAGAAAGGAAATAAAAGGAAGGAAAGAGAAGAAAGGAAGGAAAGAGAAAAAAGGAAGAAAGCAAGGAAGGAAATAGCTGTGACTCCTTTGTAGTCATAAGTAGCTGGGATTGAATCCCACCTCTGATGATTATAAGATGTGTGGTCTAAGCCAAGTTATTTACTTTCTCTGGGTCTTGGTTCCTTTATCTATAAAATGAGGGGGTTTAATTCGATGGTCCTTTCCATTTCTATATGTATGGTCTTAATTTACCAAACACAACAATATATACATATGTTTGGAAAACAATAGGGGCACAATAAATAGATTTCTTGGAGCCAGAAACACCTGAATTAAGGTCCTGCCTCTGACAAAATGAGGTGTAGGACCCTGGGCCAATAGTTACTTTACTTCTCAGAGTTTAGGCAACTCTCTGAGACTATAAAAGTTTCAGAGAAGGTGTTAACCTGTATTGATGGAGGAAGTTACTCACCAGGAGCTCCCTATGCCAAGGAAATCATAGGTTCAGTCTCTGTCCCTATCCTAATATACACATAGACAAAATCTGTTACTTCTTTTGTCTCTTTTGTGTTTGTTTGTGTTTGTCCTTCGTTGCCAAAGAAGACCTTGCCATCAGAGAAATGATGACATGACTTGCACTTGACTTTGTTTTGAGTGAGGGAGGGCTGTGCAGGTCACCAGCCTCACTTCTCCTCCAGAGCCATCTGAATCCAGTGACCAGACATTCATCAGGATAACTGGAGATGACCCAGGATGCACTGGGTGACCTTGGACCCTTTAGGTCAAGGTCTTTGCAGGTTCTCATTTAGGATGAAGTAACGCCCATTCATTGAATAGGCCTGTTTAAGAAGTAAGCAGGGCATTGCCCCTTTAATGAGGGGAAGAAAAAGAAAGACATCAGGCTGGGTGGGAAACAGCAACAGTTATTATTGATAATCACCCTAAAGTTAGGAGGGTCCAGAGGAGCCCTTAGGCAGGGGCCCATTGATGTCCTAGCTTCAGAGTGCAGTAGGTTTAAGGCTTTGGGGAAGGAAAGGGAAGAGAAGACGAAAGGGGAGGAGAGGGGAGGGGAGGAGAGGGAAGGAACTAGCCAGTAAAACCCAAGTCAGCTGGGCATCTTTTGGCCATCCAAATTAACCTTCCTTTGGAGAGGAGCCACATTTCATTTTGTTGGAACTAAATAGAGAACAAAATGGCAATACTTCATGTGCATATGGATTTGCAGAACTTTTGCATTAGTCATGTGACCTTCCATGGACCTGTTGCTAACAGATTGGAAACCACTGTTCTAAACTACACTTCTTATGTAGTGCCTTGTAATTTCTTCTAAGGTAACATGTCTTAGCTTGCAAAATAATGAGTAAGGTCCTTGAAAACAAGAATTATGTCTTTGAATCCTTCTTTCTTTCTTTTCTTTCTTCCTTCCCTTCTTCCTTCATTCCTCCTTCCCTCCCTACCTCCCTTTCTTCCTCCTTTGCTTGCTTTTTTCTCTTCCTTCTGTTCCTTTCCTTTTTAACATGTAAGTACACTCAAATGAAATTAATCAACACATTGTCCATGCTTGAAGATGCATGCTTCATTCCATACTTATAGTCCATCACCACTCTGCTAAGGGGCAAGTAGAATGCTTTTCTATCTGTCTTCTGAAGCCACAATTAGGCATTTCATTGATCCAAGTTCTGAAGTTTTTCAGTATGGCCCCAAATTAATTTCCTTTCATGGGAAAGGCCAATTGAAAATTAGGCATGAGTTTCTTCCTAGGTTGAGCCATGTGGCTATGTTATTTCTAATGTGTTATTGCTGCAGCAAGCCTATTTAAGAGCCACAAAAAAGGCTCTGTGACTATTAGAGTTCTTAAGATACTGTACTTAATTTGAGTTTCCAAGCCTGTAATGATTTGCACATAGTGGTACATCCAGGAGGAGGTTCCTAATTGGTGGAGAGAATGCTGACCTGATGCTTCATCTCTTGGGCTTGAGTTATATATAGAAGAGAATCTTGATCAGATGTCAGACTAGATGCTTCTTGAAGTCTTTCCCAACATTGTGGTTGTTGTGGTTCTTTTTCAAGTAGTAGTAGGAAGCAATACTTTATGTTCTGAAAGTGTCCCAGCAGTTTCCAGAGAAGCCAGATTTGTTCTCTAAGAGAAGCTTTGCCTCTGGGAAAACCTAGCTCATCAAATGGCAAGGCTAGGTTTAGAAACTAGATTTCTTACCTCGTAGTGTTGAGCTCAGTATGCTAGATTACATTGGCTGTCTTCTGCTCTTGGCTGGTGAGAACACAAAATAATCAAGCTTAGTGTTTTCACTGCTGGCGGTATGCCCAAGAGGGTTGGAAATGATAGATTTGTTAATGAGAAATGAATGGCTGGAACACTCTGATGTTATCTTAACAGAACTACTTCTGTCAGTTTCATGGCATTTGGAGCAATATTCTAAGGTCTCAAGTCTCCTGGGAGAATCCCAGTCATGGTACCATCTGTACCACTAGGGAAATTTCCAAAAGTGTGGTTTAGGAAAAGGATCCAAGTAATAGGCTGCTTGTCAACATTCCTTCAGACTAACACTTCCAAAAGAGCATATTTCTACCCACATTGTCAAACCTTTCCTCCATCCCAAATGGCTCAACCCCTATTCAAGTTTTGATATTTTTCAGTTGATATAGACCAGAATGGTAGAAAGCCCCATTTTTTTCTTTTTCTTTTTTTTGGAAAGAGGAAACAGTCCCCAGTTTTGAGGAAGCCCCATGTGTAGTTTCCAGCATACATGGCCTGATACAGCTTTGGATGTCAAGTGGTTGTGTGAGAGGTTGTTTTTTTGTTGTCCTTTGATCTCAAAGAAGATCAAAATGACATCACTGTGTTGGGGTCAAGGTATCTGACTGTGGCTGATCAAACCAGTATGAACTTGCTAGACTATACCACAGGCTGGGCATAAGTCAGTCGCAGCTAGATTCAAATCCTCACTATGCTTACTACTTGCCATCACCTTGACCTTGGGCAAATCACTTTTAATGTTAATAATGATAATTATAACCTACGGATATATAGTGCCTACTCTGTGATGGGCACTATGCTAGGTGCTTTACAGATATTATCTTCTTTGATCCTCAATCCAACCCTGGGAGGTTGGGGCTATTATTATTTCCATTTTACAATGAAGAAACTGAGAGAGACAGTAGTCCAGTGTCTTGTCCAGGGTCACATAGTAAGTATCTGAGGCTGGATTTGGTCTCTCCGACTCCAGGTTCAGAGCTCTATCCACTCTGCCACCCAGACACCCCACTTTTCCTCTCTAGATCTCAGTTTTCTCATCTGTAAAATGAGCTAAACTAGACAACCCCAAAGATCGATCCATTTGGGGCCTAATGTTCTAGGTTCTATATGCAGGACATTTGTTCACTGACTGACCAACTAAACAGGTTTGCCTAGCCCTGGGGACACAAGTTATAGGAAAAGTATTCTGAATTATGGGAAGACAACATTCAGAGTTACCAATATTTTTACTTCATCCATTTTGTAAATGGATGCATACAAGTGCCCAACCACTCTCCCTTCCTCCATCCCAACCACCGAGGTTTGTGATTAGACAATCTCTAAATTCCATTCTGGTAGAACATCAGCATTTGATGAGACAGGTCATCTAGTCCAAGCTGTACCCATACAGGAACGTCCTCTAATTCCCTCACCTCTTAGAATCCCAGATTTCCACCAAAGTTCAGTTCAAGTGCCACCCCCTACATGAAGCCTTCCCTGATTCCCCAGCTTGCAATGCCTCCTCTCTAAAGTACCTTGCATTTATTTTGTATATCCAGTTGGACCTTTGAAACTTTCTTGGCTGTGTGATCCTGGGCCAGTCACTTAAACCTCTAATTGCCTCAGTTTCCGCATCTGTGAAATAGGCATAATAGTAACACCTACCTCCAAGGTTTATTGTGTGGATTGAATGAGAAAATATTTGTAAAGTACTTGGTAAATCTTACAGAACTATATAAATGCCAGCTATAGGTGTTATTGTTATTCTATACTTTTACACTCACGTGTTGTGACACAGATGTCTCCCTAGAGAATGTACGCCCCTTGAAAACAAGGCCTTTCATGTCTTCGTATGCCCCATGGTCTGGCACAGAACCTGATACATTTGTAGGTGTTAATAAATGTCTATTGATTCTTGATTGTCATTCTAAGAATGAGTTATTTTTACATAGCATTTCGTATCACTGATTTAGGGCTGGAAAGGACCTCAACTGCATCTAGTCCAGGAGTACTTGACTTGTGGTCTGTGAACTTGGCTTTATTTTTTAAAAAAAGATTTTTGTAACTATGTTTTAATTATTGATTTTCTTTGTGATCCTATGTACTTTAGTTTATGTATTTTAAAATATTATTCTGAGCAGGGGTCTATAGGTTTCATCAGAGTGCCAGAGGGGTCTCCTAACACAAAAAAGGCGAATTACAATCTAAACTATTCATTTCATTTTACAGATGAGGAAACAGTCCTGGAGAGATTAACAAGCTTAAACCTAAGGTCACTCAGGTAGTAATTAATAACATACCCTCTATTCTAGATAGAGACAGTTAGATTTTATAGTGGGTGAAGTACAGGACTACCTGAATTAGAAAGACCTCAGTTCAAAGCTAGACTCAGACGCTCGTTGTTTGACCATAGACAAGTCACCTAACCTGTCTGCCTCAGTTTCCTATACTATAAAATTGAGACGATAATAGCACGTATCTCCCAGGGTTGTTGTGAGGCTCAGATGAGATCACTGCAAGGTACTTCGCACAATGCCTGACACACAGTCGTTGTTTAGTCATTTTAGTCGTGTCTAACTCTTTGAGACCCCATTTGGGGTTTTCTTGGCAAGGATACCAGAGTGGTTCAACATTTCCTTCTTCAGATTATGTTACAGATGAGATTGAGGCAAACAGGGTTAAGTGACTTTCCCAGGGTCACACAACTAGTCTGAAGAGGAATTTGAACATATGAAGATGAAGCTTACAATTTTCTTCCAAGCCCAGTGCTCTGAACTGCACTACCTATCTATCCTTGGCACATACTTTCACCTCCTTCCTTAGCTCTAGAAGAGGTCTTCTAGATGAAATATTATGGGGGCTGAGTTTTCTAAGACCTGCACTCTGGTTCTCTTGGTATAAGACTTAATGTTAGTGAGATTGTTTTCTTAACACCTGGCAACATGTGAAGAGGGAGAGACAATGCCTACAATCTAGAAGCATTGTTTAATTATATTGTGCTCCCTGTTCAGAAAACCCCTCTGGATGAGCAGGCTTGGAGGGGAGGATGCTAAGAGTTGGGGGATAAAGAAAGGCTTAATGCTCAACATGGAGCTTAAGATGCATTTTAAAAAAGAGAGGGACTCTTTGAAGCAGAAGTAAGGAGGGAATGCTCTCCAGGCATGAGAACTCCAGGCTAGTCAGCACAGAGATGAGGAGATAGATGATGGAGTGTCATGTATGAGGAACAGAGAAAAAGCCAATTTGGCTGGACCACAGAGTGTGAGAAGAGTCTGCCCAATGAGTCTGGAGAGATAGGTTGGACCAAGTTGTATAAGATTGTAAAAGCCCATTGGAAGAGTTTATATTTTACCTTAGAGATAATAGGAAGTCACTGGAGTGGGTTGAATAGGGGAGTTACATGGTCAAATATGTGCTTACACAAAACTACTTTGGTAGCTGTGCTAATTTAGAATTTGCAATTTGAATTTGAAAATATAAAAGCATGCCCATTTTTCCTAATGGCATGTCATGGGTAGTAGACAGCATTCATTACCTATTTTTCTGTACCTATCTGCTTTGTGAACCCAAGACAAAGAAGCATCTTGCCCCAGTCATGGTTCCATTAAGAATTTCCTGGATTTTAGTTCATTTACAAACATTAAGTTAACTGCTGGTACACTTCACAATCTTTGGTGGATGAAAGAAGTCTTTTTTGGGACGTTGGTGGGAAAGAGCAAATAAGACTTCATGGTGGAGGTGAAATCTGAACTATTTTCAACATAAAGAAGACTGAACAAAGATCTTAACAGGCAGAAATGGCGAATGGGACAAAAATTCCATCAATTCTTTCTTTTGTGAATTCTCAAAAGTAAATAATACACTCTATATGTATATAGCATGCACAAACATATGTATATATTTACATATGCATATATATAGTTTCATAAAACATATGCTGTGTAGTCAGATAAGTCAGTCTCTGCCAACAATGTGATATCGATAGCTCTACTTATACACATGCCTGTTTATGTCTGTCTTCCCACAGACCAACAGAAAAAAAGGAAACATGAAAAAAGAAAAAAAACCAGTCCAACCATGAACACAGAAAATAATGATGCCTTACATATGGATAATACTCACACATGTTATGCCATTTGTTTCTTACAACAATTTCTGAAGAATCATTACAAGGAATATACTAATTTTAAAAATGAGGAAACCAAATTTCAGAGGAGGTAAGTGATTTGGCCAACGTGACCCAGGTGGACAGTGACAGAATTGTGACTTTGGACTGTTAGTTGGCGTTCTTTCCATCCCACCATTTTTGTTTCTTTCTTATGATCTCTCCTATTATCTACTTCCTGGTGTATTGGATATGAAGAGTTAAACAGTAACTACCTCTTGAGATTTTTCTATTTTTTTCAGTTTTTTTTCTAGTTTTTAATTCCAAATACCTTCCCTCCCTCTTGCCCTTCCCTCACCCATCAAGAAGGCAGGCAACATGACATCAATTATGCATGTGAAGTCATGCAAAACTTATTTCCATAATAGCCATGTTAGGAGGAAGAAAAAACAAACAAAAAAAGCAACAAAAAAAGTGAAAATGTATGTTTTAGCCTGCACTTGGAGACTTTGCCAATGAGTGTAAAGGAGTAGATATATATTGTCTCCTCTTCTGTCTGATAGGCATGAAAACTTCAGGAAAAACAAAGTGAATAATTATGGAAAGCATTATGAGGTGCTTCCTATTGTCCCATAGAAAATGTCAGGGACAGTGAGAATCTTTCTTCGCTGCTTCTCCCCTGGCTGAAGTGCAATATTGCCATTGCCAATTAACAGTAGCTCATTAATCTTGCACATTTATATGCTACATATGGGTCCTCAATTATGCATTTAACTCCTTGATCCTTCAAAGTTGAAAACTACCTAAAGGCTTAGAAATCAGAAGGAAATCAAAGCTTCAAGGATTTTCCAATTTGCACATTTCTGTAGTACGTAAATCCAGTGCTATGTTTCACTTTCTTTTACTTTGTCAGACTGGAATATGTTCAAGGGAGCATGCAATTAAGCTTTGTTTTAATATAAAGAGGAAGGGGGAAAGGGTAGTCTATTACTCTGATAGGTAACCTGTCACTTCATATATGATTGCACTAAGAAATGTCTTTTCTTCGGCAATATGTATACATACATATATATATGTATATATATTACATAGGACTATACTAGTCTTTTGTTGTCTTAAAGGCTGGGGATTTATATACATGATATCAGTTCACAGGGATTCTTAACCTTTTTGTGTATGTCATGGTATAATAGCAAGGATCCCGGCATAGGGATAAGGAGGGCCTGCTATACAGGTTCTTAGATCTGCTTTTCTAAAAGAAAAGCAACTTTTGAGGGGTCAACAATCACTTTAATCAAACACAAATACCAACAGAGAAAATACAAACAGAGAAATAAAGACCAACAAACAGGGCTTCCAACTGTCTGACCATAAACAATACATGTATCACAGATCCACAGACAGATCCAGCTGTGTGACTATACATACATAGTTACCAGAGAGAGAAGCACCAACATCTGGGTTTCCAAAGCCAGGGAACTCCTTAGCAGTTACCCAGAGTCTCGTCTGGTCAAACAAACACTTCCAATGAGTAGGCCCCAAAGTAAAACCTCATCTCAGAGTATACTTACACTGTTTAGATCCAGAGGGCATCACAACCGTTGAGAACCAGTGCCTCATTAGAAATTAACAAAAGGTATGGACCTTCGTACAAAACAAAGTTCCCCAATCAAGCTTCCCATTAATAGGTGGGGAACATCTTTAACTCTCATTAACATAATTAACATTACACATGGATGCCTATGGACCCCTTTTCTGAAAGTTTGCTGCCTATATTAGTAATTGGAGGAAATGCTAAATTACTTCTAAGTTCATTGGTGAATTCCCTTTGCATCCATATTGTTCTGTTCAGACAACTAATTTTTCTGTCTTCTTTTCTATCCCATCCCTCCTAAACTGACTTTCCCTATAGAATTTTAATCCATGGGGTTCCACCTATATTTCCTCTGAACACCTTCAAATCAGTTTTCATAAGATCTAGGGTGTTTGTTATATTCTGCTGACTTTTTCTCCCCTTCTCAATCAGAAAATCTAGGCAAGAGTTGTCATTTTCTTCCAAATCAGTGAAAATCAGATCCAGTATTGAATTTCCCCCTGCTGGTTCCCTAATCTTTTGAAGTATGGAAATATCATTAGGGCAAATTAAAAAATTATTAGCTGCTATTTTTGACACAGATTTTCAGCACACATGTGGATAATTGGAGTCTCATAACTATGCCTTCCCTCTGTTTCTCTTGTACCTTAGCTTCCTCAACTGCAAAATGAGAGAGTTAGATCTGATGGGTCCTAAGTTAGCTAGTTCTGATGACTTCTAAGGGGCCTTCTAGCTCTGAATTTGTTATATTTCCCAAATACCTCACCTACGTCCTCACTCTCTCCAGGTGGTCTGTTGTAGATTATGATGGCAAAATTACATCTGTTTCTCCATCCACTGATCTTCACTCAAGTGCTGTCACATCATGTTTCCCTGCTTTCTAGATTTCCTCACATGAGTATATCTTACATATGATGCTCTACCCCCCTTCTTATCCTGTTACTTTGAATAAGGTACATCTGAGTGAAACCATAGTCCTGTCATAGGGTTCATTCTACCAAACTGCAACGATATCTATGAGATTGAATTTGCCTCCTTTTTACTAAACTTGTTCCTCTTGAACTCAAGAGTTTTACTCTTTTTTCTCTTTTCTTGCATTTTGTCTTCTGTGAAATTCTGGGCATCCCAAAAAGATATGTTTTTTTCATTGTAGCTACATGGTATCTAGGTTAGTGGATATACATAGGCAATTTCCTCCATCCTTCATCCTTTTTGGTTTAAAGCCCTTTGATTAGCTGGTTTTTTTAGACACCACAGGAAAATACATTCTTGCCATTCTATCCCTCCCTGCACTTTATCCTTGATCCTGGACTCCATCTTTGACTAGAAGTCTGTTATCTCTATTTTAAGCTATATTCTAGAAAACCATTCTCAGATACCACTTTTTTAGCTGGTTGATTATGCCCCAAATCCGTTTTTCTTTTCTATAGCTCTGGCTTTCATTGAGCAGCACTGAAGAAAAGGCATCCTGTGTATAAATTTTTTGACCAAGACTTCATAATTGTTTATGATACTTTCTAATTTCCTTCTGGAAGTATAATTTATGCCTTGACTGTGGATAAAGAGCTTATCGTTGGCTGTTATCCTTCATTCTCAAAGAGGACCAAAATGACATCACAATGCTAGAGTCAAGTTACATTGTGTGTCTGTCTGTGGCTGATCAGACCGATATGAGCTTGGAATATTCTACCACAGATTGGGCACAAATAGTCCATGTGAACATTTGGGGTAGATTCTCTAAATTTGCGCATCTTGCATTTCTTTTGAGCTACTTCAATTCTGTTTTATTCACATAGCACAGCACCTTCTCTGAGGAAGGCATGACACTGTGCCAGTGTCTCCCATGTCACACAATCAATTCCAAAGTTCTTAAGAGAGACCTTGAAAGTGTCCTTGTATTAATTCTCCTGACCGCCATGTGAATGCTTGCCCTGTGTGAGTTCTCCATAAAATTGTCTTTTTGGTAAACGTACATTTTACATTCAAACAACATGGCCAGCCCATCATTGCTACACTCTCTGAAGCGTAGTTTGAATGCTCAGTAGTTTAATTTGAGTAAGGACCTCAGTGCCTGGTACCTTATCCTGCCAGGTGATCTCCAGAATCTTCCTAAGACAATTCAAATGGAAGAAATTCAGTTTCCTGGCATGGAACTGGTGTACATCCAGGTTTCACAGGAACACAATGAAGTTAGCACAATGGTTCTACAGACTTTCAGTTTGGTACTCAATCTAATATTCTTCTCTCTCATACTTTCCTTCGGAGTGTGCCAAACTGAGCAAGCTCTGGCAATGAGTGTGTCAACCTTATTCAAAGTGTACATCCATGAAAAGGACTACCAAGGTAAATGAACTTATCCACAGCATTCAAAATTTCTCCGTTTGCTGTAACCAATGGTTCCCTACCTAGATGGTGTGATGCTGGCTGATGGAGCACCTGTGTTTTCTTGGTATTAATTCTGAGGTCAAAATTAACACAAGCAGCAGAGAATTGATCCATACTTTGTTGCATCTCAGCTTCAGAGGCTGCACTGAGTGCAAAATCATCAGCAAACAGAAAATCATGCACCAACACTTTGGTCTTGGCGTGCAGCCCTTTCAAGTTGAAGAATTCAGTAGCTGACCTTGATGCCTCATTTGTCCTCATTGAGGGTGTTTGACAACATGACTGAAAACATCGTGCTAAAAAGCATGAAAGCAAGCACACAGCCATGTTTCACTCTATTGGTGACTGGGAAAGCAAGGTAGCATTGTCCATCATTCAGAAACCGGGCAAGCATGCCATCATGAACTTGATGTTAATACTGATGAACTGCTCTGGACAACCAAATTTTGACATAGTTTTCCATAAATCTTCAAGACTGGCAGTATTAAAGGCCTTGGTCAGATCTACAAACAATGTAATAGACCTCTGTTCTAGTCCTGGCATTTCTCCTGGAGTTGTTTGGTAGCAAACACTATATTGACTGTTCCTCAGCCCTTTCTGAAGCCACATTGGCTCTCAGGTAGATGACCATCTTCCAGGTGAAGGATCAGTCTATTAAGGAGGACTCTGACAAGAATCTTGCCAGCAATGACTAAAAGAGAGACCTTCCCTGTGATTGTCACCACACAATCTATTTCCTTTACCTTTATAGAGATGGACAATGGAGGCATCTTTGAACTCTTGGGAAATAACCTCCTCTTGCCATATAACCTGAGAAATTTCAGTCAGCTTTTGTATGAGCAGTGGACTCCCTACCTTGTAAATCTCAGCTGGAATAGAATCAGCACAAAGTGCTTTGCCCCATTCAAAACCTCTTCTTCAATTGGAACTTTATCTAGAGAGGGATTGACTTCAACCTGAGATGAAAAGTCAGATGCTTCAGCACAGATTGATGGTGGTCTGTTGAGAACACTATGGAAGTGTTCAGTCTATCTCTCTAGGATCATGTCCTCATCACTAATCAATGTGGTTTCATCAGAATTGAGTAGTTGAGACACACCATAGGTCTTTGGCCCATAAATGGCCTTCAGGGCATCATAAAAGTGCTTTGAATTGTTACTATCAGCATAAAACTGAATTTCATCTGTCTTCTTACTGAGCCAAGAATCCTGCATCTCTCTAAGTTTCTCTTGTACTTTACTTTTGATTAAATTAAATGCTGCCTTCTTAGAGATGGATGAATTATTCTCCTGATAAACCCTGTGGCATTCTCCTTTTTCATTTAGCAGCTTCTGAATTTCCTCATCATTTGCATCAAACTTGATATTTGCTAGTTTTCTGACCCAGATGAGCAAATGCAGTGCTATTCATCAAATCTCTGAAAGTTGCCCTCTCCTTTTCTGCACCACTGTTTCCAACTGTGTACTGGCTTAACTCTCCTTCCAAGTTAGTAACAAACTGTTCCCTCTCAGAGATGAGCTCTAATCTATTGATATTAATTTGTCTGGTAGTCATTTTGCCTTGGGCATGCTACTTTTGTTGAATGCAAATATTTAGTTTGGAGAGGCTAAGTCTATGATCAGTCCAGCACTCTGTACCACACATTGCCTTCCTCCCTCTCACATCCCATCTGTCTCTTCTTACAATCACATAGTCTGTTAAATGCCAGTGTTTGCTGCAAGGGTGCATCCATGAAAATTTATTGTGTTTAGGTAAATGGAAGACAGTGTTGGTGATGAAAAGGTCATGAGATACACAAGTCTTCAGTAGTAAGTGATCATTGCTATTACTGTTTCCAACTCCATTCCTCTCTAGGACTTCCTGCTAAGTCTGATATACTGAGAATTATAAACTTGTGCTCTTTTGACACATTGATAATAAGAGTCTCCGGGTTTTCATAAAATTTTTCTTTGACCTCATTAGGGTTCATCATGGTGGGAATGCAGGCACTGATTATGGTGGCATGACGTTTTCTTGCAACTGGCAACTGCATTGTCATGAGCCTGTTGTTCCCTCCTTTTGGCAGGCACACAAACTTATTGATTAGATAAGTTTTGATTGCAAAACCAACACCAGCTTTGCAGTCCTCCCCTTCACTACAGCCACTCCAAAAAAATACATGCAGCTCCAATTTAAGTAAGTTTTGCTGACCTTGTTTCACTCAGGGATGCTATTTGAATGCAATACCTGCTGAGTTCTCTTACAACAAGAGCTGTTCTTTCAGGTGTACTAGATTTTGTGTTGTCTATAAATATGTGCACATTCAATGTAATCTTCTTTGCAGACATTTTTTCTACATCATTTTGTGTTTTTACCACAGGTTGGGATCCCCACCTGCCTTGGTAATCAGGTCAGAATTGGATAAGCAGACAACTTTTAGGGCATCTTTTTTAGCCGCTTTCTCAAATCAGGAGGTGAAAAATGCGATTCTTACAAGGCTGCTAATACACATGGGAGCTGCGGAATCCTACTGCTGCTTCCAGGGAGAAGATAACCCTCTGGCCTGGGCTACCTGTGTGCAGGGTTGTGACTACAGCTCCCAGTGTTTTCATACCTTCTGCTTCATCACTTGTCTGTCACCATGGGACTTTGAGATAGGTAAAATGGTAAAATGGTATGAGTGATGTCTTTTGATTCGTGCATAAAATTGGATTTTTGAGGGGTATGGAATCTCTGCATTTAAAGATTTTATTAAAGGAAAAAAGAGAGAGATGACTCTGTTCTATTTGTTTTGATATTCATATTATCATAGTATTTTACAGCAAAATAGAAGCTTAAAAAAGATTATCTGACCCAACCTCCTATTTTACAGGTTACAAAACTGAAATCTAAATAGGAAACGTGACAGGGAAAGTAATAGAGAAAGTCAGTAGTAAATCTAATATTCAGATTTTTAGATTCTAAGTCCTCTGCTCTTTTACTATACTTCTTCTAAAATGGCCCTGGGACAGATGATTTTATGATTGCCTTTTCATTTCTTTTAGTGTGTAATTTTGAATCATATGATGGTTTTTAAGATGAAAGAGTTTCCCATGTATCCCACTGGATTTAAGTGAGGCAGAAATGCATGAAGTTGTCAACCTCACTTTCTCCTCCACAGTCATCACAGTCCAGTAGCAGGACAGTCAAGATGACTGGCGATGGCTCAAGATGCTGTGCAGAACCTTGGCATCTTCACTGTCTAACCAAGCTCTAAGCACTACATAGCATCTGCTTCAGCTGCCTACATGGCTGTTGGAACAAACTATTCTCATCCACCCATTCTACTAGGGGAAATCTTCACATGTTTAGGGTAGATACCTTACTAACTCATTGACCAAGTATGAGACCCGTTTGTTACCCTCAACCTGTTTCAGCCCATTTGCTGAAATGGTTTACTGGGATATGGCCACTGCACATACTATAGCTTCTTAGATCCACAGGTGACGGTTAGGTGGAAGAGTTGAACACCAAAGGTAGAAAGCACCCCTGAAAATGACTTGGCAGTCCTCACATCAGAGGTCTTCCCTGAACACACCCTATACCCTAATGACTTTAAGGAGTGAACAGGAGAGATGTTTAGAGGGAGATTTGTAGTGAGTGTAGCTCTGAGATTGGTTTGAGAAAGTGGGTAAGTACAATTGTGTCCAGACAGGTGAAAGCAGGAGTGGGTATTACAAGCTTGTTATGAAACTCTAGGATGGGCTTCCTAATGTATACATGGGGTTAGGACTTGTGGCCTTATTAACCATAATATATAACCATATAACCATAATATTAATAACAGACTTTTATACAGTACTTAAAAATTTTCAAAATCTCATTATGGGAGTGGAGGGTGAATGGAATATAAGATCTTCCCTGTCCATTAATAGGCCTATGTGACCAAATGTTCCTTTCTCCTTTGGAACGTGAGTCGTGTTCCCAGGTCTAAAGGTACACAGATACTTCAATCATGGATGTCTTGCTGCTTTGAACTCCATCCCAGTTCACAGCTGTGACACATCCTGAGTCACATAGAGCCCTGACGCAGATTCAATCAAGTTCTGGGCCATGGGGATTTCCTCACCTTTCCAATTAAGTGCTGAGGCATGTGGATTTTCAAGCTTCTCAGTGCTAAGCCAATCAGGTGCCCAGTCATTATTTGAAAATTGCATATATTATATTGCTTGGAGGGAAAGGAGCAGGCAGATAGAGTAACTTGCCTAGGGGAACTTGCTTGCAGGGAGACTGGACAGAAAGAATGCTTAAGATGTCGGTGCTCCCTGGATTGGTGATGTGTATGATTATTTTTGTGACTTTATTAAGTTTTGCCTTCCGGTATCTCAATGGTGATGTTCCAAATAAATGTTTTGCTTTGGTCTTGAATGAAGAGAGCTTATTATATTTTGTAGTTCAACCCTGGAAATATATATGTATATTCATAGTAGCTGCTATAAATATCTAATTGGCATTACAGGCAACCAGGTGGTGCAGTGATAAGAGGTATAAACCTGAAGTTAGGAAGATCTGAGTTCAGATCTGATCTCAGATACACTAGCTGTGTGACCCTGGACAAATAGCCTAACCTCTTTTTGCTTCAGTTTCCTCCTCTGTAAAATGAAGATAATAATAGCACCTACCTCCCAGGTAGATGAGACTCAAATGAGATAATAATTGAAAGATACTTAGCATAATGTCTGGCAAAGTTGGACCTGGGCTCCAATCTCTTCTGCTCCTTATTCTCTGGGTAATCTTGGATAAAACGCTTGGCTCCCCATGTCTCAGTTTCTTCATCTACATATGAGGACATTGGACTAGATGACCACTAAGGTTGCTTTCAACTCTAAGAGATACCTTCTAATTTAATGGTTCTCAAACATTCTCTTTCTAATATATATACATACATATATATATATATATATATATATATATATATATATATATATATATATATATACACTGCATACACACACACACACATAATTTGGTTATCTTATTAAATCTGCCGTACATAGCAACAGACACTCAACAAGTTTTTCATATATGTGTGTATATATACACACCTCTGTATGTATAATATAACATTTATATTATTATTACTTCATGATGATGATGATTAATCTTATTTGGTCTTCACAAGTCTATAAGGTAGATACTATGCATGGTATAATCCTCCTTTTACAGATGAGGAAACAGATTTAGAAAGTTTAAGTGATTTGCCCAGTCAACAATCCACAAACATTTATTAGGTGCTTACTTTGTGCCAAGTACTGTGCTGGGCCCTGGAAATTGTTGCTCTTCATTCAAGAGGTCCAAAATGACATCACTTTGTTGGGGTCAAAGTACAACTAGTCCAACTGTGGCTGATCAGACCAATATGAGCTTGGACGTCTCACCCACCAGGCATAAATAGTCCATGTGAACATTTAGAGTAAAGATATCTCTAAATTTGTACTTCTCATATTTCTTTTTCACTGGAAGGCAAAAACATGATCTTTGCTCTCAAGAAGCTCACATTTGAATAGGAGAGACAACATGCAAATAGCTAACTATATACAAAGAATACTGTGTGTACTAGAGGTAATGTTAGAGGAAAGGCCTCCTACAGAAGATGGGCTGACACCAGACAAGAGGAGCAGCCAATGTAAATGCACCAAGTCAGAAGATGGAGGGGTTGTGCATGAGGAACATAAGTCAAGAGGGAGTAAAATATAAGAGAGGAAAAGCAAGAAGTGGCCAGCTTGTGAGGGCCTTAACTTTCAAACAAAGAATTTTATGTCTTATCCTGGAGGTGATAGAGAGCTGCTGGCATTTATGGTTCTTTGTTGTTGTTCAGTCATTTCAGTAGTGTCTGACTTTTCATGACCCTATTTGGAGTTTTCTTGGTAAAGATACTGGAGTGGTTTGCCATTTCCTTCTCTTGCTTATGTTAGAGATGAAACTGAGGCAAACAGGGTTAAGTGACTTGCTCATGGTCACACAGCTAGTAAAAGTCTGAGCCTGGATTTGAACTCATGAAGATGAGTCTTCCTGATTTCAATCCTGGCCTCACATAACAGTACAGTAAAAACAACATGAAAATCTCTAAGACCAGATTCTCCAGGACTCTGCATTGGAACTCTGGGAATATAAGCTTCTCCAGGTTTCTTCTATGAAAGAAAAGTACCCAGGAAGGTACTGAATGAATCTAGGACACTGGGAGATATTATATCCTTCATTTCTAAGGTGAGGAATATCTAACCAATTTTCCTACATAATAATGTACAGGCTATATTATTCCCATTCTTCAGAACCATTCTGGAAGACTTCTGTAAGATACTGTTGACACTAAGGAAACTTCCCCTTAATATTATGCAAATTTGCTTAGATTCAGTGTATAATATTGGCTTTCTGTTAAAAGCCAACCTTGAGAATAATATGACACTAGACTTTTGTGATCATCCACCCACCAAGGCCTAGAGATGGTTAGTGTCTTGACAGTTAGGGGCAGAGCCTGGAATAGGCCTGGGATCTTATGACTCCCAGTTCACTACTGTTTCCACTGTAGATGATGATTCTCAAGCAGTTACATTTCTTCACATATGAGTACAGCCTAGCCCTATAGAAAAAGAACACAGCTTGGTAACTTCAGCAGGGAAATAAGGGCTGGATGTGCCCAATTCAATACTAGTGAATCCCTTCTACCACTGGCATTCTCTGGCAGCATTAAACATTTGGTGAAACAATGGTATGTTTTGTACAGTTTTACATTTGTGAATTTAATACATGATGGCAGTAACTTGGACTTGATATAAAGGAAACATCTTACCAGCACAGTTATAAGAAAAAGAAGTAAGTTCCAAGCAAACTGGCTACAACTAAAATAGAATTCAGATTATTATTAGCACGTCTGGTAGGAGGTGTTCATGGATACAGAGTCTAAGAGGTTGAATATGACACTGTGCCCCTTTGGGCACAGTGTGAACTTGGAGTGAGAAAACCTGGGCTCTGATCTGTTTTGCTTCTTACTCCTTGGGTAATCTTGGATGAAGCATTAGGTTCTTTGTGCTTCAGTTTCCTCATTTGTACATGAGGGGGTTGGACTAGAATCAGAGGTTCCCCATTGCTGGGGGGTCAATGGAACAACCCAGGGGGGCAGTAGCAACCTCACATGGAAATAGAGGGGGCACTGAATAATAATAATACTAATATAATAATAATAAGGGGTGGTGGAAGCATAAGGAAAGAAAAGAGGATAAGAAAATTTTGAAAAACCATTCATACATATTTCCCCTGTTATGTAACAGAGTTAAAGTCGTAGTGATTACATGATTTCACAAACAAATACACAAAATGCAAGTGATCAGTGATCAAGTCTGCCAACAGGTCTTAACAAGCAAGTGTTGGCAGGCTAGCATGTTGCACAATGTTAGGAAGTCCAGCATGCCTCAGTGGGAATTTATGCCTGTAATGACTTGTTTACAATATGATGCTATATGGTTACATGATGCAATATTGCATCATCAAAATTTCAATGCAAGAAAAAGTCTCAAATTTACAATAAATTATTAAATTTAAGATGTGTTATTTAAAAAATTTATATTTTTGAAATGATGCAAATTTCAAAAAAACTGCTAAAGAAAGTAGATTATCAGGAGGTTCTGAGTAATTTTTTAAGGGGGTAGCAGGCCAAATAACTTTAGGAACCTCTGGACTAGATGATCTCTAAGATGACTTTTAAATCTAAAAAATATCCTCTAATCCAATGGTTCTCAAACTTTTTTTTATCTCAGGACACTCTTAAAAATGATTGAGGATTTACCAAAAAGCTTTTGTTTGTATGAGTTATACACAGAGGTATGCCATTAAACATTTAACAATTGGGTTGCTCAGGGGAAGATATTGTAAACAGGGCACACTTTTAAGTTTAATCTGCACTATTAGCATTTTCTCCAACACTTTCTTAAGTTTAGATGATCAACAACACAATATATCAAACCTTGCCAGTTTTCAGGGTGCAAAACTCATACTGAAAATGGCTCTCACAGCTGGCCTAAGTTGACTCCAGTAAACCCCTGGTTATATTTATCAATATTTACCATATTATAAATTAAGATGTCTTTGTATTATTTTGAAAATATTTTTGACCTTGAAAGATTCCCAGAAAGGGTCTTGGGAGATCTAGTCCACTCAAGAACTACTGTAAATCCAAACCTGTTCTTAAAGGATGCTGGGTTTCATGTTATCTATTATAGCTCAGGAAGAAGATGTGGAATTCCAGACCATTGACCCTGCTTTGGTTTCATTTTCATCCCTTCACCATTTTGATCCTCCAGGTAACCATGTCAACTCTGTTCTCTACTCTCAAATCCTTTGCTCCCTTATACTATCATGGGAGAAGGTCTTGAACTGAGTTGACTGGGTCCACTACAAATTTACGTTATCTAGTATTTGTTGAATTCTTGTTGCCACCAAGCAATCTTTTTCATTCCTCCCTAGTTAATTCTTTGTTCCATTCCCCATTTTGGCTATTCTCAATCTTCTCAGGGCTTACAACAGTGCCTGGCACATAGTCAGCATTTATTAAATATTTTCATTTGAGAACACCTTACCTCTTTCTTGACTGAGAAAATAGACAATTCAACCCTTTCTTCTCTTCTCTGCCTCACATAGCCCCTCGACTTCCTCAGAGTCATATAGTTAGTAAGGATCTGAGGCCACATTTGAACTCAGGAAAATGACTCTTTCTTCTTTATCCATTGCACTACCTAGCTGCTCATTAATGTTGTTATGTAGTATGTGTGCTTTTTTTTCTAATTAATTAATTAATTTTTAATTTTCAACATTCATTTCCACAAGATTTTGAATTCCAAATTTTCTCCCATCTCTCCCCTTCTCCCACTCCAAGAAGGCATG
Organism: Notamacropus eugenii; assembly: GCF_028372415.1. Classification (NCBI taxonomy): domain Eukaryota; kingdom Metazoa; phylum Chordata; class Mammalia; order Diprotodontia; family Macropodidae; genus Notamacropus; species Notamacropus eugenii. Next base: position 402,117,455 of record NC_092874.1, read on the forward strand.
CATTTGGATTACCCCTTCCCCTAATCTGTCCTCCCTTCTATCACACACTTGTTTTAACCCCTTCTCTATTTTCTTGTAGGGCAAGATAGATTTCTACACCCCATTACCTATATGTCTTATTTCCCAGTTGCATGTAAAAACAATTTTTAACATTTGTTTTTAAAACTTTGAGTTTCATCTTCTCTCCCTTCCTCCCTCCCCACCCACCCCCACTGAGAAGGTAAGCAATTCGATATAGGTTATACATATGTAGTCATGCAAAACACTTCCATAACAGCCATGTTGTGAAAGAGTAACTATATTACCCTCCATCCTATCCTGTCCCCCATTTATTCTATTCTCTCCTTTGACCCTGTCCTTTCTCAAGTGTTTACCTTTAATTACCCCCTCCTCCAATTTGCCCTCCCTTCTATCATTACCCCATTCCCCCTTTATCCCCTTCACCCCTACTTTCCTGTAGTGTAAGATAGATTTTCATACCAAATTAAGTGTGCATATTACTCCCTCTGTAAGTCAAAGTTTAAGTAAGAGTGAGGTTCACTCTTTCCCTCTCACCTCCTCCCTCTTTTCCTTCATTGTAAAAGCTTTTTCTTGCCTCTTTTATGTGATAATTTACCCCATTCTATTTCTTCCTTTATTCTTTTCCCAATATAATCCTCTCTCATCCCTTAATTTTATTTTTTTAGATATCATCCCTTCATATTCAACTCACTCTGTACCTTCTGTCTAGATATGTAATCCTTCCAACTACCTAATACTGAGAAAATTCTCAAATGTTACAAATACTATCTTTTCATGTAGGAATGTAAACAGTTCAACTTTAGTAAGTCACTTATGATTTCTCTTTCCTGTTTACCTTTTTATGCTTCTCTTGATTCTTGTATTTGAAAGTCACATTTTCTATTCAGCTCTGGTTTTTTTCATCAAGATTGCTTGAAAGTCCTCTATTTCATTGAATGATCATCTTTTCCCCTTAAGTATCATACTCAGTTTTGCTGGGTAGGTGATTCTTGGTTTTAATCTCAGTTCCTTTGACATCATATTCCAAACCCTCTGATCTCTTAATGTAGAAGCTGCTAGATCTTGTGTTATCCTGATTGTTTTTCCACAGTATTTGAATTGTTTCTTTCTGACTGCTTGAGATATTTTCTCCTCGACCTGGGAGCTCTGGAATTTGGCTACAATATTCCTAGGAGTTTTCCTTTGGGGATCTCTTTCAGGAGGCGATTGGTGGATTCTTTCAATATCTATTTTACCCTCTGGTTCTAGAATATCTGGGAAGTTTTTCTTGATAATTTCCTGAAAGATTATATGTGCTTTTAACAAGTGTGCAAGGATCACATGAACTGAATGCCTACATGATGATTTTTTTCTGCATGGATATATGTAATGAATTAATAAGCATTTATGAAGCTTTTACTTTGTGCCAGGCACTATGCTAGGCTTTGAGAATAAAAAGACAAAAGTGAGACAGTCCCTGTCTCAAGGAACTTACATTCTGCTGTGCAGATTCAATTAAAAGCATGAAGCCTGAATCGACAGAGAGAATGGTCTTTCCAGTGCATACGGGAATTCTGAAGTATAGATTTTCAAAAGAATGACAAGTTAGGGACAAATCTTTTCCCTGAGAACTGTGAAATTGTATTGGAAAATGTTATTCCAATCCAAATATATATTTTACATCCAGAACTATTTAGGAATACAGCTGAGGTACAAAGTGAGGTCATCATATTAACTGTATAGCATTGTAGGGGCAGTTGCCATTTCTAGAACCAGACTGTATGGGGCCATTTTCTAGTTGTTAAATGAAACCAAGCTATAATAAAAACTGGCACTAAAATGGATGCAATATATTAAAATTCAAAGATAAGCTAGCTTTCTGATGTGGAGTGGTGAGTCTTTTAGCACTCCCTTACATGGGAGATTATAATAGTTCTCTTACTGAGGGAAGGGGAGGGAGGAGGAGGACCCAAGGTATGCACAGTGGGAACTAGGCCAAATGGTTTGTTTCTAGATGTAAAGTCAAAGGCATGCCATTTCCCCAGTCTTGGGAACCTTGGGCTTCTGGCAGTCCAAGCAACTAATTTATCAATCTACAAGTATTTTAGAAGTAAAGAAGAGGCATCTGCAGTTCCATGAAGTGATTCCAGCTGTGATCTCTCTCACTGCTAAAATATTGTAAATATTTTATTGCAAATACATCTTTGTTATTATTGATCCTATTGCTAATAAATTATATATTTAATAATTTTAATGTTTATTTAATCCTATAAGATTAAGGGATTTAAAATAGAGATATGACCAACTACTTATGGGAAAAAAGGAGGTTTCTCCAGTTTATTAACTAAATAATATTTGATAAACTGGGGTAGGGACTCTAAGTTTAGCTGACTAACGAGAAAGAGGTTTCAATTTTACTAAGTAATGAGAAAATACATAAACATAGAATTTGGGTGAATTCTAGGGTCTTGGGATTAAATATGGAAATAAACTGAGAGGTGACCAAGAAAGGAATCTGGGCAACCCCAGACCTCTAAACACTATAACATATGGAGGTATCATCCCAGTGAATCCTGCTACATAAGTATAAGTTTGACTTTCTTGCCCTAGAGTTTTGTTGTTGTGGAGTCATTTCAGTCATGTCTAACTCTCCATGACCCAATTTGGGATTTTCTTGGCAAAGATACTAGAGTAGTTTGCTATTTCCTTCTCCAGCTCATTTGATAGATGAGGCACTGAAGCAGACAGGATTAAGGACTTGTCCAGGGTCACACAGCTAGTAAATGTCTGAGACCAGATTTAAACAGGTTCTTCCTACTCCTATGGCTGGCACTCTATCCACTGTGCCACCTGGTTGCCTGTCTTGCCCTAGATTGTAATATCTCATTATTATTTGATCCATTAGCCTAGCAAACTCAGATGTTACATCTGCAAAACTCAGTTTTCCTTCTCTTTCTGCTTACTGCTGGCCACTTACTTGCAGGGGATTTCCCCCTTGCTTCTTATACTCTGGATGAATTGCCTTCACTAAGCATTCTAGATTATAGAAAATGGGATTTAGAGTCTTAAAGATATTCTAGTCCAACCTCTTCTTGTCCTTGCTACTCTCTCGCTCTCCCAGTTCAAGTCCTCTCCACCAGCCTACAGGCCTAATATTGGGCCTTACTGCCTCATGCCTGCCAGGACTGGAAGGGATCCAGAGGTCATTTCATATCACTGGCACATGGAAAAAATGCTCTTTACAACATTTCAAATAAGTAATTACATAGACAAGTATATAAATACACCATATTTCTAGTTCTTGGGTGATTTCCCAATTGCAGCTTTTCTTTCCTCCCAATCATGTATTTCCTCCCCGGATACTTTTGTTTAGCGGTATTTGATCTCCTATCTCTGGAACTGTGCTTTGCAACTCATGGCAACTGTGACTCTAGAGTCCATTTTTGTACCTTAATATTTGGCAGCCATTGTAGCTAGAATTAGAATTCCTTCTTCTGCAACTCTTAGTTTCATAGATATAATGCTTACTTTGAAATCAGAAGGATTTATGATTTCATTCCATCCATGGACATACATTGCCTCTCTGTTCCTTGGTAGATGGCCTTCCCAAGGTGCTACAGCTGAAAACATCCATCACCTGGTGGCTGGCTTTCTGGCAATGAGCAGCTTCAAACTTAGCTAGGTTAGACCCTGGATGCCAGTACACTGACGATTAGTACTCAGATTCTTTCCTACTTTTCTAGTTGTCTTAGCCTTACTCCCCACCATGTTTTCTGCAATCCTGTGACACTGGTCTCCTTTCTCTTCTTTACGTGAGATTCTTCTATCAGCTCCAGGCTTTTTCACTGACTGTCCCTCATGCTTGGAATTTTCTTCCCCTTCATCTTTATCTATTTGCTTCCCTGTCTTCCTTCAAATTCCAGATAAAATTCTACCTTTGACAAGAAGCCTTTTCCAATTCCATTTAGTGCCAGTGACTTCCCTCTGTTAATTATCTCCAATTTATTTTGCATATGTCTTGTTTGTACATTATTGTTTACATATTGTTTCTTCCATGAGACTGGAGTTCCCTGAGGGCAGGAAAATCACCTCCCCACTTTTTTTTGGTCTTTCTTTGTATCCCTGGCATTTAACAGTGCCTGGAACATTGTAGACAATAAATGTTTCTTGACTTTCTACCTATTACAGTCTGCTAGAACCAGCAAACTATTGGCACAGCCTTTAAAGGCTCCAGGTCACCTTTACAGCTTGAAGGGAAGAAAGGTAATAAACTGTGTGCTACGCACTGTGCTAAATGCTTTACAAATAGCTCATTTAAACTTGAAGTTCAAAGTGGGACTTTAATGAAAAAGGTAAAGTATGCTCCGCCCTCCCTCATTCAAAACAAAGTCAAGTGCAAGTCATGTCATTATTTCTCTGATGGCATGGTCTTCTTTGGCAACGAAGGATGAACACACACACACAAAGTATGCTAAAATTCAGGAAAATAATCACTTTTCAAAATCATTTTAGGGTCTGAATTTTTTCCCTTCTTATTTTGCCTACTTGGATAATTAGGTTTTCTTTTTTATGGTTTGTGTATGAAATGCTTGGCATAGCCACACAAGTCATCCAACTCCTTATTCTAGAAATGCTTCATGAATGAAACAGGATTGAGAGAGAATTAAAAAAAAAACTTGTGGGATAGGAAATCACTTCAAAAATCTCCCTTGTAGGGAGGAAGGGAGGAAGAGATCTGACTTGGCAGAAGGTCTTGAGAAAGCCCTTAGGTGACCATTTTTATTGTTGTTCAGTTGTGTCTAGCTCTTTGTGACCTCATTTGGGGTTTTTTTGGCAAAGATACTGGAGTGGTTTGCCATTTTCTTCTGTGCCTTAGTGCCTTAAGCCAGATTTGAACTCAGGCAGATGAGTCTTTCTGACTGTAAGCCTAGCACTCTATCTACTGAGTCATTTAGCTGACCAAAACAAATACTTGATTCCATGAACAGGATAGTGTAACGGAAAGAACATTGGACAGGCAATAAGACATCTGGGTCTTACTTCCAGGTTCTTTCCTTGAAGGAAGAGAAAAATATTATTAATTCTTTGACTATTACTTAGTATCTTTCTCCTTACCTCATAAGCAACCAGGGAATAGGTAGGAAGTCTCTTCAAACTGGAGCTGCAGTGTCCCAAAGGTGCAATATCCCTAAATGCTCCAGTTGCTAGCCAGGTGTCTGGCGCCAGCTAGGAGTTTCTTAGATGCTTGATTGATTGATTTGGATTCCAGTGCTGCAGGCTTGTTTAGCCAGAAGAAGAGAAGACTCACAAAGGATATCTGATCGATATCTAAGCATCTTAAGGACTTCCATGTGGAAAAGAGATCAGACTTGCAATCTCAGGTGAAAGAACTTGGAGAAATGGGTAGACACAGGGAGACATGTTTTTGACTCAATCTGGAAGAACTTTTGAAGTTAGCATAATCTTTATCATTTTAGCAAAGGGTTGAGCTCCTACTCATTAGAAATGTTTGGGCAAAGGTTGGATAACCCTCAGTTGCAAATGTTACATTGATTGGAGGTTGGAGTAGATAATTTTCAAATTCTCTTCAGCTTCTATATTCCATAGTTCTATCATGGTGAGAAAGAGGTATAAGGCACTAATGTAATGGACCTTTGTTTCTGTCTTTCACTTCCTTGGGGAAGGTGCAGTAATGGGATTGTTGGGTCAAATAGTATGGGTGGCTTAGTCACTTTTAAGCATAATTCCAAAGACACACTGCAGAGCTATGCAGCAAAGCAAGAAGGGGCAGAATTATGAGTGAGGCTGATGGATGGGTTTGTTTGACAGGAAAATTACTGAAATATCTTAGCATTTTGACATTCTGATTACACTCTCTCTGGAAGCTTTTTGAGGAGTTTTTGGTCTATTATTTTTAGCTGATAAGTAATGGCTGGTTTCTGTCTGGTCATTTTGGGAGGTTTCCATTCTTTCTAAAAGCCAAGAATAGGAGAGCAATGATGTATTAGCTAAAATTATGTGAGCCTGCCTTAGTGAATTCAAGCGTATTATGCTCTGAAAACAATTGTTACGCTAAAAATATGTAGGGAAAAGGCTGACTTTAAACATCCTCAGGTTTCCTTGACATTTTAAAATACAATCAACAAGTTTTGCAATTTTGCATAAATATCAGTTCCAGGAAGCACCAGAAGATTACAGTACATTCAAGAAATGCAGAACGCAGAATGGCTAAACCAACATTTCACTGGATCTTTTAAATGAAATAGACACTGGAAATTCATGAAAAACTTTTAATTTTTGTTTTAAAAAATCTGGATAAAGTAGTCAAGTTTTGTGTATAAAAATCCCAAAGAAGAGTTTGCAAATTGTTTCTAGACTATACAGAAAATAGATTTACAAATGTCAGCAAGTTCAATCACACGTGTGCATGTGTACACACACACGAACACACATACTCAAAATTGTTACTACAAGGTTGGGAAAGAAAAGCAAATTGTACAGTAGAATCATTAAGTTGTCAGAATATTTCCTACAACAACCAAAATGACAGGTTTCCAGTGTACTAAATAAAAGGTAGATATACATATAGATATGCCATTTTCTACATTTAAAAAAGAATCACATACAGAAATAATATATGTATTAGGACATTTGACATTCTTATGCAGTTCATTGCCAATATTCTGGAACATAAAGCCATATGTAACATATGTATTCAGTTTTAAACAAAAGTTTTTTTTTCCATATTTACCTAACAGAATTTTTAAAAAGTCAAAACAGAATAAGTGAGAAAAAGTTTGGAAAGAGTTATATTTGCAAAATTACCAACTACAGTAACTCTCTTGGAAAAATAGTTTTGCTATGCACAGTGCTTGGTTGTATATATCAGCAAAACTCTAGTGGTATCAGCAAACTAATCACCAATTGGCTCATAGGTTAGTACATGGCATGCTTTGACCTTGAGGTTAAAACTATGTATAGATTAGGAGGAATATGCGTCTCAACAAGGGCAAATACACATTCTCTTTCCCCTGACCTTGTTATAAAATGACTCTATCTTTTGTGCCCTTTCCCCTATTCTCCTTTCCAGGTGTGACTCAGACACAAATCAGTCATCATTATTTATTACTGAACATGGCAGTTCAGGAATGTGATGATACATTACAAGGGTCATGATTAACTTGGAATTGTGCAGTGAAGTCATAAAACAGCACCTTTATTCTTATCCTTTTTTATTTAATCTTAATTCTAAGGTAACTTAAAATAGATTATTTCAAAAATTTGAAAACTTGATATTTTAAGCTATAAAATATTTTTAATAACTAGAAAATATGATCTTTTGGGGAAGTATCATTCTTGTGAAATAAAAACACTGACTGTTAAACCAAGCACTGACACAACTGATTTTATCTCATTTATTGCTTAATTTAAAACAATCACTGGAAATTGAAACTAGGGTTGACATCTACAGCATGGAGAGGGTTTTCACAGTGTGAAGAAACAAAGTAGTTAAGTGAATAATTCCCAGTGTTCTTGGGAAAAGACCATTCTCATTCATTTCAAGTATATTCAATATGACAAATAAACAGGTCTAACCTCTAATACAGGCAGAAGTTTCTGAAAGTCAGTCAGCGACAAGGTCTCTTTACTTCTCAAACTGACAGTGCTTTTGGCCAAAGTTCAGGGCAATAGGTATATTCTCCACCATTTTTCTGGGGATCTTTTAACCCATATGCAGTTCTCTATTTATATTCAGCAGTTGATCACTTAATATTTCCACTTGAAGGAATTCCTGCTCTGACAGGTGAAACTGACAGATAAACTTGGGACAATTATTACTTCCACTGTCAAAAAAGGCCAACCTCTTCCCCCCTCCACCTCCTCCCACCCCACCCCAGGGTCATTAGCACTTACCACTTTAGAGAGAATTGAACAATGACCAGCTGTTGAGTAATGAATGAGCTTCTGAAACTCAAGGATCTCTTTGACACAGAAGAAAGATAATAAGACTTACTCTGATAAAATATGTTCCATTTCAGGGATCATTGCCATTCTAAACTTCTATTATACCATAACATTCTCTGAAGATCTTTTACCCTCTTCAATATAGTAATTTAATTACCTATTAGGTTAATAGAACTGATAATTTTATATAGCTTAAAAAAACATCACCAGTAGGATTACATTGCCTCAATCCAAAATTTCTTTTTAATAAGGTTAAGTCCCTAGTCAGTGTTTTCCTACACAGAAGGTTTCAATTTACTTGATGTGTGTGTGTGTGTGTGTGTGTGTGTGTGTGTATGTGTGTGTGCCCACGCTTGCTCTTCTGAGTGACCTGGAGAAAATAATTTAGGATCTTTGGGTGTTAGTTTCTCCATCTGTAAAACAAGAGGATTAGACTACGTGATTTCTAAAGTCCCTTCTCGATCTAAATCTATAACCCTATGAAAGGGGGTCATTGGATGAGGTGATTTGTAAGGTCCCTTCCAGCTCTATGTTTTGATGAATCTAGGAAAATGAAATGAAATAGTGAACTGAAATTAAAAAGAAATACTTATGGAAAAAAATTAAGGAAAAATAGCTAATAATAAGCTTTGCATTTTCTCTCTCCTTCCTTCTCTCTTTCTCCCTTCTCTCTCCTCTTTCTCCTTTTCTCTCTTTTCCTTTCTTTCACTCTCCTTCCCTCTTTCTCCTCTCTCTCTTTCCTCTCTCTCTCCTTTTCTCTTTCCTTCTCTCTCTCTTCTCTCTCTCTCCCCTTTACTCTTTTGCTGTTTCCCTCTTTCTTCTCCCTCTCCTCTTTCCTCTCTTTTCCTTCTATCTTTGTTTCTGTATCTGTCTGTCTCTCTGTCCCTCTCTGTAAGTGTGTGTGTGTGTGTGTGTGTGTGTGTATGTGTGTGTATGTGTCTGTCTATCTGTCTGTCTCTGTCTCTCTGTTTCTCATACACAGCTTCCTCGCTATGGTATCTGAGAGCTAGAACTGAAAATCCAAACATGGAATTTTGGCACAAAGTATTTAAACAATGATTTCCCACAGCCAGTTAAAGGGATACATTCAAATTGCTGTAGCTAGAAGTCAGTTGATTTTAATAATGGAAAATCCTTAAAGCAGAAAGAAATTGGCAAGAATTTCTCCCCTTTGAGGGAAGCAAGAGGCAATGTGTTATAGAGCCAGTCTTAGTCAGGAAATTCTGGCCTTAGATGTCACCTGGGACCTATTCTGGCTGTGATCCTTGGCAAGACACTTTGCTAGACACTAGCTCCAGGCAATTCTCTTATGTAACAGGGAAGATGGCTGATCTGCATTGGTAAGAGGAGTTTCCTCACTGGGAATTCCTTATACCAATTAAATCAAGGTTTGACCCCTCAAAAAAGGGAAGGGGGATGGAAAAGCATTGTAGCATTACCTACTGAAGAGAAATACAAGGTCTTCAGTGTTGAGCAATGTTCCTATTCATCTAGGGGTACACAGGTATGCCTGGTCTCATGTCGATATTTGGTTTCTTGAAAACATTGTGAGATAAAATAAGGTATACAGTGAGTCAAACTAATCTGCAGGAGCAATATTTAGAGGCAACTAGGTGGTGTAGTGGACAGACAGATTTTATATCCAATCTCAGACATTTATTAGTTGTATGACCCTGGGGAATTCATGTAACCTCTCCACCTCAGTTTTCTCATTTGTAAAATGGGGGTTGTAATAATACCTCCCAGGGTTATGGTGAGGGTCAAATGAGATAATATTTGTAAAGCACTTTGTAAACCTTAAAGCACCATATGAATGCTAGCCATCTTTATCATTTATTGATATGTACACAGCAATATAGCAAATGGCAAACAGAATGACTTTAGGGGAACTAATGCTGCAAGAGTTCAGTTAACTGCCAGCTATTCAATTTGTTTCTCAGGTGATTGGTTGAATTAAATTATGGTGGGGTTTTATTATAACATATTAATGATATTGTAAAAGTGTTACCTATGATGACATTATATTTGGTACGCCTATAAAAGAAACATCAAAATGTGTAAGGATCACACAGTTTTTAGAATAAACATCAAATTAACTGTAGGTTTTCTAAATATGATATCCTTATCCATTAACACAGAAGTAGACATATTACTGAAGAAACTGAAATCTTGTCATAAATGAAATCATTATACAAAAGGAAGTGACAACTAATGGGTGGGACAGCTTATAGGTTCTCCTTGGAAAAGTGAATAAATGTGTTGTGGGAATGGATTTTTAATCATGCATTCAAAGAACAAGAAACAGCATTTTATAAGACTCTTGATCATCTTATATTGCAATACTCAAGATGAACTTTGGTAAAAGGACAACCATGAATATAATTATGATTCATACACCAACATGTTATAGAAAATTTAAAAAATGGAAGAATTCTATAAATTCTTCGGTAAGACCTTCCAAGTTTAATCAATATGTACTTTGATACTCAGCAATTCAAATACAGAGGGGTACATTGGGGAGCATAATGAAAAATATGGAGAGAAGTGACTCAGGACTAAGAAATGAAAGAGGCCAAAGGCTTTTAGAATAAACAAAAGCTGCACACAAATACATGCAATACAATATGTCTATAGACATATACACATATGCATATACACATACATATATGCACACATATATACATGTACATGTGTACAATATAGTTATTACACATGTATGTATGTATAATATATTATATATGACATACATGTGTATACACATACAAACTACTTTCTTCAAGAACAGAAATCAGAGGTGTCTAACTTGGTGAGCCTCAAATGGATTATGATAGGAAACAAGTGATTACCAGAGTGGAAGTCATGTCTGAATCAGTTGCCCATATAGAGTCAAATTGCTTACTTGTTAGGACAAAAAAAATAAAAATCAATACCAAACTAAAAAAAGAATAAAAATGAGGCAACATCACCTACAATTAAAATGATCTGTCCAAGCTATTGGCACTGAAAAATGGGAAATGTATAAAATAACAAATGCTGACACAGATTAGTGCCATTTCCAAAGGAAGTTTAGAGACTTACATCAATTGGCACAATATGGATTTCAAAAGACTGTAGAAACCTCCTCAGTCAGCAAACATCTCCTTGTCAAATGGGAAAGTATGCAACGTTGGTTTAGAGTAGAAATTAATTTGTAAAATCTGATAGAAAAGGGGCCAGTCTAATGTAATGAAAATGACAATACTACTGAAGTTAATTTATTAATCCAATGTCATACTAATCAAATCAGCAAATGAATGTGCTATAGAGCTAGAAAAGACAACAAAATTTTGGTCAAGAATCTAAAGGGCAATAATGAAAAAAAAATAAAAAGGAAATAAAAAATAAAAAGGAAAGGGTTTCTTAGAACCATATCTTAAACACTACTACAAAGCAGTAACCATCAAAATGATTTGGTACTGGTTAAAAAAAGATACAAGTCAACCAGTGGAACAGATCTGGCACACAATATATAGAACCAGAAGAACGCAATGTTTGATTAACCTAAAGGCCTGAACTGCTGAGAAAACTGGAAAGCAGAATGCCAGAAATTAGGTTTTGATTATCATCTCATAACATATCCTAAGATAAATTCCAAAAGGATAGATGATCTAGATAGAAAAGGTCACATCATAAACAAAGCTATTGCAACTATGGATAGAAGAATTCATGACCACAAAAAGATAAAGGGGATCATAGAAGATAAACTGGACAATTTTGGTTACACAAAATTGAAAAGGTTTTGCACATGCAAAATAAATGCACTTAAAATTAGAAGGTAAAGAAATAACCAAGGGGAAAATCTTTGCAGCAAGTCTCTCTCATAAACATCTGATCTCAAAGACATATTAAGAACTGATTCAAATTTGTAAAGCAAGAAATCTAAACTCTCAATAGACATCTGAAAAACACGCTCCATGCCACTAATATTGAAAGAAATGCTCATTTAAACAATCTCAAGTTTCCATCTTATGCCTATAAAGGAACAAAAGGGAAAAAAGGAAAATAGCAACAGTTCGGGGGATTCAAGGAAACAGGTAAGTCAATATACTGATGGCAGATCTTTGAACTAGAATCATCCATTCTGGAAATAATTTGGAACTGTACCCCAAATGTCACTATCTCCCTTTTGACCCAGTGATACCACTACTAGGTCAATGGTTCAAAGCATTCAAAGAAATAAGTAGTGGCAAAGAATTGGAAACAAAGGGGATGTCCATCACTAAAGGCATGGCTGAACAAATTATGGTATATGTAAATGAATTATTATCGAGTCACAAGAAATTACGAAAAGGATAGCTTCAGACAAACCTGGGAAGACTTGTATGAATTGATGCAGAGTGAAGTGAACAAAAGTAGGAGAAAGTTTACACATAATAATTTTGTAAAGAAAAGTTACTTTGAAGGACTTAAGACCTCTGATAAATCCAATGAATAATTCATTCCAGAAAATCAGTGAGGAAACAAACTACCTACTTCCTGACAGAGAAGTGGTGAACTCAAGGTTCAGAATGAGACATATATTTTTGGGCACAGAAAATGTAGGAATTTGCTTTGTTTGACTCTGTATATCTAATATAAGGATTTTATTTTTCAACTTTGGGACAGAAATACTGAAATTTTTTTTACTTTGTAATGCTCATTTTATTTAGTATTAAGTTTAGAATAAAAAAGATTTTTTTAAAAGATTAAAAAACAAATTCCAACCACAAAAAATAAAAGCCCTATAGAGGAGAAAGATGAAAATTCATATGATTAATTCTTGAAATCTTAGTGGGAGATCTATTTTAACGAGATCCTTCCAAAGGCATTTAAGGAAGAAACTGGAAGGAGCAAACTGATGAAAAAAAGGAAAAGATCTGTAACAAACCATTCTCTCTGTCAATGCCAGATTCGGATGCCATCATCAGAGTTCCCACCTGTGGAAGTAGAAATGATATTAAAGAAAACTAAAAAGGAAGAGTGGCTAACTTAGATCAAACTTATATAGAGGAAGTTCGTGCAGGCAGCATCAAAACTTTGAGGCTACTGAGGAACTGATTGTAAAGATATCTGAAAAGGACAACTACCAAAGCTTTGGGAAAAAATAAAAGATTTGATTCCTTTATTTAAAAAAAGGGAATCAAGGAAATCCCAACAACTCCCAATCCACATGCATACTTTCCCATTGCGACTAAATCCTTTTTGAGCACATATGTATCAAGTTAGCCTTGATGAAGATATGAAAAAGAAAGAGGCATTTCACAAACAATATTCCACAGCAAATCATATTTTTAAAAACTCACAGTTCACTAGGTGAAGAGGACAAAAAGATCCCATTATGATTATTGTTTGTTGACCATACAAAAGCATTATATTTAGTATAGCAAAATCCTCTGTAAAGGCTTTCTTCCAATAAGTAGTCCCATGCATATATAACAACCATACACAATTCCTTGAAAGATGCAACAAACATCTCTAATGTTTCAAAGGGACAGGAAACAACTGGTTACATTAACACTAGCCTTAACATAAAATGGGAGACGTGCTCATCAAGGTTGCCCAGTTCAGAGTCCAAAGTGAAGGTTTTCCTATAGATGGCGAGGTTCTCCAGGTGCTCCTGTTTATAGATGACATCATATTGATTGATTCAAGTACCTGGGCATTGGAGAGTTCCCTCCACAAGATCAACAACCACTCAAAAGAGTTTGCCCAAACTGTGCACCCTGGGAAGAAACAAATGGCCTATCCTACGTAATCGGATGAATAAATCATAGAGTTGGTTTATCAGAACAAATATCCTGGACAAGCAGACACTTCTGGGTCCAAAACTGAAGTGGAGAAGATTGGGCTGATTCATTTTTTGGGAAATTTTCTGGTGCTTTTAACGGCTCTAACCAAGCTTCCCCCTGAGGAAAAAAAAAGTCAGATTTTTTCCAACATCGTTATCCTTCTGGTGATGCTGTATGGATGGATAGTTGCAAAATATAGAAGAGCACAGTCTCTCAAGAATGGAGGCAACTGGTCATCCAAAGGAAAATGGAGAATCATATAGGGTAAGTAAGTTGTGGCATATTACCACATAACAGCATAAGAAACTTTAATAAAGAGGTGTGAGACCAGAAAGGGAGGCAAGGAGGTTATGTTCTGAAAGTAAGGGATAGTGAATAGATTTTATGCTCTATTATTAGTCATATAATGTCAAGAGAATGGGAGGAAAGCCTCCAGCATTTTGGGTGTGGATTTCCTATGGACTATTTAAGGAAAGAGAAGAACATGTCACACAGGTTGAGAAGGCATGAAAAGATTATGATCTGAGCTGCTGGAAGAGGTAACCAGTTGGTGCGGTGGACAGAGTGTGGGGCCTTAAGTCAGAAAGACCTGAGTTTAAGTCTGGCCTCAGACATGTTCTAGCTGTGTGACTTTGGGCAAGTCCCTTAATCTCTGTCAGTTTCCTCAACTGCAAGATAACAGCACCTATATCCCAGGGTTGTTTTGAGGATCAACTGAGATATTTGTAGAGGCTTAGCACCTTAAGAGGCCTCGCAATCAATGCTTTTCTTTTCTCCCTTTCTTCCTTCCTTCCTGAAAGGAGTACATTCACATTGATGAGCTCATTGCTTGATCAAAGGATTGAACTTTTAAGAGAAATGGGGCCCCTTTATCTTAGTGCAAGATGTACCATGATGCCATCTAGAGCAGTGCACTATTTCTAGGAAGTATGAATCCTGGTAGCCAAGTTAAATATTTAAAACACAAAATAAACTAATAAAACCAGTTACATTTACCATAAAGCACTTAGGAGCATATTCTCATCTCAGTAAAAGCGGATTTATTCACATAACTACCATTAACGGTAATGGAAACCGTGTGTATCAAAATGAGACTATAACCCTTAGGTTATAATAAAGATGATTGATTTAGACAGGGAAGTGCAACAAATAACTTCAATTAAGAATGTTGCCTGAACAAACAAATGGCTTTTCTTTCTTTTTTTGCAATTTAATATATTCCTTTAACAACAACCACCCCAAATCACAATACTCTTTAAGATGCACACACACACACACACACACACACACGTATATGTCTCTATATATGTTATGAATGTGAAATATCTCAATCATTTTTTATCTGACTACAATTTGGATTAACTGACTTTCACAGTTTTAGGGCTTAACTTGGACCATAAATCAGAGAACCAGAAGAGGAAATAAATAGACCTTACTTTGATGTGTTCTCTGACTTTATTTCTTGAGAATCATGTGTGGAGACTTAGTTTAAAGAGGCACCAAGGCAGCTGGCCACAGTCAAAGAAATTTTCAGCCCTGAAACATACAATGCCTATGCCAACCTGACATCTTGCCCCAGGTACCATTTCAACAATCTAGAGTCAATTCCGAGTGCTCATTACCATTAAGAAGCAACAATAGGGCCAGTGTCACTATAAGTATTAGAGAAAAGCTAAGATTAAAGTTTCTAGAGATATAATGGAGCTCAGAGACTAGGCCAAAAAAAATTTTTTTTAAAGATGGAGGATGTAACAACATCCTTCTCTGAAAAGAGACCATGTAGTATAGTGGATGGAGCACTGAACTAGGAGCCAAGAAGTCTGTGTTTAAGTGCTACTAAAAAGCTGTGAAGCCTTGGGCAAGTCACTCAACTGCTTTGGGCCTCAGGTTCCTCAACTATAAAATGAGGGAATTAGTGTTGGTGACGTTAGAGTATCTTCCAGCTATAAATATGTGATCCAAGCTGCTACGGTTAATGCAGAATAGCTATTTTTCCAGCAAATTATCATTTTTGAGTAGCGTCTCAGGCACTGAGAAGTCATTAAAGTGACTTACCCGTGGTCACACAGCTAGAAGTTGGAGGAAACCTGTTTTCCTGACTCCAAAACTAGCTCTCTTCACTAAGCCAAGCTGACTGTTTTTCAAGGGAAACCATCTATGGTTGTTACCAATAAAACCAAGTTGGTAAGTTCTCAGGTGCAAGAGCTTCAAGATCTTTCAGAGCAAATACCACTTATTTGTCAGGACCAACTTATTGAAAATTAAAATCAAAGGACACCAGAGTTAATAACCCAACACAGACAAGACGATTAAACATCAGAACTCTTCCTTTTCCTTCAGTAACATCTCTCCTTTCACCTTTACCTACCAGTGGAAATGCTTTTCAAAAAACCTTCTGGGCCTTCTTTCCACTTTTAGCTGAACCTGAGATACTGACTACTTAAAATACTAGTAGATTAGACTTGACAATTCAGCTCTTGATCCATAGGTTTCATTTGCTATGAATAAAGTACAAGGACTTAAAGGGGCAGAAATCTATTTTGCTTTAAGAGTCGAACCGAAAGAAACAAGTCCTCTGAAATAGATCAATCAAAATTCTATCATCTTTGCAATAGACATTTTAGAAGTAAATTAGATTCTTAGACAGAAGTTAGAGGAGTAAAATGACAGCCCACTATAAGAGAACTAATTTCGTTGCAGATTTGCATATCTCTGAGTGTGTCATATTTCCCTACCAGATTGTAAACTTTAAGTGGACAGGAATAACTAACTACGATAGTGCTAGCTATGTATAATTGTTGAAATAAATGGAATTTAATTTGGAAAAATCATAGATTAAAACACATATTAACACTTTAGGTATTATGAAAAGACCCTTTACAATTGTATTGTTCAGGGAGATACTACAGTGCATCTCCAAATCAATATTAGCAATAATATTGCAACCAATAACAGCAACCTATTGAGAAGTTTAGAAGTAGACAAAACCATGTAGGACAAGACCTTTATATATCAGACCAGTGTCAGCCATTTCTCTTTATGTCAAAACTAAGAGATGCCAATAATTTACTAATTGAGAATCATTGATGTTTATTTTCTCCTTCAAGCCCAAGAACACCAAAAACAGGTCTTCCTGCGTTTAGGGGGACATTTCTTGCCCTACCACTTAGAATTTTCCTTTCTAAGGATGGGAAGACGGTGATAATTTTCCCCAAAATGAACTCGTCCTTTTTCATCCTTGATAAATTTCTACACAGACTCTTTTGAGGACTGTATGACCTAGTGTATGTAAGGTGGATTTTAGTGTAAGGCGGATTTTAGTGTGCGTAAAGTGAATTTTTGTTATTGTTTTATTTCGTTATCATTTCTCAGTTCAGTTTCCCAGATCCATAGCCATACCAGTCTCCTGTTCCCAGGTACTAGATATGAGTTCCCACAGTTACGGTTCAGAACATCTCCACCACGCTTGTGCAGAGTTATATAATGGTGAATAATATAAACATCCACTGTGGCTGTGCGGGGAGATACAGGGATGCGGTGATGTAAACTTCTGAAGCCATTGCTGGCAATGTGCCTTCTTTGTCTGATGCCCTATAAAGCAGGTGGTCACTAGACAGTGAATGGGGAACCCTTAGGGTTGAATGCACAGATGCTGTGTGTACCTTAAAGGCCCCCGTTGAGGCTTGGAGGGAAATTTAGGATTAAGTACACAAGCTGGAGTGCTGTGTGTGCTTTGATTGGCCCCCATCAAGTCTTGGGGGAAATGTGTGTTCACCTCAACCAGCCCCCGTTGAGTCTTGAGGGGATTTAGGGGATGTACAAGTTGTGCCTGTCTGGACTGACCCCAGTGAGACGTAGGGGTGGTTGTTCCTCCTCACTGGCCCCTGTGAGAAGGGTGGTTAGGGAATGCTGTAGCAGTTTGTGCTCCCATTATCAACAATTCTCTTCTGAGAAAACTAGACTAGAACAAAGTAAGATTAACCCCTTCCTTGTGTCTTTGCTGTCTGACCAAATCAAGAGTGAACTTGTGTTAGCAGCCCTCAAGTGTGTTGCATTTGTCTGTCTTACACCTAGTTAAGCCAACATGGAAGAAAAATTATTTTTTCTCATCCCCTTGGTATTAAAAAAATTTCAGGATGCTGAGGGCATAGCTATATTTACTCCCATCTCTTTATAGCAGTATAATGTGGTCATTTCCCCAGAGGAAATCAGCAACAAATTTAGGATACTAGATACTATTCTTTCATTCTAGGAGAGACAGCAAAACCCACTGTCCTCTTTTAGATTACCCTAATACTTCCTATTCACTTCAGAAGTCTTTTGAACGGGCTCTCAGTCTCCAAATAGATAATTAATAAAGATAAGACTTTACAGTAATAGTTTTTAAAAACCTCAACAGAATAACCTGGTTCCAGTAACAAAGCTGAATGGATGACTCCTTTCTATAGAAGCGCTATGGTGCAGTGAGATCAGTAACGAACACAAAGATGATTAGCAAAAGCTACAAACCAACTAGGAATATCAGAGCTATTTCTTGAGATGTGTAAATGAGATAACATTAGAAAAGATCCTGGTGCTTTTTAGTGAAAAATCATGCCTTGAAAAGAACAGGGCCTGAAAGACTTATATGAACTCATACTGAGTGAAATGAGCAGAACCAGGAGAACATTATACACAGTAACAGCCACAGTGTGTGAGGACTATTTCTGATAGACTAAGCCGTTCACAGCAATGCAAGGACCTAAAACATCCCCAAAGGACTCTTGAGGCAAAATACCATCCACATCCAGAGAAAGAACTATGGAATTAGAATGCAGAATGAAGCAGACTCTTTTCCCTTGTGTTATGTTTTGGTTTTTTTCTCATGGTTTCTCCCATTCATTTTAATTCTTCTGTGCAACATGACTAATGTGAAAAATGTGTTTAATAAGAATGTATATGTAGAACCCATATAAGATTGCATGCTATCTCGGGGAGGGAGGGAAGAGGGAGGGGGAGAAAATTTATGGAAGCGATTCTTGAAAACTGAAAACAAAAAAATTAATTAATTTTTTTTTTAAGAAAGAGAAAAAAATGCACTTAGAGTCAGGAAGACCTGATTTCAAATTCAGATTCAGAAAAAAAAAAGAATAAAGTTGGGGGGGGCGCTGTTATTGTAAAATAGAGAGTACATAGACTAGACTTAGGTCATTCAACCAGAAGAGGTCAATGATAGAAATTTAAATTTGTCCAGCCTAAAACAAAGTTATCTTCTGTTATTTCACACACAAAAGGAAAGCAGAAATAAGGATAAAAAGGAAAGAAATGTTCTTATGAATCCAAATCTTAAAAGGTACTAAAGTATGCCTTAGTACAGTGTATGGTACTCAGTTACATGTTGAGTATAGAAGAGCACTTGCCATCTAGATGCAAATTTGATTGCTTTACAAATTAGATACTCCACAAAGGTTGCATTGTGATTCAGAGTTTCTATAGATTATGTTGGTGGAGGGCAAATCCTAGTTCAGCTGGGTAAAATCGACTTCAAGTAAAATCATCAGGTTAGCTAAGTTTGAGGACACTCATCACCAGACGGTTGGTTATTAGAGGATCTCTCTCTGTCTCTCTGTCTCTGTCTCTGTCTCTGTCTCTCTCTGTCTCTCTCTGTCTCTGTCTCTCTCTCTGTCTGTCTCTCTGTCTCTCTGTCTCTCTCTCTGTCTCTCTCTGTCTCTCTCTCTCTCTCTCTCTCTCTCTCTCTCTCTCTCTCTCTCTCTCTCTCTCTCTCTCTCTCTTGCTTGCTCTCTGCAGAAACTCATGAAGAATCAACTTGTAAGTCAGGAGGGTTTTTTGATCAGTGACAATCAAGGGCATGCCCCGCAATCCAAAAATATACATATTGATAAAAGCACAGGAAAATGTAAAAGTTCATCTACCTTCTAGGCAGAGAAGCTAGTAAACCCAATTTGTTATTCTAAAAGGAATTGAAAAGGGAAACAATATTAAACCTTTAAGGGATCATTTGCAGTGCTGACTGGGATCTTTCTCTTGACAAGGCAAGAGGTCCAGTGAATGACTCTTTCAAGTAAAGACATGACACATATCAAAATAAGATAATTTTACAAACCTATTCATAATTGAGAATAAGTTTTGAATTCTTATGTAGTAAATAGCTTTTGGAAATTGTATTTGAGGCTACAAAGAATTATACAATAATTTAATTACATAAGGATGTAGTAGTCTGCCTCCAACATTAAAATAAATCATTTCAGAAATTATTACCCAAAGCTCAATATACTTCCATTCATTTAACTACTGGCCTCAAGCCAGTTAAAAGTTACAAAACGCTCTGTGTTTATATTAGGTTGTGATCAGTTTGATTTCTATTGATGTGATGCAAATTCAAATACTAGGAATGAGCTGTCACAATGCTTATCTCCTAATTTCTGCCTCTGTTTTTGCCTGCATGCTTGAAGTGGGGAAACAAACACAAAACCACTGTATCACAAGCATTGGTGCAAGCCTCGAAGGATGAAATAACCTTTCTTTGACAAGCCTGACTTTTACAAATGAAGAGCTTCCAAGGCTATTTATTTAGCAATGCTTGGGAGTTTTTTTTTCTAGGTGGAGATGGGGAACCTGCAGCTTGGAGGTCACATGTGGCTCCCTAGGTCCTCAAGTGTGGCCCTTTGACTGAATCTAAACTTCTCAGAACAAATCCCCAAAATAAAAGAATAAAAAAACCCCTAAACTTTAGGGATTTATTTTGGTTGAGTCTGAGGAAGACTTTTCAGAATTACATGGATCCAGTGTAAATTACCACACATTAGAGAAAGAGCCATCTTTATGACACCTGGCATCAATGACTACTCAGAGATGAATTCTCATGAAAATAACCTCCCTATGATACTAAAACAGGCACTTTTTCTGAAGCTCTCAGGCTTTGATCACAGATCCCTTACTTCAAGCCACTATCATGGGGAAAACTCATGAGAGCACAGATCATATATTCCATAGGAAATGTTGTTCTCAGAAAAGCCCTCTTTGTACATTAATCTTTTGTCATTAAAGTGTCTCTGCTGACAGTGGAGAGAGGGCCCCTGCTACCATGGAGAACAGTGGGGGCAGGGTCCTACAGTCACATCACCAGGGCTCAGCAGAGCCTCAGGACCTTCTATCAGGCAATGCTGCTTGCTCTGCAGAATGAGGTTATCCATCAACAAAATATAAAGGAGTGTCAAATACAATTTTTCTCTGGGAACCATTTAACGCATCTGCCTCTCTCAGTTTCCATTTCCTTCTTGTATATGTAATTTGAAAGCAATGTACTCTCTTTATAACATCAAAAAGCTACTGGGCTATTGGGATTTTTTTAAAAAAATTGTTACTTAATGAGTTTCATTTGAGGAAAAAAAAGCTGTACAAAAAGGCACTATAGAAATTGATTCCCTTACTCTTGTAAAATTCTTGCATGTGAAACAATATACATTGTCTTAATAATATGATATGCCCTTACACACATTTGGATAGGATATCCTCACTTCATCAGCAGCTGCTGTGATTTTTAAAAAGGCAAAAAAAAAAAAATCAGAATAGCAGGCTATGCTGGTTGTCATTAAGTCTCATATTGAAATACACTCATATTCCTCAATACTTTGAACTGGTCCTGACCTTGGTTTGTGTGGCTTCCCTGTCACCTTCTCCTATCTTCCCAATCCCAACCCTTCTTACCTAATAATAATAATGGCTGACATCTGTATAGCACCTTAAAGTTTTAAAGAGCTTCATGTATATTATCTCATTTGGTTTTCACAAGAACCCTGTGAGGTCGGTGCTTTCATTTCCCTCATTTTACACATGAGGAAACTGAGGTCCAGAGATGTCAAGTGATTTTTCCAGGGTCACACAGATAATACGTTTCAGGAGAGGAATCTGAATCCAAGTCGCTTCAAGTCCACGTCTAACACTCAATTCACAATGTCACACTACGAGAGAAGCGATGGCAAGGCAGTGGTTTGTGGAAAGGGGAAAGGCTCATTAATAGCAATTCAGTGGACCAAACTTCCTGCATGCCTGCGTGAATGAGACAAAAGTAAAGTTCTCACAGTTCTCAAGCTTGACTTTTTTGGCTAGCTTCGGGACAACCCCCCTGAGAGACCGGAGTCCCATCCTTTGTTCCTCATACCACACATTTCCCATGCCACTGATCTCTTTCCGAGCTGTCAGGTAGAAAGGGGACTTGGCGTCCATCTGGGTTGGTGGCCGATGAATGTACATATACTTATAGAGGAGGCAATAGGGGCACAATTTGTGGCCCTTGGAATGTTCATGGTAGATCTGCCCATAGCACACTCTGGTGGCATTGATCCGGTTCTCTCGCTTCACAATATCTGTCCGTGCAAAGAAGGGCCGGTTTTGAGAGTCTTTGAGCAGCTCAATATCGCCATACATCAGGTCTGCATGTTCCTGCAAGGTCCGCATGTTCAGATATTGGCTGTTGTATTTGACCACAGTAGATAGGAGAGCAATGGGGCTGTCATCGCCAAGGCACCCAGTTCGCCACATTTCTTCCTCATCGGAGAGAGAAAAGTAAACAATGTTTCGGGAGCGGGCGCCCGACATCCCTGCCTTGCTCAACACCCGTAGCTTCTCCTTGAGCTTCTTGGTGGAAGAGCTGAAGGTATTACTGGTAATGGAGAAGCCAACGCCAGCATTCTTCAAGATGCGGTCCAGGCCACGGCGGATGGCGTGGAGGGATGTGGCCAGAAAGTCCGAGCCATCCGTTTTCTTCACAGTCATATAAAAATCCTCAAGGAGCTCATTCAGTTTCACAGCAGGAATCTCAAATAAGACAAATACCAAGGTTATCTATTGGGGGGTACACATAAAAAACCAGCCCCCCAAATACCTAACCGACTATGGACATTTTAAAAACCTGAGATAGAGGTGATCCTCTTGTTCCTCATCCAACCTTGCCTAGAAAGCTCTCTCTTCCCTTGGTCCTTCTGTTTATCAAGAGGCTTTTCTCATTTAGACTAAATTCATTCACTCCTTACCTGGAATCCTGTCTCTCTCTACCAGGCAGAGTAGGTCTTTGACCTCGAGGATGGGGGATACTGAGTTTGCTGTTGGCTGGTTTTCTGGAATAGGAATGAGGTGAGGTCCTAGTCATAACACAGCAGCAACAAGGATGGCCTGTGTATTTTATGTTGTACAAAACTTGGTCCTTTAGGGCATCTCTGAAGGGACTCCTGTGGCCCCCGCCCCCAAAAAAAACAAATAAAGAAACTTCCTAGAGGCTGTCACCTCACTCACTCTGAGTTGAATCCCTAGGAATGAGAGGGAAATTGAAGGCTAGTGTTCAACCTATAGGACAAGTTTAGTGAAAGTTACAGGAATTAGGCAGATTTTTTTTCCTGGACAAAGAGGCTATTTGCAAATAGAATGCAACAGATATGGACAGGTTATTCTGCCTCTACCTCTGGGTTCTCTAAACTTTGAGAAATTGTCTAAGAGAGGGGAGCAGACATTTAGAAAAATAATTCTGAACTTTTTTGTCTTATGAACTCTTTTGACAATCTGGAAAATACCATGGTCCCCTTCTCGGGAGAATGTTTTAAAATGCCCAAAATAAAATATAGAGAATTACAAAGAAAACTAAATATAACGAAACATAGTCACTGTCCTTCATGGACCCTAGGTTAAGAATTTTTTTCTTTCTTCCTTCCTTCCTTCCTTCCTTCCTTCCTTCCTTCCTTCCTTCCTTCCTTCCTTCCTTCCTTCCTTCCTTCCTTTTCATAGCTTTTATTTTCTAGAGTCCACAATCAGGTCTTATAGACACTGGTGGAACCTCCAAGTTACACCTACTATGTTTGGAAAATGCATTGGGAAACTGGTCTATAAGGGAAGACAGGGAAGTATAGGGATTTTGGATGCATGTGTGTATATCTGTATGTGCATGGACACATGTATGCACACAAACTTCTTGAAGAACAGAGAGTCTGAAAGAGATTCAGCATATATACTTAATTAACTTACTGCCAATTACAGATTCATAACATTCTTTTTCTCTTGCTGAAAATCTCCATCTATTAAAAATGGCTGTGCCTTAATAGAGACATTAACTTTAATAATTGTAGAAAATGTGACTAATATATGCTAGTCTCATTAGTTATGGTTGACAAGAGAAATTGGGGGATTGCTTTAACAAATGCCATTTTTTCTATGATGCTTTCCCTGAACATTCCAATACAAAGATTTCTCTCTGCTTTTTTCACCCACAAGATGCATGCCTCTACTTCCCCCCCCCCTTTTTTTGAGGTAGAGAGAAAAGGAATGTTTTATTAATATAGGGAACTTGGTGAGGAAACTTCCTCTAACAATCAGATCAACAAGTGCTCTTCAATTCACATTGCCCAGGAAAGAAAGGTTGTTAAGTGACTGGTCATACAGCCAGTGTACATCCAAGGCAGGATCTGAAAGTTTTCCTGACTTTTTTGAACCTCTCTTTTTATTTACTATGCCATGTCTCCTTGGGTATTTGCTTTATCTTAGCCAATATATTTCACACTCCTTGAAGGCAGGAATCATGCCTTATTTATATTCATATTGTCTCATCATGTCTGTTAGAGCATTTTGTATCTAGTAATGAGCCAGTATGTATTTTTGTACATTTTATTAATTGAATAACTAGAGATGAAATATGGGTAGGGGGGAAGGGACTAAGTTGATTTAGGCTCCAGAAAATTTTTCTTTCATATAATCACCACTGCATTAAGAAATATTACAATCCACCAAGAAAAATCCAGTGGTAAATATAATTCTTCTGCAAAGTCAACAGTATCTGGCTATAAATAATTTTCAGATCACTTTGCAAATAAAAATCAATTGTCTGGCCCAGACTGGCTGCCTCCTTGTGAGTTTTCGTCAGTTATCATTCCTTGAGGTTACCAAGGTCTTCAATGTGTTATAGAAATGATGCATGAAACCAGTTTCCTTCTGGGAGCAATTCAAAGCATTGATTTCACATCATGGTTGAGGTACTTGGCTACTTTACAATTAAAATGATAAAGTGGATGAGGAGCTGGTCTATGAAGACAGACAAAAACACATGGGGACTCTCTGGTCTAGAGAATTCAAAGCCAAGGGGCAATTTGATAGAAGTTTACAAAGTCATGAAGGGTAGAGATGACATAAAAATGTATTAAGGTGGAAAAATCTCAGAACGTTAGCACTACTAGTTCCCCCTTCCCCCTCCTCCATCCAGAATCCACTCTTGATTCTTGAAGCTCTAAAGTGGTGGTTTTGTGGTAGTTAGAGCACTGGGCCTGGAGTCAGGAAGACCTGAGTTCAAATCAGAGCTCACACACTTATTGCTTGTGTGATCCTGAGCAAGTCACTTAACATCTGTCTACCTCAGTTTCCTCAAATGTAAAATGAGGGTAATTATAGCACCTACCTCCCAGGGTTGTTGTGAGGATCAAATGAGTTAGTATTTGTAAAGTACTTAGCATAGTATCTGGCACAAAATAGGTGCTTAAGAATGCTTGGTTCCTTCCTTTAAATAGTGTTATTAGACCCCAAAACTAATAAAACTATAGAAATTGGTAGGCCAAGATGAAATATGTGTTGAAAATGTAAAAGGGTCCCAGAGGAAGTAGATATTAGATTTGTAATAGAGTAAGAGAAGCAAGGAGTTCTTGGGGGGTTACATCTGTATATTTTGAGGTATAGACATCTTGGAACACAACAATGTTCTCCCACAAAACATCCCTCAGAGTCAATGTCAGAGATAGAAAACTGGACAAGATTGATGGTGCATCATACCATGAGGGCTCTTATTTTATGTTTTATTAATGTTAAGTAACCAGAGAAGTAGCCTTCCATAGTGGATAGAGAGTCGACGTGGAATCAGGGAGACCTGCGTTCAAATCCTGCCTCTGTATATGCTTATTGTTTGACCATGGGTGAGTTAATTAATCTCTTGGTGACATTTTAAAACTTGAAGTCACCAGTAGTTGCCAGTCTTCAGTGGTGAAAGGAGTTTACATGCTTCATCCTTACTCAGTGGTCCGTACACCACTGAAATCACAGGTCTGGATAAACAAATTAAAATGTCTCAGAAACTTCCTAATGCTCACCACGAAAATAAACCAAAGAATCTAAAGTACAACATTAAATCAGTTGTAAAAGGTAGCATGGAGCAATGGAAAGAGAGATGGCCTTAGAATCAGGACAACTGCCTCTGACATAAATGTGAAATGCCGGACAAGGTGCTAAATATCTTAGTGATCCATGCAAATCTCTTAAGACTGAAAATTTCAAGAGAGTTGCTGGTCTACGTTGTTTTTGTTCAGTCATTTCAGTTATGTTTGACTCCTTATGAGCCCATTTAAGATTTCACTGGAAAAGATAGAAAGTAGTTTGCCATTTCCTTCTCCAACTCATTTAACAGATGAGCAAACTGAGGCAAACAGGGTTAAGTGACTTGGCCAGGGTCACATAGTTAGTAAGTGTAAGAGGCCAGATTTGAACTCAGGAAGATGAGTCTTCCTGGGTCTAGGTCCAATATTCTATCCACTGTGCCACCTAGCTGCCGCGATCTACATTGGTACAGGGAATCTACTAACAGGAGAAGCCTGTATACTGATAAAAATGAAAGACGTAATCAAAAAAGCAAATGAAATGCTTCCTATAATAGAGAAACAGTACAGGGCAGTGGAAAGAGCACTGACCTGAGAGTCAGTGGTTGGCTTCTACTTCTCATTCTGTCATTGATGAGCTGAGTAGCCCTCAGCAAGTCACTTAACCTTCTGTGGGGTTTAATTTCCTATATTTAAAAATGATGCAATTGGATTAGATGATCTCTACTGGCCCTTCTAGATTTACAGCATCTTGAGTCTACTATATATGTAATAATAGCTAGCATTTATCTTGTATTTTTCCCAGTCATTTTCAGTTGTGTCTGACTCTGTGATCCTATTTGGGGTTTTCTTGGCAGAGATGCTGGAGTGATTTGCCATTTCCTTCTCCAGCTCATTTAACAGATGAGGAAACTGAGGCAAAAAAGGGTTAAGTGACTTACCAAGGAGCACACAGCTAGTAAATATTTGAGACCAGATTTGAATTCAGTAAGACGAGTCTTCCTGACTCTACTGTACCTCTATTGAGAAATAGAGGTGATATGAAAAAGATATCAAGAATCTAGCTGTTCCAAGCACTTATATAGACTTTATAAATATTATTTCATTTTATCCTCACCTCAAAAGGGGGAGGTAGGTGCTATTATTAATATTATAATTATTTATTATTCCCATTTTATAGATGAGAAAACCAAGGCATACAGAGGTGGCTTGTGCAGCATCTCACAGTGAATAAGTGTCTGAGGTCAAATTTGAATTCAGGTCTTCCTAACTCCAGGTTCAGCACTATATCCACTGTGCCACATGCTAAAGATTTCTAAAAAGTGTTGGGCTTTTTTTGTTAATACATAGTAGGCTCTCAATAATAAATATTAATTCAACTGAAACCAGAGAGCAAGAACATTCAGAATCTCATGCTATCAAGCATATTTAGCAAGATGCAATTACTTACCTGCTTATTTCTGAATTTTTTTGTGGTCTAATGGACAATAAAAAAAATCTGTACACTATGTTCACATTTTTTCAGAGTTCTTAAAATGGAAGCGTCTAAGGGATTTGATTAAATTAGAACTGTTGCTAATAAATTATTTGATATTTATTAAGCATGCACTGTACTTAACACAGAGCACTATGCTCTGAGAGAGCTAAAGCCGATATAAAACATGAACATTACCCTGAAGAAATTTACAGTCTAGTAAGGGGATAAGAAACCAATACAGATAGCTATAATACACAACACTGCAAGATAAGTGAAACTGAGAATTAGAAAATGAAAAAACAAGTGAAACCTGAGGGGCAAGGTTGATACTAATCAGGGGTAGATAAGGGGAGGTATTTGATTTGGGTTCTAAAAGGTGGGTAAGAAAAGAAGCCTAGGAAGACATATACAAACATACAAAGTGAACCATGCAGAAACAGGAAAATGATACACAGTAACAACAAGGTAAATAGAAAAAAAACAACTAGTTACAATAAAACAATTGAAATGAAATACTGTGAAATTATAAGAATCAAAGAAGAGATAGACAGGAGAAGATCCCCTCCTTTGCAGAGGTGAGCAACTTTGGGTGTGGAACATTGCATATAAATAAAGTCAGACTTTTCCCATGTGTTAATTTTGCTGAAGTGTTTGTTCTACTTCTCTCCCTACCCTTTTTTTTCTCCCTTTGTTATAAGGTAATAAATAGTCTCTGGGAGGATTGAGGGAGGGGCATTGAGAAATAGAAGTGATATTTTAAAAAAATCAATAAAGTTATTTTAAAATTAAAAGATGGATAAGAATTAAACAAGCAAAGAAAGTGAGAGAAAAGATTCTAGACACAGGGTATAGCATGCAAAAAACAACAAGGAAAGAATGCATGTTTGGTTAGTGAAAGAGTTGTATAGTCTGGTAGTATAAAATAATATAAGAATTGGAAACAAGCATTTATTAAACACCAACTATAACCAGGCATTGTGCTAAACACTTTAAAAATATTTTCTCACTTTCTCTTTACCATAACAGTGGGAGATAGGTGCTATTATAGTCCCATTTAACAGTTGAGGAGAATGAAGCTGATTTGCCCAGGGTCACACAGTTACTAAGTGTCCTAAGCACTGCGTGAACCCAAGTCTTCCTTTCTCCAGACCCAGCACTCTATCCACTACATCACCTCACCGCCTCGATAAAACCAGAAAGATAGTGTTGTGTCATATTATAGAAGACATAGAAGTTTGAATTTGTCTCTGTAGGTAAGGAATTTCTAATCAGAAGAGCAGCGTGATCAAATTTGAGTGGATTTATAAAGGAAAAGAATATTTTGGTGGCAGCAGGCAGGGTGAATTGGAAGAAGATAAACTGCAGGTAGGGGAAGCCTTAAGGAGTTATCACAATAGTCCAGGTGAATGGTAATGAGAGCCATTATTCGACTAGTGGCATTTGGAGTATTGGGAATGAGACAAGCTAGGAGAGAATGTTGTGGAGATGGGATCATTAGGATTTGGTCACTGATTGGATATAGAAAGCAAGAGATGAAATGAATGAAAGACAACTCCAAAGTAGTGAACATAGCAGGAAATGGTGAATGGGGAAATAATAAAGGCAGAAAGAGGAACAGGTGTAGGGAAAATAAGAATTGATTCTGAACATTCTGTGTTTAATGTACTTCTGAAACATTGAGGTAGATAGTGTTGGAAATGGAGGTGCAGATCAGAAGTTTTGATGAGAGGTTAGAATTGTAGATACAGATCTGGGGGTCATGTGCATAGAGGTAGTGACTGAGACTGGAGGTGAATGAGATTGCCAAGGGAAAGACGAAAAGAGGGCTATGGTCAGACCCTTGGGAGCCCTTGGATTAAGGGGTCAGGATGAGAGCTAAGTGAAGGGGAGAGGGGACCAGTTAGTAAGGGAGAATGAGAACCAGGTAAATGTGAGATCAACCCAAAGGAAGAGAAAGTACAGCATAGTGGTCACCTATGTCAAAAGTTGCAAAGAGATCAGAAAGGATAAAGACTGAAAAAAAATCTTACAACATTAGCTTGGGGTCATTAGAGCTGTTTGAGAAGAATGGTGGGAATGGAAATCAGAATTCAAATGTCTGAGGAATTAGTAGGTAGTGAGGAAGTGGAGGCATTTGCTACAGACCACTTCTTCAAGAAATATGTAAGTCAAAAGGAAAAAAAGATGAGACGGTAACGAGACAGCAACTAGAAAGAGGATGAGGTGGAAAGTTGTTTTTTTCTTCCTGTAATTTCTTCCCAGAATTAGGAAGACTTGAGAATACAGACGGCAAAGGGGCAGATGGGGAGGTAGTGAAGAGACACCATGGGCAATTAGGTGGTGCAATGGTTAGAGTGCCAGGCCTAGAATAAGGAAGACAAGTTCAAATCCAGCCTTACACAATGAAGGCAATGGTGGTAAGATGTGGAGGAAGTCTCAATGTTCCAAGTGAAGTAGGAGACTGGGCAAGTGTAGAAAATGGGGATACAGTTGGTGGCAACCAGAACTACTTGACAAGTGAGAATGGTAAAGTTGCTTGGGGAATTCTAATGTTTAATTCCAGACCTAAGAATCTGTTAGGGATGGGGTTGATCCTATGAATTCATTGATAAAAGAACTCTTTGGGTGAGGAAGGACCATTTACCAATGTTGTTCAGACATTTCAATTGTGTCCAACTATTCATGACCCCATTTGGGGTCTTCTTGGCAGTGATACTGGAGTCATTTGCCATTTCCTTCTCTAGCTCATCATACAGATGAGGAAACCAAGGCAAACAGAGTTAAGTGGCTTGCCCAGGGACATACTGCTAGTAAGTGTCTGAGGCCAGATACGAACTCAAGGAAGAGGAGTCTTTCTGACTCTCGGTCCAGAACCCTACCCACCAGGCCAACTAGCTACCTTTTTACCAATGTGGATTAGTATTTTCTCTGTGACTTAGAATTGCCTACACCTATCAAACTCATTTGAAAGGTTCAATGACTTGCTTAGGGTCACATAGCCACTATGAATCAGAGGTGACAATTAAACACAGATCTTTCTAGCTCCAAGGCCAGCTCTGTGTCCATGCTGCCACGCTGCCCCTGGGATTCTGTTGACATTTTCAAATTGTTCAAGGTGTATTTGACTTTATCATCAGAGCCCCTCCATTTATCTCTGATGGCAGGCAGCTAACCTTCCATGGAAAGGAGATTATTTACATATATGTTGGGCTTTGACTTGTGTTTGTATGACTCTCTTTAGAAACTTGCCCTTTTATGCAAGTTTCCTTGAATTGTTTAGAAAATGGGGAACAGGAGGGAGGCAAAAAGAAGGGGTAACATAGGGAAAAGTCTTTGTGGTTTTTTCAATGGTTACATTTTGATTTTCTCACATGAATAATGCTTACTGCCTTTTCTTATCATGACAAGGGCTGGGGAAAGGCAGATTTACTTTCTTCAAACATCATAAATTCTTTTCTCTTTTCCAAAGGGCAGACTCTTCAGGGTGAGTTATTAGATAACAATTCCTTACATAGCTCAGGAACAGAAGGGTAGGGGCACATTCTACTAATTCATACCACTTAGCACAGTGCCTGGCACACAGTAGGGCTTAATAAATGCTTGTTGACTTGACTAACTAGGAGAATAGTACTCTTTTTAGCCAATGATCTTTCTTTTTAGCCAAGAATTTAGCTCTCTAATTTAATAGGGGAGGGACCACCCATTCCTGCTGTGATTTTGACCATCACAATGCTATATTTCTTCCAAATCTGAAGCTATTTTGCTCTTCCAGAGACATGGAGTACACAGAGGGGCCACACAAAGATGTTTTCCTTCAGTTTGTCAATAGGCTTCTGACTGTTGAAAAATACAGTTTTTGGTTTTCCATTTTTAATCAGTTAATCCATTTTTATGATCTTTAAGTCACTAGAATTGAAAACAACTCCTATAAACACTTTTTCAGACTATTCCAGTCAGGGGTTTATTGAAAGCAACATATTAATCAGCAGAAATGATGGATCCTTCAAATGATTCCCTTCAAAAGGAAGTGGGTTTGACTTACTGACATCTGGAAGTTAATATCATTTCATTGCTATCTCTAACCTGTCAAATAAACTTTTAAAAATTCTCTGTTTTTATCTTTCATGGGAGTGAAAGTTCATTATTTTGACTGAGCCCTGAGAGGAAAGACAGATAGTCGGCTGTTACTAATTTTACTGGCTCCCAGAATCCCTTCAGCGAGGTCCCAATTAAGGGAAACCCCTTGAGTGTTGCTTTAAGTGATGACATATTAACCTCACCATGGCAACCCAAATTGGTTTAGCATGATCTAGTGGTATTGTCTAGATGTCAATCAGAATCGCTATGGAAATTTTCATTTTGGCTGGACAGAAAACTACTTTGCGAGCCCGGAGGTGAATTATGATCTTGTGTGCAAATTTATACTTATTCACAATGCCTAGAACAGGAACCAAGTGTTCAAATATTGTTCAATAGAACTACCTATTAGAAATCAATTGGTCATGGGTAAGTTCCCTCAGTCACTTTAACTTTCTGTTATCAATGCCCAAAAAGCCCTCAGTCACCCTCACGACTTTCTCTGTCCTTGTTCTCTTGCTGAAGAGTAGGGAAAAAAAATCAAGGAATGCAGCTGGCCTGATTCCACTGTATTCGATGCTATCTGATTTCAGCTGGGCCCTCCAGGCTTCTCGACAACTATCATTCATCTCTCATTCATTCTTAAGCATACTCCCATAACGACAGCAACATTTTCCTACACTGCTCAGATTCTAAATCCTACTCTGCTAGATAGTGCAGTAGATAGAGTTTTGCAGTTGGAGTTAGGAAGATAGAGTTCAAATCCTGCCTCAGATACTTATTAGCTGTACAACCTTGGGCAAGTTATGTGCTGTCATTGGCTTCAGTTTCCTCATCTGTAAAATGAGAGGTTTGGGTTCTCTGGCTTCTAAGGTCCTTTCTAGCTCCAAAGACCTTTACCCTTTACTCTCTCTAACAATGAGGCCTAATCTTCTACTTTAATAGAGAAAATTGGAAAATTGATGGTTTATTTCTGTCCTCTTCAACTTTAAGGTTTATCTTCCTCTTCATCCATCCTTTCTTTTCTTTCATCTCACAGGATAAAGGGACTCTCCAAAGTAAAACTCTTTACCACTATTCTTAACGCCATTTTCGGCTACGTCTCTACTTTTTCAAGAGAAGCCAATACAGCGAAGTGGAGAGGACATTGTAGAATCGGAATCCTAGGTTTGAGTCCTGGGTCTGATATTTATTAGATGAATGACCTCAGACAATTCACTTCTCTCTGAGTCGAAATTTCCTCAACTATAAAATGAAGGTGTTTGACTAAATGGCTTCTAAGATTTCTTTCAGAGAAAGATTCTGAGATTGATTTTCTTTCGTCTTCCTACTGGGCATTTTCACCTACCTGTGCTATCATCGTGTGTGTTCGTCCTTCGTTGCTGAAGAAGACCATGCCATCAGAGAAATAATGACATGACTTGCACTTGACTTTGTTTTTGAGTGAGGGAAGACTGTGCAGGTTACCAGCCTCACTTCTCCTCCAGAGCCATCTGAATCCAGT
Organism: Notamacropus eugenii; assembly: GCF_028372415.1. Classification (NCBI taxonomy): domain Eukaryota; kingdom Metazoa; phylum Chordata; class Mammalia; order Diprotodontia; family Macropodidae; genus Notamacropus; species Notamacropus eugenii. Next base: position 402,150,404 of record NC_092874.1, read on the forward strand.
AATCAGATGTTCATCAGGATGACTGGAGATGACCCAGGATGAGGCAATTGGGGTTAAGTGACTTGCCCAAGGTCACACAGCTAGTGAGTGTCAAGTGTCTGAGGTGAGATTTGAATTAAGGTCAAATACAAATCCATAAAACTGTGAAGTAAAAATTCCTCTCTATCTGCTTTCCCCCTTGAGACTTCCCGCTATTTTTCTTTTGCCTTCTCTAGTTCTATGAATGGTATTACCATTCTCCTTAGCATCCTAGCTTGAAATTTTGACATGATCTATGACTCCTTCTTCCTTTTACATGTCCTATAACTAAGTTATCAAATCAGGTTCATTCTTACTTTGATATCACTCCCTCTTCTGTTGAATCTTTTATACTCCCAAAGCAATCACTTAGTCTTGAATCCTTATTCTTATTTTTAGACTACTATAATAACCTACTGAATGGCTCTTTTTGTCTCTAAGATCTAAGCCCTCCAACTCATTCCATACATTATCAGATTCTTTCCAAAACATCCCTTACATCATGTCACATCATCCCCAACATCTTAAAAAATACCTTCTTATGGTCTATACAAAGTCTTCTTGTTGTGTTTAGTTGTGTTCAACTCTTGGGGTTTTCTTGGTATAGATACTGGAGTGGTTTGCCATTTCCTTCTCCAACTCATTTAATAGATGGAGAAACTGAGGCAAACAGGGTTAAGTGACTTGCCTAAAGTCACACAACTAGTATAAGTGTCTGAGGCCAGATTTGAACTCAGGAAGATGAGTTTTCCTGATTCCAAGCCCATTGCTCTATCCACTTTATCACTTAGCTATCCAAATAATTCGGGGTTTATCACCCTTCAAAATATAGTCCCAATTTACTTTTCCAGTCTTATATCCCAGTTCTACCCTACATGAACTTTCTTCTTTGGTCAAATATATCTCGAACCGTCAAATATGACATGTTCTTTCTCACTTCCATGACTTTGTTTACAACATTCCTTCTGTTTTGAATTCCACTCCTTATTCCCCTCTCCCCTTCCCTCATTCCCTTCTCCCTCTCCCTCTTCCTCTCCCTCTCCCTCTCCCTCTCCCTCCCCCTCCCTTTATCCCCATCTCTGTCCCTCTCCTCATCTGAGGGTACTCTGCCCATAAGAAGGTACATTTTATTTACTGAAAGCTGCCTCATTAACTTGGGGTTTACTGGCTAGTTTTTTTTTCTCAAGGACCAGGCCTTAAAATCCACTTCACTCTGGAGCTCACAGATTGTACAACAATCGTACCCTGCCCTCCTAGCACAGAGTGAATGTAAATAGTAAATAGTAACTGCTTCTTTTTCGGTCAGCAACCCTGAGGGTTTTCCCCTCCCAGTTTGATTTTTTCTTTTTCTTTTTTCTTTTTTTTTGATTTAAGGGGCCATTCCTTGATTCATTTAAAAAGATCTAATCACCGAATGGGCCTTACCTCACTCAAAGTGAGAACCTGAAGAAACTTTAGCCTAAAAGGGCCAGGGTCTCCCATTGCATTTTGGGTCACCTCCAGTCATCCTGATGAATATCAGGCCACTGGATCCAGATGGCTCTGGAGGAGAAAGTGAACTTGGTGACCTTGCACAGCCCTCCCTCACTCAAATCTAAGTCAACTGCAAGTCATGTCATCATTCCCTGATGTCATGATCCTTTTTGAGAATGAAGGACAAATACAACCTATCTCCACTTATTGAAATCCTATCTACTCTTTGAAGCTCAGTTCATCTCACATCCTTCATGAAGCCTTCCCTGATTGGCCCAGCCAAAACCGAGGTCATCTCTTCTGAATTTCTGTAGACTTCATCTGTACCACTCACATCACATTAACCACATACCATCTGTTTTATCTTCCCCATAAGATTATAGATTCTTAGAGGGCCATAATCGGAATTATTGCATGAATCCCCTCAAAATGCCTTATCCATAAAAAGTACTCAATCATCAATTTTCAAATGAACGTATTGAACTGTCACGTTCCTTACCTTGGTAATATCCATGTAGTCTTTAAGTCCTTTTGTCATACACCAATATCTCCATACATTAAGTGCATAGAGTGTAGCTTTTGTTGTGTTTGGGCTCACAGCACTGATACAGAGTTCCTTCAGCTCATCATTAAAATTAAATACAGGAAATTTGTTGAGCTTAGTAGAATATGCTATAAAAAAACCAACAAAAAGGAATTAAAAATGATTTGTCATCCCCTTTCATCGAAAATGATGTCTTGAAACCACTTATATGAACCCTGAAAAGCTAAGTCCCTCAAAAACATGAAAATCTATTAAACAAATACTGGTTGTTAAAATAAAATACGAGAGCTTTTGATCCTCTAAGGTCACCTTGAGGTTGTCTCAGTGATGCAGCCATTTTACAACATAAACTGGCTAATGAAATGAGTTTTTGTATTCCTTCACTTAGAAAAAAAGAAAATATGGTTTTTAAAGAAATGAAATTAGAAGCCTTCCTCCTGTGTTTTGAAGCCTGGAACAAGTGAGCATTGATATTGTACATACAATATATAGTACATAGGCTGGATGGTGTGTGACCTTCAAATGTTTCATTTCTTCTGTTGTCTTTAGAAGTAAAAGGACAAGTATTCTTTGAGTCCCTACTTTGTTTCATTCACTGTGCTAGCTTCTGGAAATAATATAGAAATATATAAAATTATGAAAATATATAATATTTGAATATATTACATATTAATATAGTAATTCCATGTTACATATCAATTATATATAACATTATACAGTAATATAAATTTATAAATATGTGAAAATATATTAATATATTTTACATATTTCATATAGAAATGCACAATATATGAAATCTACCTAAATTTTATTTTATATATAAGCACATATAAATGTATTCAATATTGTTTACATATTTTATATATGCTTACATAGAAAATATGTGATATTTGATGTATTCTATATAAGCACGTAATATATAAAATCTATCTAATCCTTGCCCTCAAAGAGTTTATGTTCTTCTTGGAGACATATGCTTAGCAAAGGTGTTTGTTGATACCACTGAGCTGACTGCATCAGGAACATTGCAAAGACTCCCAAATTAGAGTCATATCAAACCTCTCAAGGAGATATGATCTAGCCATTCACACAGGAAAAACCAAGGCTACTATGAAATACAACCAGATGGACAGCCTATAGAATTCACCTATTATCATCCATAATTTTGAAATTTCAAATGGACAATGAGGTGGGCCCAGAATTGAACAGAAGGAGAATGAGTTGAATTTACTTTAGGAAATTGCAAAGTCCTTTAAATGATCTCTTTATTTCTCTTGAGGAGAAAAAGCATCATCTTTTAAATACCCATGTTCTTCCAGAGATCTATGGCTGTGAGTCATGACATACTGAAGTCTCTGAATAGTAAAATATGAAGTAAAATAGGATAAAACACCAAGTCCTCAGTTTAGCCATTAAAACATTTCATAATCTAGTTCTGGACTACACATTCAGACTTTTCATATTAACTGTCTTCACAAGTTTGGTCTTCTAGCCGCACTGGCTAACTTGTGAGTCTCTCAAATTTACATTCCATCCCCTACTGCTATATTAATACAGGCCTCCTCAGCATCTGGACTGCACTGCCTCCTCACCACCATCTTGTAAAATCTTCAAAGATCAGTTCAGGTTCTATCTTCTCTATCAAGTCATCCCTGCCCCTCCTAAGTGTTAGAACTCCCTCATCTCCTTTCTAGACTAAATCCATCCCACAACTGCCCCTCCCTTTTTTCTTATGCATACATTACCTCTGCCTAGGCACTCATTCTGCCTTTGGATTATCTCATTAATGTTGTCTCCTCAATAAACTTATAACCTCCAGGATAGTGGTTGTAGTAATAGGCACTTCTTTTGTTTATAGGACCTGACACTACTGGGCACCCAGTAGACTTCAGTGGATTGAGATAGCTAGAGTGTAGAGGAAAGAAAACTACATTCAGAGCCAAAGAACTGGGGTTTCAGTCCTAGATCTTCCACTTCCACTTCCTTCCACGTGCAGATCACTTAACCTCAATGAGTCCATTTTGCTCATCTATCTTTTCAGGGCTGCTTATCCACCTTTAGTGTCCAATTGATTCACCCAACTGTCACCTATGGCTCCAAGAAGCTATAGCATGTGCAGTAACCACACCCCAGTAAAGCTGTCTCAGCAGACAGGCTAAACCATGTTGAGGGTAACTGAGGCCTCAAACCTCTTGGTGAGTTAGGCGGATGTCTATCCCAAGCACGTGAAAGCTTTCCCTGGTGGAATGGGTGGATGAGAACAATTTGTTCTGTCACGAAAGCAGCTGAAGCAGGTGACGTGGAGCACTTGGAGCTTGATCAGACATCAAAGACGCCAAGGTCATCCATTGCATCCCAACCCATACCAGTCATCTTGACTTTTATCCTGTTGTTGGACTTTGATAACTCAGGAAGACTGAGTGAGGCTGACAACCTGGTACAACTCTGATTCACTCAAATCCAGTTAACACTCAAGTCAAGACATCACCTGTGGTGTCACTGTTCCTCTTCAAAACAAAGGACAAACAACAAGTATCAAAGGTAAGATATGAACCAAGGTCTTCTGGACTCCGAGTCCATCACTTTAGCTACAAGAAGGTAAGGGGGGAAGGGAATATATATTTATATAGTGCCTATTATGTGCCAGGTACTGTGCCAACCAATTTATAAATATCATTTCATTTGATTCTCACAATAGCCCTGGAAGGCAGATACTGTTATTATCCCCATTTTACAGCTGAGAAAACTGAGGCAAACAGAGTTAAGTGACTTGCTCAGGGTCATACAACTAGTAAGTGCCTAATGCCAGATCTGAACTCAAGTCTTCCTGCCTCCAGCCTAGAGCTCCATAAACTGTGACACTCTAGCCACTATAGACCAACGCTGCCTCCCCAAATTCTAGAAACTTCTTCCATGTCTAATATTCTTCCTTCTAGGTTTTGTCTTTTTGTTCTAGCTGCTTTCTCATCTCCCTTCCGGATCACTTCTGTCTGCTTTTCTTCTGATCATTCCACCATCATCCCCACCCATTTCATCCTCCTCATCTTCTGATCCTGGGTATCAAGGATGGAACTGACATGAAAGAGACCGGGTAAAAGAATGGAGAGGTAGGAGAGGTGTGGGATGGGAAACTAGAAGGGGAAGTAAACATAGCAGAGTTGAGGAAAAGTTTCAGGGAGAACAAATATTTTGAAGGGGATTTTGCTATGCTTTTATTAATAGTTCCTGACAGAGATGCAAAGGCTGAACTTATTTTAAATATATAGACATGGGTATAGATATAGACAGACTGATCTGTATAGCTCTATCTATACCTATCTATGCATACACATGCACATAATATATGTTCTACTTCTACCTTGAAGACAAGACCCTCTTTGGTGAACTTTCTGTCTGACTGTTCATGGCAAAAAAATTCTTCTGGTGCCCGAACATAGCAAAGTTGCACTTCATTCTGTTATATAAATACAGCACAGTGTAGTAGGAGAGGTAGTGTGGTGGACAAAGGGCTGGCTGGCCTCAGAGCCAGGAGATTCTGGGTTCAAGCTCAGCCTTTTAAGTGCTTGTTGCAACTGTTAAAGTTAAGTTGCAAAGAAAGCAATGTTGTTCAGTCATATCTGACTCTTTGTGACCTCATTTGGTGTTTTGCTTGGCAAAGACACTGGAGGGGCTTGTCAATTTCCTTCTCTAGCTGATTTTTTACAGATGAGGAAACTGAGGCAAACAGGGTAAAATGACCTGCCCAGGGTCACACAGCTAGTAAGTATCTGAGGTTGTATTTGAACTCAGGAAGATGATTTCCTGGCCTCGGGGCCAGCACTCTATCCACTGTGTCACCTACAGCTGCCCTTGCAAAGGAAGTATTGACCTGAATTGGTAGAGAAAGTGTCCTTATCTGGGAGTTTCTGGTACCAAATACATCACAAGTCCTTTCCCTCTTTATAGAGTATTTTAGACTTATATATTTTAGACTTATAATTCAGCTTAGCCAATAATGATCAATGACTTGTGCACGCCAGGAGAGATTCAAAGATTTATGTGACCAGGGTTATTGGAGTGCTGACTCTGCAACTTAGTAGTTAGATAACCTTGGGGAAAGTCATAGTGGAATGGAAGTCACCTGAGGCCAGAAACTGAATTTCTTTTTTGCTTTGGAACCCAGGAGCCAGCACATAGTTTGTTGAACTGAACTCCCCTGAACCTCTCTATGCTTTGGTTTCCTCAACTATAAAAAAATTCAATTTCACTCAAAAGGCAATTCAAAGTGATTCTTGTTGTTTAGTTGTTTCAGTCATGTCTGACTCTATGACTCCATTTGGGGCTTTCTTGGCAAAGATACTGGAGTTGTTAGCCATTTGCTTTTCCAACTTTTTTTATAGATGAGTAACTGAGGCAAACTGGGGTAAGTGACTTGACCAGAGTCACACAGCTAATTAAGTGTCTGAAGCTGGATTTGAACTTAGGCCTTCCTGATTCCTGGCTCTATTCACTGCACCACCTAACTGCCATAATAAGTTCCAATATAGGCAAAGCACTGTGTTGCATGCTGGGGATTTAAAAAAGAAAAGAAGAGTCTTTGTCCTCAAGCAACTTATTTTCTATAGTGACTTGACCAAGGATAAACAATTACTAAGTGATTGAGTCAGAAATCAAAACCAGGGATAATAAGATGGGGGTGTATTTGTAAGATCAACCACAGAAGGCAGTTATAAGGAAAGTGCTATATTCCGTTTACAGGGTAAGAAATTAAGGCCAAGAAAAGGTAAGTAAATGATTAGTTCAGTGGGGGACCTTGTTGTCTACCCCTGGGGAAACCTAGACACGAGGTAGACCATTAATATATTCACATATTATGGAGTAACTCCAAGAGAAGGCAAGAAACCACAGCAAGAGGGAATGATCCCCTTAAATAAGGTCCCCAGGATTGAACCTGGACCATGAGACCAGAGTCTTAGGGACATCTGAGCAGCAGACTACATAAGGAAACAGCACGATGCTCTGAGGAATGTAAGAATATTGACTTGAAAGAATTTTTAAAAAATAATAGCATCTTTATATAAGGCTGATAACATGGTATCTGAGTTATTTGATAACTGGATGATAGGTTCATAAATTTTGAGCCTAGAAGGGACTTTAGAAGCTATTGAGTCCAACGTCTTCATTTTACAGATGAGGAAACTGAGGCATAGGGAGGTTAAGTGACAAGGTTGCACAGCCAGTAAATGTCTGAGATAGGATTGGAACTCGTCTTCCTGCTGCCAAGCCCATTACTCCATCGAATTGCCTCTCTAGGATTTACTCTGGAATGAAATAAAAACAAAGAGGAAATGGGCAATAAATGTCTGAATTTTTTCTGTTCTTTTGCCTTTTTGTCCCAGATTTTGGCCTCAAATCTATAGATTTGTGTAGAAATATCTATTCATTTATTCATTCATTTTTATTTTTTTTAATTTTATTCATTCAATATTTTAGTTCTCTCTGTTTTCCTTAACCTATATTACTAAGGCAAGGAGGGAAATGAATTAATGTGGAACATGTTCTGTGCTAGTTAATGTCCAGCAACCACCTCTCTGGGGAGCAAAATTACTTGAGAAGCACTTTTAAGTTTAATCTGCGTGAACATTTTCTCCATCACTTTCTTATGTCTAACAAATCAACAAAACAATAAAACAAGCCCTGATTTGTAGGGTTTGCAATTTTGGAGGTGTAAATGGTCTTACTGAGAATTTAACAAGTGTGAGCTGGCTCCAGCAAACCCTTTGTTCAGGGCTTTAAAAGTCCTGAAGGACTAACAATCTTGGCTCAGACAGAAAGTATAACATGAGGCCCTCTCCACGGAGAAATCCAGCCAGTAAATAGAGGGCCATCACTATGGTCTGTGGTATAACTTACTTGGCACCATAGCTTTCACTGAAGCTCTTTAAGGCATATCAGTTACATCCCATCCCATGAATGGCTACCATTTGCTTATCAGTTTTGGAAGGCTTCCAGGATGCCAGATCTCTGAGAAACATAAAAGGCAGATCCTAGAGTTAAGCTCATTCTCCGTAATGGCCCATCCTAAGAGTAAGGGGAAACATAAGGATCTAATTCACCTTCTTGAGATTTTTTCCCCCTTTTCTGTAGCTCATAAAAGCAGAGAGGAACAGTGGGAGGGCAAATACTCTAAATGTACCTGCCTATAATCCCAACAGCAAGTCTGATGATAGGTTGACCTATTTGGCATTGTCTCCTTTTATACTGTTCTATTTTCACTGACTTACTTAAATAATGAGATCTTATTGATCTAGAACAGGGTCTCTTAACCTGGAGTCTATGGATACATTTCATGGGATTCAATAACTTGAACGAGAAAAAATTGACCTTTATTTTCACTACCTCTAACAGAAAACTATCATTGCCTTCAATTATTTAAAAACATCATTCTGAGAGAGGGCATATGAGTGTCACATGACTGCTAAAGGGGTTGCTGAGACACCAAAAGGGGAGGGGCATAATTAGTTTGATTGCGAATCCTGCCCCTGACACTTATTAGTTGTTTGACACTGCACAAATCACTTAACCTCTACGTATCTTAAGCATCTCCCTAGGACTTAACTAGAGGTATTTTCTGATTTGCATTGCTGGAAAGAATTCTCAGATCAGGAATTCCCTATGTTGTTGAAATCATTCTTATTGATGTACCTATCTCAAAAATAACTATTTCAAAGATCAAGAAGCAGCCACTGCCACAAAAGAATACCTATGAATGCTGGGATATAACAATTATTGTAAGTTATAGCAAGGAGGCCACGTAAGCCCTGGGAGGCTTCCTCTTCACCTTGCTGAGTAGACAGAGTGGATTCGGTTTGGACAATTTTACTGCTAGCTCAGTGATTTTACGGATCAGATAAAAAACAAATGGGTTCATTATTCCCTCCCAAATAAAGTATAAACTCCTGATTCTGTCATTCAAGTTCCTAGGCAAGTGCCTACAGGTGCCTTGTACACATTAGGCACTTAATACATTTTGAGTTGTTATTTGCTGTTTTTCTTTAATTTAATTAGTGTGGGAAAGACATATGTTTATAATAATAATAGCAGTTAATAATGCCAACATTTATATAATGCTTACTAAGTGCCAGGCACCATGCTAAGTGCTTAATTATCTCATTTGGGCCTCACAACAACCTGGGAGGGAGGTGCTATTATTATCTCTATTTTACAGATGGGGAAACTGAGGCAAACTGAAGTTAAGAGGTTTTCTGTTAGCTCGGGAAGGCAGAGAGAAATAGTGGGAGGGCAAATACTACAAATGTACCTGCCTATAATTAGATGATAGGTCTAATTATAGATTGATCTATTTGGCATTACCTCCCTTTATACTTGATACTTGACCAGGATGCGGATAGCTAGTGTCTGAGGTCCCTTCTGAACTTGGGACTTCCTGAATCCAGTCCTAGAACTCTAGCCACTGTACCACTTTGCTACCTGTCTTTCTGGGGACAAGGAGGAGGAAAAGATTAACGAGAAAGAGAAGATACTCAATAAAGGCACAAAGTGATAAAAACTACTTGCCATACCATGACCTGGTCCTCACATATGTGCCTCAAAGGTGTCAAATTCTCCCCAGTGAGTAAGGGGAGGCCACTGAGGCACCACCTGAGGCCAAAGGTCTTCTACTAGAGAGCTTAAATGAAACTTGACTTTCTAAAATAATTTCTCTTGGGGAAGAGTTGACTGAATGAAGGAAGGGAGTTCAAATAACCTAGTTAATTTATCAACCCGTGCAGCTTAAAAATGAAGCATCTCAATCCCCTAAATAATTATTGCTTAATAATTATTCAGGAGAAAAATATTAGCCAATAATTATTTAGAGGACTGAGAAGTCTGGTCACAGAATACTGAATATGGAGTAGGAACACCTCAGTTCAAATCCTAGTTCCATCCCTTACTGTTTTCTTACCTGTAAAATGAAGGGAGGTTGAATTAAGTGTTCTCTGAGATCCTTCCTAGTTCTGAAATTTACAACCCCCTCATCCCCCAACAAAGATGTCAGTGTAGGGTCTCTATGGAGGTTTTGTAGGGTATGAGGTAATGGCAAAGGCAATGATATCTAAATGATTTAGCAATTAACTAACTAATCAAAGACCCTAATTCACTTTGGATAGTGATTTGTCATACCTTGAAATGTTGGATCAGGTCCTATTAAGTCATGACAATGAATCACCCCTACAGAATTAAAAATAATGGCATTTACAAAATGAAAAAGTCATGATAATGAAATAAAAATAAAAATATGATGACAGTGTGATGGTTCAGTTATGTACGTAAATATTATTTAAAGATAACAAGGTCAGTCTATAAAGACCAATATACTATATCTTTTAAATTTCTGACATTTACTCAATTTTTTGGTCTATAATTTCAAATCTATTATCTAACTGGAAATGGTTAGAGACTGGAGTTGGCCAGGAATTCAATATGAGAGCACGTTTGTCCTTGAAATTATGTACTGTGAGTTTCTGTTTCCACAATGAACTAGTTTCAGAAACTCATTGCAAAAGGCATTTGGCCAAAATTAGGTCATGACAACACAAAGTTTATGTGATTTTAGCTTTCTATATGCCTTTATTTAGCTATTCTCCAATCACTTCATAACCTATTCGTAGCGAAGCTCTGAAAGTGGAGTTCTGTCTTGGAAATGGATTCGATAAAAGTCTCATGGCACGGAATTTCAAGTTTCGCCCTGATTGAACCCTTGTAAACTTGAAGTAGTGGGATGGAAAAATAGTTATAAATTTATCCAGGCACCCCATTCACTGCCTGTAGTTTACTGTAAATACCCTGCAACAAACATTAAAATTATGCAATTTGACCCTATTTGATGAGATTTCATTCTGATAATGGATTAAGTCATAATTAGGAAGTGAAATTTCCTTTATAGTCAATGAAAATGTACACAATTTTTGCTTGTTTCTGAATATGAAGATGGGTCTTTTGGGCAGAGGGGGAGTCCCTTAGGTACATTCCAATAACAACATCCTAATCTAAAGAGTGTAAAGAAAATCTGACAATTTCAATGACAACTAAGGTATTAAGTCAATGAGAATGTTGTCGGGCTACTGCTTGAAAAGGCTCATTAATTGCACCCAAATCACTCCTACTAAAAGAAATAAAATAAACATTTAACTACCTTGCTAACCAAAGAAAAGAGGTCAAAAGTATTTCTACCAAATAATTCTCAAGAAATATTCTTTTGACAATTTAGTTCATTCATAGTAAGATATTCTTACTGTTGCATATGTTAATATGATAACTATACAGCCAGGTGGAGTAGTGGAAAGAAGGTTGGATCTGGAGTCAGGAAGACGAATTTACATTCTGCCTCAGATACTAGATGAGCGAGCCATTTGATCTACGTCTGCCTCTTTCTTCATCTGTAAAATGGGGGTAATAAGGTCACTTGCCTCCCAAGGTTGTTTGGAGGATAAAATAAGATCATGTTTGTAAAGCACTCTGCAAACCTTAAAATGCTATATAAATGCTAGCTATTATGCATGCACATATACATACACGCCAGCTATATATATAAAATGTTTAATCTACTAATATCTATGTGTATATGTCTATATATATTTTTTTCTATCTGCACCAGTGGAGGGAGTGCTGAGATGAGTAATGTGAGATGAAAATACACACACACACACACACACACACACATATAAAAGCTGAGTGAGTGTGTGTGTGTGTGCGTGTGTGTGTGTGTATGTGTGTATGTGTATGCTGTACTTGACTCATTGATGGATTACTCATTTCAGTAATGTGGGCATTCCCTCCACTGGTGCAGATAAAAAAAAAAATCTATCTATGTAATTATATTAAATGCATTTTTATATAGCCAATATGTATACATATATTAACAGCTGGCATATATGTGTGTATATGTATAGTATATATGAGTAACCTGAGAAGAGATAAGTTTATGCGTGTATGTATATATACTCTACTTACACCAATTGATGGTTCGCTCATCTTAGTGGTGTGGGCACACCCTCCACCAGTGCAGATAACCTCCCAACTTAGAGAGCTCACATCAGTGAGATATTATAACACCTCCAATATTCTAAAAGCACAAGATAGTATCTTCATTAGTTGGTTTTGAAAATAGTTTTATGACAAGTAGGAAACATGAAAGGACAGGCTTTTAGAAATAACTTTAGAAAAAATGATTTCCCTTAACTTCTTCTAAAACAAATGACAATTTTGTCATAATTTTTGAAACTGAGAATTTGGTCTAAAAATGCCAGCTAGCAAAACAAATGATTGCTTTCTAAATATCCTTTTACCCAAGCCATTTAACATCCCTAGGCCCGAGTTAGAATTTAGAGGGAGCTAGGTGGTTCAGTGGCTAGAATGCTGAGGCTGGAATCAGGAAAACCTGAGTTCAAATCCAGTCTCAGACATGTAATAGCTGTGTGACCCTGGGCAAATTGGCCTTAATCCACTGGAGAAGGGAAAGGTAAAAAAGTAAAAGTCTTTGTCAAGAAAATCCCAAATGGGGTCACACAGACTGAGATATGACTTAAAAACTGAACGACAGAGGGGGCGGAGCCAAGATGGCAGAGTAGAAAGACACACATACACATAGCTCTGAACCCACAACCCATAGAACGGCTACAGGGAAGTAACTCACGGCGAATTCTGCACCCAGAGGCCACAGAACATTGGGATGAGGGAGATTTCTGTTCCAGAGAGACCTGCAAACCTCTCACAGGGTGTCCTTCACACTGCGGACTGGGCGCCAGGACTGGGAGCTGAGTGCAGCCCTGCCGTGGCCGCGGCACCAAGAGGAAAAGATCCAAGCGGGCTTCAGGGAAGGGATCTCCAGCAGCCATGCGGGTCCCTCCACCCACAGAGGGACCTGCAAACCTCTCGCAAAAGGTCCGTCGCACTGCACACACGGAGCCCAGCCCAGACCTGCTGTGGCCGTGGCCGCAGCACCGAGAGAAACAGATCCGAGCAGGCTTCAGGGACGGGATCTCCAGTGGCCGCACAAGTCCCTCCACCCACAGGTGACGGGGGTCGGTGGGAGAGTCTCTTTGGCGGGTCGAGAGGGGAGTGGGGTGCCCCCATAATTCAGGCCCCCCCGGGAGGTAGAAGCTGAGAGGCGGCTGCAGACCGGGGCTCCCCAAGCAGGCAGGAGCCTGAATCCATTGTGGAAGGTCTGTGCATAAACCCCCTGAGGGAACTGAGCCTGAGAGGCGGCCCTGCCCTGACCTGACCACCTGAACTTAATCTCACACTGAATAGCAGCCCTGCCCCCACCAAAAGCCCTAAGGCTGGAAGCAGCATTTGAATCTCAGACCCCAAACGCTGGCTGGGAGGATCAGGAGGCAAGGTGGGTGTGAGGAGAATATTCAGAGGTCAAGTCACTGGCTGGGAAAATGCCCAGAAAAGGGAAAAGAAATAAGACTATAGAAGGTTACTTTCTTGGTGAACAGGCATTTCCTCCCTTCCTTTCTGATGAGGAAGAACAATGCTTACCATCAGGCAAAGACACAGAAATCAAGGCTTCTGTGTCCCAGCCCACCCAATGGGCTCAGGCCATGGAAGAACTCAAAAAGAATTTTGAAAATCAAGTTAGAGAGGTAGAGGAAAAGCTGGGAAGAGAAATGAGAGACATGAAGTCAAAGCATGAACAGCAGATCAGCTCCCTGCTAAAGGAGACCCAAAAAAATGTTGAAGAAATTAACACCTTGAAAACTAGCCTAACTCAATTGGCAAAAGAGGTTCAAAAAGCCAATGAGGAGAAGAATGCTTTCAAAAGCAGAATTAGCCAAATGGAAAAGGAGATTCAAAAGCTCACTGAAGAAAATAGTTCTTTCAAAATTAGAATGGCACAGATGGAGGCTAATGACTTTATGCAAAACCAAGAAATCACAGAACAAAGAGAGAAGAATAGAAAAATGGAAGATAATGTGAAATATCTCATTGGAAAAACAACAGACCTGGAAAATAGATCCAGGAGAGACAATTTAAAAATTATGGGACTACCTGAAAGCCATGATCAAAAGAAGAGCCTAGACATCATCTTTCATGAAATTATCAAGGAAAACTGCCCTGAGATTCTAGAACCAGAGGGCAAAATAAATATTCAAGGAATCCACAGAACACCACCTGAAAGAGATCCAAAAAGAGAAACTCCTAGGAACATTGTGGCCAAATTCCAGAGTTCCCAGGTCAAGGAGAAAATATTGCAAGCAGCTAGAAAGAAACAATTCAAGTATTGTGGAAATACAATCAGGATAACACAAGATCTAGCAGCCTCTACATTAAGGGATCGAAGGGCATGGAATATGATATTCCAGAAGTCAAAGGAACTAGGACTAAAACCAAGAATCACCTACCCAGCAAAACTGAGTATAATACTTCAGGGGAAAAATTGGTCTTTCAATGAAATAGAGGATTTTCAAGTATTCTTGATGAAAAGACCAGAGCTGAAAAGAAAATTTGACTTTCAAACACAAGAATGAAGAGAACCATGAAAAGGTGAACAGCTAAGAGAAGTCATAAGGGACTTACTAAAGCTGAACTGTTTACATTCCTACATGGAAAGACAATATTTGTAACGCTTGAAACATTTCAGTATCTGGGTACTGGGTGGGATTACACACACACACATGCACACACGCACACATACATAGAGACAGAGTGCACAGAGTGAATTGAAGAGGATGGGATCATATCTTAAAAAAAAAATGAAATCAAGCAGTGAGAGAGAAATATATTGGGAGGAGAAAGGGAGAAATTGAATGGGGCAAATTATCTCTCATAAAAGAGGCAAGCAAAAGACTCATTAGTGGAGGGATAAAGAGAGGAGGTGAGAGAAAAACATGAAGTCTACTCTCATCACATTCCACTAAAGGAAAGAATAAAATGCACACTCATTTTGGTAGGAAAACTTATCTCACAATACAGGAAAGTGGGGGATAAGGGGACAAGCAGGGTGGGGGGGATGATAGAAGGGAGGGCATGGGGAGGAGAGTGCAATTCGAGGTCGACCCTCATGGGGAGGGATAGGATCAAAAGAGAATAGAAGTAATGGGGGACAGTAGGACGGAGGGAAATATAGTTAGTCCTATACAACACAACTATTATGGAAGTCATTTGCAAAACTACACAGATTTGGCCTATATTGAATTGCTTGCCTTCCAAAGGGAAGGGGTGGAGAGGGAGGAAGGTAAAGAAGTTGGAACTCAAAGTGTTAGGATCAACTGTCGAGTAATGTTCTTGCCACTAGGAAATAAGAAATACAGGTAAAGGGGTGTAGAAAGCTATCTGGCCCTACAGGACAAAAGAGAAGACGGAGACAAGGGCAGAGAGGGATGATAGAAGAGAGAGCAGATTGGTGATAGGGGCAATTAGAATGCTTGGTGTTTGGGGGGGGAGGGGATAAAAGGGGAGAAAATTTGTAACCCAAAATTTTGTGAAAATGAATGTTAAAAGTTAAATAAATAAATTTAATTAAAAAACAAAACAAAACAGACAAACAAACAAAAAAACCAAAAAAAACCTGAACGACAAAGCCTGAGGTATCTGTCAGAGGAAGGGTTGGAGTGACAGGCTTCTGAAGTCTTAAATCTATGAATCTATTCTTCCTAAAATCAAATATAAACTTTTCTTTTTGCATTTAAAGTCCTTTACAATTTGGTTCTGATATGCATTTTCAGGCTAAGTAGACAGCAGCCTGCAGTCTACAATGCAGTCAAACTGGTTCTCATTGTTCCTCACCCATCTGCACACCTTTTGCCCAGGCTGTCCCCCAGTCCTGGAATGCCTCCTTTCTATACCTATGCCTTTTGGAATTCTTCATTTACTTCAAAGTTCAGTTCAAAAGCTTCCTGCTACAGATGGTGTCCCCAACTTTGCCCTGCCAGAACTACCTTGGATGTATTTTGTGAATGTGCGGTCTCTTCTGACAGAACCGCTCATAGGAAGGATCTTTTAGTGTTTTTCTTTGTGTCTTTTAAGATCCAGCACATGTAGGCGCTTGAAAAATGTTTGTTGATTGTTGATTGACTAAGGAAACACTTTCTGATTTGGATGTTGCTTTGGTATCTATAATAGTGGTGGGGAACCTGTGCCCCAAGGTCACTTGTGGCCCTCCAGTCCTTAAGTGGGGCCCTTTGACTGAATCCAAACTTGATGAAGTTTGTTTCCTAACCCTAATTTATAATAATCATTTTCCCCACACCATTTCAATTAGGTACTGAAAGTTTTATTAGCTCTAGTTTATAGATAAGTATATAGGTTCATAGGTATGACTTTGGGCAAATCACTTAACTCCTCTGAACTTTTATCTCATTTCAGGTATTTACTAGCTGTGTGACCTCTGTCTGCCTCAGTTTCCTCGACCATAAAATGAGGTTAACAACAGCATTATCTCCTAGGGTCACTGTGAAAATCAAATGAGATAATATCTGCAAAATGCCTAGCACATAATATATTTTATAAATGTATATTTTCTTCCCTTTCCCCTCCTGAAATATATAGGGTGGTATTGGGAATAGAAGGATGGAAGAAAATAAGCATGTATTAAATGCCTACTATGTTCAAGGCATTGGGTTATGTGCTTTATAAATGTCTCATTTGATCCTCATAACAACACAAGGAGGTAGCTACTCTTATTATTTCCATTTTACAACTAAGGACACTGGGGCAGAGAGAGGTAGAGTGACTTGCTCAGGGTGCCATAGCTAGTAAATGCCTGAGACTAGATTTGAACTCAGATCTTCCAGGCCCAGCACTCTCTCTGTCACACCACATACCTATCTTCCCAATTATGGGAGAAAGCAAGAAAGGCCTCCAACATGTTAGATAGACCCCTGTGTTTAAAATTTTTGGAGAATATGGATGAGAATCATACAGGATGAGTGGATATATATAGGTTGTAATTTGTGTGGTTGGAGAGAAGTCCCAAACTGATGAGATCTACGAGCCATGAGTATTCGAACATCAAAAAGCAAGGGAATTGCCCCCTTTTTAATCTGGCAAATCAAATATTTGGCATATATTCAATATAAAATAATTAGAATGTCTAGGGCAATTTGTTTCTGATGGCTCTGGAAGAATATGAAGCATTTCATTTTATTAATAATATTACCTCTTTAACAGGCAGTGTGGAATTGTGGGAGGAATGCTGGGGTGTGGACTCAGGACCATCTAATTTGGATTCAGATATTACCTCTGACACTAACTAGCTATGTGGTCGTGCAAGCCAGCTGGCATCCTTGGGACCCTAGGCCCTAGAACTTCACCTGTATTGTCAGAGGTGATTCAGAAAGAATGGGGGTTATTGTACCATCTAAAGGAGCCTCTTGGTAGTTGGATTGGTATAACGCTAAATATGGAAATTCAATTAGGTAATAAATTATTCTTATTAGATTGATAGAATGATGAAGGATAAAATTATCATGAAGATGAAATACAAGCACATCATGATTTTTATACTTAGAAAAATAGACTTAATTAAAAACTAGAAAATATAGCTTTTTAAGCTAATAAAGTGCACTATATTATTTTTGTCCCTTGTTCTCCCCCACCCAAGGTTAGCACAGTTCCTGTTACAATGTAAGTAATTAATAAATGTTTGTTAATTGCCAGAAAGCAATAACTTTACAGTGAGAACTTCCTTGACAGTAAAGTCTGTCATTTTTCATCCTTCAATCCTGATTGCCCAACATGGAGTCTTGCAAATAGTAGTAAGGTCTTAATAAATAGGTTAATTTGCTGAATTCGAAGAAACCAGAGAATATACTTGCAAATAACTCCTTGTGCACAATGTATCATGTTCTCTGTTGTTGTGTTGTTTTTTAAAATAAACACACATCTTTGTTAATACAAAAAACCAGGAGTGAATTTTCGTATTAAACAACTGGTTTCTGCAACATAAGGAAAATTACTTTGGAACCCCATTTCTGGTCTCTCAAATTTTCCAAATACATTTGATAAGAAAAAACCAGCCATTTCTAAAAGTTGGCTCTAAAAACTCCAGTATTGTCTTACTCTAGAATTGAAAATCATGGATGCGTTGGGCTTAGAAAAAAGGGTCATACAGATATTCACCAAGACAGATGAGAAGCTATCCAACATACTCAGACTCTTGCCCCTTTGGCCCTTTCTACTATATGGGGATTTCCCTGGGTCTAGAGTATGGAGTAAATGGATTAGTTCATTCTAATAGGAGTTTTTAGTTCCACCCTTCCCTACTCTTAAGACATGATCCATAATGGTCCGCTATCCATTTTCTTTTACAACAGACCCCAGTGACCCACCCTAGCCTAAGTGGCTCAGTGATTAGACCTCAAATTTGGTGGTGGTTGGTGGTGATGGGGTGGACAGATTGGGTTGGAGGAGGTTAAGCTCAGTGCTTATTAGGGTTACCATACAGAGGTGTGTTCTTTGAGGGTGACTTTGCTTAGTTAAGTGACCTCTTCTATCAACGCACATTTTCTTTGTTCTGAGGGTTTCCATGTAAAGAATGTGCTCTTTCAAAATGTCATTTAACCTGTTTTTCAAATTTTCAAATATGATTACAAAACTCGGCCAATTTTTCAGGAAGTTATTTATTAAATAAATGAGGATTGGTCATTATACCTAAATACAGACAAAATACTGTGACTAATGCATGCACTTATCACAAAGACAATGAGGACTTTATCAACTGATTACATCTGTCAATGATTTTCTTAAGTTAAGAAGTTTAAGGCTGTACTAATACAAATATCTAAAAACAATAGAAACTCACATTACATTAGTAGCAAATATACATACATTGAAGTCATTTTTGTGCAGCAAAACTTTTATTAAAAATACACATATCCACACCCACAGACATGAGGAAGGGAACCATGTGCTGACGTAACTGAAAGGTGAAAAATACATTTGCAATGTACAAGGGTTGTGGACTGCAAAATGAAAATGAATCCAATGATATACTTTAAGCAACACCAAAAACGTTCGTCAGATGATCCAAAATAAAAGTAAACTGACAGATTAATGAAATAAAAGTGACACAGCAACATTTTTTATTATATTTAACCTCGTGCTTTCAATTTCTCCTCCATTTTTTATTCTTCTGCTCTCATGTTTCCTTCACATACGGTAACCATAGCAGCATTTCCCCCAAAAAATTACTTTTTAAAAAATGGAAGTGAAACAGACACAGACTATATAACATAATTCGTTGTGTGTGCGTGCGTGTGTGTGTGTGTGTGTGCGTGTGTGTGTCCCATCTTGACTCCATTAAATCACTAAAAGGCAGCTTGACCTTTAGCCAGATAGAGGAATAAATTTCCCAGAGGGAGACAAGTAAAGGCCAACTCGTAGAAAAATAACAAAGTATTTTTAAAATCAGTACTTTTTCATTAAGATTCAACTGAAAATTATGATAAATAAACTTCTATAAGAGAGGCAGTGTGGTCTGGTGGATAGAAAGCCAGCCTCCAAACTAGGCTGACCTAGGTTTAGGTGACTGCCTGCCACTTCTCTCTCAGTATTCCAGAGCAGTGGTGTCAAACTCGAATAGAAATAGATCCCTGAAGGCTGCAAACTGAATTAGGAAATCACAAATGAGCATTATCTATGTTGCATGGTATTTTTTATTTTGTTAAACATTTCCAGGTTCAGACCAGACTTGAGTTTTGGGGGCCAGGAGTTTGACACCTCTTTTACGTACATCTTTGAGACTCTAAGTCAGATGGTGCTGACCTATGTTGATAGTAGAAACTTCCTCACCTATACTGTTATACTATACACCTGTACTGTACAAATGACAGGTCTAATCCCTATCCCTAACCTGCTGAACTTTAATGGATGCCTCTTTTAAAATTATATGGATTTAATTAATATCATCTTAGACTTTTCCTGGCTAAATTCTGAAGGTTGAAAGACCATAAAGAAATATAATGGGGCCTTGAAGTCATACTGACAACTGATCCCCCATGCCCCACCCCCTCATGTTAAGTTAAATGTCATATTCATTCTACAGCAGTGTTAATGCTGGACACTAAAATCAATGAAAATAGGAAATGTGTGGATCCAGCCACGTTTGAAATATTGCAATACAATTCCTGCCACTAGGATTCAGGAGCTGGTGAGTGAACACATTTTCAGGTTATAATTCACGGGATATAAATTACATGAGCGCACCATGGAGCTAATTTGGCAAATCTGTGCCTAGCTTCAACAGTGAAAAACAGAGGTTTAGATCTTTGAATCTGAATTAAAGACCTGGGAATCAAATGGAGTACAGTGGTATTTATGTGTGTGTATGTATACATACATACATACATATATATGTATATACATACATACATATGATATATAATTAGAAATATATGTATATATACACATGTACACATAGTTGTATACATATGGTGTATAGTGGTATTTCTGTATATATGTATGTGTGTATATATGCATATATACACAAATGAAATTAGAAATATATGTATATATACATGTACATATGGTTGTATACCTATATGTGTTTGTATATATATGTCTATTCATGTGTATGTATATACATATATATATATACAGATACATATGTATGAAATTTGTTTAGAATTTTCTTCCAATCTAAAAGGGCTATGAGCACATATATTAAATCTGTAGGAAACTAAAGGGGCAAGGAGGCACGAAATATTCTAAAAACAGGCTTCTTGATAAATCTTATCTACTGTTAAGAATAATGTTTCATTGGGCTAGCCTGGACAAAAACCTGGTATCCAGTAGACCGTCAAAGGAACTGAAGGGACAAAGACTCTCCCAAGAAACATTTTGCTTGAAGCACCCAATTGCAAAAATAAATGAACTGTTTTTATCTGACACTAAGGCCAGCCAAATGGCCACAAGAAATATTACTGAAATAATTTTATTGTTTCATTTGATGCTTTATCTGTCTCACTATTAAACATTGGCAGCATCCTGGGAGAAAAACACTTATAATTAGATTTTGGCTCCCTCTCCATCCTCCATCTTGATAAAACTAGTTTTAGTAGACTAGGAACCAAAGCAACAGCATCAGTGGCAAAGTCTCCAAACATAGTGCGGCTGCTGACAAGTAGCTAGCAGGGGGCACAACCAAGGGCTCTAATAGATCAAAACCATTATCAATTGCTTGATATCAGATTTTTCTTAAAAGAAACAACCCGTTTGAGGCCCTATGGGTTGTGATGGATATTATGCTGTGTTGGGGGTCAGTAAGATCTGAATTTAAAATACTGCTTCACACAGTAGCTGTTTGACCTTTGAAAAAGTCACTTAACCTGTTCACCTCAATTTCCTCACCTATAAAATGGGGATAATAATAGCACCTACCCCACAGAATTACTGAGGATAAAATGAGATAATATTTATAAAGATCTTTTCAAGCCTGAAAGCGCTACATAAATTTTTACTAATAAACAAGCATAAGGGAGATTTTTCTTATGTTTCGGTGTCTATTTTAAAAAAGGCTTTACAGGCATCGATTCCTTCCAATCTAAATACCTTTTCCTAATGAAAAGGTTTGACTGCAGAGCGTTTTTTCACTAAACTAAGAAAAAATTTTGAAAGTCTCTGCATAACTAGAATTTTAACCCATTTTTAACAGGTATCACATGTAGTAGAATGACAACTGATGGATGTCAATTGCCCCATCTCCAGTTCAGTATCTGTCTGAAATTGCTCAGCAAAGAATTGTTCCAGGAGTCATAACAGAACGCAGAATGGAGTTGAGAACAAGACAGTGAGAATTTCTCACTTTTGAGAGGTCTGATACTTAAAGAATGGTTTCTAACTAAAATCATAAATATTTTGCAGCTAAAACAAAATTCATCAGATCTTCTTAAATTATAGCAATAAAGAAATAATATCTAGCAATGGTACATGTACCTTAAAATATTCAGCTAGATCATCCAATCTCAATAATCCAGGTCCAAGAAATAATAAATACATTGCTTGCATAAACTGGATCAATTTCCTTGTACAAAGTGTTCAATTATATGAAAACAAGACTGAGAAGAAAAACCTTTTTTTAAAAGTTTGGAAGAATTTTTGGTTATTTTTATTTGCAGTCTTTCCCTTTGAAAATATTGAGGAAAAACATGGAAAAGGTGAGAGGGAAAATTACTCAAAACCCTTTGACTTAATGCGGGCTCATTCCCGTGGAACAGGATATTTGAAGTTTGGCACCGCCTGTTTACCACAGTGTTTCCTTTTGCAGAAGGCACTAAGTACTGGCTCAAAATACACTGTTCAGGACGTTGTAAATACTATTGTTCATTGGCACAGCCTCTTAGCACAGTTTTTCAGTTCAACTACAATAAGTGGTTACAGCAGCAGTAATGACCACTTCTATACAAACACCACCAGTATATACATGGTGCCTACAGACATACAGAAATCTCAACAGTGACATCACTCAACTTTACACAATGCATAGAAATTGCAATGGTTTATGGCAATAACTCAAAAATATATGACTTATTAAAGTGAATATTTAATAAGTACTATTTTAAAAGTGAACTGTAATTTTACGGGTGGTATAATTATAAAAAATCCAGTTAAAGTTAATCTTGGTGTGACACTGAGATGTTTAATATCAGCAATGTTTCTGTTGTTTGATGGAGTACAAATCATTAACTAGAAAGTCTGATGTGAACAAGAAACTGAACCCCCGAATTTAATCATGCTAAGGAACCTAATTTGGAAAATTTAAGACTTAAAGAAAGTAAAAAAAGAATTAAAAACAACAAAAAATAAAATGTGCAAACGATTAAGATTTAACTTGGCTGGTGATTCCCTTGCTCTACTTACAAATGACCTAACATAAATTAGGCTAATTGCTTTTTAAAGCTCAAAGTTAAATGAAAGAATAATGTAAAATATAATTTCTGATTCCAAGGTAAAAAAAAGAACATGAAAATCCTGGTACAGAACAACTGGTCCAGTTAAAGGTTTCTTCGATGAAAATAAATTTTTTTCATCATTCCTGAATCATGAATTGGCAAACTGTTGTCTGTAAGATGGAAATCTAAGTAAATTCCTGTATTTAAACTTGATTATAGGTCATGAATATGAGGTTTATGATAGGGAAATAAACATTATTTTCCATCTCTAAATTCTTTTGCTATAGATCTCTCTTAACATCAGTTCATGGTATTTATTTATTTTTCCTTTCTCCCTGTTGATTCAGCTTAACAGTTTTCCAGTTATGAAACAGGGCTTGAAAAGACTTGAGAAAATGATCTCAGACTCCAAGTATGATGAAAAGAAAATGCATACAAAATTATCACCAGTATAATAAAGGACTGTTATGACCTAAAATATAGCTCACAGATACTGGGAATACCAAATTAATTTCTGAAGTCAATGCTTTCAGGAGTAGGCTCTCAGTCTAATGAAAAAGCTCCTTTTAATTTCATCATCCATTACCAGGATACATACAGTTACCTGCGATTTCATATTTGTATTGTGCCACTTGCCCTCTCAGGACTCTAGACAATTCTCTGAAACTATAAATTGCAGAGAAGATGCTGACCTGCAGATTAGAAAAAGTGTCTCAACAAGAGCGTCTTATACCAATAAAATCAAAGAATTTGTCCCATCTCTATCCAAATCTGAGAGCTTAAGAAAAGCGTATTTTCCATAGTCATCAAAGGCAAGATTGTTGTTATAAGTGTGACACAGAAGGATGGCATTTAGATAAGGTGCAGTTATGTGCCCATCCAATTTCAAAAGGATCTAAGATCAGAATCACATGAGCATTACACTATGTTAAAGTCCACCCACAGAATCTGGTCCATTTGCAAACTGGCTGATGCAACCTGCCTAAGTAGATTTAGGGTTTAAAAAGCAATGAAATAGATTTGTAAAATTAGATTTTATTGAACAATAATGAGAAAAATATGTTTGTAGAATTTCCAAGTTGTGAGCATGTCAAAAAAAAAACAAACCAACAACTCAGGTTACATTTCTAAATCTTATTTTTTAATTCATTAAAAATATTTAAAAATTAAATTAGAAAAATATGTTGAATGGAGTTTTCTCTGCACTTGGGCAGGTCTCACAAACCTATCTGCCCATAGGCTAAGTCTAAAGAAAGTATTTTTCCTTCTTTTCTCATAGGTGAAATATACATGGAAAACAATTAGTAAAATTATCTTATTTTTTCACTTTTTTCTTGCTTTTTTGCAGTACAGCTAATGTGGAAATGTGTTTTGCATAACTTCATATGTATAATGGGTATCATATTTCTTACGTTCTCAGTGGGTGAGGGAGGGGGTGAAGGGAGAGAATTTGGAACAAAAACCAATTTTAAAAAATAACATTTTATGTTAATGGTAGCATGGTGGTGATAGAGAGGTTTTTTTCCTTAATAATTATGATTTTATCTTTGTGAAGGTGAGATTATAAGAATTTCTGGCAAATCATTTTGGTATTTTTATCATGAGGCATTATAGAATCTCAGTTAAGCAGCCTATAAAATCTGACATTTATATCTGTATTCATATTCATCTGGGTGCGGTACAATATCAGCAGAATAATATTAATAGGAGCAGGGGTATAAGTAGCCCCTCTCTTTACAACAGAAATCTATTTGTTTTTCATCTAACAAAAGATAAGGGGAACTTTCTTTTTTCTTATCAGAGAGATAAGATCTCATCCTTCATAGACCTACACAAGATCAATGCAAGAGAGACAGAACATTTAAAAAGAGGGTGTGAGGGCCAAGATAGTAGCTGACTGGACATACCCCCCATCCCCAACACACACACA
This sequence comes from Notamacropus eugenii, assembly GCF_028372415.1. Lineage (NCBI taxonomy): Eukaryota > Metazoa > Chordata > Mammalia > Diprotodontia > Macropodidae > Notamacropus > Notamacropus eugenii. The sequence continues at coordinate 402,175,245 of NC_092874.1, forward strand.
CACACATGGAATCAGTCATGACTGCAATACTCAGAAATTTTCTCTTTTCTCAGGAAGGCAATTCTTTCAATCAGAGACTAAATGAAATATGTTTAACATTTGAGGCAAGTTTGGAAGAAATAAATAAGCATATGGTTTTGTTTGGTTGTTAATTGTTTTTAAAAGGAATCTAGGTCTCCTTTGGGACCCTCTGAAGACGGAGGAGGGGAAAAAGCATAAGTACAAAAATCCTCTTCCAACATGAAGATCTAAGACCCATTTGAGAGTTAATTCACTGAAATTGAATTTTAGGCTCATTTGGGGCTAAAGAAAAAATGAACAAATGAAAATTAAATATACAGACTGTCTAATGTTCTAATGTCTTAAAACTACCCTAAGATTTCTGGGATACTCTATATTGATTCTTAATATGCAAACACACTGATACACAGAAGGGTGTGTGTGCACCTAATTCTTCTTTAAAAAGTGCCTGGGAACCACAGAAGTGCTCCAGAGATGCATATGATGCAGCAGAAACAGTGCTTGGATTTGGAGTCCTAGGGCCTGGGTTTGAGTCCAGATATGGCTCACTTGGTCAGTTATGACCTTGGGTTGGTCACCTAACTTCTCAACATCTGTTTATTCATCTATAAAGTGAAGGACATCAACTACTTGGCCTCTAACATCCCTTGTAGCTCTAGGTCTATACTCCTCCATGACCCTTCTGGATACATTGCTTCAAAGAGAAGCAATGGAGGTACTGGCTCAAAAAGTGAGTTAAGTTCAGAATAAAATAAATACATTAAGAGAAAGAGGGAGAGGGCAGTTTGGTCTACTAATTGGTAAACTAGCATATTTGCCCCAAAGATTTAGAAAACAGGATATTTACCAGCAATTGAGGCAATCAGGGTTAAGTGACTTCCCTAGAGTCCCACAGCTAGTAAGTATCTGAGGCTGGATTTAAACTCAGATCCTCCTGACTTCAGGGCCCATGCTTTATCCACTCTGCCACCTAGCTGTCCCTCCCATACATATTTCTGATAGATGTACCTCCCTCTCCTCTCCCCCAGCTTCTACTAATCCTTTGCTAAGGTCTCGTTTTCATTTCCTTAAAAACCCTCCTTCTTACTGGAGCATGAAATAATAGCAAGTTTGGTTTGCTAACAAACTGGACAAGTCATCTAAAGGTATTAGACGTAGAATCAGGGGTTCAGTGGTCTGGGTTGTACATCAAGTTAAAGAATGCTGCCAATTTTACTACTTGGGGGACCTCTCTCCATAGCATTAGGAATGAGGACAGTCTCTTGCCTGGTCCATTGACTCCCTAGCAATCTACTCTCGGAAAAGGACAGCAATATTTGTATGTCTTTAGAGTGTAATGAATATATGTGCATAAAAGAGAAGGTGGTGGTACAATTTCTAGATATTTAAGAAATAATGACACCCTCCCTCCCAAGTGGTCTAGTTATGTATTTCTTAGTTTGCTTATCATGTGTGTGATTTATTCATTGCAAGAAGAGTAAAAGGAAGTCAAATTCCTGGCTGAGGCAGCAGTATCATAGTGTCTTCCACAAATGAACAAATTATACAATGAATTTTTAATGAGTTAATGTGCATAAACAATGTCAAATCAGATAGAACACTTTGTTTTGGCATATGCTGTTCTACATTATTCTCTCAAATATAAATTAACTATTGTAACTGAGGGCAGGGACTTTGCCTTAGTCTTTCTTCTTTGAATACTTCACTGAGTCTGACAATGTTCAATAAATATTTTGCTGATTTAATTTAATTTGATTTCATAACTTTATCTTGGAGAAGAAGCATGGTAGAGAGGACAGAGGCAGCTAAATGGTACAATGGATAAAGCCTTGCGTTTGGAGTCAGGAAGACCTGAATTCAAATGGGGGGTGGTCTTAGACACTTACCAGCTGTGTGACTCTGGGCAAATCAGTTGACATACCTTAGTTTCTTCATCTGTAAAATGAGGATAATAATAGCACCTACCTTCTGGGGTTATTATGAGGATGAAATGAGATAATATATGTAAAGTGATTTGCAAAAACTTTAAAGCACTGTGTAAATACTAAGTATTATTCACGTCTTTGGAGTAAGAGATACTTAGGTTTGCGACCTCACTTTGCTACTTAACAGCCATGGGACCAAGGGCAAATCACTTAACTTCTCAGTGACACTAGGAATTGCCTAAGAAGACGCTGCAGACATTGCTAATCAGCATGGATGGGCCAATGAAAACATCAGTTTGGGCCCTTCTCCTCACTCCCTCAAAAAGAAAATTAAAGGGAAAAAAGCATCATCACAGTAGGCAATTTAATTGCATTACATCTCTAGGCTAAGAAACATTACTGTCTAGGTCAGAATAGTCTATGGAAATTTTGGCTAACACATAATTTCCTGAAAATATAACTGACCTGTTCTTTTCTAGGATTTTATCCGACTTCTTTTAAGTAGATTACACAGTGATATTAAGAAAACTAGACAAAAATGGTAATCTTCTCTAAACAGATCTAATATAATTCATAAGTATTTGAATTAGAATACTTATGGCTCATGCAAGTGAATAGCTGCAAAATCGCATGCTTTTGCCTTTCCTCATTATCCCCCTTTGCTAAGAAAGTGACAGGGATGGATGGGTAAAGTACAGTAAATTTAGCATTCCCTTATTCCATAAGAAAATGGATAATGCAGCATTAAATGAGATTTATTTCACAGTGCTAGAGGATGCTGAAAAACTAAATTTCTTAGTTAGTTAGAACTGAATTTCTAAAGTTAGCGGTAACACTGTTTCTCTGCCAACTTAAACCCCCCAGAAATGATACTATTAAAATATGACTACTTTTTTTTAGGTATTTGGCATCTGAAACACGAGTTATTTGGGATAATAGGTTTAAGTGCTATCCCGTAAGATCTCAATCATCCTCTACTATTGGTCATTTGAACAACTTTCACCTGGGAGAAGTAACAGCTGAACATGAATTGAACTTGACATGGACATAATTTGGTAATGGTTATGGTAAGGACACTATCGTACACACAGTAATGGAGTAGTACTTTACTTCATGAATAACTTGAATACCTGAATATGGAAAAAAAAGAGCTATCACCTTTCTTCATGTTAAATGAAGGTAAATGTGCATGCCTGAAGTAGGGCCTTGTTGAGATGCCAGATGTAATTATTCACGGAATCAAAGAAGATCATAACAGTTGGAAAAGACCTTAAAAGTCCACCTAGTAGTAGACCCTCCTTGTAGTAGATTAATAAGGAATCCATTCTACAATTTCCCTGATCATCTAGTCTCTACTTAAATTCAGGAGGTGATCTACTCCATTTTTAAACACTTTTAAAGGTTAGGAAGTTCCTTCGATGCCAAAACAACGATTAAATGTCAATAATTCTTAAGAGTTTGGTTATCCACCTGAAGAAAAATTTAAGCAAGTCCCCAAAATGTGATTCAACATAATTGAGTCTGGTTTGTTGAATTAAACTCTTTTCAAAGTCATATCCTGAATTAGAAAGCATGAGAAATGCAACCTGAAACATAAATGTGGAGTCAAAGAACCATTTGGAGAATTCTCAGGATATACACAGAACACAAAAATTTCCTTCTCTTATTCCCAAATGTTTTCTTAAAATCTACACATTGGGATCCATGTGCTCAGGATTTTCGGTACGAAGTCCTTCAAATAAACACAAGATGAAAGTATAGCAATTAAACATATGGATATTCCATTCAAATACTTGCAGATGTGTATATAGAATGTTATATAGTCAAATAAAAGCAAGTCCTTCTATTTGTGCCAATGTGAAAATGACATTCATGTGAGTGGACACAGAGTACAACTCTTTTCTTTTTGAACTGAGAATATAAACATTCCTCAAGCATGTAGCTTTGGGGGCACTGTTTGTACCATGGGATTGTCTGCTACAATTTAGTGGTGATCACCATATCTCATGATACTACTAAAAAAAGGCCATTTCATTATGGGTGGAACAATGTTTCAAATAAAAGACTACGGAAGACATTAGTGTAGAAAAATATTTAGTATTTGAAATGGTCACCTTTTTGTGGGAACATATAATAGTCTACTCTGTGCTAATTTTTCAGAACACAGAGGATAAACTGGTATTTGGTTTGATGTGAATCTTCTCTAAATTGGCTTTATTAAAGTTGGATGGTAGAGCTGAGTTGTACCTATATCACATAAAAAAAAAAACCTTGTGTGAATTGATTTAGCTAAGGCATACATGGTTGTTGATGGTAACTGAACATACCTCTGTCATGGAGCAAACACAGTTCTTTAAAAATGACAAATTACAAATCTTCTGAATGGTATCTTTCAGCAATATTTTACAATGTAAAGGCTCTCTTCTACAGCATTAGTTAGGATAGAAACCTCAAGGTAACTGGAAATAAGAAGTTATTTCCAGAACTGAACAAATTATAATTCCAATGCGTTCCTCCCAACTTCTTTTCAAGAAAAGAGACTCTTTACTCAAGGCAGCAGTGTCCCCACTTGGTGTGACTTCATCAATACCATCTGAAGGGTTCTTTATATTCATCTTAAGTAAAACAAAAATGTGATGCTTTAAATTGAAGTTTTGAATCAATTGAGCAAATTTAACTTATGACAAGATTAACCAGGATGGATTTTTTTTTTGTCTGGTTCATTTTGCACCTCAATGAATATCATAAATAGGACTTTTCCTGCAATGCATCTGGGTTTGCTTGTCATTTGCAAGATTTATTTATTCATCTCGATAAACATAACATGCCACAGAAACCACAACATGAACCCACATAGGACGTCAATGCTAAATCAACATTGTGAACAAGCAAATATAAATCCACAATTACATGAGTTTTTAAGTGCTTTCATAGAAGTATTTTCTTTTATTTTAGAGGTAACCCATATAAAATGGGTCAGCCTTGAACAAACTATGGTTTATGAATGCAGAGAAATATTGTGCAGTTAGAAATGACAAATATTAGGAAAAAAGAGAACCATGGGAAGGTTTGTATGAACTGATGCAGAATGAAATAAGCAGGACAAGAAAAACAATATACACAGTGATTGCAACAACGTAAATAAAAAATCACTGAAAGGAAGTTGAACTCTGAATAAGGAAAAAGCAAACAATGTTCCCGAAGAACACACAAAGAAACATACCTCCTTGCTCTGGGCAAAGATGGGGGAATTATGAGTGTAGAATGTTGCATCCATTTTCAGATATGGTCACTTAATAAGGTTTTGTCTGTCTAACTTTTTTTTATTATGAGAGAGAGAGTTCATTTTCCAGGGTTGAGGAGTGGGCCTTGGGGGGAGATATCCATAAATGATTGTGATATAAAAACAAAAGCCACCCATAAAACTTCCTAGAGGAAAGGCCAACTCTTAAGCATACCCCAGAAGAAAAAGTAGAACAGATGAGTTTGGTGAAAAAAATCAGAAGAGGGAAAATGTGGTTCAGAATGAGCAGAAGTACTGACGGCTATGATGAGGCATTAAAAAATATTACCCACCATTACTGCTAATTCTCAATTCTCCCTTACAGGTTTAATGTCTCTGGTTAGTCTGTTACAATTCTCTGCCCCCAAACACCAGAAGGTGCATCTACGTAGAGTAATACAGGACAATACATCAGTGCTTGGTAATTAAAGTGAAAGCTGATCTCTGCAAAATCTTCTGTTCCTTCTCAATTTCCCTTAAAGAAATGGCCAAAAATACCATCACCACATAAAAAAATAGAAAGCTCAACAGTGCCAATGACAGAATTGTCATTGCCTGCCAGGAAGGACATGACCCCATATAAGGCAAGTCCATGAGTTAGAGCTATAGAGAAAAAAGGAGGGAGGTTCTATCACAGGAGTTCTTAATTATTGTGATCAATTCTGGCTTAGTAACATAAAGGAAAGCAAAGCCAATGAGAAGGAGATTTGTCCCTGGAATTAAATAAATACAGAAAATACCCATAAACTCTATATAACCGATATCAGTTATAAAGCTGTCTTGAAGAAGAGACATTTAATGAAATGCCCAAGACAGCTGCCAAGGCAAGCTAGCTTTGGATCTAATGTGTTGCTACATCTGCTAAGCTACAGTGTCATACTAAGAAAATGGCTTTCTGTTTTTGGTTTTTCATTTTTAAATGCTACTCTGGGTTGGGATTTCCCTATGTTCATTTGGCTTTTGAAGTATCTTACATATTCTGACTTGGTCTAGTCACAAGCTTCTAAAGTCGAAATGTGTAATCCTTGGAAAGCCAAGAAAGCAATATTCACGATCTACTCTTGATAAAGAATGCTCTCACATTTAATATAGGAGACATTTATTTAAGAAGCTGCTTTAAATTCAAATATATCTGGTAATAAAAATGGTACAACCTGAAAAGTTTTAACTGTCAAAATTATTCTTCTCTTTTAACTAGATGGTCAGTAAAGTGGATGGAAATCAAAGAAAGTATTACCAAACTTTAATAATGGAGTAGTGGTTGTGGGGAGGTATTGAGGATTTTGATTTGCAAAAGGATGATTTCTTATTGCTTGTGTTAGTCCTTTTATACTTCAGATAATTACCCTTTCCCTTCAACCACCCTCCATTGTGATCTTCCACACAGTCTGATTATGGAAAAATTTGTGAGTCTTGGTAGTTTTGTTACCTAGAAAAACCCGCTAATTTTAGGGTAATTGACACTGATCTGACACTGGTAATCAACACTCACTTTACAACAGTAGAAATTAGTTGCATTAACAGTCTTTTTGTCATGATATCTTTGCATATTGTTGAAAACAATATAAGTATTCCAAAATAAATCTCTTTATCACAGAAAAAAGAAGAAGTGCTAGTTAAAAATACTGGACTTTTCCTATGGACCACAGGAGCCAAAATTCAGAACAGACTAAAAAGAAAGAAAAGGATGAAAAATACTTGGACTGTTTCAAGTTTATATTAATACCTTTTCCTTTTCTGGATGCGACTGAGTACAAACAAGTATAATGAAAACACTGAGACAGCGTTGTCTCCTCCTCTTTAGGATATAATTTTAAAAGAGAAAAAAATTATTAAGTGAATGGAGAAGTCAGCCCTTGTGGTGAGACGCATTATTTCCATTAGGAAAATCAGAAAAAAAAAAACAACAACCTAGAATTCCTTTTCTATCTTGTGTTATCTGAATATACTTTGCATGTGTAAAATCTACAGTTTTAATAACTCACCCATAAATAGTTTTCATTTTGTCCTAACCTATAAATACTAAGTTAGTAATACTAAACTATCTCTATTGAATTATTTGTAAAAAGAAAAAAATATATTATATATTTATATTTTTATAAAGTTAGTTAAGACAGGACAAGGGTATGGGATGGGGAAGTCATGGACAATCACAGTTGATGTGTATTACTGGGCACAAAAAAAAACCAAGTCTGAACTCTCAAAATTGTCCTGCTTAAGCAAGCCCCTGAAATGGTCAAGTGGTATCTGAGGAAGAATCGTAAGAGGCAGAGACTATGAAATTGCCACTACTGGAATGGCTGGCCATCGACTGGGCAGCTTGCTGGCTTAAATTGTTACAGATCAGCACCAGCTGGTTGCTCTGCGCTTCGGAGAGAGTGCTGCAACTTTGATACACGCTGAAGTTGGTTTTCCTGCCAGGGATGTTGCCTTTCTCACACATTGTTTTCACCATCTTGGCCAGTTTATTCTTGCCCAGTGCCTGGCAGTTGTACCAATGGAGCGCAGCCAGGTTTACTACTGGCTTGATAGATAAATAAAAAGGGGCATCCTCATATCGCATGGCGGGGGGCCTCCGCTGGGCATACTCTTTGTAGTCCTGCACTGGGCAGGTCTGGGGAGCATGCTGGGTAGCATACACTCTGGAGTCAGTTCCTCCTCTCTTGGTCTTGGTGTTCAGGTCACCAGTGTCCTGGCCCATCCACTCCAAATATTCTAAGCCCGTTTCAGTTACCCGGAGTCGGATATCGCCCCATTTCAAGGTGGATCCATGAAAGCCTGTACAGTGTCCAAAAGCTTTGGTGTTGTTGAGCCAGACAAGGTTGAGCAATCCTTCAGGGTTATATCGGCTCAACAGTCCCCTTTTGCGTAGAATGAGTTCATCAGCAAAGGTGAGTTTCATGGATTTATGAGGTTTGTTTCCTTTACCTTTGCAACGGAGCTCTATTTGCTTTTGTTTAAGGGCCTCTTGGGATCTCTTGAATTCCTTATCCCTTGTGATACTATAGCCATACCTGTGCTCTTTGAGGTACCTCTCCAAGCCACACTGGTAATTAGCCAAGCTGTTTGGCTCATACTCAGACCCATCTTTCTGTCTGGCATCAACAAAGAAAGAGGCAAGGTAGTCATCCAGTTCCTTGCAAGGAATGACATAAATTTCCCTCGTTTCAGAAGGATATTTAGAGATGAGGAACTCCCGGAAATTGCGAAGAGCAGTCTGAGTACTTCGGATAGTTTTCTCATTCTGTTCCCTGCTGAGATCAGCTGCTTTTTCATCCTGGTCTGCAACAAATATGAGGAAGGGGGTGGGGGGTGGGGGGAGGGAAAGTGGAGAGAAGGGGGAATAGAAAAGGTGATGGTGAGTTTAAATGATGCATTTGTGGTACTCCCAAATAAAATTTCCTTTTATAAACAAAAAAGAAAAAGAAAAAAAAAGAATCAATTTCACAAAGAGCTTTGGAAAGCGCTATTTACATACCTTTCTCACGTTTGAAAAGCCAACTTCAGTTTCACAAATGATGTATGAGAGTATGGCCAAAAATTATCAAACTGAGCTTCTTATGTCACTGGCGCCCAGTTTAGTACATGGAGATTTGTGGAAAGTCTGAGATTAGAGGAAGTCTTCACTTTGTGACAAATGGGAATAGAAGAATTTATTTTTTTTCCACTGCAGTGTGCAGGGGCCCCAATTAAAGGAGATAAACCCATTAGGTATCGCTTCATTTGTGAAACCAGAGGTGGTACTGGTTCCATTTTTTTTTTGTTAATTAAAGCAAACCTATTTTATTTCTTACTTTTAAAAGAAACATTAGAAATTCACAATTTAAAACTCAGTAAACAGAGAAATTCATAGTATTTAATCCATTGCTTGCTCTTTCAAAATAAAGATGTGTAGCTTATCAAGGGACCATATTTCAGTGTCAGATAGGATTTATAACCCATGATAAAAATATTGGGTATTCACCTTTAGAGGGTAATAAAGATAAACATCATAGACAACATAAAATTTCAATTATTCTTATCATCAAATTTCTGTGTAAGAGACAGTAAAGTATCCTGACTTCATTAGGATTCTATTATTTTTCTAATGTCTTATACAATTTCTTTATAACACTAATAGGAGTCAATGCTGTTCTGTATGACTGAAATCACCCACTCTATTTAGTCATTTTTGTGCCATGATACTTAAATTATTTAAAATGTTTAAATTTTACTCTGTACCTTTTTAGGGATTCGGGGAACCCAAACCTGTGATTTCCTTAGAATGTAGTCCAAATTTTTGATTTCTTTGTCTTGTAAGGACACAGTGCTGATCTGCACTTGCTCTGCAACCTAAAGTCACTCTCCCAGGGCACTGAAAAGTGACTTACCAGTGTCACATGGACACATGTCAAAGGTAGAATGTGAACCCAGATCTTCATGGTCCTTCGTGACTGCAGGATCAACTCTCTACCACTACTTCCATCCTGGTTTGTTCTTTTTATAATAGTTAAATATTCTAATTAAAGAAGGCAGAATTCCCAAGATTAAGAAAATAAAAATCACTTATCATTATATTCAGACACTATCAAGAATAAACAAAGTAAAAACTGGAAATTGAAATATTAACAAGAAAAACAGTGTATCCTATTGACTGGTGAGAGGTGTACATATTAAAATTACTTAAAAGATATTTAAAATGAAATTATTCAGGCAACAATTATGGTAAATGTGTGTTGTGTTATTTGGGAAAATGTCATACTGGGGTAAAAGGTCATTATTACAAACTATGAGAGCAGAAGGACAAAGTGCTGCTGAAATAGCTATAATCTGAAAGTAAATTTGCTTAGAATTATATTACGTCAGAGTTAGAAGAGCCTTCGGAGGTCATCCAGTGTGACCCATATCTGAAAAGGAAGTAACTTTGACAAGTGATGGGAAACTTACTATCTCCCAACACTCTCAAATCCCTAAGTAGACGGGTAAGAAGCCTTTCCTTATTTTGGATCAAAATCTGCCTTTCTGCAACTTGTATTTATTATTTTTCGTTCTGCTGTTTGGGGCCAAGCAAATCAAATTAGCTCCTCTTACGAATGGCAGCCCTTTACAACGTGAAGATTTTGATCTTTCCAGGCCCCTCACTACCTTGATCTTTCTTCTACAAACAAACTCCTACTTATCAACAACTCTTGGAAGATGTACTTCCCAAGGATGAACCTAAAGCTTCAGATCGAGGTTGGGGAGAGGAAGAAAACAAAAGCAAGAGAGGGAGAGAGTGAAAGAGGGAAAAGGGGGAGAGGGAGGAAAGGGAGGGAGAGATGGAGAGACAGAGATAGAGAATCCTTTTCCTAATTCTGGATATCATAAGTCTAAAATTGCAATAGCTTTCTGTTGGCTGCTATGTCACCTTGTTGACTCATATGGAATTTATTGGTTTATAGTATCTTGGCAAATGCCATCTTCATATTACTCCATTGCTTGCCTCCTCTACTTCCTACTGATTCTGAACACGGCTGACAGAAATCATGAAACAAAGCTGACTGGGTCCACTACAAATTTATGTTATCTAATTTCGTCTGAGTCCTCCATTTATTTAGTAAGACAATTCTTTTACTTCCCCCGTACTGATTATTTTTCCCACTCCCTACTAAGGCTGTTCCAAATCTTTTCTTTCCTTGAACCTCCCAAAACAACCCTTCCAGAACTAGGAAGAGGATATATTCTCATTCTCTCTCTCTCTCCCTCTCTCTTTCTCTCTCTCCCTCTCTCTCTTTCTCTCTCTCTCCCTCCCTCTCTCTCTCTCTCTTTCTCTTTTTCTCCCTCTCTGTCTCTCTCTCTCCCTCTTCTCCTTTTCCCCCTCGTCACCCCCTTTTTCTTTCCCTCTTTTTGGAAGGCTTTATGGTTGCATGATATATTTTAGACCACTCATAATTTTAATCTGTTCATATTTTTTGCATTAAATGTTTTATGTAAGCAACATATTGGTAGATTTTTATTTTCCTGATCCGTTCCATAGCTTTCTTTTAGTAAAGGAATTTAAATTATTCATAATTAATTCTATACATTTTAATTTTTAGAGAAGCAGTATGGAGCAGTGCAAAAATGGCAAACTCTTGTCCTATACAAGTTAACTGTCAGCTGAATAAGATTACAAAGTAATTGGGAAATGTTTAATAAAATAAATAGAAATACAATAAAACACAGATAATGCTAGTTTGTGGTCTTCTTAGTCAACCTAAGACCTGGAGGGATGTTTCTGTTTGAGGGGACTGTCTAGCCTTACAGAAGCCTTGGGTTCAAGCCCTGACTATGCATACATGTTAGGTGTATGAATAAGGGCAACTCAATTGCTCACAGCTGCAGGCCAACTCTCTACTACTCTAAATTACTAGCAAGTTTCCATTTCCTGTTTTTGTTGAGAGCTTTGAAATCAGGAACTCCTTAAGCTGATGAAATCAAGCGTCTGGAACAACAACAAAAAAGGCTGAGGTGGGCATGCATTGAACTGGGAGATTTCCAAAGTCCTTTCTAACTCTAAATCAATGATCCTATGATGGGTATAGGACTCTGGGAAACAGTTATAGCCTTTTATAGAGTGGGAGCTGGGTATGCCAGGATGGATTGTGGCAACAAACATGCAAGAGCTTTTGTGGTCGGAAAAGTGACAATCCTTGTAACCAAGCTGGAGGTCAGAGGCACTCATGGAGGAGTTTTGACGGGAGGTGGGGCAAGTAGCTGGGCAGGTGCTATATTATCAAGAGGTCAGCCTGACTGGTCATACCATGCTCATCTGCTATCTTTATAAGACTTTCTGTTATGGATTCCTAAGTTTTTTGTTTTGTGCTGGGCCCTCCTTTGGCTATTGGGTGATGCCTAAGGATCCCTTCTCAGAATGCTTTGAAATGAATAAGATATAACATTTATGGCAGCTAGGTGGTACAGTGGAGTCAGGAAGACCTGAGTTCAAATTCAGTCTCAGATGCTTACTAGCTGCGTGACCGTGGGCAAGGCACTGAAACTCTGCCTCAGTTTCCCCATCTGTAAAAGGAGGATAATCAAATGAGATAAAAATTGTAAAGTACTTAGCACAGTGCCTGGCACATAGTAAGTGCTATGTAAATGTTGGCTTGTATTTTTATTATTTATTTATTTATAAAGGAAACTAATTATATTGAAATCAAATTATCAAAAAGATAAATGTAGTTATCAAAATATTTTTTTAAAAACAAGTTCACAGATTCCCTGTCAATTAACTTTGGGTAAGGGAAGGGTTTTTTTTTCCCTACGTTGAGAGCATCTAAGTAGAATTGGTTCCTTTGTTGCTTTACAATCCATCATCTTACCATAAGTCTAAAGTTAATATTTGTTAATTAACCTGTTGCTACAACAATATTATTAGCATCGTCCTAATTTTTTCCAAGTACTTTTTCTGTTTCTTTTGTTTTCAACTCTGGACCTCCTAGACATCAACTCTTCACCTTCTTCCTAGCCCCCAACTTAGCTAAGTATAAATGTTATGTTTTTTAAAGAAATGAAACAAACCAAAGATAATATACTCTTTCCTCTTGTCAAAAATACAGGATTTCAGCCACTGTTTTGGGGAGATTTATTTCCAAGAGTAGAAGAAAGAAAATGATATGAAACCTTTGAGTTACAGTAACCTCCATGAACTGGAGAGAATTAAAAAAAGTTAAAGAAAACTGCTTTTAAACCAAACCATTCCCCCCTCCCTAAAATGAATATGACCATGTTTTTTAAAAGGTGATTAAATATATGTTTAGATAGAAAACCAATTTTGAATAGAGTTCTTTTTATATTATCTTGGCATTATAACTTGTAAATGGGTTACAAATTTCTCAGATCCATTTGTTTACATGCTTAAACCATATCAGTGTAACTCCCAACAATGCCAGGAATCTTCTATTTGAAGGAATAAGTTGCAATGTATCTTGAGGACATCTATCAGTAATGAATCAAAATGGCAGTAGCAAACTGAATGAAGTAGAGTCTATTTTTTTCAGTAGCTATATCGGCTCTTCAATGTTGGCATCAACAAAATGCTTTTGGCACAAAAAAAGCCATATATAAAGTGGAAAAGATTTTTTTTTGTCTGAATGAACCAGGCATATGGTTCAGCAAGTAAATCCAGAGAAATAAGCTGCCAATGCGTAAACAAACTTATGACACTGCCATTTGAAACTTGGAAATTGGTATTAAGAACACTGACATTCCAGATTAGCATCTTCAAAGGAATAAATGGTATAAAGAAAGCTGAATTTGGATAAGATCCCAAAGGTCTAGAAGACAGAATGCAGCAGTTAAGGAAAGCAGCCAAGCAGTCATGAATATGACAAAGCTGTTCCAAGAAGACCCTGTTGCATCTAAGGCAGATGTTTTATGATTACAACAGAAGATTTTTTTAAAAATAGTGCAAGTACTTATCAAAATAACCTTTCCCTTCAATTAGCTGCTTACCAAATGTTAAAACCATAGAGCCTCAGTATATATTGGAATGGACATACTCTCCAGTGTGTTCACACTAGGAGCTGAAAACCTTTTCCTATATGCATCTCTACTTCTGTCTCCCATCCAGAACATTTTGATTCACACCTGGCTCCACTGTACTCCAACTACTACATTATAACTGTAGAGGTTATTGATGTTCACTGCCATTAGATATATTCCTGCTATGAATTTGGATAAAAGTTGGAAGAAATTCTCTATACAGCAGTAGCAAATGTGGATTTATTTGCAAAATAAGACCTCTTTAGATGACTCTTTCTGATGAAATTGGGTTTTTTTTAATATTCTATAACCATTAAACGTCATCAGCTTATACTAGAAAACTGTAAAGGTAAAGAGTTTCTTATTTCAACCTTTTACCCCTCTAGTTCACCCTAAGAAAAGCTGCTAACAGCAACTTTCTGAAACACTCTTTAAGCATCTCATTCTCCTGCAAAAAACCCTACAGTGTCTTTTCCATTAGTTCCCAAATCAAATGTAAATTTCAGACTGACATTCAAGCCTCCTTCCTCCATTCCTCATGCTCCAACCTCATTAACCATATTTCTCTTGACCATTCTATGGTTCTGATTGTCAATTTCCAAGCAGTTAGCTTGCCCTCAACGCTCTATCTCTAAAAGTTACGCTTATTTTTTTCTTCTGGAATGTCTGCCTCTTCCTGATCACCAATCCATGTCCCTGCCTCACTTAAGATCCCACTTTGAAAGGTAACTTTTGGAGAAAGCCTTCCAGGATTACTTACACAACCTAACCACGCTCTTTTACTGAGCACCCTTTCACATTTTTATGCTCATTTATTACTGTCATTCTGAATAGTATTGAGAGGTTAACTTGTAACTGTTCTTCTGTAATTTCAAGTAAAGAAGTTTGGTTTCTACAAAACTGCCACTGATTATAATAAATAAGGAAGAAGGAAGAGCCAAGAAGGACTATAAGATTATACCTGTCAGGGAGGCATTTGAAACAACTTGCCTCCTAATTTCCCTATTTCTTTCAACATCAGCATCCTTCTGAGGCTTAAATCTTTTTTTCTTTGTTTTTGAAAAAAAATTTGTTAATTTACTCTTAGTTTTCTACATTCACTTCCATAAGATTTTCCAAAGCTTAAATCCTGAGTGCCATCTTTAACTCATCTCTCATTTGACCCCATATCTCATCAATTAAGACCATTCCTCCACTTCTTTTCATTTACCATTGGCATTACTCTCATTTAGGATTACAAGACTTCAGATCTAGAGGTTTAAGAAATCTTAAAGGGCATCTATTCCAAGTCCAACATCTTAGAGATAAGGAAGTTTAAACTTTGAGAGGCTAATGATTGATTTGTCCAAGGTCACACGGGTAGTCAACAGCAAAGCTGAGGTTTCAGCTCAGGTCCTATGACTTCAAATTCTACATCTATTTGTCAGTACTTCACTACTTCACCATGAGGACTGCTATAATATTCTTCTGGTTGGTTGTTGTACCTCAAACCTGTCTCCTCTAGGTGGCATGGAGGATAGGGCATTGGACTTGGCATCAGGAAGACAAGAGTTCAAACTCAGTCTCAGACACTCCTTCAGTGACCTCTGGTCAATCCCTTCACCTCCATCAGCCTTAGAGACCTCATCTGTAAAATGGACATAAAAGCATCTGCTTCCCAGGGCTATCGTGAAGATATAGTAAGATATCAATCGTAAAAGGCAATACAAACCTTAAAGCACTACATGAGTGGCAATTACCATCATTATTTTTATTTTTCTCCCACTAAAGCACCCTAGACACTGCTTCCAGATGTCTCTTCCAAAAGTATGACCCAGATCATGTCATCTTCCTTGCTCAAAAAGTTCTGATGGTTTCTCCCAAACTGCTGAACAGAGTCCAGTTTCTTTACCGTAATGTTAATCAAAGCCTTCCACACAAGCCACGTACCTGCTTGCCATATCCTCAACACAGCCCTCCCTTTTCCATATCTATGCTTTTGCACAAGCTGTTTCCTAAGCCTGGAATTCCTTCCTCCCCCCAATGTTTTTGCTTATTCAGATTCTCAAAGGCTCAGTTTGATGTCACCTTTTTCATGAAACTTCTGCTCTCCCCAACTAAGAGTAACATCTATCACCTCCAAATTCCCTTAGGACTTCCAAGGTACTTGGCACATTCTACTGCGTATTACAATTATTTGTACAAGTCTTAATTCCGTTATTGGACTATAAGCAAAGACCACAATTCATTTGTTTTTGTATTTCCTGCAGCACTCAGCTCAGGGACGACATGGTAGTTACACAAGAACCTTGTTGAATGAATATTTATTCATGATTAATGATGATGATGGCGATGATAATGGTAATGATAATAGCTAACATTTATATGGTATTTACCAAGCCCCTGTGCTAGATCCTCACAACAACCCTGGGAGGTAATACTGAGGCAAAGAGAGATTAAGTGACCTGCCCAGGGTCACAAGGTGAGTAAGCATTCGAGGCTGGATTTGAACTCAAATTATCCTGACTCTAGGCCTAGGACTCTATCCACTACACTACCTTGCTCCTCAGAATCAGTGATTATCTTATTTGCCTGTAATTGATGAGGCCTTAACAATTTTTGAGAGGCAGTATGGAATAATGGATAAAGAGCCTGGAAGCCAGGAAAGGCTGACTCCCACATACATTTATACCCATGTCATGTTCTAGGTCACGCTACAACCGTACATTGCAGAAAAACTGCTGCTGACCTGCGTTGGTAGAGGGAGCCTCTTCATGTAGAATTCTCTGCTGAAGAAATCATAGGTCTAATCTCTATCTCTAATAATCTTTACTTTCTTGAACTTTGCATAGCATTTGGAATCACCTTTATATTCTTTAAATCTATTCCACACAAAATAGACTATAAGCTTCTTGAAGGCAGGAACTGTGTCATTTTTGTCTTTGCATCCCCAGCACAGGGTATGTAATGAACAATTAGATATACGCTGAAGCTGCTGAATTGAGTAGTATATTTGGGTTACATTCTTCTACTAGATTATAAACTTGGCTGTAGATAATACATAGTTATGTTGGACCTATAGTAAGAATTTAATAAATAGCAAATGAATAGATGTTTATAGTATATTTAAACACACACTCATTTGTGTCTATTTCTGCAACAGCCAGAAAAAAATTCTAAACCATCATGTACCTTTTATAGTTTCACTCAAGTATCTGCCTCTGGCAACAATACAACCACCTACAACATCTCCAGATGCTTTAGTTCTCAATCTTCTTTCCCGATCAGAAGAATATTTATGTTTTGTTGAACAAACATTTATGTTATGCCTTCTTCATTCAGTCATGTCTGTCTCTTTATGACCCTGTGGACCATACTGTCCCATGGGGTTTTCTTGGCAAAGATATTGGTATGGTTTGCCATTTCCTTCTCCAGTGGGTTAAGGTAAACTTAAAGTTTGCCTTAAAAACTTAAGTGACTTGCTCAGGGTCCCACAGAGATCATAATCAAACTTGGGTCTTCCTGACTCAGGTCCAGCACGGTATCTACTGAGTCACCTAGCTGCCTCCTATGTTATACCTTCCCCTTCTTCACAACTATTCTCAACTCTCCCTGTGACTTTTAGTCCTTCATCTCAGGTTGCACTTTCCTCCCTTCCTAAGCTTTACCCTATTGTTAACCCATTCAATTCCACCTTATACTCTCCAATACCTCATATTTTGGCCATTCCTCCTTTACCAAAACCCAACCCTGGATTACTACCAATTTCAAGTAATTATCCTGTTATCCCTCTTCCTTTTGTTAAATTCCTAGAAAAAGCTGGCTATATTCATTGCTTCCACTTCTATCTCATTCACTCTTAAACCTTTTATAATTTATTGTTCAACTGAAAGTGCTCACTCCCAAGTTACCAAAGAACACCTAAGTGTCAGATTTGGTAGTCTTTCCTGAGTTGTCATCCTTCCAGACTTTGCTTTTGAAACAAATGACTACCTTCTTTTCCTGGATACTCTCTTCCCATTGTTTTTGTATAACTGCTCTCTCCAGTTCTCAGCTTATCTATCTTTCCAGAAATTGGAATAAGTATAGCTTTCCAACACACCCTGGGAAGAAATTGCCAGGGATGGATCTGGGAGAGGGAGAGAAGGGAGGGTAGAGAAGCCTAGACTTCAGTCTTGGCAAAATCTTTCCCAACCCACTTTGGCCAGGAGGACATTTTGAATTTTGAAAGTGTCCAAAAGATGCTAGACCTCCTATCTACCCATCTACCCAGAAATACAGTGTCTGAATCAAGAACCAAAGACAGATGCAAAGTCACCATGCTTAATTAAAGGGAACTTCTTAAACATCTCACAGATAACTTCTATAATGGCTCCAGCCATTAAGAGTTCTTCAGCACAATCAAATACTCACTTAAAAATACATCAGGAACAGAGAATGACAGAATCTGCATGGGCAGAAGTGGAGATGACAGCATTCTAGGTCAATGGGGGAGCAGGATTAGGTACCATCATCAACAAGGGCTTTAAGGCAGGAAGAAAACTAGGTAAGCAGCTAACGGTGAGGAGAGTGAGACAACACTGGCTAAGAGAATAATGGAAAATAAGATTGAACAAATACAGTATAACCAAATGATGGAGAGCCTAGAAAACCAGACATTGCACAAACAAGTGAACTATGCTAAAAAAGACTCTACAAAAGCCAGAGAACCTTCCTTTGTGACAAAGCTTGAACTCATTCATTTCTTTGAAATTTACTCTGTAGAAAAACTAATTTTTTTGCACATCCATACTGATCTAAAATAAAATTTATTTCAACAGGATGGTGTAGTCTTACATACTCTTAAGTACACTAAATACACTAATCACATTTAATAAGCATTTAAATAAGTCACTGACAAAGTCTGAGCTTTAGAAGATAAAATTTGACAAAGGGCTACTTTACCTTTAGTTAATTTCATGATAACTATCTCTAGCAGAGAGTGATCCCTTGCAAAGCAAGGAGATCCAATAGGTTTTCAACAGTGGTTTCCAGTTATTCAGTCAGCCAGCTCCTACTATATGTACTAAGTACTGGTGATACAAAGAATGGGAAAAGATAGTCCCAGCTCAGTCTAATGGGGGAGATAACATGAAAATAACTATGTATAATCAAGACATATACAGGATATGTTAGAGATAATCAACAGAGGGAAGGTCCTGTCATTAAGGGGGATGGGAAAGGCTGCTTTTAGAAAGTGGGAATTTAGCTGGCACTTGAAAGAAGTCAGGAAAAGCAGGAGATGGAGACTAGGAAGGAGAGCATTCCAGGAATAGGGGACAGCCAGTGAAAATGCCCAACGTTGGGAGGTGGATATAGTGCCTTAGAGCTCCAGCGGATGCCATCAGAGATTCCAGGAGAAATTTTTAGTGCTAATTAAAATCATCCAGGAACAACAGAAGGGAAAGTGTTCTTTTGATATTGTTTAGCTTTTTTCAGTCATGACTGACCCTTTGTGACCCCATTTGGGGTTTCCTTGGCAAAGATATTGGAGTAGTTTGCCACTTCCTTCTCCAATTCATTTTATAGATGAGGAAACTGAGGCAAACAGGGTAAGATAACTTATCCAAGGTCACACAACTACTTAGTGTCTGAGGCTAGATTTGAACTCAGGAAGAGTCTTCCTACTCTATCCACTGCCCTACTTAGCTGCCCCAAGTATTCTTTTTACCTGAGTCTATAGGGGAGCAAACAGAACAAGAAAGGTGGCAATCTTTCTGTACTCTGACCTCATTGGGACACATCAGGATCAAATGAGAAAGTGCTTACTTAACACAGGACCTGGTACATGTTTGTTCTCTCCCTTCTGTTCCCCTTCCCTGGAGTATTTGTGTCTAATGTAGGCGATGCATTTTAGAAGAGACTTTGATAAACTGGCATGTTTCAACATGGTAAGGGCACTTGAACACGTCATAAGAGGATGAGCTGAAAAAAATTGGAATGTTTAGTTTAGAAAAGAAACTTGAGATTTCTTCAAGTTAAGGTAGAAGGTTATGAGAATAATATTAAAGTGCTTGAAGGGTTATACCATAGAAGAGGGGTAAGACAGTTTGTTTGGCTTCATAGGCAAATAAGACTAAGAGAAGTTATAGAAAGTCAGATTTTGTCTCAATGTAAAGGCAGCTGGATTGTTCAGTGGATAGCGTGCTGTCCTTGGAGTCTAGAAGATTTGAATTCAAATGCAGTCTCAGATACTTCCTAACTGTGCGACCCTGGGCAAATCATTTAACCCTGTTTGCCTCAGTCTCCCCATCTGTAAAATTTTTTTGGAGAAGGAAATGGTAAATCATTCCAGTATATTTCCCAAGAAAACCCCAAATGAGGTAAAAAAAACAGTTGGATGTGATTGAAAAAAAACTGGACAAACCTTGAAGCACAATATAAACGTAAGTTATTCTTCCTCTTAATTAGAATGATCCCAAACTTGAATCCAAGTTTCTGCTATTAGAAGATTTCAATAACTGGAGGGGATATCCCTCCCTAAGCTACACTACCAAGCACGCTTTTGGTTTATAATAGGCAGCCATTTTATCATTTTGAAAATAGGCCTTGTTTCCCCATTTTGCTCCAAAATTTTTCTGACTTGACTTTTTTCCTAGAAACACCCACCACTACCATTTTAGCATTTATCAATTCTGTAATCATATTTCTTTTTGTTTTTTTTTTGTTTCAGAATTAAGCTCAATTTATTTACTTTTCTTAAGTTGAATTGAGATTTTTCTTTACATCACCTTCATTTCTACGTAGCCCTTCTCTCTCCTCTTCCCAGGAAGCCATCTTATAACAAAAAAAAAAGAAGAAAGAAGAAGAAAAAAGGCAACTAGCAGATCCACTGCGCCCGTATCTCAATAAAATGGAGTTTCATGGCCAAACTAATATGGGAAACCCAAATGTACAACAATAGCACGTGATGACTTATGCAAAGGCTACTGAACATTTTTCTTATTTTTAATTTCTTACAGAATTTAAAAGATAGGAAACTGACAAGAACCAGCCAAGAAATACTCTCTGAACAGTGTCATGAGAATAAGGAAAAGGGGTTACTGACAATTGATCCAAAACAGGACATTATACTAGTCTGTATATATTCAACCAATCAAAAGAATGGCATGTGTCCCAATAACTATAAACTTTAAAGAAAGATACTACAGGCATTTTTATTGCCAACATGTGTTTAAATCAGGAAACATGTTGAAGAAATAAACATATTAACAATGCTTAGGCTCTGTTTTAGAAAAGAGTCTTTTCTAGGGACTCTCTCTAGGGATTGTGCTTGTCTTACATACACATACATAAATTTATGCTTTTTTTTTTTTAGCTCTTTGTGATTGTTAAAAAATATCAGGTTAAATATATATTTAATAATTTTGGGGGACCCTCGCTCAAAAGAAGTTGACAAACATGATCAATAAGTTTTTTCCTGGGAATAAGTCCTGTCCTCATAACATTTGCAGCATGAGCCATTTATTGAGACAAAAAGAATGAGTTGTTAAATTTTAAATACTAAATTTAAACACATTTTAAAATATTTTTTTCCTGAGTTACCTTAAAATTACCCTTCAACTGTATTCACAAATCAATGTCATCTCTCCTAAATATTGTACCTAATTTTATGTATTTTTCTACTTTCTTAAAATAAATTACAGGTCAAACCACTAGATTATTAATGCCACTAATTAAAGCCACTGTCATAGTTATCTGACCAATAAATTATTTTTAATTGCAACTAACCTTTTCCCAGTAAAACTAAAACAGTTTTTAGTTACACATTTGTAAGTATTTATATCCTGAACCAGAAGGCCAAGTCAAGGCATATTTTTGACAGTATCTTCAATGAATACAAACATGCTTAAATAGAGATCTTCTGGACATTTTCCCTGGAACTATGTCACTCGAAATGAAATATGAAGCATCAATTCTTGATTACTTGAGCATGTTCCCACCAATGACAGCAAGTAAAAAACACAGAAATAAGGAACACATGTGACAACAACACCCGTCAAAGAAATTCAGTAGCTTTGATAATGTGAAAAAAAATCCCTTTTTTTCCTTGCTATTTCTTTGGTTGTTTCCACATCTCTATCACTTCAGAACAAGGAAGGATCAGGTGAAGAAAGCTTAATGTCTTGATCACTTAAATTCTAAAAGGAATTTCAGAATATTAAGGTCACCTGGGTTGAGACTAATCACCCCAGAATCATTTGAAGGTAACCACAAAACCAACCTTAGAATGGAATCAACTAAAGAGGGTGGAGGGAAAAGGGAGAAAGGTACCTTCCTAACCCTGAATTCATGACCACTCTTAAGTCCAAAAGTCTTAAGAATGAATTTGTGACATGTTACCCTCCTCGAGGACGCTATTTTGGTTTCATTTCATAATGTGAACTGTTGTTCACTTTATGCAAGGATTCTGTAAACATGAAATCAAAATGCGTTCTTGCTAAAACATATAATGAGTACCGCTTTGCATTTACCATCTATTGCCATTTTATGGTTCTGTTAATTACCTATACTAAACCATTTTCTTTTCCCCAGGGTGAGGGGGTCAATTTGCAGTGGTTGTGTGTGATAGCTAAATACTTCTAAAACAGGTCAATTTCACATATCTTATAATTTGGCGGGTTCATTTTGGGGGTTGTTAAACTGTGGAGTCGCCAAGGAGCATCGGAAAGCCTTCTGTCTCAAACATATCAACTCTACACATTCCAACAGTGGGAGGTCATTTTTGGTTAATAAGTTTCTCTTATTGAAAGTTCTAAATCTCCACCTTTCCTTATCAGCTGAGCCTGCTAGCACTTACCTGGTGGACAGGGCCATAGCCACAACCCAATAAAGAGGATGTTTGAATTTCTTCTTTTCACCCTCCTAATCTCCCTTTTATTTGGTTTTCTAGAATGTGTCCCTACTTCTTCTACATTATTTATAAAGTTACTACAAAATCTTGCCAAAATGTTCTTTTTCAATAATTGAGGTAAAATTAAGTATACATACATCTATAACTATTATTGGTGCTTGCAATGTCTATTTCAATTTTCCATGTTAATAATAAAAAACAATTACAGTCATGAACTCAAAGGTGCATCCGTATCATTTTTGTACCTGCCAGTTTTCAATAAGCAATACCTAATCCTCGTATATTAGCCAATTAATGCTGGATGTTAGCTGGCACTGGATATTAATTATAACATGCTAACATAGTAATAATTTAAATTAATGGTATTCAGTGAATCTTAAATACCAATATCTAGGACTAGAATTATAAGTAATCTGTAACTATAAGGATTATTTGAATAACTGCTTATTAAAAATAATAAAAATTCTCACTGAAGAGTGAGTCAATTGTAAATATGGAGTTACCATACTACATGAAGGCACAAACATTATACTATCACTTCTAGTTATTTCTTTTATATTAAATTAGGAAATGGCAAGTTTCTCCTTTTTGCTCCATTTCCTGATTTAATTTAGCTATGTCATCCATCATGAAGTCAGCTTTACTTTTTGATAGCAAATAAAAGAACTACCTAAAGTGTCTGGGAGGAGTCCAGTGGTTGGTCACATTTTGCTTAGTAGGGAAGCAACTTTAAAACCCCTAAGCCCTCAAAGAGACACTGAGTTAGAGAAAACAAAAAGGAAAAGAATGAAGACAAAGGGATGCAAAAATGAGAACAAATAGCAGGAGTGAATGAAAACCAGATGAGGTTTCTCAAACCTAATTATAAGTCATAGAAATGGAAAGACGCATTCACCACTGGAGCACCAGAGAGAGAAGCAAAGCACAGAATAGGAGGGTGCAATAAATATTTTATTACATTAATCATAATAAGCTGCACTTTAGTCTTGGCCAAAGCATATTCTTAAATCAACTTTACAATGTGACTGCAATTTCCAGCTTAGCAGCATGAAGCCCACACGACTGTAATTAATGCAATAAATCATGTTGTGGAGCTTTCCACCAAACCTGACAGTAGTTAGCTGATATATTGCTTATTAGAGACTGCAGGGATTTTTCACCACCTTTTCTTATTATACTGCCAATGGCAGTGAATCAAGGGTACCATTTTCTGATATGTCTGAAATATCTACTGAGAGTGTAATATATAATGTGAGTAGTGAGCTAGTGCCATTGAGCCATTGATAACACACTGTGTTGTCTGCACTTTCCAAGTTTTAACACTGTCTTGCCTTGATTTAATACAGTAACTGAGGAGACACAGATTTGTTACAGAAGTCACATTTAAATTTATTTACAAAATTCCAGGGAAGGAAGTCCCTGATTTACATAATGTGTCTCTCCTTTTCAAAATTTGTTACCTAACTAATCAAATATCCAACAATAAAGCAGAAACAATACAGAACAAGGAATATTTCATAAGGTGCATAATTTTATTCACTACATATGCTATGAACACTTTAAAAATTATTTCCAGAATCTTCTTAATTCTCCTTTGGCCCAAATTTTTATTGAACATGCAAATTAATTCTCAATAGATTCATTTACCTCCTTGGACTGCACATAGCGCTTTGTGCCATGTTTATGCACTTATTTTATTCTATTATGTATTATGACTATTTGTGGATATGACATATCTCTATACTAGACTTTAAGCTCCATAAAGACAGTGGTCATTTCTGATTGAACTTGTTTAAAATGATCCACAGCACCTATCACAGTATTTTCCATGGTGTAAGTTTGTTGAATCGAAAATTCACACTTCTTGACTTTTTACTTTTAAAACAGGGATTTCTGTTATCTCTGATTCATTCAATTTTCTACATACTAAATTTGCTTTAGAAAGTCAGTGTGGCAGAGTGGACAAAGAGTCACCCTAGAAACTAGGAACAACTAGATAGTACAATGGATAGAGCCCCAGGCCTAGAGACAGGAGGACTCTTCTTTGTTGGTTCAAATCCGGCCTCAGACACTTACTAGCTGTGTCACCCTGGGCAAGTCATTTAACCCTATTTGCCTCACTTTCCTCATCTGAAAGATGAGCTGGAGAAGGAAATGGGAAACTACTCCAGTATCTCTGCCAAGGAAATACCAAAGAGTTCTACAACTGAAAAAATGACACAACAGGAATTAGGAAGACCTATTACTCTTCTAGCATAAACTGTGTGATCCTGGGCAAATCACAATCTCTCAGTGTTCCAGGCGACTTTCTAAATCTCTGTGTTGCAACTGAGTTATATTGGTAGAGGGAATTTGCTTACTTGAGAGTTCTTTACATTAATGAAAACACAGACCCAGATTTGAGGGGGAGGGGGGAGAGTGTTACATGTATCTGTCATGTTCTAAAAATCTTATTTAAATTATTAAAAAATCAGATGCTGACTGATCTATTAAATGAGGCCTTTTAAATTTGCTGAATGGAGATTATACATACACATATCTCAAACACACAGAGAGCAGACAGATCTATCTTAATATACTAAAATGTTTTCTGTCTTGTTGCACATAAGCCAACAAAAAGTGATATGAGTAACATAGTTGTAATGTGCCTTAGGAGAGGTAAGTGAAAATACCTGGGAAAATAATCTACAGGGAAAGCCCTGTAGATTGTTTATATTTCTCCCTTCTATCTATTATGAATATTTGATTTGGGAAGAAAGTAAAAATACACTGGACAAAAGAGTAGCAAACAAGAGCTCTAAAAATGAATTTGACTTTATCTTACTGTATAGGACAGGTAATATATGATTATATGCATGCATATGTACATATATGTGTGTATGCACATATACATACATACACTTCAGAATTAGCTGTTTGTGTAGAATACGATCATTGGCTTTTTAGAACAAAGATAAAAACCAGCAACAAATTAGAAAAAAGCAAAGGGATGAGACTGAGTTAACTCATTTTACTTAGTAAACACTGAAAAACATCACAACACATTCAACACTCTCCTGTACTCAAAAGGATAGCACTCTGAGATGCGACCCTCAAACAATCCATCCCATGGTGAACCACCATCTTCCTAGTGACCTGCAAAGTCCTGCCCACAAAGAGAAGGATTTGGGGATTATTAAGAGCATCAGTCCTCTTTAGCTAGAGCTGCACAATCCACATGATTTACAGTTCAAAGGAAAGGGCGCATTTCAAATTGCTCCTGCATGTCATGAATCAGCTTCATTGCTTCTTGGTTTGGTATCGGGCCCTTTTTCACCATCCCAGAAACATCTCCAATTGCTCTGGTAGGCTTAGTCAGGAGCTCCTCTGCTTTTTCTAGTCTCTTCCTACATATTATCTCTGCTTTTGAGCCCTGGGTAGGATGGCATGGTCCTTTGGAGGGCTGCATGCTTCCAGGGAAGAAACTTACAAATGCACAGGTCTCCCTCCGGGTTAACTTATTCTGTTTTTGAATAGCTCCTATGTCCTCTATTTTCCACTCTCTCCAGATCTTCACCCTCTGAAAATATGTGAAACCCCTTTCAAAGGCTAAGCTCAAGTTTCCAAACTAGACATGAACTTCATCCTTCACATGGCATTAAGGGGACAGCAAGTATCCAGGAGAATAAGAACTTAGAATTTGTCCAAAAGTTTACCTTATCCAGGGAATTTTAGGAAAAAGCACTGATTACTCTTCTGGATCATACCTTGGCCCACTTATGACATTAAAAAAAAAAAAGCAATGTCACATTCTTTTCATCTTTAGTAAGTTACTGATATCTGGCTTCCTCTGGAAAATGCTACATTCTAGACCATCCTCTCCAGAACCAAGGGCTACTTTTTGCATGCCCACTAATGCCAGGACAAGTTGGTATACTCCTTTTTACCTAATATTAAAATTATCCCTCTGCTATTATGCCTTAGCAATCTCTTCTCTTTTGATGTTCACTCTAGTTTTACCTTTCGAGCTAGAGTTCCGATTCTAGACCCTTGTCTCCTTCCTTTCTCAAGTAATTTAGTACTTGGCTCACATTCTAGCTTTCAAATCCTATCCCTCCCCTTATATATAGGGTCTTCAATATACGTGTTGACATATTCAGTGATATATATTCAATATATATGTTGATATATATGTGTAGTGTACCCTAGCCTTCTAGATCATCTAGATCATCAATCTCCTCAACTCCTATGACCTATAACTTTATTTCATTTTAGCCATACACAGGAATCTTAAACCTCACAATAACTCAAAACTGTCCTCCCTCCATGACCTTGAACTTCACTCCTCTCCAGGCTTCACTCCTGACTTTCCATAGAGTTTTTGGAACCATAGCCCCAATTCAGGCACCTTTATCTCTTATTTCCACGCCCCCTTCTCAGCTCCTATTTGCATTCCCAGCACTTGTTCAATCATTTTTCACTTACATCTGATTCTTCATGTCCCCATTTGAAGTTTTCTTGGCAAGGATATTGGAGTGGTTTGTCATTTCCTTTTTCAGTTCATTTTACAGGTGAAGAAACTGAGGTAAGCAGGGTTAATTCTAATGGATTATGTGTGTTTCAATCATTTATCTAGTTATGGAGCTCCCTGGAACATAGTAGGCACTGAAAGCCTGATCTGTCTCTCTCTCCCTCTCTGTATATATATATATATATATGTATATATATATATATATATATATATATATATATATAACATATATATATATACATATATATACATATATATATATATACATATATATATGAAAATAGTTAAGTAATAGTAACAAGACCAGTTTGGCTTCAAGAGTTGTTATAATCATATATTTCCAAGAACTCATAGACTATTTAAAATGCTTTATAGAGAGTGAGGTAACTATGGAGGAAGAAGGAGAGTGCAAACAACATTCAAATGACTTGTTAAAAGCACAATTAAGCAGAGCAAACAGATCTCTGGAACCTGTAAGTTACTGCATTTGTGACAACCTTTGCAGCTACTAAAATTCAATTCATGGACATTTTTTCCCAGAGAAAGTTTTAAAGTAAGTTGCTTTTTATTAGTCCATCTAGCTAATATATCAAATTTTTAAAAATCAAAAAAACCCATAAACTTGTTTGGTGTCAATAGCAGCCTCATATACGAATTCTACCTAATTGGAAAGCCTTGAAATAACTGAATTAGATTGGGTTAAAATCCCCTACTTTTCCTAAGGGTACCTAATATGTGATTCTTCTCCTTCCCTGCACTCCAAAATTATGTATGGTCCAGGGTATGCTTTGTGACTATTCTACCAGTTTACTCCCTATGGCCGTAGATATATCTTAGATACAAGCCATTTCACTTCAGAGGCATCAGTCTCATCCTCTGGTAAATGCAGAGGCTAGGCTAAATGGCTCCGGAGGTCCCTTAAGTCTATATCTATGATCTTATGATCCTACAACTTGCTAAGAGATCAAAGAGATCATGAGAAATACAATCTATCAACATGTCAAAGTAAGAAACAATAGCAGGTTTTGTTTTGTTTTGGCTTTGCTGACAATCAAAGGGTAAAAGAACACAGAGTCAGATGGGAAGGATGCTCAAGAAATCATGCAGTCCAATCCTTTCCTTTTACAGATGAGGAAACTGAGGTACAAAAACCGGGGGGGGGGAAGGGGTAGAGAAGGGAGAATGACTTGTCTAAAATTTCTGTGGTATGGTGATGACCAAAATCTAGCCGTGTAATTATGGGGCCAATATAGAAACCATGATGCCTAAGAATAGCCCATGGGATTGCAGATGGAATTTATGCCTGAAAAATTCCAAGACTGAAATTCGCTGTTACTACAAAATTTTGTTTAGGAGCCATAGCTTCAATTAAACTTATAAGATTATATGTTAATCAATAGAGGTCAATAAATGTAGGGTATCTTTTATTTTCAAATGCACACTGGAAAGGTGAGGTAATAAAACAAAGCAATTATTAATCAGGAATGGTCTGGAAAGGATTGTGACAGAGGAGGCATAACAATGAACACATGATAACACACAAAGAAATAGAGATGCAGCAAACACTAATAAATTACCCTCTCTAAGCCAGGCTTGTTAATATTCATTATTATCTATCTAGGAAGTAATAACCAGTGTGCAGATGCTAATTTCTCTAAGTAGGTCACAGGATAAGATCAAACCCCGTCTTGGAGAAGTAGTGGTAAGAACAAGTCAGACTACTTTTCTATAGAGACCGAGACCCTGTTATCCAGCAATAAATATGGGCAAACTAGGAAAATGGACAGTACTTTTAAATTCAGGAAGTACATTTCTCTATGGTAATTACAGAGAAAAAATGGTTGCATTTCAGAATCATCCTTTAGAAGAGATACTGTAGTATGTATATATGTATAAATGTGTATATATGTATGTGTGTTTCTATATATCTACATCTATACATAAATATATCCACACTTAATTGTATGTAACCTTTGGGGAGGTGGAGGGGGTGGAGGGAAAAAAGATGGAAAAAAGAAAAAAGTAAAAAGTGTGCAGCAGACAACAAAAGAAAACTAACAAGGAAGCAGAGATGAACAGCTAGCTCTCAGTATAAGATATACTATTTATTATATAGGTTTTCTTGAAATAGAAATTTATTGCTGTATATGAATCCTCTCATGTTCTGCTGTGCATGACATATTTTTTCTTTTCTTATTTTGTATTTAAGTTTCAATATTTAGTTTTATAATGTTTCTTTTTCTTTTCTTATTGTGTATTTAAGTTTCAGGAATTAAAAAAAAGATAAAAAAAGAAAAGATACTGTACAGAGGAAAGTGATAAAAGCTAATGAGCTTTGACATAAATTCTAAGGAAAACTCTGGAGACTAAAAAGATTCCACAAAATCAAATTCTGGGTCTGAATATTCATAGAAGACATGCTTATACTCACTAAACCAATTACTGAGACCCATGCCGCAAAGTTGGTATATTCGAGGATTTCAAGGGTACCTCAATTATTTGCTTTGTTAATATTTATGGTGATAATTTATGTGAAGCAATGCATGTGACATGCCTTCCCTTAGCTACAGAACAATGCTCCAAACTACAGTTTGGGTGTGCCCTACATTCATCGTTTAATTTAATTCATTCTTCAGTTAATTAATTCTTTTATCTTCACACATCCTGATAAGCCATACCATTTACTGTTTGTATGGTGCACTCAAACAAACGCTTAAATCACATAATGGAACAAAGAATCAGGCTCTTCAGAAGCCATCTACTCTAGAGGTTCTTAATCTGTGGTCCATGAACTTGTTTTTTTTTCAAAAAAATATTTTGATAACTATATTTCAGTATAATTGGTTTCCTTTGTAATTTTATGCATTTTATTTTATGGACTTAAAAACATTCTTCTGGGAAGGGGTCCATAGGTTCCACCAGCCTACTCAAGGTGTCCAAGACACAAAAAAAGTTTAAAAGTCCAACTTAGTTCAACTCAAAAATAAGTGAATGAGAATCCTATCTACAAAATATCTGACAAATGGTCATCTTGCCTTTCCTTAAAGATGTGCAATGAGAAGAAGCCCACTCTGCCTCCAGAGGCAGTTCTTTCCAATTTTGGAGAGCTCCAAACATGAGGAAATTTTCCCCATATTGAACCTAAATTTGTGTCTTTTCAATTTCTAACTATTATTCCTCATACTGTTCTTTGGGGCCAACCAAGCAGAATAAATCTAAACCAATCATCTTCTATGACAGCCCTGGAAGAATCTGAATACAGCATTTAAAAGCCTGTATTCTCTTTTCCAAGTTAAATATCCTCTCAATTCCTCCAATGGATATTTATATGGTAAGAACACTATTCCTATTCCTATTCGGATTGTCCTCCTCCACACATTCTCTAGCTTATCAATGTCCCTTCTAAAATGTGGGGCCCCAAACTGAACACAATATGCTAGGTGTAGAAAATCAATTGTGAATGTCTTGTTCTACTCACAGATTGTTTCATGGATATATAGCCAATAAAAATGCAAAGCTTCCTGAAGGAATTTATAGTGCCATGCCCTTTTTTTTCAATATAGCACCTCGCACAATGGTAGGCGTCTAGCATTCTCTAAATAACAGTCAATTAAATTGAACTTCCAAATACTCATGATTTCATCAATACCAATACTAAGATTTGTGGTTCTATGTCAATTCTCTACTGTTCGATCAAGTAATTTTTTTTCAATAAAATTTGGGATTTTAAAAATAATTAGAACTGAATACAATTCTGGAAATAATGTTTTCTCGACACCATTTGATCAAAAGTATATACACATAGCTAACTCTTAATAGAGTTCTTCAAAAATAATTATGAAAGCATCTCAAAAAAGAAATAGGCTTTTCTAATTAATTGATTTTCCTACTCCTGACTCATTTATTTGTGTAGTTGTCAAAATATGTTATGGTGAAAATGGTTTTAGTAGCAATCTCCTCCAAACAGAACTGAAATCTACACCGCACACAGACACAGGGATACATTTTCAGAGTAGGAAACTATGTTTTCTTTATCGAAAATGAGGGGAAGAAGAAATTTTCCTGACACTTGTATTTAAAAAATTGAGGTTTTTAGCACTTACAAGCAAATTCTGGAAATATTTATACATTTGATTTTTTAATCTGGAAAATTCTAAAAATTCTTCCTTTTCTACTGTACTCCTGCTCCATTTCTCATAAGAAATGAATTCATGTCTATTTGATGCCAAATCATCCAGTCAGTTGATCAATTTCATTAGATAACAGGTTATATGCTTCTACAAGATTAGCTAGATTGACTGATTGACTGTTAATTAGTCAAAATAGCTAATCCAGTATCCTTTGGATAGAAACACATAGCCTTAGTCTCCTATAGCTGCCCTTTGGTTTACAAAAATAAAAAAAAAACAACTTGTTTTGTTCCTCCCAAATTGTTTAGTCACTTCAGAGAATCATACTGATTTGCCCGTGCTGATACTGGTGATGAGATGTGCCCATCAGGGTTAGGCTAGCCAGTTTTTCAAGTCCTCCCAAATACTTATAGATATACAGTCTACAGGTAGGATGGTCAACTATCTATGAATAAATAACTATGTAGAGCTATCAGGGTTAAAAGTAAACAGGAAGTGATCCCACAGTCATTAGGAAGACCTAAAACACCGTCCAAATGTGATGACTTGAACATTAAAGTACTTTATCATCTGGGGCACCCCAATAAAATGACTAAAGATTTCATAGGATTTTAGAGCTGGAAAGCAACTTTTGAAATTCTCCAATCTAACTCTCTCATTTTGCAGATGAGAATATTCAGGACCAGAGAGGTAACCCAACTTGCTCATGAACATTCAACTTAATCAGAGACCTATTATTCAATGCTCTTTCCTCCACCTGATGTGACCTTGAATCATCTAAAGAAAAACAAAACATATGGAGCTATGTTCTCCTGAAAAGTCCTGTAGACCCATATATAAAGCATTTTTTATCAGGATAATAGACAATTTGCTGTTGGTGTTCAGACATTTCCACTACCTCATGACCCCAGTTGGGGTTTTCTTGGCAAAGATACTGAAGTGGTTTGCTTTTTTTGTCTCAGGCTCATTTTACAGATAAGGAAACTAAGTCAAACAGGATTAAATGACTTATCCAGAGTTATAGAGCTTGCAAGTTCCTGAGGACAGATTTGAAATCACAAAGATGAGTATTCCTGACTCCAGGCCCAGCATTCTATCTCCTGTGCCACCTAGCTGTCCCCCAAATAGCGAAATAACTCCCTTCATAATAAACCTATAAAGTTATCACAATAACAAACTACCCTGAAAATTTAAGTATTTCTGCTCTATGAAGCAAAGCTCTAGTGTAAAGGATCTTAAATCTTGGGATCCAAGTACTTTCACCTTTAATAGCTTAAAACTGCACTGAGACTTTTGAGAAACACACATACATATACATACACATTCCCTGTATATATGACTTTTAGGAGATCATATATATGTATGTACACACACATACACACACATACATATATATATATACTTACCTTGGGAAATCCTGTGTGTATGTAACATATATTATATATGACCATATCATATATGTTTACTGTTATATAATATATACATGCATACACATATATATTCAATATATACTTTTATCTATCTAGGTTAAGTCTCTATATAAAGACTTATCTATCTAAAGTTTAGAGAAAGAGAGATGGATAGGTAAGTGTATTTCAGTATAACTGGTTTCCTTTGTAATCCTATATATTTTATTTAATGCAATTAAAAACATTATTCCAGGAAAGGGTCCATAGGATTCACCAGACTGCTGAAGAGATCTATGGCACAAAAAAGGTTAAAAACCCCTAATCTAGTGTTTACTGCAATACTGAAGTCCATGTTCAGTATCTATAAAACATTCAGTATGTATGAGAGACAAGTCCATGAACCAGATGTTCAGCAAGGATCAGCACATTATGAGACTGTATCATTGTTCTCAACCTAATGAGTGTTCACAATTTAAAGGATGATTTAAAAAATCAATAATAACCTTTCCATATGATGAAGGCATAACTTGTTCCTTTTCCAAGCTTAAAAAGCATGGTTTTAATGCACTCACAGACCTTAAAAATACAGGCACAGTCGATTACTTTGCTGGTAAATGAGAGGCTTAAATGCAAATTGAACGTATGCTTTGGGAACAAACCAGCTGAGTCCCCAGCAGTCTGATCATAGTACAGTATTAGAGCTGGAAAGCAGCTCAGAGACGATCTAATCCAGTACTCTTACTTTACAGATGAGGAAACTGACCTCAGGAAGAGAAAGTAATTTGCGCAAGGTAGCAAAGATATTAAAAGTCGGCGGCAGAGACTGAACCGAAGTCCTCAGGCTTTAGAAACAATACTTATTCCCCAATACTACATTGCTCATCTAAGTCCTGAAAAAAAGGGTAAAAAGAAACAAATTATAATTTCTTTGATGAGCTTAGCACAATGACTGGCACATAGTAGGTGTTTAATAAATGCTTGTGGGCTGACTAATTACGACTACAGCTGTCCCAGTAGAAGGAAGTCAGAATAACTGGAAAGTACTGGCTGGGAGTAGCAGTTCTGGGACTGTAGATAAATGACAGTCTTATCATGTGTGATGAACCATGCCAGTTTCTCCATGGGTAATTCATTATTTCAGTCCACAAGGAAATAGTCTCAAAAGCAAAAGCTAGCTATTCACTCCTAAAATCTGAGTTAGTGATGTTATATTTTCCAAAGGTTCTCATCACTTTTTAAAATTTGTTTGGGGGAGGTGGGTTGCTTGCTTGCTTGCGTGTGTGTGTGTGTGTGTGTGTGTGTGTGTGTGTGTGTGTAAGCCTCCAATAAAATCTTCCTCTAAAGACATGGAAATAATCATTTGCTTTGCTTTCAGAGGGCATACCAATCCAGCAAAATTTTAGCAGTTCTTTTTTTTAAGTTTTAATTTTTAAAATAATGTAATTTCTTAATATCAGATGTCCCAACAGAACCCCCCCTTTCATAACAAAGGGGTAACGTTCACCAAAAAAACATCCCGACCCCGACACATTGTCCATGTCTGACACTCACATTCCACACCTGCATTCTATTACCTTTCTTGCAAGAAGAAGGAGCTATGTTCCATCATTAGTCTTCTGGAGTCAGTATTGGTCATTGCGTTTTAAATTAACCCAATTTTTCCAATTTTTACTGCTGTTCTTGGCACTAGTGTGGTCATTGTAAATGTTGTTCTCTCCATTCAGTCTATAAGGACTTGCCAACTTGGAAAAGCTTTTAGAATGGGCCTGAAAAGGACCAAATGACTAAAATTTCAGGATCTGCCTTGCTCAGAGCAGGAAAGCTCCTCATCACAAAGCTGGCCACCAGGTAATGAATTATTTTTGGCAAAAGCTGCTCTCGAAGGTCATATATTAAAGTATGGAAGTGTTGCAATCTCTAGTGGTGAAGTATTTGTACCAATTTCATTATGGATTTGTTCCCAAATTCCTATGTTCATGAAAATGCCTAGCTCATGCATATTATAAATATTAGTTTTTGAGGTTGACTAATCCTGTTAGTAGGGTCAAATTGGTGTACTTCGTGCATATCTGCATGGCGTTTCCCAGCAGGATGCACTCTACTGTGTCTCAAGAAACCTCTTCCTCTAGGAAGATCACTTAGGCTCTGGAATTCATAGCCCTTGGAAGGACCTTCTGCCCTTGGGCACCTCCCTCTGATTGGATGATTCCTCTCAGTACCTTCACTCAAAGAGGGCTCCAGGCCAGCCCTCTCTCTGTTGTTTCTCACCAGACTGTCCAGGCTGTCCACCTCCCATCTTCTCCATCAAATCCCAGATGTGGGCACCTCTTTCTTCTCCCCCTCCCTCCTTTCAGTTTCCTTTTGAAATGCTGTCTTGCAATTACCATGTAAACCCAAGGGCAGGGGCTGTGTTTTTTTTTTCTTTGTATTTCCAGTGCTTAGCACAGCGCTTGGTGCAAATGCTTTTTGACTGATTGCATTTCATAAACTTGAAAAGACTTTGCACCACAGTAAAGTAAGTAGAACCAGGAGATCATTGTACATAGTAACAGCAATATTGTTGTTGTTCATTACTTCTAAAAGAAGACTGATGATATCACAAGGTTGATGTCTTGACTTGTACATGAATTAGATGTAAGTGAGGCAGAGTTGTGCAAAGCTGTCAGTCACACTCTTGCCTTTAGAGTCATCGAAGCTCAGTGGCAAGACAAAAGTCAACATGACTGGCAAAGGCCCAAGATGCAGTGGATGACTGTGGCCTTTCTAAATTAAGGTCTTTCACAGGTCTCTGTTTGTCTGAGGTCATGCCCATTCAATGGCTAAGGAATAGGTAAAAGTTCAGACAAAAGATGACTCAATTTACCATTACAAAGACATCAACTGTGAAGGACTTAGCTACTCAGAACACCCTGATCCAAGACTCAAGATGAAAAATATAATCCATTTCCAGAGATATCTGATGAACTTTGAAGACAGATTGAAGTATAATTTTTTCACTTTCTTTTTCTTTTTTGCAGCCTGGCTAATACAAAAATATATATTTTGCAAGATTTCACATGTACACTTGATATAATGCTTAGGGAAGGGCTGGAGGGATGCAGGGAATTTGGAGCTCAAAATTAAAAAATATATATTTAAATAATAAATAAATAATAAAGATATAAGAGAATGCAAAAAAAAAAAAAACCAAACACAAAACGACTGTCACCAAGGACCTGTAAAAAATCAAAATGAGATAATACTGGTATTTGTGGATAGTATTCTAAAGAAGGGATACTCAGTGAATAGCAAAGATTTCCAACTGAACTCTAGAGACTAGGAATCGCTGAAGTGAATTGTATTAATGCTATAGGAAAAGCTAGGGAAATTCAATTTGTACATACTTCTCTGCCCAAGAACTGTAGGTAATGATTAGTTTTATTTACTAACATGATTTCCAAAAATCCCGTCAACAATAATGATTCTGGAAGAAAGGCTTGCACAAATTTATTAATATTTTAATTTTTAAAAATTCAATTTAACATATAACTAGGATCATGTTAGTTTTACCTAAGCTATGAAAGAAACTCCAAATACATTGTGATATTAAATAAATTACCAGTGGCTTCTAAACTCATTTACTTCAAAATATGAGAGACTCGAGTCATCTGACAGAGTGGTTTATTTGTTTGTTTGTCCCCTCCCAGCCATAGATAGAACTCTAGAAGTAGACAGTGGTGTCAAACTCAAAATAGAAATGAGCCACTGAAATATACATAAGGATCCCTATAGGCTGCATAGGGTCAGCTGGGTGGTGCAAGGGATAAAGCACTGGGGCCTGGAGTTAGGAGGACCTGAGTTCATATGCCACCTCAGATATTTATTAGCTGTGTGACCCTGGGCAAGTCACTTAACTGTTTGCCTCTTTTCCTCATCTATAAATGAGTTGGAGAAGGAAATGGCAAATCACTCAAGTACCTTTGCCAAGAAAACCCCAAATGTAATCATGGAGAGTTAGACACAATTAAAACAACTCAAAACCAACCACAAATAGACTCCATATTGACTTTAGAAAATCACACATTTATAGTTCTTTTTTATTAATTCATTGATTTTGTTATATGTTTATTTTCCAATTACATTTCAGTTTGGTTTGGGCCACTGTTGTGTGTTTAACCCCTCTGTTCTAGGTAACACTCTAAGACTGTAGCTATCAAAGAAGGTGTCAACCTGAATTTCATTGACAGAGGGAATTTCCTCATCTTGGAATTTCCCTTACCAATGAGATAAGATGTCCCATCCTTATGCTCACCCCCAACAAGATTACAGTGTTCCTTAAAATGTCAACTACTGGTTCTTCCTATATATATCATACAAATTCACAAAGTTGTAGTCTTAGATCTGAAAAGAACCTTAAAGATATCCTTTAGTTTGACTTAATTTCTTTAGGAAGGCAAGATATTACCATCTCCACATTGGACAGAAGAGGTTGTGATAAAAATAAAAAACTTACATGAATTGCCCAAAGTCACACAAGTAACTAAGCTATAAGGGAGTCACTAACATGTCAGTCTCCTTTCTAAAATGGGTGGTCTTTTGGCTACATCTCTTTCAAATACTCTAAAATTAACAGTCTCGAACCTCCATTTAATAAACTATATTGAAGAAAGCTATAACTCTTGGATTGTGGACAGGTGATTCTCACAGAAAAGAGAAAAAAGTATGTGCCAAATATTAGGACCTATTCTTTTAACAAAACAGATAAGTCATTTTTTGGTGGGAAATAATTTTTGTGAGTTCTGAAAGCAAATATTTTATTTGGTCCAACCTACCCCTTTGTTTATAGCTCCTTGGCCCATTTAACAGCAAACTGGGAAAGGGTAAAGAAATAGAAGCATTTATCCACAGTGGGGAATGATTTCTAAACCTCTCATCAGTCATACTACTAGATCATTTGGAAATTTTTCTGGATTTTTTTTCATAGAAATTTTTTTTATGGCATTCATCTTGTTCTGTTCTGTGGAAGAACCTGGAGTCGATGACAGACTACATACACCTATCCTATCGGGATCAGCCTGACTAAATTCATGGAGGTGCAGAACCACATTAGCTACAAAGAGATTTCATTTTTACATTATAGCAACTCCTGAAGGTCAATTTACCAGGCGATGGAGAAAAGGCAACAAGGTACCAGTGTTTGCATATCAATGAAGTCAATCAACCAGCATTTATTAAATACCTACTTTATCACTGAAGTCTGGGAAAAATGAGAAGACCTGGGCTCAGATTCCACCTCTACTGCTCATTACTTGAACAACAAGTCACTCTTCCTCCCTGGGTCTCAGTTTCCTTATATGTAAAATGCCTCTGAGGCCTCTTCCAGCTGTACATCTATGATAAGTCCATCTCTGCAGCACAGAGATTATGTGTACTTTTGGATAGAATTTACCTATTTTAAAGGAACAAATATGAATTCAAATAGAAATTGTTAATAAATGCCATCCATCATTATTTAATTTGATTACTCTGCTTATGGGTTTTGGTATTCCAAGCCAAACTTTTCTCATTATCCTAAAAAATATTTAACTGTAGATTCAATTTTGGAGCTAAATAAAAAAGCAAAGAGACTAATTTCCTGCTTTTTCCTTTCCCTTCTACTCTCACTGGGGCATCTGTTGACAAGCTATAGTAATATACAGTAATATTTATTAATACTTATAAAAGTGCCCTGAGCATTAGGAAATAACCAACATGATAAGGGAAAGTTCTATTCCACTTAATTCTCAGAATGGTGCATTGCAAGCTCTTTCCTGAACTCAGAAAGGGATTATCATAATAATATAATAATCTCTTTGTGGCTAATGTGGTTCTGTACCTTTTTAAAGTCAGTCAGGCTGGTCCTTAAATGACAGATGCATGTAGTCTGTCCTTGACCCCAGGCTCTTTATTAGAACTTAACAAGATAACTGTCATAAAAAGAAATTTCTATGAAAAAGAAGTCCAGAAAAAATATCCAAATGATTCAGTAGTGAAAAAAGGAGACAACTGAGATACTTGCTTCCAGAATTTATTTATTATAAATTTAGCAATTTATCAAGATTTACAAAGTGCTTCTGATTCTCTCAACAATCCTATTAGGTCAACTATTATATGCACTATTATTATTCCATTTTACAGATGAAGAAAAGGATTTTAACAGTTGATCTGCCTGTGGCCATAAAACTACTGAGTGTCAGAAGTGACATTTGAACTCTGGTCTCTTCTGACTCCGAGATCAGTATTCTTTGCTTTCCTTGATGTTCTTCTTCAATATAAATGGGTAGTGTCAAAATCATTTTTTTATCCCCATAGAAGTGAGACCTATCATTTCCTGTTTAAAGTGTTAAGGGGGATCAGGTAAAGAAGATATATACTGAATTTAGTTCAAATTTTACTTGATATATATATGTGTGTATATATGTATAATACACACACACACACACACACACACACACACACACACACACACACACATATATATATGTATATATATATTCCTGTATGAGAGTCTTTCCATTATGGGTATTTTTGTTTTGTTTTGTTTTGTTTTATATTTTTAATCAGACTTGTTATTTCACTGATACAAGGAATTTTTAATGAAGAACTCTATTTATATAGATCAGCACCAGTCCTCAAACTTATAAGAATTTCCATAGAAATTTGCTCAAGTTTGCAGGCAGTATGTTTCAGAGATCAGACTTGAACCCAGGATTTCCTGACTGTTATCCTTCTGGCTATGATGTCACTCTGCCTCTCACTCCACTGTAGCACCATAGAGAGAAAAAGGAGCCTCTCTATTTTGTTTCCTCTCTTGAGATATATACATAGGTCTTTACTGGACCTCAATGGAGAAAGATAGAAGGTAATAGCTACTTATAGAGAAAGAAAGAAATCCTGATTTTAGGTTTTCTTACTCTTGGGTAGAATGAAAAATGTTAGTCAGTCCATCAACGAACAGTAATTAAATGCCTACTATGTGCCAAGCACTGTACTAAATGATGGAAACATAAAGAAGAAAAAAGACAATTCCTGCTTCCAAGGGACTCAGTCTAATGAGGAAGATGATACACAAACACCTATGTAGTCATTTGTTCAGTTATGTCTGACTCTTTGTCTATCCCATTTGGGGTTTTCTTGGCAAAGATACTAACGTGGTTTGCCATTTCCTTCTCAAGCTCATTTTACAGACGAAGAACTAAGGCAAACAGGAATAAGTGACTTGCCCAGGGTCATACAGTTGGTAAGTATCTGAGGCTGGATTTGAACTCAGAAAGCTGAATCTTGCTGATTCCAAACTCAGTGCTCCAGGCACTGCACCTCCTAGCTGTGGATCAAGCTATACAGAGGATAAATGTGAAATATTCAACTGAGAAA
Organism: Notamacropus eugenii; assembly: GCF_028372415.1. Lineage (NCBI taxonomy): Eukaryota > Metazoa > Chordata > Mammalia > Diprotodontia > Macropodidae > Notamacropus > Notamacropus eugenii. The sequence continues at coordinate 402,215,271 of NC_092874.1, forward strand.
AGATGCCAAAATTAAGAAGGATCAGGAAAGGCTTTCTGTACAAGGTAAGATTTTAGCTGGGCTCTAAGAAGTGAGGAGGGAGGGCATTCCAAGCATGGGACATAATCAGGGAAAATTCTTGGAGTCAGTAGGGCTTAGAATGCCAAATGGAGGATTTAATTTTGATCCTGGAGGTGATAAGGAGTTTATTGGGCTCAGAGAAGTGACATGGTCAGACCCGTGCTTTAGCCAGATCACTTTGACAACCAAGTGGAGGACATAGGGATAGAGAGGCTTGTGGCAGAGAGACCCAACAGTAGGTTACTGACCACAGAATCTCAGACCTTAAACTGGATCTGATTTCTAACCCATTTCATATTCTCTTAAACTGGGTGAAGATGGTGGGGGAAAGGCCTTTCCTTGAAAAGAAAAAAATTAATATAATCTTGTCAGCAAGCAACTAGGATCACCTGAAAATATTGTCACAATATGAACTCTTTGAGTGATACAAACAATTGCTTCTATCTGTTCGTGCAGCAAACCATAAATATTCCATTTAAATATTAAAAAGAGTCCCAGAAAATATTTAAGGCACATGAGGGACAAGCAAATATTAACTTACTAATTATTTGAAAAATATCTTCTTGAGCTCAGGGTTGACATACGATTGATTTTTGTAACACTGTCCTAATAATGAAACATTTTGTGCAAGTATTTGTCATCCTTCAACCAAAGTATGTCTTTTCTTCTGCAAGGGGGTAGCTGATGGCTACAGTCTCCAGGTGCATGCGTGAAAAAGCAATTTATACGTTACAAATATCAGAAGCAATTATAAAAATTGACTGCTTGCCAATATGTAACTCTTGGGAAAGGAACTGATTGTGTATATGAATGTGTTAAAGGGGCATGCATACTTACATACAGATTACCCTCCCCCCAACACACAAAATTTTAACAACCAACCTGGGGTAGATTATTCAAATCCCATGCAACAAATGCCTCAAATTCAAATTCTGATATATTTGTAGAATCTGACAAAATTATCAAACATGTTAAAATTAAAATACAAACAAAATTAGAATTCAAATTCAAATTAAAACTGATATATTTGCAGAACTTTGATAGAATTGGTAGAATCTTAGCCTTCATACTATCTCAATAAACATCATTTGTTGCTGTTTGCTTAGGTTTTGACTGATGGTGATTGCCTGGAGGGAAAAAAAAGCCTAATTTCCCCTGTACTGGGACTGATAATTCTTAACCTTGTGTGCACATTTTTGTAGGCAAATTAAGGTGATGTCTACTTGGAATGCATAATTTAAATGGTCTTACAAATAACAAAAACTAGTCATTTATCTTTCTTTATGAATTCCATCACCACAGACTCATAGAATGTCAGAGCTGGAAAGGTCCTCGCAAAACATCATCCGGTTCAACCTAACCATTTATTTTTATAAATACACAGATACCACTTACCATAATGACATATAGCTATTTCTGCAATGATCTGGCAAACGTTCAAGCTTTTACAGAAACCCATGATAAGCATGTCTAATGTAGCGATTGGCTGGTTCTTTTGGAGCATCCTTGAATTCCTTTTTGCTTTTGGGGTAGGCAGTGTTATCTACTTATGTTAATTGCTTAAGGTTAATCTATAGGCAGATTTCAGATGCATTTGGATCTACTCTAATTTCAAATGTTTTGGATTCATGTTGAGAATAAAGATTAGAGACTATAAATATTATAAATATCAGAAACCGTTTCACCATCTAAAGTTCAAAGTTTATTTGGAAATTGGCAATTCTGCCCCCAAATGCCACTGAGAGCATTGGATGTCCTAAGGGTACTTAGGAAATCAGAAACACTTCTAAAAGAAAGATGAAATTTCAGCAGTCTAGTATCCCTTTAAAAAAATAATCGTTCATAAAATCAAATTTAACTCAACAGAGAATCCTACTCCAAACCTTCCTCCTTTTCCTTTTCCTTTTCATATCTAAAGCTAATTTACACTGCTTATGAGACTGCACCCAAACCGCTGAAATCTTTCAAATGAAAGTCACTGAAGGAAGACTTCAACGTCCTTACTCTTTATTTCTTTGTTACAAAGAAGAACTAAACTGGGGGTGGAGGGTACCACACACACAGATGTGGTGATGGGGGAGGAGGGAGTTTCCATACTTGTGATGTAATCCACCAGCACCGGACTTGCAACCTAGTCAGAGTGTTGAGTTAGGACACTGAGAAGTTCAGTTACTAGTCTCGGGGTCACAAAGACAGTGTCACAGATACTTTTCTTAAGTTAAGACTGCCTCTCTATACAATATTGACCATTCAGTGGAGGTAGGCTATGGGAATAGGACAGAAGTGGAAGAAAACACAGGAAATCAAAATGTAGTCTACACCAAGACAAGATATTTAAGTTTTTCTTTTATAATTTTGGAGCATGGGTATGTTCTTATGTTCTTTGCTAAAATGCTATTGGTGTTATTTAGTACTGAGTAAAACTCTACATTGTTTATTTATCAGCATTGAGTATCAATATATAGTAAACTCTTACATGGAAATTAGGTCTAGTGGCCCAGCACTTAAATAACTATCTGGGGAGCAAACCAAACCATTTTACAAAACAAATTCCTTAATTCAACTTGCAAATGTCAATTAAGTGTGAGTGCAGGGAATTTTATATAGTTTACATCTCTGAAATTACACTGTTTTCCAAACCTTCACATCCTCCCTTAGTCCTCAAGAAAAAAAAGGAAGAAAACCATTTTAAGGAAAGCAGTTATTTTTCCGAATAGCCAATCATAGGTGCCAAATGCTCAGGCTTTCCTAAGTGTAAAGTCTTTTGCTACACCTTAAAAAGCTGGCAAGGACAAATTACTATTAGTCTATAACTGAATTAAAATATGGACATCTTAAAAGTTGGGATGCATCTGTGTCTTCATTGGTAAAGGGAAATCCTGGATGAAGAAACTCCATTTTCTAAGACAAGTTAATAACTTAGTCCTGGAGAGTTGCCTCAACTCTGAGAGATTAAGTGACTTACTGAGGTCACACAGACAATGTGTGTCAAGGACAGGAACCCTGGCTCCAAGACTGACTTGCTCTCCAGAAAGTCATGCTCCCTCACTTTTAAAGGGATACATCATGAACATTATGACTGTGGTAGAGAAATCCTCAGGTGAAAGTTTTCTTAGAGGAGTGAGGTCACAGTTTGGTCTATAACTAGGCAAAACATCTCAGCAGGTGCACAGTAATGAACCAATCATCCCTAGTGAAGGGCAGGGGTACCTCTGGCTTTTGAATTCAGGGCACCTGGTTTCACTCATTTATTCCAGGAAGCCTATCTTACTCATTGCCAGTAAGTGGGACCAAAATAAACTTAAGAAAAAGTCATGCATTTCTGACCTCGGCACCCTGGTGCTGTTTTTCTGCTTTAGTCTATTTCTTTCATATAATATTGGAGTTTCTAGCATATATACTGAATTTAGATAGTGAGTTTAAAAAAAGCAGGAGTGAAATGAGAGAAAAAGTTGGCCTCTAATAAACAGGGAACATTAAAATCAAATATTGAAAAGGATCCCAAGTTATTAAGTCCCATTGCCACATTCAAGAAGTGACACCCTAAAATCAGCCTACAAAAAAATTGAAATTAATCTGTAAAATCTCCAGAAATTATTTCGTAACCCCCATGGGGAACTTTTTTTGGATTGAAACTCCAGGTAGGGATTATACATTTTGATAAAAACATGGAAATTATAAGTTGCTTTGAACAAGGAAAAATTATAACCTAAGAACACATCTCTTAAGCCTATGCTCAGAACATTCAAGCATCACCTGGCTCTCAAACACAGTAATTAAGAACCCTTTCTTAAAGAACTTTGTCATTAAAACTAAAACATATTAATAAACCAACTTTTCTATATGAAACCTAATTTGTCAGATCCACCCATGTAGCTAGCTCTACAGCATAAGCCTTGTAAGCAATGCATACAGTAAGTAGCACATCTCAGCGATTCCTCTAAGTTAGAAATTTTTAACCTGTTTTGACATGGACCCCCTTAGGCAGTTGTGTGAAGGCTAAGGACCCCTTATCAGGATGTTCTAAAATAATATTTCATTTTAATGCATAAGTGTTTTTGATGCATAAAATAAAATGCACAGGATTGGAAAGGAAACCAATTATGTTGAAACAAAGATATAATTTTTTTCCCCAACCAAGTTTACAGATCCCTGGAAATACCTCTATAGGGCCTCTTGGAAGTTGATGGATTCGACTGCTCAAAGTGCTAATGTATGTTGACTGCTTTATGTCCTACATTTGCATTGGAATCCTTTATACTTTACACCTAATTGTCATGTATTTATTTATAATACCTATCTCAAAATAATTATGATCTGAATTCTAGTTCTGAGCATATAACAGTATTTCAGAGGTACTGACTGCCAGGATATCTGGGATTTAGAGTTACAAGGATCCTTAGAAATATTCTAGTCCAAGGGTCCTTAACCTGGGATCCATGGTACCAAAGGGATTCATGAACGGATTTCAGAAGATCCATGAACTTGGATGGACATATATATATGTGTGTGTACATACACACATATACATATATGTGTGTATGTACATATATGTATCTTTAACTAAACTCGAACTGAAACTTAGCATTTCCTTCAATTATGAGCTAAAAAACAACACCACAACATTATTTTGAGAATGGGTTGGTAGGTTTCACCAGATCACCTAACAGGAGCATAGCATTAAGAAAGTTAAGAGCCCCTGCTTTAACCTAACCCTAAAAATGAGGAAACTGAGATTCAAAGAGACTCAAGTGAACTAATTCGCCCAAGTTCACACAGGTAATTTAGGCACAGAGTTAGAATTTGAGTCAAGATGCTCTTTCTCTTAATTCAGTGCTCTCTCCGCTACCCTACGCTGCCTTATCTGTAAAATGCCAACAGAAAACTGTACAGAATGTTCTGTACGCATGGGATATTTGGAATTTCATACCTGGTACTGTTAGTGCTGTGGCCTCAGTTGTGATGGTGGGAAGGGCCATGGGCTGCTGCTGACTAGAGCTCACTTCTGGCTCTGTGCTAAGTGGGGGTGACAGAGCTACCTCACAGGATGGGACCTGATTGGGTAAAGGTGGTAGCAGCTCCTCAGAAGACACTTGTTCCTCTTGTCCTGGGATCTGCAGAGCGGAGAGAGGAATGCTAATCTGTTTGTTGGTATTGGATGTGCTTACAGGCATCTGAATTGCCACCTGTTGACTGGCCCCATGGGTACCAGAAAGTCCTCGATTAGGTGAAGCCAGGGATACCTTGATGGGCTTCTGGGCTGTCTGTCTTGAAATAATGGGTGGAGAGGCAGAGATGTTTTGTAAATCCAGTTCAGTGCTGAGTGTTGGGGCCAAATGGGGAGCTGGTTTGGCTGGCCCAACATAAGAAGGGCCCGCGTGAGCCTGGGTTTTAGGCTTTGCCATCTGTGTTAGTGAGAGTGTGGGGCCATCTACTCCTCCCGTTAGTTCGGCATTTGCCACAATGTAATAATCTTCAGGAATCTCTTGCTTGATTTTCTTGACAATGACATCGCTGCTGCTTTCATCGATGACCTGTGTCTGGGTGCTCGAAGCCACTGAAGATGGACAAATTCCGGGTCTTTTCCGAGCAATGTTCTGAGATCTTTGGGTCTGGTGTTCAAAGTCACTGTCCTCATCTGTCACAGAAGACTCACAAACCATGTCAAAAAGAGTTGCTTCATCTTCATATTCTTCCACAACTTCGTCCAATTCTGAAGGCTCACTACAGTAAGAAAAATCACAAGAGTCTCTAGTTCTGTTACAATCCAGCTTAGTTTTCACTGGCCTCCCAGGGTACCTTTCTACAGGACTGGTCTGTGTCTCAGAGGGCACACCAATGATACTGGGACTATCAGAATTGAAACTCCTGTTGTCCTGGAAACAGACCCTCTCCTGGGATCCAGCTCTACAAGTGGCGGTCAGGGGCCAATGATAAGCATGGCCGGCACTACAGCCCCACATTGCTGTCAGGTTGCCATGGGAACCCTCAGAAAGCAAATGTTTCAGATTTGGAATGAGGCTACAAATGGTCCCATGACTATGGGCCCAGCTGACCAGTTTTGAAAGATTTTCTGATGAGGTATGAAGGCAATCCTCCATGTTACAGGATCAGTAGCTTCTCTCCTAGAGGGAGAAAAATCAAAATAAAAATCCGTTACTACCTGAAAGTGCCCATACTTTCTCCTGGCATTAGTTTTGCCATCAGAAAAGGAATGCACCATCTAACACATATTAGACTATCAAAAAAAGTGTGGGGAATATTCTGAAGAAAGTCAACAAGAGGGACAACCTTAAAAAAATTCAAAAGTGTATATAACCATATGTTATCAAAGAGGGTGTGTTCCAAAGATAAGCATGGGCTTGTTAAAAATGTCATGCTTGAGGTGATAAAATAGAAGAGAGATAGAAAGCATTCTAGATCAGAAAAGTGTGTGGGAGGGTGATGGTGCAAAGGTATCACTAAATATTAAGAGAAATGGTGAAAATTTTAAAATATTAAGCTGATGGTCTTGACAATAACCAAGAGCAATTGTATGAGTTTGGGGGGAAGGGGTTGGGGAGAAGCCAAAGACATTGTCAGAAAAAGATGGAAAGCAAACTAGGATGGGGAGGATGCTTTCCCTAGAATGTTACAAGCTTTGAGACCTGGAAGCAGCTGCTCTGCCACCCACACCTTTCAGGTTGATAGATCTGCTGAAAACAAACCTCATCAGTCCTCACTAGGAAAGCAGAAAGTTGCGGAGGGCAATATGACAGGGGAAAGGATATCCTTCTGTTCATAACCTACATTGTGTGTCATGGACCTCTCTGGTCCATGTCTAGTGGAACCCAGGGATCCTTTCTCACAATGTTTTTAAATGTACAAACTAATAAGATACGTAGAATTAAAAAGATGGCGTTTGGATTTTTTTGAGACTGGTTTTTCTTATCCTGTCCAAGCTGTAAATTCAGTAGCCACTAATGGGTCCAATTCCACTGCTGGTTGGCTCAGAAGCTTAGACTTGCCTGGTTTCTAATCTGGGCTAGTTCATTCCACCTTAAGCAACTTTGTGGTCCTCTGTATTCCAGCACTCACCATATCAATCCTGGGCTTTGTGTGGACACCTGATCAATTTTCTATAATAGCTAAGTCCCCATCATGCTCAAGTGATTCACCAGCCTCGGTGACCCCTGCCCAGTCAGTTCTGAAAATACTTTTTTAATCAAATTTTTTAAACACTCATTTAAAAATAATTTCATTCTAAATTTCCTCCCTTCCTATCATTCATCCGCCACCCATTGAGAAGCCAGGCCGTAATACCTATTATACATGAGAAGTCATGCAAAACATATCAGCCACATTACCAAAAAAAAAAAAAAAAGCAAGAAAAATGAAGTGAAAAAAGCTTCAGTCTGTAGTTAAGAATTCATCAGTTGTCTCTGGAGGTGGATAGCATTTTTCATCATGAGTCCTTCAGAATTATCTTGGATTTTTGTATTGATCAGAGTACTCTTTCATGGTTGATCACTATTACAATATTGCTGTTACTGTATACATTGTTCTGATTCTGCTCATTTCACTTTGCATCAGTTCATATAAATCTTCCGAGGTTTTTCTGAATTTACCCCCCCCCCATCATTTCTTATAACACAATAGTCTTCCATTACAATCATTTAGCACAACTTGTTTGACCATTCACCAATTAATAAGCATTGCCTCAATTGTCTGATTCTTTGCCACCACAAAAAAGAGCTGCTATAAATATTTTTGTACATACAGATCCTTTCTCTTTTTCTTTGATCTCTTTGGGATACAGATATAGTAGGAATATTGCTGGGTCAAATTTTATAGCCCTTTGAGCATAGTTCCAAATTGTTCTCCAGAATTGAACCAATTCACAACTCCACCAATAGTGCATTAGTGTACCTCTTTTTCCATATCATGTCTAGCATTTATCAATTTAAAAAAACCATACAAGTTCATGGACTCCACTTTAAGAAGCCTAAAAAGGTTAAATTAGATTTGCCTTCAATGTCAACCAGTATGTTGGGTAGTATGATTTAAGGAAGACTCACCCCTTTCGTTTTCTCCCACTATTTGCCAATACTACCTGAAATTCCTTTATGAGGGCATTTTGTTCCACAGTTGGACATAAAACATAAAACACAAAAAACAGTGGGACAAATGTTTGTCCCAAACCACTTAAAAATTAAAATTCATCTGATATCATAATTTTGATCAATTTGATAAATTAGTATAAATGTCTTAATAGCAAGTCCTTTCCTGGGTGCTCTGGTTGTCTAGAGGGGGAGAGTAAAGGCGAGGTAGAAGAAATGCGGCAAATGGACCAAGAAGCCTCAGGACAACTGAAAAAGGGGATAAGTCACAGAAAAGCAAGCCAGCGAACTTCATACAACTTGGTCTAATGCTGGGCCCTGTTTGTCATTAAGGGTGATGACAACAGACTGAAGCTGTGCTCAGAGGCACCTTTGGCTTGCACAATATTTATAACACAAACCAACAGTGTTTTGTAAAGTTGAACAACTTTTTGTTTTTTCAAATATGGTCAGCTTTGTTATAAAAGAACTTAATTCCAAAGGGATTTATTCATTGGGGTATAATTTAAAAATACATTTATTTCAGAAAATAAATCAGAGTATTCCATTTACCATAAAATACCAACATTAAGGAGAGAGGCTAAACATAAAATGAGAAAAAAAAAAGACAGTACTGCCTTTAATGATCACAATTCCCAAATCTAGGAATCAAAAAATAAAAAGGTACCATGGAAAATAAGAAGAAATTTGAAGTACTCACATGACTAAAAACTGATTTACACACCTATTTTGGCTACCAAGGAAATGGTCATCAAGAAATTTAAAAAACAAGGATTTATCCCTGGCTGAAATTGGGGTAGGCTAAGATCGGATGCTATAGTCCATTTCTCTTGGAAGTGTCCGAAGCATCATCGGTTTCTTTTGACAATTTGCCTAGGACAAATAGGAGGCTCTCTGATAGACTAGAAAAAAAACAATGAACTAGGAAACCGGAAATCTAGGTTCTAGTTAAGGCTTTACTGCTAATTAATTGTGGTAATTGACTAGCCCCCAAAATGTGTCAGAACGGTCCAAGCGTAATGTAGGTTTGGAGACAGAAGGAGTATATAACAGTAAAAAGCCTTGTACTGAGAGGCTGGAGTCCTGGGTTCCAGTGCTAGTTCTTCTAATAAAGATTTTCTGATGAGTGATCAAGGCAATCCTGTGTGACCCTAAACATTATTTCAATTCTACAGTGTTCAATTTTCTTCTCAAATGAAAGGTTTAAATTACACGATCTCTAAGTTTCTTTCTATGTGTTAATTATTCATGAAGCAATCCCAGTTTTTGTGGCTGTTGTGGTTGGTGTTTTGGAAATGAAGTGGGGAGGGAGAACTGAGTCTTACATTTCGCCAAGTGTGGAGTGGAAGTGTGGAGGCCATTATTGTTAATCAGTTTTAAAATGTACTACTTCTGACCTAGCTCCTCCTTAAACAAACTGATGACCCCCAGGGCTCACCATATTGATGCTGGAGTTAATGTGGACACTTGGTGGACTATGGGTCTGCTGTAACTCAGAACTTGAGAGTTCAAGAGATCCACCAGCCTCAACCTCTTCAGCAGCAGCCTTGCTTCACTGTTTATGTCTTTTTTTTTTTTTTTAAACTTCTAGGTGGTGCAGGGGACAGAGTCCTGGGGCTGGAGTCAAGAATACTTGAATTCAAATCTCATTTACTTTGCAATCCTGGACAAGTCACTTAACCTCTGTTTGCCTCCATTTCCTCATCTACAAAATTAGGATAATAGCATACAAGACAGCCATATGAATATGTGCTGAAAACCATCTGGAACCTTTTCCTTTTAGCGGAGATTCCTAGAAAACTAGAAAATAATTTAAAAGTCATTCTATTATTTTAAGCTTTTACCACCCCCTTTTGCACAAAGAAAAAGCATAAAGGCCCCCAATGAATAGAACAATAAATAAATAATCTTGGGATAACAGGCATGGAGTTGAGTTGATGCAATGAGAATAATATCTCATCATATAACTTCTCTGCTTAACAAGTTTTCTTATAGTACTTATCTCTGGCCATTAAACAATGGAAATGCTGATTTCCTCCCCTCTTTAGAAGCCAAATTTCCTTAAAATAAATTTTAAAACAATAAGTAAAATAGGATTGAAGGCTATTATGTATTTCTCTGTTAAAAAAAAGTCTTGGAATTTGTTTCACTTGCCCATACTTATTTATTACAAGAGAAAGCTTTCATTTTGTGGAAGTATAGTTGCAGGGAAAAGAGTGTAGGAAAGAGACAGAGATGTTAAAAAAAGAGTCAATGAAATATTTAAGAACTCCAGAAATGAGAGTAAAAGGAGGGACTTGCTTGAGCTCTACCCCAAAGCTCTTCAAATACCTGTAAAAAATGACTCTAAACAAATTGTAGAGCTATAGAACCCACAAAAAACCAAAGTGAAACAAACTTTCAGCCCAAGACAGCTTGCAAAGTCAACAGGAAACATCTATCACAGCAGATACGGAGTGGAGCATAGTCCAGACAGGGCTGGAGCAGGTATCAGGGGACTGAATCACTGGTGGCTGAGGCAGTTTCCAGACTTCTCAACCCACAAATGTCAAACAGCATAAAAGGTCAGTGGGAAAACTCTGTGAGACTTGGGTGAAAAAGGAGCTTGTGGTATAGCCAGAGTTTGGCCCCAGTCGTGAGCTGGTGCAGGTGGTGGCAGCAGCAGTGGTGGCAGTAGCAACAGCAGCAGCAGGTGCTTCTGGAGCTCTGGGCCAACAAAAAGCTGATACAAACTCCTGAAACCTGGGACAGTACATCCACCCCCACCCCAACCCCACTGGAATCAGAGTCCTACCTTGACAAAGAGTTAGAAAATCAAGTATTTGGCTGGGAAGATGAGTAACAGCATAAAAAACTCAGACTATTGAATCTTATTTTGGTGACAAAGAAGATCAAAACATTTAACCAGAAGTAGAGAAAAAACTCAAAGTTCCTACATCAGAAGCCTTCAAGAAAAATATGAATGGGTCTCAGGCCATGGAAGAACTCAAAAAGGATTTTGAGAATCAATTAATGGAAGTAGAAGAAAAATTGGGGAGAAAAATAAGAGTGATGTAAGAAAATCATGAAAAAAGAATCAACAGCCTGCTAAAGGAGACCCCCCCAAAAAACTGAAGAAAGTAACACCTTAAAAATAGACTAACCCAAATGGCAAAAGAAGTCCAAAAAGCCAATGAGGAGAAGAATGCCTTAAAAAGCAGAATTGGTCAAATGTAAAAAGAGGTCCAAAACGTCACTGAAGAAAATAATTCCTTCAAAATTAGAATGAAGCAAATGGAAGTTAATGACTTCATGAATAATCAAGAAATTATAAAACAGAATGAAAAAATGGAAGATAATGTGAAATATTTCATTGGAAAAACCAATGGAAATTAGATCCAGGAGAGATCATTTAAAAATTACTGGATTACCTGAAAGCCATGATCAAAAAAAGAGCCTAGACATTATCTTTCAAGAAATTATCAAAGAAAACAGCCCTGCTATTCTAGAACCAGAGGATAGAATAGAAATTGAAAGAATCCACTGTTCACCTCTTAAAAGATATCCCAAAAAGAAAACTCCTAGGAATATTCTAGCAAAATTTCAGAGTTCCCAGGTCAAGGAGAAAAGTCTTGCAAGTAGCCAGAAAGAAATAATTTGAGTATTGTAGAAATACAATTGGGATAATACAAGATCTAGCAGCTTATATGTTAAGGGATCAAAAGGCTTGGAATATCATATTCTGGAGGTCAGAGGAGCTAGGATTAAAATCAAGAATTACCTACCCCGAAAAACTGAATATAATACTTGAGGGGGGAGACATAATACTTCAGAGGGACATTCAGAGGGGCAGAGCCAAGATGGCAGAGTAGAAAGACACACATACTTTAATTCTTCCCCCACAGTCCATAAAATAAAGAATGACTCAACAAATTCTAGAGCAGCAGAAGCCACAGACTGACAGAGTGAAGGAGATTTCCAGCCCAGGGTGACCTGGATGGCTAACAGGAAAGGTCTGTTGCACTCGACATGGAGTGGAGTGCAGCCTAGCCTTGGCCACGAGGCATTGGGAGGAGCAGGACCGGAGCAGGCCTAGGGGGTGGAATTCCCAGCAGCAGTGGAAGTTTGCAGATCCCTCAACTCACAGGTAACAAAGGCAGCTTCAAAGGTCAGTGAGAGGGCTTTTTCAATTGAACAAGAAGGAAGCAGGGTCCCCCGCTCAAGCTCTGGCCCCAGGTGGCAGCAGCAGGTAGTAGTGGCTACAGTTGCTGTGGCAGGCAGCAGCCAGCGTCCATTGTTGGAGCCCTCAACTTAAAGCCCCTGGAGGAATTGAGCAGTTGATCTGAATTTTAGTCTTGAGTGCTGGCATGAAGGAACTGGTTGTGGAGAGGGAATTCTACTACTCACAGATTCTGAGCAGAAAAGTTTCTGGTTGCTCCCAGACTAGTATGCAGGCTTGATTGTGCCACCTTGGAGGAACTGAGATCTTATAGGTCCCCAGAGTATACCCTATTCTTGACAAAGTACCCCAAAGTCAACTAACTGGTTGGGAAAATGCCTAAAAAAGGGGGAAAAATGACACTATAGAAGGTTACTTTCTTGGTGAACAGATATTTTCTCCCATCCTTTCAGATGAGGAAGAACAATGCTTACCATCAGGGGAAGACATAAAAGTTAAGGCTTCTGCATCCCAAACACGCAAAATAAATATGCAATGGTCTCAGGTCATGGAAGAGCTTGAAAAGGATTTTGAAAATCAAGTAAGAGAGGTGGAGGAAAAATTGGGAATGGAAATGAGAGCAATGCAAGAAAATCATGAAAAGTGAATCAACAGCTTGCTAAAGGAGACCCCAAAAATGCAGAAGAAAATAGCACCTTTAAAAATAGGTTAACTCAATTGGCAAAAGAGGTTCAAAAAACCAATGAGGAGAAGAATGTTTTAAAAAGCAGAACTAGCCAAATGGAAAAGGAGGTTCAAAAGCTCAATGAAGAAAATAGTTCTTTAAAAATTAGAATGGAACAGATGGAAGGTAATAACTTTATGAGAAACCAAGAAATTACAAAACAAAACCAAAAGAATGAAAAAATGGAAGATAATGTGAAATATCTCACTGGAAAAACAATTGACCTGGAAAATAGATCTAGGAGAGACAATTTAAAAATTATGGGACTACCTGAAAGCCATGATCAATAGAAGAGCCTAGACATCATCTTTCATGAAATTTTCAAGGAAAACTGCCCTGATATTCTAGAACCACAAGGCAAAATAAATATTGAAAGAATCCACCGATCACCTCCTGAAAAAGACCCAAAAAGAGAAACTTCTAGGAACATTCTAGCCAAATTCCAGAGTTCCCAGGTCAAGGAGAAAATATTGCAAGCAGCTAGAAAGAAACAATTTGAGTATTGTGAAAATACAATCAGGATAACACAAGATCTAGCATCTTCTACATTAAGGGATCAAAGGGTGTGGAATATGATATTCCAGAAGTCAAAGGAACTGGGATTAAAACCAAGAATCACCTACCCAGCAAAACTGAGTATAATACTTCAGGGGGAAAATGATCACTCAATGAAATAGAAGACTTTCAAGCATTCTTGATGAAAAAAACCAGAGCTGAATAGAAAATTTGACTTTCAAACACAAGAATCAAGAGAAGCATGAAAAGGTAAACAGGAAAGAGAAATCATAAGGGACTTACTAAAATTGAAATGTTTACATTCCTACGTGGAAAGATAATATTTGTAACTCTTGAAACTTTTCTCAGTATCTGGGTAGTTGGTGGGATCACCCTCTCTCTCTCTTTCACATACACACACACACACACACACACACACACACACACACACACACACATAGAGAGAGAGAGTACTGGGTGAGTTGAATGGGAAGGGATCATATCTAAAAAAATAAAATTAAGAGGTAAGAGAGGAATATATTGGGAGGAGATAGGGAGAAATGGAATGGAGCAAATTATCTCTCATAAAAGAGGCAAGAAGTTTTTTCAGTGGAGAAGAAAAGTGGTGAAGTGAGAGGGAAAAAGTGAAGCTTACTCTCATCACATTGGCTCAAGGAAGGAATAACATACACACTCAATTTGGTATGAAAACCTATCTTACACTACAGGAAAGTAGGGGAGAAGGGGATAAGCAGAGTGGCGGTGAATGATGGACTGGAGGGCAAATGGGAGGAGGGAGCAATTAGATGTAAACACTGTTGGGGAGGGACTAGGTCAAAAGAGAGAATAGAAGAAATGGGGAAACGATAGGAGGGAGGGAAATATAGCTAGTCTTATGCAACATGACTATTATGGAAGTTTTTTGCAAAACTATCCACATATAGCCTATATTGAATTACTTGCCTTCTCAGTGGTGATGGGTGGGGAGGGAGGAAGGAAGAGAAGTTGGAATTCAAAGTTTTAGGAACAAATGTTGAGAATCATTCTTGCATATAACTGAGAAATAAGAAATACAGGTAATGGGGTATAGAAATTCCCCTACAGGACAAAAGAGAAGATGGGGATAAAAGAAGGGAGGGGTGTTAGAAGGGAGAGCAGATTGGTGGAAGAGGTAATCAGAATGCTCAATGTTTTGAGGTGGTGGAGGGGAGAGAAGGGGAGAAAATTTGGAACTCAAAATTTTATGGAAATGAATGTTGAAAACTTAAATAAATAATTTTTTAAAAGTTAGGCATGCTACTTAATAAAACTACAATTTTTAATGCATTACATTAATTACTGTACAGTTGTGCTGCACAATGTACATATATGAATGTACAATGAAAACTTTTCACTAATGGATAACATCTGACCTTCAAATAAAAAAAAAGAAAATGGGCATTCAATGAAATAAAGGACTTTCAAACATTCTTGATGAAAAGACCAGAGCTGAATAGAAAACTTGACCTTCAAATACAGGAATCAAGACAAGCATGAAAAGGTAAGGAAAGCAAAATAATAAGAGACTTATTAAAGCTGAACTGTTTACATTCCTACCTGGAAAGATGATATGTGTAACTCATGAGATCTTTCTCCATATTAGAGTAGTTAGAGGAAATAAATAGACAGACAGACAGATAGAAAGATAGACAGAGAGAGAGATAGAGGGTACAGGGTAAATTGAATATGAAAGGGTAATATCTAAAAAATAAAATTAAAGGGTGATAGAGGAATATATTGGGAGGGAAAAGAGAGAGATAGAATGGGGTAAATTATCTAACATAAAAGAGACAAGAAAAAGGTTTCATAATGGAGGGGAAGAGGAGGGATATGAGAAGGAATGAGTCAACCTTACTCTCACTGGATTTGGCTTGAAGAGGGGATAGCATACACACTCAATTGTGTATCTTACCCTACAGGAAAGTAGAGGGGAAGACAATAAGGGGAAGGATGATAGAAGGGAGGGCAGATTAGGGGAGGAGGTAGTGAGAAGCAAACACTTTTGAAAAGGGAGAGGGTTAAAGGAGAAAATAGAATAAATGGGGGGCCCGACAGGATGAAGGGAAATATAGTTAGTCTTTCCCAACATGACTATTATGGAAGCGTTTTGCATAGCTACACATGTATAACCTGTACTGAACTGCTTGCCTTCTCAGTGGGGGTGGGTGGGGAGGGAAGAAGGGAGAAAATTTAGAACTCAAAAATTTAAAAACAAACGTTAAGAAAATTGTTTTTACATGCAACTGGGAAATAAGACAGATAAACAGGCAATGGGGTATAGAAATCTATTTTGCCCTCCAAGAAAATAAAGGGGAAGGGAATAAGAGAGGGGGTGATAAAAGGGAAGGCAGACTGGGGGAAGGGATAATCAGAAAGCATGTCATCTGGGAATAAAGGAGGAGGGAGGGGAGGAGGGGAGAGATGGGAAAATTTGGACCTCAAAACCTTTGGAAATGAATGTTGAAAATTAAAAATAAATTAATAAACAACAAAAGAAAAGAAATCCAGAAATGAGAACAGAAGAAATTTAGGATGGGACATGGACAATCAGAGCAATACTAGTATTCCCATGTTAAATTTAATATCTACTTTAAAAATAACCAGCCCATAATGAGGATTTATGGTTTCAAATATAATCTTTTGCAGCTTTGTATATGGAAACATTTATGGTTTTGGTGTTTTGTCAAGTTCATAATAAAAGGAAATTTTGGAAGGGAAAAAATTGCCTTAACAAATAAAGAAAAAAAATCCATCACTTGGTAGTCATTCTTCTGGTGGTAAGCCAGTGCTCTTGGGATGACAGGCACATTTCTGTCATCTGGTCAATACTTACTTTTCTAGTTTGGCATCATTTGGCAGAGATAACACTATACTGGCATCAGGTCCTGCACTCTATCCATTGTATCACCTAGCTACCTCTATCAAAACAAAGATCTTGCAAAGCAGCTGAGTAAGGGTAATTAAATAATTGATCAACAAGCATTTAATTAAGTACCTACCACCCAGAGGGTACTAAACTACTACTGGAGGATAGCAGTGAAACAATCCCTGCCTTGGAAGAACTTAAGAGTCTGGGTCAGAAGAGCCAGCAGGTAGATATAGGTAGGCATAAAAGATGGTCTTAAGATCTTAGTGTAGTTTTAAACTTTAATAGCTTAAAAAATCTTGGCAGCTACATGGTGCAGTGGATAGAGCACTGGGCTGGGAATGAGAAACACTCATCTTCATGAGTTCAAATCTACCCTCGGACACTTACTAGCTGTAGGATCCTGTGCAAGTCACTTAACCCTGTTTGCCTCCATTGCCTCATTTATAAAAGGAGCTGGAGAAGGAAATGACCAACTATTCCAGTATCATTGTGAAGAAAACCCCAAATGGAGTCACAAAGAGTCAGATATGATGGAAATAAATGAACAACAACACTTTAAAAATAGAGTTTTGGGACACCCTCTGTACCAAACAGGTAATGACATACATAGCTACAGGAAATTTTGGAGGGGAAAGTGCATAGAGCTTGAGGGAACCAGAAAAGGTTTCATGTAGAAGGTGGCACTCATTGGGGTGAGTCTTTAAGGAAACTGGGCATGTCAAGAGACAAAACATTGCATTCTAGGCTTGAATACAGACAATGCAAAGGCAGGGAGGGCAGGCAGCTAAAGTTATTAAAGAGGAAAAATGAACTGGAACTTTGAGAATACTAGAAACTACATTTCCAGTCATGGCAACCAAAGGCATCTCTTCCAGTGGTTTTGTAAAACATAATGGTCTTTCCTTAATGGGAAAATGAAATTAGACTGTGGTGGAAGGGAAAAAAATACAAAACCAAAAAACAGACCTTTGAGACCAGTACTCCAGGACTGGTGGTTTCACCAGTCAACATTTTATTCGGTTTCACTTTAGCGTCTCACTTTCTCTCCATGGGTAGTGGGGAAACAAGGCCAGAAAGAACAAGTCAAGTGTTATCATAGTAAGAGAAGCAGTATTATCTCATAGCTAACCCCACACTTCAAAGGTAAGCCATGTTATACAAATCTGATATGCATTACCCCTCCCCTCCAACCTACTGACAAGCATCTCTAGTTCCTGAAGGAGTATTTACAATACTTTCCTTTTCGCTCTACCTTTTCCCCATTTCTGAAAAGCAATGAGACATTGGGAGTGTCTCTACCTATACCTTGACATAATGCACACCGGACTATAGCCAGATGATCTGAATATCACCAAAGAGGTACATTCTGAAAGAGGACTAAAAATAGACAATATAAATTAGAAACTGGTGCAGCTAACATTTGAGACAGTATGTTTGTTAACACATGGCCAAGGAATTGGCTGGTAGAACTACTAATATAAAGTTCCAGACTAACGTCTTCTTAATTCCAATGTCACCATGCCTCTAATAATGCCTTTGTGATGGTCTTAGTTTCCACTGTGGTGCTCAGTCCTCATAGAGGCAATGAGATGGTGCTGTGGGTAGAACCCTGAGCTTGTAGTCAGGAAGACCTGGGTTCAAATCCCTCCTCAGGCACTTACCAGCTGTGTGACCCTGGGCAAGTCATTTAATCTCTGCTTCCCTGAGTTTCCTCATCTATAGCAACTATCTCCCAGGATCAAATAAGATAATTCAGCTATGCTTTCCACATCGTAACTTTCCCCTTCATGGTTTCAATATACTGTGGGTCTGCAAAAGAAATTAAGTGGGAGTTTTTGGGAAGTTTTGCAGAAGCTGCACATGACATACAAAGGCCAGCAAACACAGAAAATGTTTAGAAACTCAGAAATGCATAAAATATATGTGTAGTATTATATAACATCAATGTATTTTTATCTTTTAATGCCATAATAATTCAGACTTCTCTGGTATGAAGAAAGGGTCCAAAATTTTTATGTGAATTTTCCAGATCCCAGGGGCACCAAACCTCTAGCCCCCATGATGTGGAAGGGATAACTGTAATTGTAAAGCATTTAGCACAGTGCCTGGTACACAGTAAATACTCTATAAATGTTAGTTATTATTATTTGTTGCTATTATTATTATAGACAAGACCTACAATGTACTAATGAACTAAGTAGGGAGAAAGCAGTCAGACTGAAGCTTTTCACCACTCCATTCCTCAGTGAAGGAGAGCATATGCCCCAAAAGATTTACTATACATGATTAGTTTATCTATGGAGTTAAGGGAAAAAATCCCATGACTGCACGTCCTTTGCCTTATCTCTAGCAAATAGCTAGAGGGGTCATGGCTAGTAGTGGGGTCTGGTTGTGTTTTTGAAAAATGCAACATTCCTCCATCCTCCATTTCTATTTGGGCTCCACCAAGAAACAAAGCCTTCCCTATGAAGACAAAGGTGCCAGCCTCCATAATGTATCCAGGAGCAAGGCCTGCAGACTAAATGACATAAACATTACTATAAAAAATTCATGTAGAACATGAGAGATGAAAGAAGTGGTCACCTCCTTTAATTTATCAGACCCTTTCAAGACACAAAGGAGACAATCCTGCCAAATACAGGGTTCTCTCTAAGGTCTTTGTGCCGTTTTAAATCTTAATATAAGATTTAGAAGCATACGAAGTGTGAACTGATCTAGCCATTCTGAAGAATAATTTGGAACTATGCCCAAAGGGCTATAAAACTGTGCGTACTCTTTGATCCAGCAATACCACTACTAGGTCTGTATCCCAAAGGGATCATAAAAAAGGGAAAAGGACCCATATGTTAAAAAATATTTATAGCTGCTCTTTTTGTGGTGGGAAAGAATTGGAAATTGAGGTGATGCCCATCAACTGGAGAATGGCTGAACACTTGTGGTATATGAATATAATGGAATACTGTTGTGCTATAAGAAATGATGAGGAGGCAAGATTTCAGGAAAACCTGGAAAGACTTACATGAAACTGATGCTGAGTGAAGTAAGAAGAAACAGGTGAACACTGTACACAGTAACAGCAACATTGTGTGATGATCAACTTTGATAGACTTAGTTTTTCTCAGCAGTACAGCGATCTAAGACAACTTCAAAAGACTCATGATGGAAAATGCTATTGACATCCAGAGAAAGAGCTATGGAGTCTGAATACAGATCAAAGCATACTATTTTCTCTTTTTTTCTTTCTTTCTCATAATTTTTCCCTTTTGTTCTGATTCTCTTCTACATAATGAATGTGGAAATATATTTAATTCAATTGTACATATGTGGCTTATATCAGATTGCTGGCCTCTTTGGAGAGGCAGGGAAGAGAGAGAGGAGGGAGGGAGAAAAGTTTTAGAATTGAAATCTTATAAAAGTGAATGTTGAAAACTATCTTTATATGTAATTAGAAAAAATAAAATACTATTAAGAGGGGAAAAAAGTATACCAAGACTTTTGGGACACCTTGTCCAAAATTATAGGCTAACTCTGTGGGGGTACGGATATACTTAGGGTTGAAACCTAGTACAAATATGTACTATTTTTAATTTTTATTTGTTTGTTTAAAAGTATAGCGTACTAAACTACATCCCAAAGTGGTCACTATCCCAGGAAAGTACCAATGAACAGTATCCCCAGTTTTGGACACTGTCATCACTGTCATCGTTTTCTTATGATGCAGTAGCCATTTTTGGTACTCCTTTTGAAATACAAGAAACCTCCTCAGAGGTAACTGTGGTGGCCACTAGCACCTGGAGAAATTTGAGTCAGGAGGGAAAAAAGAGGTGGATGTAAGTGAGGAGCATTGTGCCTATTGTCTAGAACCTTTAGCAATACAAACGGGAGAAATAATACGAGAGCTTCTCAATTTGTAAATAAAGTCCCTTATCTGAGGAAAGCAAGATGATATTGTGGCAAACAAAAGGAGGAATTCTGTTTCCACAGGATTTAAAAGCTATTCCCAGCTTTGAGTGATAACAGAATGTAAATCAGAGGTGACTGGTTCTAATCAGGGCTGTGATCTAGCAGAATCAGGCTTCTGATCATGTCAGAAGCTTGTGTGCATGTTTAATGAACTGTTTGATGGGAAACCTATCAGAGAGGAGAATATGAATGGGACGTTTCAGGAGGTTGCATCTAGCCAATGGAGAGCAAGGGGGGAAATCTGAATCAGGATGATACAAAGGTTTGTAATTTTCTTGTGAGCATGCTTCCACCTGGCCCTTTTTCAGAGGGGATTAGAGGCCAAGTCACCCATCAGATAATGACATGAAATAAAAATCTTTTTTTCTCTAAATTCACTCATGGCCAGGTAGAATTCTTGGTAAGACTGTTATTTCTAACAATATCATGGAGAGGGTCCTTGAATAGGAATCAGAGGATCTAAGTCTAAATCTTAGCTCTGTCACTGCCCAATTTTGGGGAAAATCACCCAGGGGCTGCTTGAGTTTTCTCATGTGGGACTGGACCAATGGAGTCAAACTCAGAAAGAAATGGATCCCTGTGGACTGCATAATGACTTGGAAAACATCAAATTAAGATTATCTATATTGTATTTTTATTTACTTATTTACCTACTTCAGGTCTGCACAACATATGGTCCATGGACCACTTCGAGCCTGACAAAGGATTTTGGGTGACCTACGAAAAATGTAGGGTATGTAAAAGAAAGTAAAGATGTAACAAGTGCTTTGTCCATGCCCTGCTTAACTCACTTTCCACTAGTCACTACTGTGCCAGTCATGTAACCTGGCGGGTGGGTTGCCACTGCCCACTCTCTGCTGTTTGTCACCTGAGGCAACCAACCATCATCAGTTTGTCTTTAGTCTGAAAGGAGTAAGAGATGTATCTTTTCACTGTGTTTTTGGAGGTTAATAAATGCAAACAAATAAGAAAACTTGAAAAATGTATTTAAACTTGTACTGCTTAGCAAAGTAATTTTTTAAAATTAATGTGATTTCATGATAAATAAAAACCTTAGGTAATAGATTTAATTAATTGATATTTATTGAAATTTCTCTTTTAAAATATGGTTTATTTGCAAAATAGTTTAATCATATTATAGCTTTACTTGGAAAGTGAGCCACCAAAAACTTATCTGCAATGCAAAGAAGTTTAGCCTATTTTAATTTTGGCTCCTACTTGCTACCAAGTTGAACAGGTTGGATCTACTTCATTTTCTATTTTTTTTTGTTTTACATTTCCCAATTATATCTTAATCATGCTTAAGAATTTTGCTGGCCTGCAGGCCCATACACTGAGAGTTTGATACCTCTGGACTAGATGGTCTCTAAGGTCCCTTTCAGTTCTATATAAAATAGATGGAGAGGCAGCCTACTTTAGTGGATAGAAAGCTAACCTCTGAGTCAGGATGTCCTAAATTTAAGTCCTACTTCTGACACATAATGGCTTGGACAGTAACATAACCTGTTAGCATACCAGGTAACTCTCTGAGACTACTTGCTACTCTGCACTGGAAGAGGGAGTTTTCTTGCTGAAAGATACCTACACTGAAGAAATCATGAGACCAGACCAAATCCACCAAAATGAAACAGTGAAAAGAGGTTATGGGGCTATCTGTTCCAGCTTTGAAAACTACAGGTTGAACTTATATACCAGAAAAGAAAAGCAAGCTATGCATAATAGAGATCTTTGGTTTCACAGTACAATCATCTTTATCTATTCTCTTTTTCTGTACATGGAAATGTACATTTTATTTGGTGATTGCTAACTTCAGAATTTTAAAAATAAACAAATAGAAATTTAAAAAGCAATAATAAATGGGAAGAACAGATTATAGTGTTTATTTTCTCTTGGGAAAAATAATACATCTTTCTCATTCAGTCAGTAAACAATCATTAAGTGCATACAATGTGAAGGCACTGCCTTAACCAGCAACCAATTTGTTTTTAGATTGAATCAACTCTCAACTTCAACTGCTATAGTTTTGTTTAGTGACTTGCAGTCTTCACCCTTTTGGGGATGAAGGTGGGCGTAGAGGTAGGGGTAAAGAAACAGGACCTTTTGCTGTTATCTTTATACTATGAAAACCCAATTACTGATGTAGCATGGGGAGGGGCCTTCCAGTAAGGAATACAGCAGTTGTTCAGTTGTTTCAGTTGTGTCTCACTCTTTATGACTGCTACATTTCTTGACAAAGATACTGGACTGATTTGCCATTTCCTTCTCTACCTCATTTTACAGATGAGGAAACTGAGGTAAATTGAGTTAAGTGACTTGCCCAGCTAGTCACTTGGCTAGATAGCTGGTAAGTGTCTGAGGTCACATTTGAATTCAGGTCTTCATGACTCCAGGTCCAACTCTCTATCCAGGGCCACTACGTGCCTGAATCCAGCAGAAACAACTTAAATACATCAACCATCATATATTCTTTCAAGGACTTCCTAGAGAGGTTTCACAAACTCAAGGTAGAGGTCAATAGGAGATAGTCTGAAAATTACTGTCACCTTTGTCAATAGACCCATGGACTAGTAGAGCTAGAAAGAAAAACAAAACTTCAGAAATAACTTTGACCTTTTTATTGATTGGAAATAGAGTAACTTTTTTTTCCTGGTCTTTACTTTATTTTATTAATTGTGGAGAACCAAAGGAATGTATCATATAATCCAAATTTTTCCATATTCTACTGAGTTGGAGTAATCTATATGGTATTCTGAATGTTGAAATGTATCTAAGTAACTGGGTATTAAAAAGTTTTAGCATTTAAAAAATTATTTTAAAAAATCATAACGTGTGAAAATATAGGAAGAAGAAAGAATTTGGTAAGAATATCATTATGGAACATCAGTACAAAGGGAGGTTTATAACAAATTTTTAGTGTGAAAAAAATCCTAAATTGTATAAAGTAGCTTTCAATTCACAAAGTATTTCTCTGTGAGTGGAATAAATTAATGAAACTGTTCAAATCAGGCTTACAAAGCAGCAACTCAGAACTCAGAATTTAATTCAATTTCAATATGGATCATTATTAGTTTTCAAATGATCACTTTAATTTTGCAATTATATCCCCTCAAGAATACTGTCATATGTAACAAAGTGGATAAGATGTTTAAAATTTTATTGATCACCCTTTTATATCACCTACAATTTCTAATCTCTCTCCCCCTTCCATTTCCCAGAAAGCCAGCCCTTATAACAAATATAAAAAGGCAAAACAGTTGAACAAAATATATAACCAACCTATCAACCATGGCAGATATTTTATGCAGTTTTTCACACTCATACTCCCTGACCTCTGCAAAGACAGAAGGGAAGCGTATCTAATGTCTATTCTTAGGGTAAACAGACGAGTCTTTAAAACATTTTAAAACTAGGAATTCTTTTAACTGCAGTTTTTAAAGTCATTACTTTAATATTTGTGAAAATAAATTTATTTTTAAAGAAATTCTCTGGACTATTTCATCTGCTCTGAAGTTCACTGAAATGACACTGAAACTTAAAAAAAGCTATCTTAAACAAAAAGTAGTGAATTCTGTAAATGCTTGATAATGCCCCAGTATGAAAACCATGTAATCTATATGTAAAAACCCTCCCTGTGTGCAAATAAGTGCCTGGTTCTATGAATAGTCAGATGTATTATACCCAAATTCAAAGAACTATTTAATACCAATCAAAACCAGAATTAACTAACTCCTTCCCAAGTGGAAATTATTTCAATTGCTTTTTCTTTCCCTTTCCAAGTTATTTGCATTAAATAGAATGTTACAGGTACCTTCTAATGCTGGCTTCACTTATCGTTTATGTCACTCTCCTTAAGTCATACGTAACCTGACATCAGCCTTACCATAAAAGCCTTCTTCCTCAATGTGTAATAGTTACAATACCTTCAGTCGTTCTGAGGTGCCTAAATGGTTATTCAAATGATTGGGTTTCACTTGGTCATTTGTAAGTAAATGAGGTTTCCAGATCTGAACCATACTACATATAATATGACTATCTACGTGGCCATCACAGTGATTCTACATACGATTTAACACACTGGAGATAATCAATCGTTCCTAGGTTAAACAAAGAGCTCATAGTTTACAGATGCCTTTAGAACAGCTTTTGATCTCAGAACCCCTTTACACTCTTAAAAATTACTGAAGGTATCAAAAAGCTGTGTTTGTGCTTATGTTTATTTTTTGCTTATCTACTTATACATATAGTATTAGAAAATAAAACTGATAATTTTAAAATACCAATAATAAACCCACTGCATGGTAACATAAATAGCATATTTTTATGAAAAACTTAATTTTCCGAAAAAAATTTAGCAAGAAGAGGGGCACTGCTTTGTACATTTTTGCATATCTATTTTATGTGTGGTTTATTAGAAGATACCTGGATTCTGCTATCTGCTTCTGTATTCAAACTGTTCCAGTATGTTGTTTTGGTGGAAGAATATAGAGAAAATCTGTCCCCACAGAGAGATGTAATTGGCAAAGGAAGAAATGTTTTAATAGGCAAATAACTTTTTAGTACTGTTATGAAAATAAATTTGACCTTGTAGACTCCAAAAGTGACCTCAGGGACCCATTTCTTTAGAATATCAATGGCTATTGGTGCCTACGTATTTATGTGGAGGTTCCAGCATACTGATTTCATTACTTCAAGTCATCACAGCTGTAACAGGAAGATGCTGCTAAATCAGGCCATTCTAGCAGCATACTCATTGAACCATATATTGGGGGGGCAGAGAATGGATGAAGTAGGGCTACATACGAATCCTTGAACTTCAGTGTCTCACATCTGACAGGCATGCTGAAGAGGAACTAGCTGAAAAGTTATTGTTACACATGCAGCTGTAGTTGACCTGGTGACACAGATTCATCGCTACCAAACCCTGTGGGAGCCTCTGGGCCCAAGACCTCAGGCAGTCTCAGGAGTACAACTGAACAAACAGACCTTGCTCTGGACCCACAACACTAAGAAACTTGAACACTGAACACAAAGAAAGACATTCAGGAAAGGGGATCTGACGATCTCCATAACTGCTTTACTCTGTCTCTAAGAGTTTATTTAGACCCTTCCCTCTCGCCCAATCCTCCTTATTCAAGGACTTTCAGTTCCTCAACAGCAATATAAAAGACTTCATACTGGATGGATATTTAAAGTCTATGAATGTTAACAAAGAAAGCCTGCTTCTTATTTTATGTGTGAACTCTACGCAGCCCAAGTATAAGAGAAAGAAGGATGCCTTCCTCAGGCCTATGGCAGCGACTGCTACCTTCATGACCCTACACACTTCAACTACTCTGATTCCTTAATTTTGTAACAGAGGAGTGGGGCAGCTAGGTGGTGCAGTGGATAGAGCACCACTGCAGGGGTCAGGAGGACCTGAGTTTAAATCTCAGACACTTGACCCTCACTAGCTGTGTGACCTTGGGCAAGTCACTTAACCCCAATTACCTCATCCTGGGTCATCTCCAGTCATCCTGATGAATATCTGGTCACTGGATTCAGATGGCTCTGGAGGAGAAGTGAGGCTGGTGACCTGCACAGCCCTCCCTCACTCAAAACAAAGTCAAGTGCAAGTCATGTCATTATTTCTCTGATGGCATGGTCTTCTTCAGCAACGAAGGATGAACACACATAACAGAGGAGCAATTTGGGGGGGTCTCCTCAAGAATACCGAAATACAGCAAGGACTTTCCTTCAGATTAGCCAACTTTTATTCATAGGTGTAAAGATGCACTAGGGTTCTCAGTAATGAAAATATAATGCACTGGGCATAAATGTATTCATGGAATCCGCCAGTAGGTCCAACAGCCAATAAACATTTATTAAGCGCATATCACATGCCAAGCGCTGTGCTAAGTGTTGGGGATACAGAAAGAGGAAAAACACAGTCAGAGAGCTCACAATCTAATTGTGGAGACAATACAGCAAATAACTGTGAACAAACAACTGTTGTTCAGTCATCTTTTAGTTGCATCCAACACTTCATGGCCCCATTTGGGGTTTTCTTGGCATAGATATTGAAGTGGTTTGTCATTTTTTTCTCCATCTCCTTTTGCAGATGAGGAAACTACGACAAACAGGGTTAAGTCACTTCTCCAGAGACACACAGCTAGTGTCAGAGACTGCATTTGAACCCAGGTCCCACTCTCTACTCACTCCATCGCCTAACTGATAATACACAAGATATTTCAGAAATAATCAACTGGGGGAAATTACTAGCATTATAGCGGGATCTCTTTCTTGTAGAAAGCAGGATTTTAGCTGGGACTTGAAGGAAACCAGGAAAGCCAGGAGACAGAGATAGGGCAGGAGAGCATTGCAGTGACAAGGAACAGTCAGGGAAAATGCCTGGTGAAGGGAGATGGAATGTCTGGCTCAAGAACACAGGGTCATTAGCTCACAGAGTATGTGGGAGAGTGTAGAATGTAAGAAGATTGAAAATATAGGGAGAGGCTAGGTAAAAAGGGCTTTGAACATCAAAAAGAGGTTTTTATATGTGATGCTAGAGGACACGGAGCCAGTGAAGTTTATTGAGAAGAAAGAGTGATATGGTTAGACTTGTACTTTGAGAAAATCGCTTTGACAGAGATCAGATTTAATAGTTCAGCAAAATCAGGTTCTCACAGGGACAATGTTCAAGAATTCCATGGTCTCATAGAACTTTCTCAATCTAACACGGTGTCTTGTAAACCATCAGTGTTCCATATAATTTTGTTAATTTGATTTTGAAACCAGGTCAAGAGACTGATGGCAAAATTCCAGAGGCTACATATGAAACAAGGGCTGAAAACTATAAAAAGAGGAAGGAAGATGGATTCTGCATGGCACGTGGGTAAAGGAGGAAATTTTTGAACCCCTTATTCTGAGTTCAGGTCCCCACTTTCCTACTGGTATGGCCTCTAAATATTAAAAATACTTGGTACTTATTCAAAAGTTTCAGTGGGTTTGAGCTTACAGGAAGTCTGTCATTTCAAGTGAGAGCCCTAAAGAGATAAGGAAAGGGATATGTCCATTACACGCAATTTGGGGATCCCTTTGTAGTATATCTGCACTTCAAATTTTCATGCAAAATCTTCTTCTGAAATCTAAAATAAGCTTTAGAGTTCTCCCAAACACACTTTCTGTATCATCATACCCCCTAAATCGTGGCTCCTTACAATAATTGCTAAGAAGGGACATAGCAAAGTGTAGACAAGAAAGTCTTGGATTTGAACTCAGAATGAATAAAGAAAATAAATGAAAAAGCACGTAGGAAGACCAAGTACATCAACGGACACGATTTAAAATTTTTTTTACTATGCACTTTAAATACAAGTAATTACAAGCAGATATCATAATATTACTCTGAAATAAAATCTTCATCCTACTTCCCCTATTTTTATTGTGTTATATATTTTTAAAATGTACTCTGTCAAAAGTAGGAGGGGAAGGTGATAAAAGACGGGAGAATAATAGAAGGGAGGGCAGATTGGGGGAGGGAGGAGTCAGAAGCAAAACACTTTTGAGGAGGGACAAGGTGAAAAGAGAGAAAGGCAACAGAATAAACAGTAGGGGAAATAAGATGGAAGGAAATACAGTTAGCGATTGTAACTGTGAAAAAAAATTGAAACACGTTTCTCTGATAAAGGCCTCATTTCTCAAACATATAGAGAACCGAGTCAAATTTATAAAAAATAAGAGCCATTCCCCAATTGATAAATGATCAAAAGATAAGAAGTTTTCAAGTGAAGTAATCAATGCTATCTATAGCCATATGAAAAAATGCTCTAACGCACTACTGATTGAAGATATACAAATTACAACAATTTTGAAGTACCATCTCAATAGGACAGAAAAGGAAAAAGACAAATGTTGGAGGGGATGTGGGAAAAATGTACTGTTGATGGAGCTGTGAAGTGATCCAACCATGCTATATAGTAATTTAGAACTATGGTCAAAGGGCTATAAAGTCATTTATACCTTTTGCCCTAGCAATTTATATACCAAAAGAGATTAAAAAAAAAAAAAAGAAAAGGAATTTGTATCCCAAAATTTGTATCCCAAAAGAGATAAAAAAAAAAAAAAAGGAAAAGGATCCACCTCCAGAGAAAGAACTGATAGTGTCTAAATACAGAGTGAAGCATACTTTTTTAACTTTACTTTTCTTGAGGTTTTTTTTTGGGTCTGTGTTTTCTTTCACAACATGACTAACATGAAAATATTTTGCATAACTATACATGTACAACCTATATGGAATCACTTGTTTTGTCAATGGGGGTGGGGAGTAGGGAAGACAGGAAAGAAGAGAAATTAGAACTCAAAGTTTTAAAAATGAATGTTAAAAATTATTTTTACATGTAACTGGGAAAAAATAAAATACTACAGAAAAAAAGTACTCTGTCCATTGATGAAGTATGAATGGATCGTCCTTTGAAGTATTGCCAGAATTCCAGTCCTTCCTGTGCCAAGCACTGGGGTAAGAACTGAGGCTGCAAATAGAATAAGCAAGGGAGACCCTGTTTTCAAGAAACTCATGCTCTAATTGGAAAAGATAACTCATAAAAAAAAGTTCAGTTGCAGGATGTGATGAGCTGGTAGCAAATTCCAAAGGCATTTGAGCTGTCAGTAGGGTACATGGCAATGTGCAGAGCCTGCCAAGCAGACAGACAAGGTATATAAACAAGACCTACAAAACTTTAGAACTCAGGGCAAATGGTAAGATCTGGTGGTCTTCCATTTCACCAAAAGCAAAGAGGCACAGTGAGTATCTCCCACCTTATCTAAGCAATATTAGCAGTCAAGCAGCCCAGATAGGTTGTGGTATACACATTGGAGGAATGGAAAAAATGCAGTGGTGGTCAGTCTTCACACCACTGGGCAGCCCAAGTAAGAAAGGGGGCAAGGAGAAAGCAAGGGAATGTAAGGTGCCCCCATAGTGACAGGTCTTCAGAAGACCTAAGGTCAAAGCCTGGCTGCTATTTACTATCTATATGATCTTGGAGAAGTTATTTCTCCTCTCTGGGACTCAATTATCTCATTTGAAAAATGAGAGGGTTGAGCTAACTAGCTTCCCTCTAACTCTATAAGTCTATGATCCTATAATCTTCATAGGAATCAGTGTTCCATCTTGCCTTGTCTGCCTTACTAAATTTTACCCATCTACTGCATCAAATGTCACTCAAATACAGACCTACCTCAATCTATCTTGCATTATGAAGCTAAAATTTATATCATGTATTTTACATTTTCTAAAAACGCTGATTTAAGCCTTTTAATG
This sequence comes from Notamacropus eugenii, assembly GCF_028372415.1. Taxonomy (NCBI): domain Eukaryota; kingdom Metazoa; phylum Chordata; class Mammalia; order Diprotodontia; family Macropodidae; genus Notamacropus; species Notamacropus eugenii. The sequence goes on from NC_092874.1 coordinate 402,244,974, forward strand.
ACATTAAATCCTGTTAAAAGGATTACTAAAAATTCCTATTGACATGCAAAATGAACACCTTATAAACAATCTGATGGTAACTTCGAAGCAAGATTGTCTTTGAATATATTTTGAAGTACATCCAAAAAATCTGCTAAGTCTCAGGACTCTTATAAAGTTTTCTATTTTTCCAGTCTATAATTTCAAGAAAGCCCTAAGTAGAGATTTTATTATAAGTTTTATGAAACTCCAAAGGAAAGTAGAAAGCTGCACGGTGGATATAAGTAGACTAAAAGATTCCGAGAGGAGAGGAGGTCAATGAAACATTTAAAAATTACTCAGAAAAGAGTAGAAGGAAATTCAAAAGGGGATGCAGATGAGCTGGAAATATTGGTACCATCCAATTAAATTTCAGATACACTTAAATAAATAATGGTGTCATAGTTTTCATATACAATCCTCTTTTCTTCCTTTCTTTTATATCTGAAAATGATAGTGATTATTGATAGTTGTTAAGTTCACAATAAAAAAAAGTTTAAGTAGACAGAGCATATTACCAAGAGTTATTTACAGGCAAAGTATAGCATAAGATATTGTCTTAGCAGTATAGGGACAGTCCCGTTGGGTGGATGATAGTCAGCAGAGGCTGCTCTAATAGTGTTGCACTGGTTTAGATGAATCTGTGGCCTCACTGGGGTATGTACTTCCTCTACCAGGGAAGGGATTCACCCCTCCCTGACTTATCCTGTGCAATTCTTGACCATATCCTTATCTTATCTTGACCTTTTTCTGGTTCACTAAGTGTTTTAAGGGTACTAATACAGAACTTGGGCTATTCATCTCTTGTTACTTCCTACTCTCACAGCATAATAGGCCTCTCTCCTTTATTTGGATCATATATATGTCCTTTACATTACTTCTTCTATACAAAATTCATTGGTATTATGCTTCTGACAACTTATACCTACCACATGTTTTAGGCTGTATGAAATCTTTATTCCTCTGGGAATTATGTGCAGTCACTTCATCTACGGAAGAATACTAGTATTTCAAAAATTAGCTTTTGCAGCAGTGAGCAATTTGAGATTACTTTAAGTGCTGAACAGTTTCTTAAATCCACTCTGGACCTATCCCCTCTTATTCAATTCTAGGACTTGCCTGGCTCGAGGTACACTAACCACTGTGCTACCTAGCTGGCCCAAGCCATCATTAGGGACACAGAAAACCAAGAAGAGAAATGGACTGGCCTTTTAGTAAAGAGTGAAAGATAGCAAATGAGCAACCAGGGTGTTACACTTTAGCTATGAGATATTAAAAGAACCATGGAGGCAGCTTGGCATAGTAAATTGAAAGCTGGTCTTGGAATCAGGAAGACCTGGGTTCATATCCTGATTCTGTGATGCCCCCTGACTGAGTGACCCCGATAAGTCACAGAAAACTGTTTCCCCAAGCAGTTCTTAAGGATTTATAAGAACTCTTCTCTTCTCCTTGAAGAAAACTCCCAGAATAAGGTCCCGTGAGATATATTGGGGCAGCTAGGTGGTGCAGTGGATAAACCACCAGTGCAAGAGTCGGGAGGACTTGAGTTCAAATCTCACCTCAGACACTTGACACTCACTAACTGTGTGACCTTGAGCAAGTCACTTAACCCCAATTGCCTCATCCTGGGTCATCTCCAGTCATCCTGATGAATATCTGGTCACTGGATTCAGATGCTCTGGAGGAGAAGTGAGGCTGGTGACCTGCACAGCCCTCCCTCACTCAAAACAAAGTCAAGTGCAAGTCATGTCATTATTTCTCTAACAGCATGGTCTTCTTTGCCAATGAAGGAGGAAGATTCTTATTAAAAGAACCAGAGAAAACCCATCCATCAATTGGGGAGATCTATATAAGACTTATGGAAGGACATGGATAAGAACCATGCAAGAGAAGGAGATGTAGAGGGTTTGCAATTAGTCAATAAGCATAAAGCATTAATTATATGCTACGCATACACTGTGTTAAGTGATGGAAATTCAATGAAAGTAAAAAAAAACCCCAACTTATCCCTGCCCTCAAGAAGCCCCTGTTCTGATGGGTCTGTATAAAGTTGAGGGTTTACCCACATTGATAAGACTCAGATCTAGATAAGCTGCATTTAAAGACTAAAATTACCTTCGACAAAGATGTTTTCATTCATTCAACTCTGATGGCTAGCACTATCCTTTTTTCTTGTTAAGTCACATTCAAAAGTGGCCTGACATTTTTTTCCTTTTGAATGAATAAAATCTGCCAGGATGATTTAGACTTCACAACCCACACACATAAGTATTTTAGTAAACGTCAAAAAAGAACAATCTGTGTCAATGTGAATGATGTTGACATTTTAGCTACATTAAAAATAGCATCTCCTCACCTTCCTGGAGAATGCTCTATTGGTTAAGAGAATGAGTGTCATGCAGGTAATGACTCATTTTGAGAAACAGAAAATTCAGTTTGTTCCTTCACTGAGTTCCATTTAAAGACCTACTACTGCAGACTAATAATGCCAGGCAATGCCAGGGAAGAACAATGGGCAACTCTAAAATATATCCTCAAGTGTACTGTTCTCTCCCTAAAAGTAATTATTTACTTGAGAAAACCCATTTGTCTTGATAAAACCTTATTGACATGGCTACTCTTAGATGGGAAATTGGACAAACCTTCCTCCCTGGAATACCATCTGCCCTTTGTCATGATCATGTATCGTCACTGTTCAGCTATAGTTCTGGTGAAGAGACTGACTCGCTCATGTATTGCCCTCAAGGGCACTGGCAAAGATTTATTAGTCAAATTCTTTCCTGTAGTTGCTGCCAATTGTCTACTGTTATCAAACATTCTTACTATAGGCTCTGTTAGAGAATGAGGCAAAGAGCCAGAGAGGAAATAAGCATTTATATAACTCCCACTATGTGCCAGGCACTGTGCAAATGCTTTTTTTCTTTTTACAAATATTATCTCATTTGATCTACACAATGACAATGGTAGGTAGCTACTGTCATTATACCCATTTTACAACAGAAGAAACAGAGGCAGAGGTGAAGTGCCTTGCCCAGGATCATATAGCTGGTAAGTGTCTGAGGCTAGATTTGAACTCATCCTCTTAATTCCCCCCCCCTTTTTTTTTAGTTTGATAGAATTCTTTTGTGGATCCATCAGGCTGAGAAGCTTTTTTATTTGGTATTTCCTTTACTTCTAGGTCCATTTCAGGGTAATTATCGATAGCTGCTCTCTTTCTGCTTCACAGATAATAATTGGCAGCACTGTCATCATCATCTATTTCATGAATACCCTTTGTTGTTGGTGTTCAGTCATTCTCAGTTGTGTCTGACTCTTTTTCTCCATAGTTGGAGTTTTCTTGGAAGATGTACGGGAATGGTTTTGCCATTTCCTTCTCCAAGTCGTTTAACAGATGAGGAAACTGAGGTAAACAGGGTTAAATGACTTGCCCAGGGTCATACAGCTAGTAAGCGTCTGAGGTCAGATTTGAACTCACTGTGCCTTTGTTATTGCTTTTTCACCAGGTATTACTGAGTTGTAGAATGTGAAGTCACTATCATATTGCAGGAAACACAGCAGGAAGCACTTCTGCCTCTTAACATTCATCCTTGGCTGCTTACAAAGCCACAGCTCAGGCATCACTACCCACCTGCCACAATGAGGCATGCAGAATGTAGAAGACTACATTGACTTTTGGTCATGGAAAAGATGATTTTTTTTTTATTTGACTAGGCATATTTATAAAAGGGTTTTGTTTTTCTTTTTCTTTTTCCAGTTGGAGGTGGGGAGGGAGAAAAATAAATGCTTGACAGCTGAAAATTTTGAAAAACAAATCTGAGGCTTTGGTACCTTCAGGCAACCTTTTCTAATTCTCATCATTATGCATCAAATGATTCTGTACTTTCCTGTGTAAATGTTTCAGAATATAAGTGTCTCAAGGGCAGGGGCTAATTTTTCATTCTGTCTTCATATCCACAGGGCCTAACATGGTCCCCAACAAACAGCTGAAAGTTGCTAAATGTGTGTCAGATTGGTAAATGAAAATGCTTTGTTTTACAGTAAAACAGGTTTTGATTTTACAAGTCTTTTATTTTATCAAGGATTACACAGTCCTTAGCATATTAAACTCTGCAGCTGATGCTGGCTCCTTGATTGGGGAGGGGGGAATGCAGTTCATGCCAAGGTGTTAAGACTCGATAAGCACACTTAGAGGTATTGAGGAGGAGCAAGGTTGGGAGTCCAAAATGAACCGAGTAAATCATTAGCCTTTAGACTACATATTTTTAAATTATTCTCCTTTTATTTGAAATTTGAAATTATTATTCAAAGGATGAACTTAAGCCTAATAAATAAGGCATAATAAACAAGTCTTAAAGCAGGGATTCTTTTTCACATGTGTCCTAGATCCCTTTGATTTATGAGACAGGTGAAGTCAGTGAAACGTTTCCCAGAAAAATGCTTTAAAATAAATAAAAATACGTAGAGTTACAAAGGAAATCATTTTTATTGGAATAAAGTTCATGGGCCCAGGGAAATCTAGGGATATGTGGATTCAAGGTTAAAAACCACTGGCTTACTTCATTTTGTATCTGCCGCTCTGCCTGCTTTCACCTCCAAGGAATAAGATGCCCCTATGCTGAGTGCACGACCTCCCCCTTTCTTTTGTGTATGGTCTTCTACACTCCTTGAGGGCAGGGATCGTTGTTTTCTTATTTGGACTTCTTTGTGCTTCCCCAGTACCCGGCACATGGTAGTCACTTCATAATATTTATTGAATTGAATTATAGCTTGAATGAACCTCACCTATCATTTCCCCCAACACTGCCATTTCAGAGATGAGGGAACAGAGATCCTTTCAGAAAGAATGACTTGATCACAGATGAACAGACTGACCAAGGGCAGAGCAGAAGCTAATAATTAAAGCACTATGGAAATGCCGTTTACTCTTAAAGTTTACAACAACTCTGTGATGTAGGTGGAATCCAGGTCTTGACTCCCAGCCCAGGGTTCTTCAATCAGATTGCATCTGCTCTGCCTAACTTGAAACATTTCTTTTTCTCCAGTCTCCGCACCAGTCCCTTCATTTTTTAGTGGCTAAGAAATACTTGCTTCCTCAGCCCAGCCCTCCATGGGAGGGGAGTCCTCTCTCCACAGGACGTTCATGTCAGATCCGCTAGCAACATGTTAGGGAGGCAACGAGATGCAATGGAGTGATGAACTTGAGACCTAGACTGAATCCCAGTTCTGTCACTTAAAATCATGTCATTAGGTAAGTCATTTAACCTCTCAAGACCTCAGATGTTTGCATCTTATAACAGAGCTGATACCTAAAGTATATCTCTAAATATATAATCCTATCAAGTCACTCTCCTACTCAAAAAAATCTTCAGTAGCTCCCTATTGTCTCTAGCAGCAATTGTCAAAATGAGGTCCAAGAGGTTTTGCTTCTTACTTAAACTATTAATGAGATTATGAAAATAATATTGATCATGAATGGTTGGGGGGATTGTAAAGTTTTAATTTCTAATATGATCTATATCAATACATATAATCCACATTAAAGCTTCTTGGGGAATCTGCAATAATTTAGAGGTCACTTAGGTGATCCAATGGATAGAGCACCAGACCTGGAATTAGGAAGACTCATCTTCCTCAGTTCAAATCTGGCCTCAGAGACTTACTAGCTGTGTGACCCTGGGCAAAATCACTTCACTCTGTTTGCCTTAGCTTTTTCATCTGTAAAATGGACTGAAGAAGGAAATGACAAACCATTCTAGTATCTCTGCCAAGAAAACTCCAAACAGAGTCACAAAGAATTGAACATGACTGATAAAAAGAATGAACACCACCACCAATTTTTGAGTACAGAGGGGTCGTGAGACCAAAAAATTTGACAACTGCTGGCTAAAGGTTAAAATATAAGCACCTTGATCTTTAAAGTCATTCATTATCTGGCTCTAACCTACTATGTTAAGACGCTGGCTGCTGTTGCTAGCACTGAGAATCAGTATTATTTTCATATTTCTATCAAGAGTGTAAATAACAGAGTGTTGGCAAGTAAAACCTCCTACAAAGAGATCTCCCAACTACTCTTCCTCTGCCTTGTATTATTAATATTAACGATCTTTCCATGTATTTGTCACTTTCCTAAAAAGGAACTAGTATGATGCTTCTCAAAAATCGAGCCACATTACATTTATGAGTTTTACCAAGTATGCTGCAAATTAGAGTCTATATTATTGAAAATATTTTTTTAAAACAATTTTAATATATATTCTATTGTATGAAGCACAGGCAGCCTAGATAATTGATGATGAACTGGCCTTGAAGCAAGAAAGAGCTGGGTTTATGTTTCTTCTTCTCATAGGCAGTAAGTATCTTTGTGACCCTGAGAAAGTCATTAACCTTTCAGTACTGAAAGAAATTCTCTAAGATGCTAAGTTGAAGTGATGGTGCTGACAAGTATTGTACATAAAGGCAGCTTCCTCAGTTAAAAAGCTCCCTATTCCAGTGAAATCAGAGGCCCAGTTCCTATTCCAGTGAAATCAGAGGCCCAGTTCCTATCCCGGTGTTATTGACAATAAAAGAAAATTTACACGTAATTTTATTTAATCTAAATTTTGCTTATTTAGTACACATGGCATGTAAGAATAGTATTTATAAAATAAATGCAACCAACCTAAAAATCCACTGGACCTTGAAATTCTAAAGAAATCAACAAAAACATTTGTTCTTGCAGAGAAACTGGAGATACTCCACTGTCTGTGTGGAAGGAAGCATGATCAGCTACAATGTTCAGTGTGCTACGATTTCTCGTGGCAAAGAATCCTGTGCTATAGGGCTGGTAAAAGTCTAATAACTACTGGGTTAGTATCTACAAGATGAAAAATGATTTCCACATTTATGACAGCGTTTGATTTATTATAGCATGAGGGATGGGTGAGTGTAAACAAGTCCCTGTATTTTGATGACAAATTATCAGTACTTGAAAACGTTGACTGGGCTTGTGATTTTGCTTTAAGCAGCGAGAATTTAAAAAATGTATATTTGTGGAAATGCAAAGAGATCATGAGGTTTCAACAGCCACTAGCAACTCTAATAGTAAAATCAGAAGAGCTTAGATAACAGTTCCCTACTCTCAACCAATATATACAACAAAAATGACGACTGGCAGCAACATTCTGAAGCGATGTATACATAGTCATGTTAAAAAACCAAATAAACAAAGTAACTTACCTGCTAGGACTCTCAAGCCTCCTTTTCTGGCTCAAATTCCTATGCTAAAACATCCTGGAGGCAGAGCTAAGTGGGAGAGGGGATGGACACAGGAGAGGGACCGAAGGAATTGAGGCCAGGGTTAAAAGAGCAGATCAAGGCACCAAGATCCCTAGGTAAGTGTGATGAGACACAGCATTGAGAGGAGCTTCTGGAATCGAACACTGGCTCACCATCAGGGTTCAAGCAAAGAACTTTTTCATATGATAGAGTTATTGTGATTGATAGTTGAAAAGTTAAGTCTACAGCTACCTCAGCTGTGATAGAAGGAATAAATTTTCTATCCAGTTCTAAAATTGGAAAGTCTCCTCATCGTTCAAACAAAACCTTGCTGACTACATCCATTTTAAACCCATCAAAACAGGAAGTTCATTCATGTAAGTCAAATTCTGATACTCCTATGCTCAGAAGTCTTCAGTGGCTCCCTATTAGCTGAGTAAAGTTAAAACTCCTTTAGCTAGCATTCAAGGCCTTCTCCTCTAAATACTCTTACTAGCTATACTGTAGCTAAATTGGACCTCTCTCTACTGGATGAAAATATACTGTGCCCTCAGGTCTCCATGCCTTGGCTTAAAGCTGTTCCCCAGTCTTGGAATGCCTTCCTTTTTTCTTTTTCATTTGCTGAATCCCTATTCACATTTAAAAGTGAAACTCAAATGTTGCCTCCTTCAAGAAGCCTTCCCTGAATCCTTTTCTCCTCCAGGTTATCCTTTCTCCTCCAGATTTCACTTAACACTTGGCTTTGTGACTCGCATATACCAATGGATCATAATCTCATCAAAGTGGTTCCCTCTACAATCAATCCATCACTGCCTATCCTGTGAGAGTCTTCCTACGTGATTCTGTAAGTTCATCACAGGGAATCTATCCAATGTTCTAGAAGCTTTACTTGAGCTCTTTTAATCTCAAGAAGATACCAAAGCAGGTCCCTCATGGGTTTACCCCCTTGTTCTCACCAAATGACCAGTCCATGTAATTTTTCAAGAATATATTTATTAGATAGTATGCTATTTTACACTATCTCTGGCATAATTTCTCACCTCAAGTGTATTGCTGCTTGCTCATCTCTCCATCACCCACTTGGGGATTCTGAATTTCAATTCTTTGTAGATAACATCCCCAAAAGACAACCAGTATTTAAAAATCTTGGGGTCATTAAAAGAACTTTTCAGTTTTACAAAGACAATCCAGACTGTCCTCTTTCTTCCTGTTCAATTCTGGGCCCAACTCACTGGGGGTCTTTGTCCAAGATTTAGAGGGATGAACTCTATAGGTGGTCTATACAACTGCATCTCCATTTAGATGATATCAGTTTGGACATTCTTCATCCACCCATGTAATATAACTATCAACACTGACAGACCTATTGTGGAAGCAGCTAGATGGTGCAATGGATGGAGTTCTTGGTCTGGAGTCAGGAAGACGGACTGAAATCAGACACTTATAAGCAGTATGACTGGTCAAATCACTTAACTTCCATTTGCCTCAGTTTTCTTAACTAATGGAGATAGAACAACGTTTACCTCCCAAGATCGTTGTAAGGACCAAATGAGATAATATTTGTAAAAAGTTAGCACAATGTCTGGCATATAGTAGGCACTACAAAATTCCCATTGCCCTTCTTTTTCCTGCCTTTACAGCAAGCTCCTTATGGACAGAAATCTTGTATTGTCTGGAGTATGTCCTTCCCAGCACTTAATCAAGAGCCTTCTACAAAATAAACATTTAAGAGATATTTACTGTCCTTATCATTCTGCCCAAATAACTCTATAACAAGAACAGTATGAAGCAAAAAAAAAATCTATTAAGCAATTACTATGTGCTTTTTTGATACATAGAAAAAAAATTGCTTAAATAGTAGTGACTCAGACGACTGCCACCAAATTAAAGCTAAGTGCTTTGAACATGACTAATAAATCTGAATTGAAACAAAGGTAATGTTGCCTTCCTATTTCAACAATAACACAGTAGAATCTCAGTAACTGAACACACCACCCAACTGGCCATCAATGTGTTTTTCATACAGACTCACCTAATCTCAATGAGAGCAGATAAAAAAAAAATTAGATTCATTAAAACTGATGGATCAAAATAATAGATCTAACTCTAAATCTTGGAGTTAGAAGATCTGATTCCTCACCCTTACTTGGCTCCTTATACATCATTCTGTGACTGAGCAAGGACAGCTGGCATTTATATCACAGTGAAGGTCTGCTGAGAATTTTCCTTGTTACAAATACAGACACTGAGGTCAAGGAAAGCTAAGTGAGTTGCTTATGATTTCACATCTGATAACTATCAGTGCCAAGGATTCTGAATTCCCTAGAGCAGAGAGAGATTCAGCTTGAACATGCTCCAGTTGATCGTTAAATTTTCTGTATTAGCACTTACACTTAGGAAATTGGCAGATACTACAAATCAGGACTGGATTTATCATTTTGTTGATTTTTAGACTTGAGAAATTCACTAAAAAATGCCAATAAATGCGGATTAGACTTAAAGGTGTATCATTTGTGCATTTTTGGGGGGTAGAATGGGGTAGGGAGAACTGTTGTTAAACCTTTGCCAAAACACTTTTATATGGATTTCTTTAACAGTTTGGTGAAGCCTCTTCTCCAAATAATGTTTTAAAATGTCTAAAATAAAATGCATATGATTACAAAGAAAACTAATTATACCTAAATATAGTGATCAAAACTAAATAACAAACAAAAAAATCAACTCAGAAAAACCCAAAACAATCCACCAGTTTCAAAGACCCAGGTTAACAATCCCTCTTCTAGACCTCTTTCCATCTCACCATAATTTCTTACAGTCTATCACCATTCTGCCCCTTAGTTGTCCTAGTCATAAAGCAGAAACAATGATATGATCTTCCCTTTACTTCATTTTGGAGACTAAGTGGATTCATTAAGCAGTATTTATCTGACAAAGGAGGTTAAATGATTGCTAATGCTGACCACTAGAGATAGCTATGCAAAAATACAAACAAGGCCACAATCTTTCCTTCCAGGTTAATATAGCCCTACAGAGGAAAGCAGCAGTTCCTAGAAACTGCTCATTAGAACTGAATAGTAGGCTCCCTCCTAAGAGCTACAGACTGAGTTAATATATTTACATCCTTAATGAAATTAACACCATGGGTTTTTTTTGTAGCTTAGTTCCCTACTGAAATAATTTAGCTTTTGTTTTTATACTTCTTCATTTCAAAAACCCACACATGATCATTTCATAACTATAGCATTCTAGATTGCTTAGGAGGTGAAAGGATGCTTTTAGTAATATTGTCAATGCATGTTTATGAAAATATTCTTAAGTATATGTAGTAGCACTTTACTTAAGTATATATGGCGACGTCTAGAACTGTATCTCGTGTAATTTCCATTGATCTCTAGTATTTCCATATCTTAAGTTCAACATAGGGAAGCCTGATGGCTTCTTCTGCCCCAGAGTCCAGGAAATTCACATAGATTTGGAGGGGTGCCATCCAAGTAGAAAAAAAAACCAACTTGTAGACCCTATGGTATGATTTACATATACTCAAAATAACAGCATGTATTATCAGATTTACATAGAAATAGCTCCATAACATTACATATATATTACAAACACATTAGTTTATGTGTTTTTAATCCACCCAAACAGAAATGAAAGAAAGAAAACAGTCTAAAGAATGGTTTATTTACTATCATAGCAGTGGATCATTGAAGAATTTGAATTGAATACTTAACTGAAAAGCTTTCATTACTTTTAAGCTAAGTTCTCAATTTTGAGAGTTATTTCAAGGAAATAGAAAACCATCAATAGGTAAGAACTTAATGTTTTGTGGGTTATTGTTTTTTTTAAGAAAATTAAACTTTTTTCAATCAAGGAAAATCTCCCACCCACTCTCCCCCCCCAGAAAGAAAGAAAAAAATCCCTCTTAAAAACATGTATAATCAAATTCCCACCAAAAATGTCTCAGTTTGACCTTTGAGTCCATCACCTCCCTATCAATAGATGGTTAGCATGTTTTATCATCAATCTTCTGGCAAGAATGGCTGGTTGCTGATTTAATCAGAGATTCTATGTCTTTCAAAGTTGGTTGTCATTGGATAAATTGTTCTCCAGGCTCACCTCACTTCATATTGCATCAGTTCACTAAAGTCTTCCAAGTTCTCCCTTCATCATTGTTTACAGTACAATATATTCCACCACATTCATATACCATAACTTGTTCAGCCACTCCCCAATTTCTGAGTATTCCCTTGGTTACCAATTCTCTGCCACCACAAAAACAGCTCTATAAATATTGTTGTTCATGTGAGTCTTTTTTTCCTTTGTCTTGATCTCTTTGGGGTATAGACCTAGTGGTGGTATCTCTGGAGTTAACAGTTATGCACAGTTTAATGCCTTTTGGGGCATAGTTCCAAACAGTAAGAACTAAATGTTTGAGAAAAAAGATTGGAATCAAAGGGTAAAGGTCATTGTGGCAGACACCACATTCCATACAATCTTGACAGTTATTTCAGCTAAATAATAGTGAGAAGAATATTAAAACAAAGAGGATCTCTGACAACTTTTATACTATCCTAGTTACAGAAACTAATTAAAGCTTCTAATGCTATTGTTTCAACTCAGAAATTATGAGGCTTAGAATTGCTTTCTCTTTTAAAAATTTTAAAAAATATTTTATTTTTTCCAATTACATGTAAAAAACAATTGTAACCTTTTTTTTTTTTCCAGTTTTGAGCTCCAAATTATTTCCCATACTCCTTCCCATCCACCCTCATTGAGAAGGCAAGAATTTGATAAAGGTTGTATGTGCAATCCATGCAAAACATATTTCCATATTAGTCATGATATGAAAGAAAACATAAGCAGGAAAAAAAACAAAAAGTAAAGAAAGAAAAATAAAATAAATTTAAAAATGAAAAAATAAAGTTAAGAAAGTATGTTTCAATTTGAATTCAGATTCTATCAGTTCTTTCTCTGGATGTGGGTAGCATTTTTCATCACAGGTCCTTCAGAATTTTTTTGGACCTCTGCATTGCTAAGAATAGCTAAGTCATTTACATTTGATCATCATACAATATTGCTTTTAATGCACGTACAATATTGCTTTTACTGCTACATTGTTTTCCTGGTTGTGCTCACATTACTTTGCATCAGTTCATGTATTTCTTTCACCATATTTCTTGAGAGACTTTGTGATGTAGTGGATAGAATACTAGATTTGAAGTGTCTCTGGTTCTCTATCCTTTACTTCATCTTCAACACATCAATAGATCTGATTCACCATCACAGATCATAATCTCAATCACAAGCCCTCAGTACCTTGACATAGGCTTTCATGAGTTGCTGTTGCTCAACAAATTTATGGCTTAGTAGAGCTAACCTTTTGGTGAGGATTCTTTTCTTAAAAGCTTTTATTTAGTATTTTATTTTTCCCCAGTTACATGTAAAAACAATTTTTAACTTTTATTTTTAAAATTTTGATTTCCAAATTATCTTCCTTCCTCTCCACCCTGCATTGAAAAGGCAAGCAATTTAAGTTATATATGTGTAGTCATGCAAAACATATCCATAAGAGTCACAAAGTAAAAGAAAAGACAGACAAAAAAACTCAAGAAAAATAAAGTAAAAAAAGTATTCTTCAATTTGTATTCAGACACAATCAGTTCTTTCTCTGGGGATGGATAACATTTTTCATCATAAATCCTTCAGAGTTGTCTTGGATTGTTGTATTGCTGAGAATAAGTCATCTTATAATACTGCTGTTACTTTGTACAAAGTACATTTCACTTTGAATCAGCCCATCCAAGTCTTCTCAGGTTTTCTCAGAGCATCCTGCTCTTCATTTCTTATATTACAATAGTATTCCATCATAGTAACACACCACAACTCATTCAGTCATTCTTCAATTGATGGGCATCCCCTCAATTTCTAATTTGCCCCTAGAAGAGAGCTCCTGTAAATATTTTTGTACATATTGGTCTAAGTTGTCTTTGGAGTCCATGGGCTGAGAGGTCTGGAAACCCTGAGGCCTGCTCTGGGTTTGCTGGGGCCAGGTTTGCACTGGCATGGTCTGTGTGCGGAGCTGTACTCCTCTCTCACCCTGGTGCAACAAACCTTTTATGCCAACCTCCCAAGTTGTTTTGGGCTGGAAATTTGTTTCTTGCCATATTTTTGTGGGTTCTGCTGCTCTAGAATTTGTTTAGAGTCATTTTTAAAGGTATTTGGAAGAGAGCTTAGGCAAATCTCTGCCTTTACTATGCCATCTTGGCTCTGCCTCCATGAGAATCCTTTCTTAACTAGCTAGGTAGATCCTCAGATGACCATCAAGGGTCTATACTTGAAACCCTTCCACCTATGTAGGATCTTACTACCAAAGCTTGCCTGTCAAAAGCATAGCTTTTGAATGTTCAAGGTCACCTCCTTGCCATAATGAAGCTCCAAAGGTTTAGCGGAAGCTTTTATCCCTAATGCAACAAAAATCCAGTTAAAATCTTTTAGTATTCTAATCCTCAGTATATACAATTCTCTAATCATCTACAGCATGTCTGAAAGCTTTTGATCAATGCTGTTTACAAATTAAATAGGATACAGATGGATTTCCAAATAGTAATGATATTCTGAGTTGACTATGTAATGAATATATCTCTAATTTCAGGACTGTAACAGAATTCACATTTGAGAAGCTTGAGAGAATGTCCTTTGTCTTCCTAACAGGAAGATTATTATACCAAACAAAAAATTAGGAGACCTGGGTTTCCATTAGAATTGATATGACATCTCATTTGGGTAGCTATGTGGTGCACTGGATAGAGTGCTGGCCCTGGAGTCAGAAGGACTCGAGTTTAAATTTGACCTTTGATACTTATTATCTGTGTAACCCTGGGCAAGTCACTTCACCCTGTTTGCCTCAGTTTCCTCATCTATAAAATGAACTGGAGAAGGCAATGGTAAACTACTCTAGTATTTTTGGGGTCACAAAGAGTCAGATAAAACTAAAAGAACTGAACCACAACATTATCCCACTTGGACTAGCCCCCCAATCTGCACTCACATCAGTGTGTTCCCCAGAAGACCAACATCTAACTTAAGTTCTAGGTGTAACCTTATAGGTATATTTTTTCTATTGTCATTTCCTAGCTGCCACACTGGTATACACAATCAGCCAATAGGCAATTACATTTTAATAAAGATATTTACTAAAATGGTAAAGTTAGAACAGTTAATTCAAAACATTCTCCCTAAAAATGTGGGGTGCAATCTCTCACAAATACAGCTAGCACCCATGGGAAAAATGGGTTCAAACTTATAATACAACAATAATGAAGCACATATGCAGGATATATGTGTGGCAAACACACAATTCCCCTTTGCGTGCTCTGGTTCTCTCTCTCTAGAATCCTCATTATGGCAAGGAGGTGACCTTGAACATTCGAAAGTTATGCTTTTGACTGGCAAACTTTGGTAGGAAGATCCTACATAGGTGGAAGGGTTTCAAGTATAGACCCTTGACGATCATCTGAGGATCTACCTAGAGCTCTCCTTAGGTGCAATGTTACTGCTGAGTGGGCAGCTCAAGTGGTCTCTCAGGATCTATTCCTTTCTTGAGTCCATAGAAGATACTTGTCTCTAGGATTCAAAATCCTTTAAACTGCTTTCTCCTGCAAGTTGCTGAGTCTGATGTGTGCCTATCCTTGTTTGTTACTTGCAGGTGGATATTATCTACTAATGATCCAGTAGCTCCAATGATTTGGTTAACAAAGAGGCCAGGAAGAAAGAAAGTCCTTCCCCTTCACTGCTACCCTCTAATTCAGAAATTAAATATAACTTGTAAAATAAGGAGATTATACTGGATGGCCTCTAAATCCTGCCAAGCTCTACCATTCTGTGATTTGATATTCCAAACACACCTTTAACATGAGAATAACCAAGTTGATGATATTTCCTTTCTTAAGTGACAAGAAAGTAAACATTGTATAAATGACTATGTCATGATATTTGGGATTCTGTTTTGCAATACAACATCTTTCCAAAAGAGATACTAAAATAATGAAATGCTCACTAAAGCAGGAGCTATCAATCACAGTTCAAATTCATTTCAAAGTCAATGTAATGTAGTATTTCTCCAGCCTCTACGTTAAAATAACTAAAATGTTGCCTCTTGTCTCAGGAACTACCTCCACTTTCATACTAAAGAGCTACTAATTTGCTTATGGTATCACCCTTTATGTCTAAATCATGTACCCATTTTAACCTTATCTTTGTATATACAGTGTGAGATGTTGGTCTATGCCTAGTTTCTACCATACTAATTTCCAGTTTTCCTAGCAGTTTTTGTCAAATTATCCCAGAAGCTAGAGTCTTTGGGTTTATCAAACAGTAGATAGTCTTCCTCTCCTAGATTGATTTTATTTACTAGGTAAAAGAGGCCATTCTTTGCCTCATCTCTTACCTAGCCTTAATCACTGAATGGGCATTGCCTCAGTCAAACTGAGACCTGGGAAAGATCTTAGCTTTAAAAAGTCATGGTCTCCCACTGCATCCAGGGCCATCTCCAGTCATCCTGATCTATATCTAGCTGCTAAATCCAGATGGCTCCATAGGAGAAAGTGAGGCTGGTAACTTTGCACAGCCCTCCCTTACTTAAATCCAATTCACTTGCAAGTCACAGTATCACCTTCCTTACGTCATGGTTCCCTTCAAGAATGGAGGACAAAAAAAAAAACAAAGAGCTCATATTTAGAGATAGAAGAGAGTAACAACTTGTAACAATTTCCTATCTGTGTAGGACTTCCATAATATCAAAAATCAAGAAACACTGAGTCACAGTGAATTGTGAGCATATTCCTTCTACCTTGGTTAGCCAATAGAACTTCATATTGGAAATAAAATGTTCCTTTGTCTGGCAAATGTGGATGATAAAGAAAGGTTCTTTTTGTATAACTGGGAGGAAAAAAAGGGCCAGTCTTACATGGAGACAAAGTTTTGACCAACCTTCCACTCTGCATTCTACTACATTCAATTATAAAACTTCCTCATAGCCAATAAACAAAGAATGCCAGAATCCTCTTGTTATTCAGTCATTTTTTCAATAGTATCCAACTCTTGGTGACACATTTGGGGTTTTCTTGGCAGAGACACTGAAGTGGTTTGCTATTTTTTTCTCCAATTCATGAGGATGAGGACCTGAGGACAGCAGGGTCACACAGCTAGTCACACAGCTGAGGCCAGCTTTGAACTCAAGAAGATGAATCTTCTTGATGCCAGGCCTTGGCACTCTATTCACTGAGCCACTTAGCTGCTCTAGAATGCTAGTGTTTTATGCATTTCCATATATGTGCATCTTCTACTTTGTACATATTTTTCAAATGTCAAATGGAAAATGAACATGATTACATTACACATGAATTTTTTTTACAATTAAACAAATCATAATGAAAATTTTAAAAAACAGTATCAGAATCAAATCACAAGCTATTTCTCTTTTGTAATCTTGACAGCTGGATAGTATAGTGGATAGAGCACTGGATCTAGAGTCAGGAAGACCTCAGATCCAACTGCAGACACTTCCTAGATATATGGCCCTGTGTGACACTTAATCTATCTTTCTCAATTTCTTCAATTGTAAATTGGGGATCATAACAGCACCCACCTCACAGGGTTGTTGTGAGGATCACACATGATACTTGTAAAGCATTTAGAATGGTGCCTGGTACACAGTAAGTTCTATATAATGCTTATTTCCTTTTTTCTTTCTACTTTTAAAAATATTTAATATTATTTGGACTTAATTTTAAAGGAGGAAGGGAAGGAAAAGAAAGAAGAATTTATTAAGTGCCTGCTATATGTCAGATACTGTGTTAAGTGGATTACAAGTATCATCTCATTTGATCCTCACAACAACCCTGTGAGGTAGGTGCTGTTATCATCCCCATTTTACAGTGGAATAAACCAACAAGACAGAAGTTAAGTGACTTGCCCAGAGTCATACAATGTCTGAAGTTGGATATGAATTTCCTGACTCTAGGTCCAATAAACTCCTGCTGTGCTCTGCCCTAGCTAGACACAATGAAAGTGATTTGTTCAGTTCTGTGCACCACATTTTAGGAAGGGTACTGAAATGCCAGAGTATGTCAATACAAAGGTAAACAGAATAGGGATATTTAGACCAGAGAAGGAAAGACTTGAAGAGTTATGATCAAAGTGCTAAAGCTGATGGGAAGATATCTAGTCCAATTGCCTTGTTTTTAAAATAAAGGGAACAGAACCAGGGACTGTAAGTAACTTCCTCTAGATCACACACATGATAAGTGGTTATGTTCTGTGCTCTTCAGAAGCTAGTACTCTTCCTACTGTATTATACTGCCTTCCATATCATAGATAACTTCAAATACTTTAAGCATCGTTGTGTATAAAATATTAGATGTTTTAGACTATGAACTCTGTGAGAACAGGAACTGGTGTTTTGCTTCTTTGGATCATCAGCACCAAGGACAGGGCTCAGCACACAGTAGTCACTTAGTAAATGCTGATTGATTGATTTTACAATACATAGGTGAGAACTTCGAAATATGGGAGAGTAATGGGAAGCAAATTCCAGTTCAATGTAAAGAAAAACTTACTAATGTTTAATCTTCCAAAAAAAGGAATTCACTGCCTCAAAAGGTAGGAAGGAGCCTATCTACCAATGGAGATCTTCCAATGGAACTGAATGACAGTATGTCAGGCATATTAAAGAATTCATCCTTCAGGTGGTGATTTGCCATGATTTTAGTGAACTCAACTTAAATTCCTGGCAAAATACAAAATTGATATTCAGACTGAGGGACAGGAGATCACTGGGATGGGGAAACAGAGATCTCTAAAAGTCATTACAGATGGCTTCATCATAAACAGATTGGGCTAAGACTGAATAAGTAAAACCTAAAGAAATCAAATGCTGGATGTTACACATACCCAACACCACAACCTTCTGTAGGAAGAACACTATTCAATAGAAACTGCTAGAGGAGGAATTCAGAAAAACCTTGGAAGACTTTTATAAACTGATACAGAATGATGTGAGCAGAACGAAGAGATCACAGTACACAGTAACCGCAATATTGTAATGATGCTAACTGTAAAAGACTTGGCTACCATGATCAATACAATGATCCAAGAGAATTATGAAGAATCCATGATGCAAAATGCTACCCTTCTCCAGGGATAAAACTGATGAATTCCAAATGAAGTGTAACTTTTTTTGCTTTCTTTATTTTTCTTGCTTTTTTTTCAACATGGCTAATATGGTAATATGTTTTGCATGTTTTCACATGACTAACTGATATATTGCTTGCCTTCTCAATGGGTGAGGGAGGGTGCTAGAGTGAGGCAGAGAATATGAAACTCAAAAAAAACCTTAAATGAATTTTAAAAATAAACAAATAATGCAAATACAAAAGTGAGCTAGTTACTAATCTGTTCCATGCTTTGAGGCAGTGATTGTGCTCCAAGGAGAGCAAAGGTGCATACAGCAAATGCTCATAGAAGCCCTTTTTGTGGAAGTGAAATAGAAACAGAAACAAAGTGAGTGTCCATGAATTAGGGAATACCTGAAAAACATGTTATGTCTCAATATAATGGAACATTATTTCACCTTAGGAAATGACAAATATGAGCAGTTCAGAGACACGAGGGAAGACTTTACGAAGTGATGTAGAGAGAAGGAAGAACTAGCAAAAAATCAATGTGTACACTTATGACTTCATTAATGTAAATGAAAACAAGAGGCATGAGTGCCAGTGAATCATGATGACTGATCTTGGTGGCTTTAACAGATTAGAAAATGAAATATTACTTTCCCTCTTCTTGGAAGAGATGCATGGGACTGTAAGTGCAGAATGCTGTATGTTTTGTTAGAAGTGATCTTTTTGTCTGTACGTTTTGCTCACATGGTTCTGTTACCTGCAAGGTTTCAACAGGAGGGAAAGGTTGAGAAAAGAAGAATTTATGGGTATGAGAAGAAGTGAGGGTGGCATCTGAAAATTATGTAAAAAAAAATGACACCAATTAATTTTTGCTTGTTTGTTTTAAAGGACAGACCATTCCAAACAAATCTCATTTTCTGTCTTTGACGGAGCTTTTGGACAACTAGCTCAAAGGAACGCTGTAGATACAGCATGTCTAGATTGCAGCAAAGCATTTCTCAAAGTGACTAATACTATTCTTGTAAATATAGATAAGCAGATGATTATACAGTGCATTGCAATAGTCTTTCATTTGATTTTCAGAATAACCATACAGGTGAGTATAATTACCTGTATTTTATAAAAGAAGAAATAGACTCTTGGTACTACTGTTAGTGTATCAGATGGGATATGACTCTGAGTCTTCTTGCCTCTAAAGCCAATATTTCACTTGCTATGTCACACCACCTCGATTTTGATGCTTGACTACATAAATAGAAGCATATGGTCCAGAATTAGGAAGGGGACGGTCCTGTTTATATTCTGCCCTGGTTGGTAATCTGGAGTAATGTTATATTTGATTTGCATGCAGCTGTTTGCACTTTATTTTCTCCTTTAGATGGTGAACTCCTTGAGGGTGGCAATTATTTTTCTCCTAAGTATCACCAGCACTTAGCATAATGTCTGGCACATAGTACCTGCTTGTAAATGCCTGATGACTTAGCATGTTTTCAGTTCTGGGAACCACATTTTAGGAGGGCTATTATCAAGGTGAGCCTTGTCCAGAAGATGTCACCATGATGGTGAGGTGATTCAAGATCATGCCATACAAGAATAATTTCAAGGGGTTATTTAATGTGGACAAGACTTAGAGGAGACATGATAGCTGTCTTTAAGCATCTGAAAGGTTGTCATGTAAAAGAGGGAATTATGCCTCTTTTATCAGGGGTCTAGTTGTGAACTTACAGAAGAAAAAAATGACAGTTATCCCTTCCACATCATGCAGATTAGGGGCTTGGTGCTCCCCCAACCTGGAAAATCCTCATAAAAATTTTTGGCCCTCTTTTCATACCAGAGAAGAAGTCTGAATTTTTTTTATTTTATGGGGTGTTTTATGGGGTTAAGCATTTGGTCATAGGCTATATTATACAATACCATACATATATTTTATGCATTTCTGAGTTTCTAAACTTTTTCTGTATCTGTCATCTGCAGCTTCTACAAAACTCCCCCCAAATTCCCATTTAATTTTTTATTCCAACCTGTAATATATCACAACCACAACAGGGAACATTGCAAATGAAAGGGATCATTGTACATCTTTATTTTGACTAACTTTTAACCAAAATTTAGCATTTCCTTCAATTATGCACTTAATAGAAAACAGCTATTATTCTGAGAAAGGGCCAAGTTCTTCCCCAGACTGCCAAAGCATGATGCAATAAAGGTTACCAACCCCGTGCTCCGCAGATTAGTTGTCATTCTGCACGGATCCAGAGGGAGTAATGAATAGAAAATAATTTGGACTTGATGTAAGAAAAAACTTCTCAACAGTTAGAACTGTCCAGAAGTGGAGAGGGTTACCTTAAGAGAGAATGTATTCTTCCTAACTAGAGATCTTCAAGAAAAGGTTAAGTGACTACTTGTCAAATATGTTTTATAAGAGATTCTAGTTCAGGTATAGGTTAGACTGGATGGCTCTTAAGGCAGCAAGATACAAGAGAAAGAAAATTAGCTCCAGAATTGTAAGAGCTTGGATCAAATTCTGCCTCTGACACTTACTACCTATGATAATGTTGGGTAAGTCACTTAACATCCAGGGGTTCAGTTTCTTCATCTGTAAAATGATGAGTTTGGACAAGTGGCCTCTGAGTTTCCTTCCCATTTGATACCTATGAGCTTATGTTCCCTTTGTACTCTAAGATTCTGTGACTTTTGAGGTCCCTTCCAATTCCAAACCAATCCCATTTTTATGAATCCAAAGCAAAATAGATATGCACATACAGATCCTAACATAAGGAAATCATCATACCCTAAAAAGGAAGGACAGAAAGCAGCAGCTACCACTGTCGCACCACACATTCCATTTTCCCCAAATTAATCAGAAATTATTTCCATGATCAGGTCTGACACCCTCCATTTTTACAAAGTAAGTAGATTTAGGTTTCCTCATTCTTGGTCCGTAGTAACGCAAGGCAGCTGAAAGGGGTCCACTGACCTTGCAGACAACTACAGAAATGAGCACATTAGCAAGATTAATAACCTTTGTAATTCTGGGTGAATTCCTTTAACAGGAGTGTAAGGATGTGAATCTGTAACATACTCGAAGTATCATTAGCTGAAACCATTCACTATTAGCTATCACATGGGCTCCATAAATAACAGTTCACATTTGTATAAGGCTTTATGGTTTAAAAAAAATACTTTTCTCACATAAACCCTTAGATATAGGTGGTGTATATATCCCCACTTTACAGAGAAAGAAACTGAAGGTCAGATAGGAAAAGAGATTTGCTCAAGTTCTAATTGTTGATAGAGCTAGAATCAGAAACCTTACATTCTGAATTCAAGTATGATGCTCTTTCCACTACAATAAGCTGCCTTCCTAAATATCGAATCAAAACATCACATTATGGGAAAAGAGTCTTATTTTCTTTGAACACAATATTAAGCCCCGCTGCTTTCAAAGGTGAAAGGTGCTTGTTTCAATTTCTCTGGGGAATTGACTTCTCAGAAAAACAAGGATAACACATCATTTGATGCTTATCACTTGGCTGCTTTCCTATACAAGTATTCTTCTGACTAAGCTAACTCAATGTAGAATTTTGCCACTCACAACTTGTGGCACTCGATGTCCTAAGGTAAATTTGTACCAAAAAGATTTTATATTTTTTCTTCTCTTTCTTCCACCACTATGTGGCAAGTTTTGCTTCCAATTTTTAAAATAACTTGAGCGTTCTTCCAATTTATTTGAATTTAAGTGAATTTGAATTACTTTTACTTTTTTGAGTGCTTTTACATAATGTTTTTCTTTAAATAGTTTCTTCGGCTAGTTAATTGCTGTGAGGGAGTGCAACTTTGGCCCGTTTGCAGTTTATAAGAGATTTAGACTAGAATGACATTGGCACATAAAAGGATCAGGAAACTACCTTAAGTTTGGGAGAGACAATAAACATTCATCTGGACGTAAGCCACCATGGTGAGACTTTAAAAACAGGTATAACTAAAGCTATCTATAGTCATTTCAAAAAATGCTCTAAATCACTATTGATTACAAAGATGCAAATCAAAACAATTCTGAGGTACCACCTCACACCTATCAGATTGGCTAACATGACAAAACAGGGAAATGATATATGTTGGAGAAGATATGGGAGAGTTGGAACACTAATTCATTGTTGATGGAGCTGTGAGCTGATCCAACCATTCTGGAGAGCAATTTGGAACTATGCCCAAAGGGCTACAGAAATGTGCATACCCTTTGACCCAGCAGTCCCTTCTAGGACTGTATCCCAAAGAGAGCATAGAAATGGGAAAAGGTCCCACATGCACAAAAATATTTATAGCAGCTTTATTTGTGGTGGCCAAGAACTGGAAATAGAGGGGATGCCCCTCAGTTGGGGAATGGCTGAACAAGCTAAATGTAATGGAATACTATTTTGCTATAAGAAATGATAAACAAGCAGATTTCAGAAAAACCTGGAAAGACTCATATAAACTGATGCTGAGTGAAGTGAGCAGAGCCAGGAGAACATTATACATGGTAACAGCCACAGTGTACGAGGGCTGTTTTTGATAGACTCAGTCCGTCACAGCAGTGCAGGGACCTAAAACATTTCCAAAGGACTCATGATGTAAAATGCCATCCACATCCACAGAAAGAATGATGGAGTCCGAATGCAGAATGAAGCAGACTGTTTTCTCCTTTGTTATGTTTTATTTTTCTCATGGTTTCTCCTATTTGTTTTAATTCTTCTCTGCAACATGACTAATGTGAAAATGTGTTTATTAGGAATGCAAGTGTAGAACCCATAGAAGATTGCATGCCGTCTTGGGGAGGGAGGGTGGAAGGAGGGAGAGAAAATTTGGAACTTATGGAAGTAATTGTTGAAAACTGAAAAAAATAATTAATAAATCTGGAAAAAAACTAAAAACAGGTATAACTGACCTTGGAGAGGTGGTTGGAAGACAGAGAATGATCTCCAGTGGGATGTCATTAAGACTCAGGGGAGCCAAATTGGGAGAGCTTTCTACTGGTCATAGGGATAAGAATTCTGATTCTCCCTAAAAGAACTTAGCAATGGGCTAAAGATCTCAATTGGGCCAGAAGCTCAGAGTGGTAGAGTCTATAATGAAGCATCAGGGAAAAGCGGAAAGGCTATGAACAAGAAGTGGTCCTCCATACCCAGCAAAAAAAGCCACCACGACTACTTTGGAGTACACAAGACTGACACAAGAAGACATCAAGGGTACTGCAGCACAGGAAACATAAGTTGCTTCTTCACATATATTCCACATTTGGATCTCATCTGTGATCATTCTACTTGTTCATCTTCCCTACTGATGGTGTACATATTTGTGGCAAGGGTGACTATGTTTTAAGGAGAAAGCTCTGGTATAAAGTTATGATTGGCACATAGTTGGCACCATGCAAATATTAGCTATTACTATTTTTTAAATTATGCTACTCCAGTAAATTGCTTTGCTGAAAAGGTATATCCTCTGGCCCTGCACTAAAAGGTAAGATCATTGTTGGGGGTTAATATGCAATTGGCTTTAAGAATACAAACTTTAAACGTGGAATAGCCATCTCCCAGGGAATCTGACCTCCATATATAAGATGGGAGATAACCCAAAAGCACACTATATTTGAGTGTGTTAAAAACAATTTAAAGAGATTGTGTTGCAGGTATAGACACACTTTAGCAATGCAGCTTTTGTGACTTGGGTAAAGCCATTTACATTCTAACAAACTTGATTTCCTCATTTATAAGACAGGAATACAACACGTTCAATATCCGCTGCACAGGACTGTTGTGAAGACCATGTTAAGAACAACCTTCACTTAATATCCCTGGAGCTCAGTTTACTTGTCTGCAAAATGAAGATAACCTCTGAGGTCCCTTCCAGCTCAAAAACTAGGATTTATATAAACATGAGCTCTTATTTTATGTATGTATGTGGGGTTATGTATGTGTGTCTTGGGTCATATGCTTCTTCTACAGAAACCCATCTCTAAATTTACAGTAGAAGTTAATAGGAAACCAGGATTCAGTATACAGAGACATGTTTTACTGGTAATATTTCAGAAGGTCTCTGTTCTATATGCTGAAAAATACCCATGTTCCCTGAACTATTTTTATTTGGTGTTCTAAATAAAATCTCATTTTACAAGTTCCTTTACTTGACTTGGTTCTATATGGTTTGACTAATTCCTTGTACTGACAGATTGCTTTGCTGATAGTGATGATAAAGAATGCTACTGAAAGAGAAATCCCCTATGATGGATGTGTTTATAAATAAGCTCAGTGTGGTGGGAAGGACACAACTAAAATTCAGGAGACCTGGATTCTTGTCATACCGCTGCTATTAACAACTGTTCTGACCTTGGAAAGTCACTTAGCGTGTTCCAACCTCCACTGCTTCATATATAAAATAGGGGATTGGCCTAGAAGATTTCTAAAGAACTTTGTAGTTCTAAAATTCTATGACTGTAGAAGGTCCCTATACATTCTAATTCAGTAAAAATATCTTTTTGGAAAGCTATTTCTCTATCTGTAGTTGAAAATTGTCCCCTTTTAACCTTCTTTGGGAGCAAGAATGGAACAGCCTAAACGGCATGTGCCAGAAAGCAAAATATTTGAAGAAAAAGCCAGAAATGTAGAGGCAAATATTTAGCAGCACAAAGAGCTGCTAAAGTCCAGAAGCGCAAGAGTGAGCAACACCAGTCCATTCATAATAGCAGTGAGCTCCATCTGGAAACAAATAACCCCTAGAATTTTATAAGTACTCATCCCCCTTGAGTCGCACTGCCCCAAAACAATCTTAGTGATAATGTTAATTCATAGTGCATTCAAAGTATTCATAGCATTCATAATACAAGGCGCTTCCTTAGTTGACCAAAAACTTTAAGTGCACTATCTCATTTGATTTGTTATAAAAGAGTTAAATTACTAAATACCAAAATGTTTTCATTTCAAAATTTTTCAAAAGTTTTCAAAAATTTACATCATGTTGAAATAATATTTAAATGCATTTAAAGCAAATAAAAGGTGTAACAAGATATATCCTTTGCTGCAACAGTGAAAGCATCTTCTTTTGCAAACCTCACCATCCTTCCATTTTTAAATGTATAAATATTGGGTGCTCTGTATTTGTGTTATGTGAACAAATTTTTTGAAAATCCATAAGATAATGGCTTCGATTCTTAAAGAAATTGACTTTCAATGAGAACTATAGCTCATGCTACCTCCTCTATGAACCTTTTTTTTGATCCTTTTCAGCAGAAAGCAATCTTTCCTCTGAGGTTCCTTAACACTTGATTTGATTTGTTCCCTCTTATGGCATTTGTCACATTTCATACTGCGTCATGATTATTTGTACATATGTCTTGCCTCCCCTTCTACTTTAAACTCCAGGAAGGCAAGGATGCTACTGTTTTCATCTTTGTGTAAACCCCCAATGCCTTGCACATAACATATTCTCCCTAAATATTACGTTTTGAATGAAATTTGGATACAAACACAGAAATGCTGATAATCTTTTTTTACTTGTTAAAGTGGGAGTCAACCTTGCTAGAATACACTGGTGACTTTTGTTAATGGTTATACAAGGATAAGGAGTTATGTAGGGAGTACGGTGGCTTAATGGTTTTCTTTCCACATAGATCACAAACAAGTTTAATAAAAAGAGGAACAAAAAAGGCCACCTATCTTTCCTCAAAGCTTTTATTTACAGCTTGCATCCTTGCCCAGTATAAGAATTGGAAGGAAAGAGAAAATACAATTTAAAAGAGCAAGAAGGAAATATTCTAGAGTGTTATTATGCTACAATGGCAAATTTGATCCCTGGACATCTGCCTTTAGAAGCTACATCTTGGGAACGGATTCACATTTATAAGAATAATTACAACTGATACGCAATCAATGCATGCGAACATGTTAAAAATGTTCCAAATTACTAATAATTGGAGAATTTCCAATAAATTAACTCTGAGGTTACTTTACAAATCAGATGGGTAAAAATGATAAATGTTGGAGGGGCTACAAAAAAAAAAGGGCCACCCATCTACTGGGTATGGAGCTATGCCATTTTGGAAAACAATTTGGAACCATGTTCCAAAAGTCACTAAACTGTGCATGGTCTTTAATCCAGATATAACACTACTAGGCCTATGCTCCAAAGAGACCAAAGAAAGAGGGAAAGGACCAATAGATACAAAAGTATCTTATAGCAGCACTCTTTTCGTAGTGACAAAGAACTGGAAACTAAGAGGGTGCCAAGCAAGTGGAGTATGGCTAAGTAATATATGCTAGATACGTAACCCAAGAATGTCACATATAAAATGGGCCAATATACATAAAAATATTCATTATAATATTTTTATAGCAGCAAAGAACCCCAATTATAAATAAAGTATATATCCAGAAGATGGGAATGGTTAAAGAAACTGTGGTATATGACTGTAATTGATTTGTTACTGTGCCATAAGAAATGACAAACAAATGTGAAAAATTCAGACCACCTTGGGAAGATGAGGAATTGATGCAAAATGTAGTGAAGAGATTCAGGAAAACAATACAAAATGATTATCATAATATGAACGAAAGAACAAAAAGTAAAATTAAATAGTCTAGAGGGACAAGTAGTGATGCAGTGGATAGATTACTGGGCCGGGAATCAGTAAGATCTGAGTTCAGATCTGGCCTCAGACACTAGCTGTGTGACCCTGGGCAAGTCATTTAACCCTTTTTGCTTCAGTTTCCTTATCTGTAAAACAAAAGAAAAGAAAATGGCAAACCACTCCAGTACCTTTGCTAAGAAAACAATAAATGAGGTCATTAAGAGTTGGACACAACTGAAACAAATGAAAAATGGTTTCAAATTATAACAACCAAGTTTTACCCCAGAAAAGAGTTAAGTGATCATATCTGTTTGCTTTTTTTTGCAGAGATAAAGCACCGTGGGTATAGAATAATGCATCTACTACCAGACATAGCCGATGTGTTGGTTGGTTTTATTAAGCTGCTGAACTGCTTTTCTCCCTCTTTCATATCTGCATTTATAACTTTATATTTATGCTGTACATTTTATATATAACTTAACTTCCCCATTAGAATGTAAATTCATTGGGAATAGGGAGTTCTTTTCTTAGCATCTTCAGTACCTGGCACATAGGAGGCTATTAATAAGTACTTGTTAATTGATTGATTAATTGCCACCTTACTGGATAGCATCACCGAATAGTAACGGGATATATCCAGGAATAAAGATATTGTAAAAAACAAAAGCTAAGAGTAAAAATGAGATTTTTTTTTAAAAAGCAAAATCAGTAAAAGGGAAAACAAAGTTAAACTCTAGAATAATTATTCTTGTCAAATCAGAGAAGTTGAGCTATCTAGTGGGTTGTTTTGCTCATAGGTGAGCAAAAAGCAGAGCATCTCCAAAGAACACAGATGGTGATGCTCAAACCCTGTTAGCCTGAGAGCCCAAGGAAAATCCTGAAATTTGAAAGACTTAATGTAAATGACTGTATTAAAAACATTTTTGTTTGTTCCCCTACCCAAATTGGAAAAACTGCCATTTTTCTTCCCCAACCCTCATTTTTTCAGTTCTATTTTCTGGTCTTTATAGCTCTAGACCTGCCAGAGAATGCTTCAATATTATTACATTAAAGGGATGTGTCAGACTGACACCTTAGGAGATTCCTATAAGAAGAACCCAATAATGTTTGTTCAAACATCAATCACTAAGGCACTGACCAAAACTGCATTGCTCAATGCAAAAAAAAATACTATTAATAAAACGACAGCAGATTTTGCTTTTGAAAAAATAAAAATGTATTCTCCCTGTGCTGTCAAGGACTCACCTTGTTCTGAGTGACTTTTTGAAGATAAGTACCTTAAAAATGCAAGGACATAGGGAAACTGAGAAAGTTGATATAACCGTCAACATTCTTTTCTGGCTAATGGAAAACCAGGCAAAAGTAACCATATTATCCAGTCAGCAGAATTCTTAGGGTGTTGGGAAGTCTAGATATTTAAGAGAACAAAGTTTCTCTCCTGCTGCTGCCACAAAAAAAGAAGTTTATATCGTCAGTCAGGGTTCTAAAGAGGAGCGAGTACTAGGTAGTCAATGGGGCACGTGGAAGCACTTCTCCATTTCAAGACCACTTGACTCTAAGCTTCAGTGATTTGAAAAGTGGTAACGGAAACTATTAAATACAAATCTCAGTATCGTAGAGTAGACATTTTCTTTCCTTAGATGTTCTTTCTTTTTACAATGAATGAGAGAAAAGGAGTAAAAAGAGGAAGATATGTCTTATAAGTCTTATCAATGGATACCACAATACTAATTGGCTTTATGTCAAATGACAGGTTCACTGGTCAGTGACATAAGTACAAGTAAGAAATAATCTATATTTTTATATGCCTTCCCTATCCTATCTGATTTGATGTCATCAGAACAAAATTCCTCTGTAAATCCCTGGTCAATAAAGTCCACCAGTCCCCTGAAAGGATGCGTGCCTGTCCATTTACTCTATTTTTGCCAAAAATAATCCCTGGTCTTCACTCCTACTCTAACTTAGGTATAGAGACTATAACTGTGATGTCACTAATATAAGGAACCCAGATGAAGAAACTGCCTCTACTGATAAAGGATAGCACTTTCTCTGTAATGTATAGTCTTACAGAATGGTCTAGGGCACTGAGATGGGGCAGTGAGGTGGTGCGGTGGATAAAGCACAGAGTCTGCAGTCAGGAAGACTCATCTTCATGAATTCAAATCTGACCTCAGACACTTACTAGCTGTGTGATCCTGGACAAATTACTTAACCTTCTTTGCCTCAGTTTCCTCATCTGTAAAGCGAGCCAGAGAAGGAAATGGCAAACCTCTCCAGTATCTCTGCCAAGAAAACCCCACCTAGGGTCACCAAGAATCAGACATGACTGAAATGGCTGAACAAGGAACACTGAGAGATTAAGTCATTTGCTCAGGATCACACAGGCAGGATGTATGAGAGGCAAGACTTGAACTCAGGTCTTCAGGCTCCAAAGCCAATTCTTGGTTCACTAAACCATGCTGCTTCTCTGCCCCTAATTAATGTTTGCTATTTCTAATATTTCTTGTTAATTATTTAGAAAGTAAGCTCATTGCAGGTTAATTGTTAATAAGTTAATAAGCAGTTAATTCTTTGTACTTGTATGTCCAATGCCTCGTGCAGTGTTTCGTATTGTATGCACTTAATAAATACTTGATTAACTGATTATCAATTTTGGTTTGGACCAGATACTCATAGAATCATAGATTTAGAGCTAAAGGAGGCCTTAATTAATTATATGTCATAATCTCACCATTATATTCTTCATTGATTTTGTTTTCTCTGTCTGTATTGACAGGCTGATCCCTTTGGAATGAACGCTCACAAGTCACACAGAGCTTAAGAAGGAGTCATGAATCATCATTCCCTCTTTCACATATGAGGAAACTGAGGCCCATGGAAGTTGTCACATAGATAAAATGATAAGTATCAGGGATGGAATGAGAATCCAGGCAGATCAGTGGATAGAGTGCTGGACCTGGAATTAGAAAGACTACAATTCAAATCTGACTTCAGACACTTACTAACTCTATGATCCTGGCAACTTAATCCTGTTTGCCTCACTTCCTCATTTGTAAAATGAGCTGGAGAAGGAAATAGCAAACCACTCCAGTATCTTTGCCAAGAAAACCCCAAATGGGGTTGCAGAGAGTGAGACACAATGAAACAGCTAAATGGTTTCTACTATACCACACTCCCTCATTATTTCTTTCTATTTTGGACACATCATGATAAGCTGAGTAGTGAAAGTGACTATCTGTTCCTTAGAAAATATCTAATGATATCTTCAATAAAAGCTCAAGTTTGATCTTTTGTTTGTTTTCAAAAGATACCTATCTAACATTTGGGTCTTAGATAAATAGAATTTGAGAGCTGTTAAAGACCTTCGAGATCATCTCCTTTACTTAGATCAAGTTTTGATGCCAAAGAAAACAGATATTATTTCAGAAACATAAACTTTGTAAATCCATCTTGGGACTTCTATTGAGTTACTCAAAGTAACATCAGTTGCTGGTGATAGGGTAGAGTTCAGCTGCTTGCTAAAAAAAAGCAGAGCAGATTTCAGATTTCTACTCTTCAGATTCTTACATTCATAGGCCCTTCTTCCCCTTGTTTTCTCTCCTCTCCTCTTTTTTCAACATTATTATGTCGATTTGAAGATTCACCAAGTATGGGAAATTCTAACCTCTCACTCTCTTTTAAGGGCCTCCCAAAAACTGAATATAATTGTGTCTATTTTGTGATGGTGACTCAACTACCATTCTTAATCTCCCTGCTACAATGACATTATCCTCGGGGACAAGATCCACAGACTGAGGCCAAGTATTAAGTGATGGCTTCACTCTGCTAATGGTTCCCTTTTTCTTTCAATTTTTAGAAATCACTTACATAAATGACATTGCGGAAGTCAGAATCATGGAGTGGATAGAGGGTCTGAGAACTAGATTCAGGAAGACCTAGCTTCGAGCCCTGCCTCTGACAAAGACTGCCTGTGTGACCATCAGTAAGTCTCTTAATGTCTCAGTACCCTACAAGCACTCACTATAAATATAAATTGTTCATTCATTTTAGTCATATCCAATTCCTCGTGATTCCATTTGGTGTTTTCTTGGCAAAGGTATTAGACTGGTTTGCCTCTTCCTTCTCCAGTTAATTTTATAAATAAGGAAACTGAGACAGACAGGGTTAAGTGACATATCCCAGGTCATACAGCTATTTAAGTGTCTGAGGCTGGATTTAAATTCAGATCTTCCTGACTGTAGGCTTAGCATTCCATGAACGCTGCCTGTAGGAAATTACATGCATGATAAAATTACGGGTGCAAACCCCAGAACAGTCTTTATAGGAAAAAAAATTTAAGATCACAGAGTTAGAGTTGGAGGAGACTTTAAATTTCATCTAGTTCAATGCATGCATTTTGCTATTGAAGAAACTGAGGCACAGAGAGGTTAAAGAGACCTGTCCAAGGTCATAAAGTAAATGGTAGAGCCAAGATTTGAACACAGGTCCTATCTCTACTGCACTATACTATCAACAATCATTCAATTCTATACCATTTCTAGCTCTACAAACCAGACACAGCTGAACACACTGTATCCTGACCCCAACATCGTAATATCATTGGTTCTCCTCAAAAACAAAGGACAAGTGACAACAAATATTCTGTCTCTACAAATTCTCTTCTAATCTTTCCTAACACAAATCTATCTATAAACAGAACTGGAATACTGTTTTTATGATACCATAGAGCGTTTCTGATTTTTTCATTGAACGTTAATTAGCAAACATTTCTTTATCTTGACACAGTCCATATACTGTATTTTAAAACAGCTATTTAATATTCCATTTTGTTAGCTTGTTTAGTCATTTTGTGATCTCATTTTACAATCACTGGGCATTTGGGTAGTTTCCAGTGTTTCCCCATTATAAATAGTGCTGTTACGAACATTTTTGCACAAATGATATGGATTTTATTTTCTCTGTAGTTACTTCCTTTGGCTGCATTCCCAAAAGCTGAATTATTGGATACTGGACCAAAGATTATGAATAGTTTATATTTCAGGTTACCCTGGATTTATATTTTAGGTTGCACTGTTGTCCAGGAAGACTTAACCTTGCCAACTGCAAAGAATTTCTCTGCCTCTTCACCTGATGTTGGATTGTATCACTTTTTGGCTAGTTTATTATTAATTACAATATATAATTATATATTTATACAACATTTTAAAGTCTGCAAAGCATGTTGCATAGTTATCTTATTTGATCCTCACAACAACCCTGGAAGGTAAATGTCATTACTAGTCCTATTTTACAGATAAGAAGAATGAAGTTAAGTGTGCTTAAGTGACTTACCCAGGGTAATACTGCTAGTAAAGTCTGAGGCAGGATTTGAACTCAGGTCTTCCTGAAACAAAGTCCAGGACTCATATCCATTGTGCCACCTTGCTGTGGCATGGTAAACAAGCTTCCATTAAATAATAAGTATAAACTTCCCACCAAAATCCTACTATGATGTCCCATCTTGGTGTGAAAGTGACTCTGGATTCTTGAAAGTTATGCCCAGAAGAGCTCAAATAGGCAAAACTTTGAGTTTGGGACAAGTGATGGACTAACTATTTCTTTATTTTCCAAGAACTAACCCAACTGTGGTTTTTGTGGAGAAGGGTGAGATGGGGACTAACTGATAATACAGCTAGATAGTCTGGAACTGGTTGAATGGACAAACTCAAAAAGGAAACTTTAATTATCCCACATCAATCTGAAAGGAAAACTCCAGCAGCATCTCCCAGGAAGATATATGCTTGGCACTGTACTATTTAAAAATTTTATCAGTGGGAGCAGCTAGGTGGCACAGGGGACAGAGCATGGCTCTGGAGTCAGGAGGACCTAAGTTCAAAGCTGGCCTCAGACACTTGACATTTATTAGCTGTGTGACCCTGGGCCAGTCACTTAACCCCAACTGCCTCACTTCCCCCCCAAAAAATTATCAGTGACTTGCATAAAGGCTTAGAAAGCCTTCTCACCCAATTTTCAAATAACACAGAGTTGGAAAAGATACCTAACACACAGCTGGCAAAGGTAAGATCTAAAATGATCTTGACAGGCCAACTAGTATGATGAAATTCAATATAGATAAATGTAAGGTCTTAAACTCAGATTTTTAAAATAATCTATTTCATAAGTACAGGATAGGGAAGGAATGGTTTACCTGAAGAAAAAAATAAGATTTGGGGGTTTTAGTGGGATGTAAGTTCAATGAGTCAGCATTAGGACATGGTGGCCTAAAAAGCTTTGATCACTGCATTGAGAAGTATAACTTTCAGGTATAAGGAAAGAAACTAGCATTTATTAAACACTTACTGTTTGCCAGGCATTACGCTAAGGACTTTACAAATATTATCTCATTTGAGCCTCACAACAAATCTGGGAGGTAGGTGATATTATTATCCCATTTTACAGCTGAGAAAACTAAAACAGAACAAGGATAAGTGACTTATTCAGGGTCACAAAGCTAGTAAATGTTTAAGGCCAGATTTGAAGTCAGGTCTTCCTGGCCCAGGTCTCTACGCACTGCAGCACCTAGCTGCTTCAGTGATCTTTCTAGATTCTGCCGTGGTTAGACCACATCTCAAATACTGTGCTCAGTTCTGGGCACCACAATTTAGTACAGATTTTAATAAGCTGAAGAATATGAGGGAGGGTAACCAGACTGGTGAAAGAACTTAAATTCATATTATGTGAGGATAGGTTGAAGAATCTCATGGAAGATGTGATAGCTGGATTCATCTGTTACATAGGTTGTCATGAAAGAGGATTAAACTTATTTTGTTTGGTCAAAGAGAGTAGAACCAGGAAATTCTTAAGAGACAAATTTAGCAATTAGAGTTTTCAAAGGTGGAAATGGCTACTTTAGAGGGTGGTCCATGCACCTTCAATGAACACTGTCAAGCAGAGACTGGATGACAACTTTTCAGCTGTGCTATTTATGATACAGATTTCTTTCAGGTGTGGCTTGGGTGAGATGGTTTCTTAGTTCCCTTAACACTCTAAAATTCTATGATTCTGATCTGGGAATGCTACAGTCTCCATGGAATTTAAGTTGCAGTTGACCTGAAAAGCAGTGGAGAGATCTATAGTTTGTACACATATTTCAGACTACATCCTATTTCCAGTGACCATGTGTGCTCAACAAAGAGTGCAACAGATACCACTGAGGACATGTATGATCTGAAAAGGAAATGGGCCAGTCATATGGAGAGAGTAAAGGGTACCAATAAATCGCTAGAGGGTTCAATTGATAAAATTATGAATTTGTTGAAATTGAATGAAATCTAGAATAAGAAGAAATATTCATAAAAGATGTTCTAACCTTTGTGACAGTCATGAAGACCAAATGAGACAAATCTTAAAGCACTATATACATGCGAGCTATTATTATTTCTAAACTAAAAACACACCAGCAAATAGTTTTTAAATGGTAAATTTTTTAGGTACATGATAGTGGGGCACCATATTACATTGATAATTAATATCCATTAAAACCCCCAATTTTTTTCCAGATAAATCACTTGTTCCCCATCTTGTACTTATGAAATGGACTATTTTGGAAACATGAGTATAAAACTCAACATTTATCCATATTGAATTTCACTGGCTTCATTCTCTCTACAACGGCTGGTGAAGTGTTCACACAGCAGATGTTTAACAAATGAGCACTGAATGGATGTTTAATGAATAGTCAAATTTGTGGAAATACTTATTAATTACTGTTTACTAAATACCTGTAACACATAAGGCACTAAATTAGCATACACATAAAATGCGCTTTGAGATAAAGAGGGGAGATTCAGGCAGCTCTGCCACATTTAATCATACTAATGACAATACAAAAATGATAAATAAAACACAAATGCATTTGGGGGCAAGGGATGGGAACAACCATTTATTAAGTACTTACTACATGTCAGGCCCTGTGCTAAGCACAGGAGATACAAAAAAGGCAAAAGACATTTCCTGCCCTCAAGGAGTTTATAATCTAATGGGGGAGATATTATGCAAATAAATATACACAAAGCGATATATACGCAGGATATATGGTAAATAATTAAAAGAGACAAGGCATTGTGATTAAGAAGGTTGAGGAAGGGTTCTTGTAGGAAGCAGGATTTTAGTTGTTACTTACAAGAAGCAGAGTAGGGAGAGCATTCCAAGCACAGGAGACAGAGAGAATGCCCAAAGCCTAGGGATGGAGTATCTTGTTCATGAAACAGTCAGGTGGCTAGTGTTGCTGTATTGAAGAGTTACGTGCTGGGGAGTAAGGTGGAAGAAGGTCGAAAAGGTAGGAAAGGGCTGGGTTATGAAGGGTTGTGAATGCTAAACAGAACATTTTGTATTTGCTCTTGAAGACAACAGGAAGCCTTTATTGAATGGGGGGATGCGGAGTGTGTGTGTGTGTGTGTGTGTGTGTGTGTGTGTGTGTGTGTGTGATATAACTGGACCTGTATTTCTGGAAAATTTAAGTGGATGGCTGAATGGAAGATGGATTGGAGAGACATTGCAGGGAGAGATACCAGCAGGATATTGCAAAAATCAAGGTGTCCTTCCAGCTGAGCATCTGCGAATCTCTTGAAGTCCATGAAAAGCTTTATCAGAGGGTCAGTGAACTTGTATTGGAAAATTTTCACCAACTTTTTATGAAAATTAAGCCTTTCCTTCAATTATGAAATTTTGAAAAACATTGTTCTAAAAACTGGTCCAAAGGCTTCACCATATAGTTGAAGGGGTCTGTTATACAGAAAAGGTTGGTCTTTATGTGGGAAGCATTGGAGACCTCTGGCTGTCCCTTTGTTACCCATCACTCTCACCACATGACTGTTCCAGCTCCTTTTATGATTCTACAGTACTTTAAAGATAACCTTGATACTACTTCTCAAGCACAAATGAATCTCTCCCCCAGAACCTAGTACTGTACTCTATAACAGACGCGTCAAACAAGACTAAAAGGTCTTGGGAAATGTTTTAACAAAATAAGAAAATTGGGAAACATTTTAACAAAATGAATAAAACGTCATACAACACAGATGATGTTAATTGGTGATTTTCTAAGGAAATATGTGGCCCGTGGGAAATTGTTTCTATTTGAGTCTGACACCTCTGCACTATAACACAGGTACTTTATAAATAAGGTAAGTATAGGATTGTATAAGAAGACAGGGCACAAACATAGATAACCATAACAGACAATATTACATGATGAGAATATTGGAGAGTTGCTAAAGAAAGTGTGATTGCGAGGGCTGCAAAGGAAGATCATTCATTACCAATTTGGGAGATGAAGGGATAGGTGGTGGTCAAGGCTTCATGGCATCTGAGTTGGACTTTATGAGATAATCCTGGAAAGCTAAGGGTAAAAGATCAGGATGTGGAAGGCCTTGAATACAAAGCAGAGTTAAGAACCTTAGAGACAAGCAATTCTCAGAATATGGTCCAAAGACTCCCATGGGTCCATGAGATCCTTTCAGGGGGTCAAAAGGTCAAAACTATTTTCCTAATACTATTAATATGTATTTGCCAATTAAAATATTTCCCCCTTTTCTAACTACATTATCTGCACAAGGCTCGGTTATCTTCAAATATGGTAACCAAAACAACACATGGTAAAAGATTTAAGACAGAATCAGATAAGAGTATCCAGCTGTCTTGTATTAGGGTTTGCAAAAATATGGACAACCATGCCACATTTCCCCATAAATTTTTTTTTGTCTTGGAAGATAGAATTATTTTTCATTAAAATGTTATTTATGTTAACATGTAATGGGTTCATTATTATTTTAAAATAAATTAATAAATATTTTAAATGTATCAGTTTTAATTTCTAATATAGTATATATCCATAGATATAATTTGTATAAACAACAGCTCTTTGGGGTCTTCAATAATTAAAAGTGTAAAGGGATCCTCAACAATATATGAGTGGGAAGGGGTCACGAGTCCAAAACATTTGACTACTGCTGCTATAAACCATAGAAAGTCACAATGTTTTTGAGCAAAAGATTCATATCACTGCATATTTGCATAGGATTTAGAGCTGAAAGGGACCTTAGAGCCCCCCAGTTCCAACTATTTTATTTTACAGATGAGAAAACTGAGGCCAAGAGAGATTAAGTGATTTGATCGGAGTCACACGGCTAGTGTCTGAGGCAGGCTTCTAACTCAGGTCTTCCTGACTTTTTGCCCAGCACTCTACTACATCAGCTAGCTGCTTCAAGACTATTCTAACAGTGGAATTAAGCAATGACCTTAGCATGCTATTAAAATACTCCAGGTAAATTATAATAGAGGGAGAGGAGAGGGAGAAGTGATATATAACCATGGCTGCAATGGAAAATGAGGAAAGGAGGCATGAAAAAATGTTACAAAGGCAGAATCACCAGGATTTGATGACTGATTGTCCATGAGAAATCAAAGATTATGACCGTGAGAGAGGGTACCACAGACAGAATTCATGAGATAAGAAGGAAAAGTAGAGTTTTGGAGTGATTAGATTGTGAGTTCTTTGAGGGTAGGACCTCTGTTTTGCCTCTTTTTGTATCTCCAACACTTAACACAGCACCTGGCACATGGTACACACTTAACAAATGTTTACTGATTGATTGACTAATTGATTAGCATGTTTCATAGGTGATGAATTTGAGGTACTGGTGGAGCACCAAAGTAAGAGATGAACAGAGAACATACGTTATAATTGCCAGAAATACCAATTCCACTACTAAAATTTTGTCTGCTAACCCTCTAACACACACATTAGCACTTTGTTACAATGGGAAGAGATGTGATGAATGCCAAGGCTTTTAGATAGGAAGAATCACAATGCTAGTCCACAAGAATGCTAGCCCAAAGTTGATTAGCAGGCTGGAAATAGCAAAACTTTTACTGTATTTACTACTTGGTAAATTACTCCAGCTTAGTAGCAAGCTTGTCATTGTGCTGTCTCCTAACCTTTCCTTTTCCAATTAGCATTATCAGGGTTCTTCAGTGCAGTGTGGTTGGACTACTTTTGCCGAGTGATAGTAAGTACAGGTCTCAGCTCTTTTCATTATTCATTTCTTAACTTGTTTTTTGCAAAACTGACTGATATGATACTTAGATGAATAATTTTGTAGAAGCTCTCTTGCTTTCAGATACTAAGTCATGGGGATTTTACATGACAACACCAATTTCACCACATAGCTGTAGCACCCATGATATTTCAAACTCACCTAGAACAGCAGTCGTAGGGGGTCTCACCAAGTTACTCTTTTCTTAATAAGCCAAAGAGCACATGGCGGGTTACACAATTTACTCTGGCTCCATGACCCAGGACTGGATAACCAGGACAGACAGCCCTCCTAGTTGAAAATAAAGGAATTTTTTAGTTTTTGCCCTCTAATTTCAGATATCTACCCAATTAAAAGCTACGACCGCATACAATTTCCACTTCCCCACAAATGGGGTTATAATTTTCTACTATTATTTTTTAATTCACTTTTGGTTTAGTTCAATTATGTTTTCTCCTCTCTTTTATTTAACTCATTTAATGTTAAATTCTAATCATGGTTCAAATTTTACCCAAGCTGGTTTTTTATTGAAATTGGATCAAACAAAAGTTTCAGGAAAGCCAAAAATATTCAGTGTACTCTAACACAATAAAGCTCCACTTAACTATACACTTTTGTGCTTCCAAAAGCATTTCAGGGTCTCTACTTACAGATAATTGACGTGCAAAAGAGAAGGAGATCAACCTTTTACCCTTTGGTTGCTTTTAAATCAACATATGACTACAACTTATTCCATCAAATCTAGAATCTTCTTTGCAACTTTCAAGGTGCTCCAAAACCTGATACTATTCTCCCATCTTACCTCCATTTTCTGATATCTCTGCTACATACTGGACAGGCTGGTCTTCCAGCTGTCCCTAAGAACCTGCAGGCCACGGTCATTTTCTCCTTTGTATCTTCATTAAAGTTCTTACCCTCACCAGGAATGCTTCCCCTCCCCCACACTGATCCAAATTCTATCCATCCTTTAAGACCCAGTTAAAACTTACCTCCTCCACAAAGTCTCACCTGACCATTGCACCAAAATACATCTCACTCATCTTAATGTTGTTTCTATGATCTGTACCATACAACTGAGATGACAACATCTGAAGGAAGAACCACTGCTAACTGTGCCTGGAGCTTAAGTAAGGAGATATCTCAATGGAAATAAGGGTGTTTTTGGAGGAAACTAGCCCTCATGGTATGACGAGAAGACCTTGAAATCAGAACATTTTAGGAGTGAACCTCTAGGCAGGAAAGAGAATAAAGGCATGTCAGATAGCTAGTTGTATGAGAATAAAAGTTTTAGTCAGAAACAAAGTTGGTTATAAGAAATCCTGAGTATGAAATTTGGGTTTGGCAATGAACCCAAGGATTTGGTGTTAAAGTGACTGTGTATGTGGAGAGGGGTGGACTTTATTCTGGGTCCCCAAACATTGATACCAGCATCCAGAGTTTAGGTGAGGATGCCTCACCAAGTTCTGTACATGAATGACAAACATATGATCTCTCTGTAGCCTTTGTAAGTGAAGAGTGAAGGCAGTGGCATGGAGAGATAAACCCAGAACACCAGCCATGAGATCAACCACAGCTACATGACTGGAGCTATAAGTTGCATAATATTAGTACAGAATTGTCTGTGGTCTTGAATTATCACTTTGCTAATAAGTGTTAGCCTTGTTTCTCCCTCTAGACTATAAGTTCTTTGATGAGAGGCAGCAGGAAAGAGTTGAATAGTGAACAGGCACTGGAGCCAAGGCACTGGGCAACTAAGTGACACAGTGGATAAAGTGCCAAGTCTGGAGTCAGGAAGACTCATCTTCCTGAGTTCAAATATGGTCTCAGACACCTACTAGCTGTATGACCCTGGGCAAGTTACTTAACCCTGTTTGCCTCAGTTTCCTCATTTGTAAAATGAGGAAGAAGACAATGGCCAACCACTCTAGTATCTTTGCCAAGAAAATGTCAAACCTCAAATGGCATCATGAAGAGTGAGATATGACAGAAAACTACAGAATAAAACACCAACACTGGAGTCAAGAAGACCAAGATTCTAGTCCAAACTTGGATACCTATTGGCTTGTGTCCCTAGGCAAGTCAATTAACCACTCAATGCTCTAGGCAACTCTCTAAGATTAGAAGGTGACAATCAATGCAATAGTTTCCTATTTCATTCGTTTTTCTAAACCAATAAAATCACAGATTTTGCCCTCTTCTATCCTGTACATCTGTATATCCCCAAAAGAAGCAGCCACATAGTAGGTCCTCTAAATGCTGTGTTTATTAAAATCTGAGCCCTTCTATATGGTATGAATTCTCTGGGAACTTCTATGGTCAATATCCCTCCTAACCTAAGTCTACCTACCAGCTTCTGTTCTTCTCATTTTCCCCCCAAAGCACTGCTTCTACTAGTAAAGCAACCATGTCTTTAAAACCTCTGCTGACCTCCTTGCTAAGTCTACTAGCATTTATGAAGTATCTACTATGTTCCAGGCACCAGGCTAAGTGCTGGAGATACCAAAAAAAGGGGCAAAAAACAAATCCTGCTCTCAAGTTGCTCACAGTCTAACGGGGGAGACAATATACCAACAATTATACACAGATAATCTATAGACAGGATAAACCAGAGGTTGTCTCTGAGGGAAGGCAGAATAGGACTAAGAAGGAATGGCAAAGGGTTCTTGAAGAAAGTGAGACTTTAGCTGAGACTTAAAGACAGCCGGGAAAGCTAACAGGCCTCAAATATAAGGAGAGAGTGCCCAGGTATGGGGGACTCAGGAACAGTCTTGGAAAATGCTGGGAGTCAAGAGATGGGAGATGAGGTGTCTTGTCTGACGAATAGTAAAGAGGTCAGTGTCGCTATCTCACAGTGTGCATGGAGGGGTATGACTAAGAAGACTGGAAAGGCAAGAAGGAAGCATGTTATAAAGCGCATTAAAAACCAGGGGATTTTATCTAGAAACTAGTTCTTGCCCTTAGGGCCAAGACCTGAAAAAGAGAAACAGCTCTTTACTACAAAAGCCTGACAAATCAATATAATTTACTACATGAATTTTTTTTTTAAATTGATGGCTCTGGAGGAAGGGAGAAAATTGGGAGCTCAAATTTTTTTTTTAAAAAAAGAATGTTTAAAAAAATTGATAGTTTTCATCCATAATTATTTGAGCCTTGGTTACCACAGAGGTAACCAATTCTCTCTCTAAAGAGAATTTAGACTCTCTAAATATACTCTACCAATGGGAAAATGTCTAAAACTCCCATAAAATCCTCTCCTTTCGTGTACACAGTATAGTTTTATAACTACCCATATCACCTATTTATACTCAGTGAAAGAAAAAGAACAAAATTATAAAGTATTTTCAATAACAAGTTGAGTGGAGCTGGTCTATAACCACTATAATTTCGGGTGAGTACTT
Organism: Notamacropus eugenii; assembly: GCF_028372415.1. Taxonomy (NCBI): domain Eukaryota; kingdom Metazoa; phylum Chordata; class Mammalia; order Diprotodontia; family Macropodidae; genus Notamacropus; species Notamacropus eugenii. Next base: position 402,286,501 of record NC_092874.1, read on the forward strand.
ATTCTCTCCTAACTTATAAAAGAAGTTCTCAGCTATTTGCATATTTAAACCTATCTATTACCAAGGCAAAGAAAACAGAGAAGGAACAGACTAACACCTCAATGATTTACTTATTTATTTATCTGTGGATAAGCTGAATCCTTCCCCTCCACCCCCAAGAGAGCTCCTTAAGGCCTGAGACTGCCTGATTTGGTGATCCTAGCACCCAGCACAGGGCCTTGCACACAGGAGGTTATTAGTAAATGCTTGAATGGAATTAAATTGATCTGCAGGGGATAAATTGTTCTAAACGGGTAAATTTTTCAGATAAATTGTCACTAAGCTTCTTTTAACTCCTTGTGATAGAAATCTTTCTAAAATGTATTACTTATTTCCCTACACACAAACCAGAAAACAGATTACACTGAACAGAATTCAATTCTTCCCTTATGATTCAGGGTTATCCTAATCAAAATCCCCCTCTGCTGTAGAGGAGTAAGGTTCTCAGGGACTACAGAGATGGTACAGGGTTTACTCAGGAGCTCCATCTTTCACTGAATACCACAAAACTACTGGGTTTTTTTTCATTTTCTTCACTCAGTGAGAATGATCACTTCCCAATGCTGTCACTAAGTCTGTTTTGAGTACCCCTACAAGCACCCCTTGTCCGTCCACTGTTGTACTCTAAGCCTGGGAAAGTTTGCTCAAGAATACTGGAAAGTTAAAAAAAAAAAAAAAGTAAAAAGTAAAAAAAGTGAAAAAAAAGAATACTGGAAAGTGGGTCTTCAAAACTGTTAGTCATCTCAACTTTACACAATAACAAGCCAAGAAATTCTAACCAGAAGGCCTGAGGGTGGCTGCATGCACCTCCTATAAAATAAAATTAAATGGAGCTTGTGCTAGCTATTTTTCTAACTCTCCAGGTCGTTTTCACATAGAGATGCCCCAGTGAATGATTCTTCTGGGAACAAAGTTCCCTTCATATGGAAAGGCAGGTTAAACCAACCCCTGTCTTTGAAAGTACAGGATGAAGTACTCATACATCCTATGTTTCCAAGTCACTGTTGCTGCTAAATTAAATATTTAAAAATACCCTTATACACAAAGCCTGCTTCTCCACACACAAAGACCAATACTAGGCAAAACTGAGAAGTCAGCAAAATTACCTTCTTAGGATCAGATTATTTTCTAAGGTAGTAGTTTTCCATTTCTAGGCCCTTTCTCCAGTCGTCTCTTATTTCATGGCCGCATTACCTACCTAATCTTTAGATAATCAAAGCATAGGGTCTGAAATCAAACATTTTCATCTGTTTGATTTATCTGTGAATGACCAACCACACTATATCCAAAATAAGTTTAGATAAAACATTATTTCACATTGGCATTATTTTAATTGGCGTTAAGAGACTCCTCTCCCCCTTTTTCTGGAATTCATATCTACTACCTCTTGTTAATTGTATCTCTGGCAAAAAGCTTTTAAAGCCGTTAGGGGATACAGCAGAGAGAACACACTGAGCCTGGAATCAGCAAGCCCTAAGTTCAAATCTGGCATCAGACACTTCCTAATTATGTGACCTTAGTTTGCCTCAGTTTCCTCAACTATAAAAATAGGCATAATCATAGGACCTACCTTTCAGGCTTGTTCTGAGGATCCAATGAGATAATATTTTTAAAGTATTTAGCATAATACCCTGTGTATAGTTTGCGCTTTATAAATGCTGGTTATCACCATAATTTGACAATGAAATGTGTCACAATGTATAATCTTTGTTCGCTGAATTCCAATGATATAACTATATAATATTAATATAATTATATTATGACTAACCAATAATATAATTAATTATGTTATGTATCTAATATAACTAATTTAAGGTCCTTGAAAGCAGGCACTGCATTTTGGTATTTCTATCCCCAGTACCTAGCTACTATTTATACATAGTAGGCACTTAATTGCTATTTATTGTATGGAGGTAATTCAAATTCTCCATGGGCATTCTGGATGGTTCAGTGGTTTGTCAGCTAAATGGGCTATTATGGTAACATTTTTGTTGTTATTAAATCCAAGTCGTGAATGTGAAGAATGTATAATTAGAGATGAAGTTAAAGGACCTCTCCCTTCCAAATGAAACTCCACTGAATTTTTCTCGTAGGTTTCACCAATAAGTTAATGAGAATCATTTTCTAATTATTCCTTTTGGAAACATGCGTTTAATTCTGCCAACTGCTTAAGTAATACTGTTAAATAGCTTGTATCCTTACTGAAGCATAAATGAGGAGAATCACGTAAGTGGATTATAGTCAGTATGAAAAAAAAATATCTCCTTTTGGGCCTGTTGCACAAACTCTGCTTTAGAGGACTCTGAAAGCCCAGCCAAAACATTCCAGACATTCTTAGAGCTCCATGCTTGTCATCACTCTTCATAACTAAAATCAGATCTCCTAATACTAGTTGAGTTAATGCTACCTCTTGTTAGGGGTTTGGAGGCACTCTGGGGCCAAAAGGAGGGGTGGGAAAGAAGCAGCAATTAAGTTCTAGAGTCTACAAAGGGATGACAGTGACACAAATTAATGAACAGCCTCCTGGCTAAGGCTGATTGAGTAATCTCAATTGACAGGATAGACTAGGAGTATTTCTGATTGGGTAGTGGAGAAAGACAGATTTCCATAATGAGATTGGGGACTTGATATGGAGGCTCAGTGGTCGTAATAGAATGATAATTCTGAGTTTCCTTCTATAAGGACAGGAATGAAGGAGTCAGCATTTAGGCTGAAGGGGGAAAAGGGAAAGGAACGCTGGCAAAAAGGTTGGGGGCAAAGCTTCCCTATAACACCTGCTCCTAAGCCCTAGTCAGTCAGGCAGACACTTATTAAGCACCTACTATGAACCAAGCATTGTGCTAAAAGTTGATAATACAAAGAAAGCTAAAAGACAGTCCCCTCTTCTCAAGAAACAAAATCTAATGGTGAAGATAACAGGGCAGCAGATGGGCTGGATTGGGTTGGAGAAAAGTACCCCCATAGCACGTTTTCCTTTTGGGCCCTCTGAAAGTTGATAAGATCATACATATGGCCCATTAAGATGACATTTTTTCATTAGGCACATAAAATTAACTCTTAATTATCTATCTAAAAGTTATATTTACTGTGAATTACAACACCTGTGGTCTATAGATAATAAGATCACAGGACTGAGATTAGAGGAAGATAGGAAGGCAGGTGGGAGAATAAGGAGGGAGAGAGAGAAAGAGAGAGAGAGAGAGAGAGAGACAGAGAGACAGAGAGACAGAGAGAGAGAGACAGAGACAGAGACAGAGACAGAGAGACAGAGAGAGAGAGAGAGAGAGAATCTGTGGAGCACTGTTTAAAAATCCCAGACATAAGACCAAGAGTTAGAGAAGCTTCTGAGGTTGGACAGAACTGAACATCATTCTCCTGATTCTGACAAAAGACTTTGGTATATGGGAGAGAGAGGAAAACCCAAATGACACACAAGGCCTTTACATATTTGCTTCCACTGAATATAAAGGAACTCAGGAAGAGAAGAAAAAGTACAAAGTGACCATCCTGACAAAATCCCGCACGTGCACAGAAGGCAGAGGGAACAGTCAGAGCAGCACAACCCGCTCCTCAACAGAAAGGCAGGGAGTACATAAAGAAGAAACATTCAGAGTGGTATAATGAGAAATACTGAAACAAAAAAGAGAGGCCTTCTCTGAAACAGACCTGCTGAGCCTAGAAAGGAACAGGAATGACCAAGTAACTTCCTAGCATGCTAAGCAAGCAGGGACTTTGTGAGGGTGCTGGTCACTCAGGAAAAGGGAGGAAACAAGCCCTTAAAAGGGGCATACTGTCCCTCTGCTTGAATGAATCTGTGATCTTACCAGTGCAAACAATAATACCGATGGTGATGAAAACTAGCATTTACATAGCACTTTTAGGTTTGCCGAGTAATTTTAAAACATCATCTTATTTGATCCTCACAATCCTGGAAGGCTGAGTGCTATTACTATTCCCATTTTACACACGAGGACATTGAGGCAGATAGATGTTCATTGATTTGCCAAGGGTCATACAGCTAGTAAATATCTGAGGCGGGATTTGAACTGAGGCCCTCCTGACTCCCTCCAATGCTTCAAATAGTAATCCATCCATTTCTTTTCAAACTGTGCAACTCCTGTGTCTGAATTCCCATAAATTCTCCAAAGAGGCCCTAAACACATTGATTTTGTCAAAGTCTCTTAATATTAAAAGGCATCAATTTAGAACCAAAGTGTCCCTCATCCCTCCCCTACCCCTTCATAAAACTGGCCTATATTGCTTTTGTCATCAAATGTCCTTTTGATACGTTGAATTTCACTTCTTGCAAGTAATTCATCATTGGTAATATGATGCCACACCCAGGCCAGCTCTGCATAGACCTTTAGGTCACTTAAAATTTTGATTCTTTGGGGATGACGACAATGTTTTAAAATTAATAGTTACATATCATCACTAGAAGATTATTGGTGTTGAAAAGATGGATTTTTGTTTTAATTAGAATTCGAGATTAAGAGCATGAGGTCTGGAATCTGGAGTCTTCAAGAGTTCAAATCTGGCCTCAGACACTTACTAGCTGTATGACCCTGGACAAGTTACTTAATCCTATTTGCCTCAGTTTCCTCGTATGTAAAATGAGCCAGAGAAGGCAAACCACTCCAGTATCTTTGCCAAGAAAACACCAAGGGGATCACAAAAAGTCAGATATGAAAAAAAAAAGGCAGATATGACTAAAACAACTGAACACAAAGGCTCCCCAACCTCCCAAATATGGTCTATCCTTCTCCCTTCCATCTGGTCAATTCTAGGCCCAGTTCATGGTACAGCAGCAGTGTATGTCTTTAAGGAATATATACTAGGAGATCAGCTCAAAGGACTTTCTACCAACTGTCTATCGTTAACCAGAAAACGTCATTCATCTAGGTTTTCCCTATGTGTGAACCATTAACAACTCAAAAGATTTTACACTAAAGTTGTCAGTGAAGAGGCTTTGCAATGATGTAAGGTTTGGCACAACTAGAACATGTCATCTGCAAACAGAAGCACTGAATGACTTCACCATCTATAAGGATTTCCTTTGCCATTTGGACTCTTCACTGGGCAGTGATAAGCACCATTAATGAACATGTACTTGCTTGACATTAATAACCAGTGAGTCACCGAACAAAGTTATCACTCACTGCATCTTTCAAGGAATCTTTTATTATCTTAATACATGAGTGAGAGATACCTTCCTGAGGAGTCTTTGAGGTGGCATTATGCTTTATTGAATCATGGGGCTATTTGTAAACAACAAAACACAGAGAAATATTGTATTATCTATTTCCTTCATTAAATTTATGACTATAATGATATGGTCCTACTATGGAATATAATTTGTAAAAGCCTGCCTGTTCCCTTCTTATTTTCATTAATGCTGCCTTCAACAGTGAAGAAAACATGAGAATCAATATTGTGATATGCTCAGTATGGTGTAATCTTCCATATGGAACTCTTTTGTCTATTTGGTCTAGTCTGGATGGTTTTCTCATTTTTGTAATTTTTTTATGTCACTTCTATTCTCATGCAGTATATCGGGACCATGTTGTTATTCAAATTTGGTGGTTCCACAATCACTGTTATAGAAATGTTGGGAGACAGATAACTTCCATTTTCCCCATTTGTTACCTTCCTTTTAGTTCATCCTTAAATTCTTTCAGGATGATATGACTTAATTGAGATCTATGCTAAGATTTCTGAAAATCCATTTTTCTACCTACTACTCACTACTTTACAAGATGGTATTGTTCATAATGTTTTACCATTTTCCTTCATAAAGTTTTGGAAATAACTTCATATTCTACACTGATGCTGTCCTTGACTACCATGTCTTTCTTTAGCAAGAAGATCAAGTATTTGCTATATGAAGAAGTTTCTAGTACTTTTTGGTCCCTTTTTGTAATAAATTATCTAAATTAAAGTTCTGATAATCCATGTCAACTTCTATTCTTTTGCCAATTTTCTATTTTCCTATGTCAAAAGTTTTTTAAAAATCATTCAGATTGTATATTTTGCTATTTTACTTCTTACTCTAATTTGATGAATTTGTATTACTTTTATGCCAATACTGTGTACAGATAGCTGATTTTGAAATGACTACATATTGGTAATGCAGCTAGGGGGCACAGTGGATAGAGTGCCTGTTCTGAAGTCAGGAAGACCTGAGTTCAAATGTGGCCTCACATTTTTACTAGCTGTGTGACCCTGGACAAGTCACTTAACCCTGTTTGCCTCAATTTCCTCATCTATAAAATGAGCTGGAGAAGGAAATGGCAAACCACTCCAATATCTTTGCCAAGAAAACCCCAAAAGGGGTCACAAGGGAGTCAGACATGACTGAAAATGATTAAACAACCACCACCACATTGTAATTAGTCATTTTTTGTTTAAGATAAGAACACTTTCATTTTTTTGTGCCCACAAAGCCCTGTGTCCCCTGACCTTTATCTCAGATAAATTATTTGTAGTATAAAGGATTGAGGCTTCTGTGTAGCTTACAAGTCTTTGTTTCATTTTATGTCTTGAACTTGATAATTTTCATAATTTTACTCCAAGGATTCTTAACCTGGGGTCCTTGAGCTAGTTTTTAACATATTTTGATGACTATTTTAATATAGTTGGTTTCCTTTGAAACATTATGTTTTATACATTTAAGAACATAATTCTGGGAAACGGTTCATAGGTTTTTGCCAGATGGCCAAAGGGATCAATGACACACAACAAAGCTTAAGACCTCCTGCTTTGCTCCATGCCTACCTTTACAATGAAGTCATTAATATATCATCTAATTTGAAAGGTTATGACAAGCTCTTCAAACAATTTCTTGCCTCCTCACACTCTGTAATACATTTTGGTGAATAAATTGTGTTTATCTTCAGTCATCTTTTTGCAGATGCTCCTCAACCAGATTCCTTCTGGACTTCCATCTTTACGCCAGTAACATTACAATCTCTACAGTCTCCTCCTCTCACTGGTGATTTCGTTCCAAACCTCCATTTGAGGAACTATCCATGCCAGCCATGCTTACTATAAATATGGTTCAACTTATGCCTCTTTGGACTTCTTCTGGACTTGACCCTGTAGTATTTCCCACACAGCTTTTTGGTTTCTTCTTATGTTGTCTCCTACCCCACCCCCATTAGAATATAAGCTCCTTGAGGGCAAACATTGTCTTTCTTACTTATATTTGTATTGCCATAGGTTAACATGGTGCCTGGCATATAGTAAGCACTTAATAAATGTTATCTATATGCCTACCTGTCATTATGGGCACTGCAAAATGTGCATTACATGAACTAACATTTCTTGCTAAATTTGGATGCATGATAAAAACAACTCTGCCAGCTCTTTGGTCTGTGAACCAGCCTTGTTTTTTAGCTATAAATTCCATAGATATTCTAGCTTCTGGTTTCATTTATAGTGTGAATATTAATAAAGAAGATTCATTTCCTCCAACAGTATATTGATTTGTTGGCTACTGAACATTATCGCACATTTGGAGTAGCTGTTGTTGATATTTATAGACTCTATTAAAACTGTGTAAACCTCACCACTGTTAAAATGGGAAGATGTGATCTGTATCAAGAAAGGAATATGGCAGTTCTAAGATCCTCGTATCCTAGGTTATAGCCCTGAGAAGTGGTAGTACCTAGAAGACATCTCCTTGTTTTGGCTTTGCCAATAACTGGCTATCTGGCACAAAATGAGAAGAAAATGAAATTCAGGTACAGTTTTCCTTTTCTTAGTACCAAGTAGGGCAGGAGGAAAAAGGTTGTTTTCTACCTCTATTTTGGCCTGGGTATAAGTTTGGAACTAGAGGAACACCTAAAATCCTAAACACATAAACAGTCAAGTCTTCTTGGATATTGTTCTGTAAAATATTCTATTACTTTTGTACCAATCAACAGGTATTTATTACGTGCCAGGCACTCACTGTACCTAGTCACTGGAGAAAAAAGTGCAATGAATGAACAGTCCCTATTCACAAGGAGCTTACATTCTAATGTTATTCACCTTTGCTATTATATTTCATATAGCTAATACTAAAATTATTTTGTGCTCCCTGGGAATGTCATTGACGTATAGCACAGAGATCTCCATAGGAAGATCTTTGGGAATGTAATTGACTTACAGTACAAAAAGATACCCCAGTACTTGAAAGAAGCCATTCTGGGTTTAAAATATGCCACATATGATCAATAATCTGCACATGGATGAGTCGAAGCTGGCTACATAAGAAGTGCATCCCCACTGATCTAGGTTCTCAAGCATTGCACTGAAATACAGAAAGCCCAGTTGCTGTTTATAGTGCCACTTCCGATTATCATTTGAAGCAAGTTTCTGTGCCTCATTTTCCCAATCTATATAACTAGACAATACACACTTACAAATATTTGCATCATCAAGGAAAGAATGGAAAAAATAAATTCTTTACATCATAAAATATTAATCTTCAGTAATTAAAAAACTAGGGACTATGTGTAACATGGAAGCAATCTTGAGAAAGCAAACCTTAAAAGAAGCAATTCCTCTGGTGATACTGAGTCTGTGAATTTTTTCCAACTGGTGACAAAGGAATAAATTACTCCAAAAATGTCTGGTCCCTGATTTTTGCACATGACTTTAATTCAGTATGGAAATAGCTAGAAGAAGAAAAGGTAAATTTCTAGAGTGTAGGGATCAAATGTATATCTAGGTTGAAATGCTGAAATATTAGTGGTACCACAATGGAAAAGACACACAAAATAGCTCTGAAGTTCAACACAGAGGAGAAAGACAGAAACTCAACACTGAATGAACAGATCATCTTTGAATCACCCCAAAATACAGAAGAAATGTTTTAGGAATAGTTTTGATGCCTTAAGCTACACATTAACTTATTTCTTTGTACTCTATGTGGGGAAGGTCAGAGTAGTGAGTCTATATTATTACTGGGTTCATTTTCTATGTGCCACATGTAAGAGAAGCCATTGATATAATGGAAAATGTTCAAAGGTGGCTAACCATGATGGTGAATCACCTTGAGAACATTCCATAGCATGACTGGTTGAAAGAAATGGTAATGTTTATCCTAGAGAAGATAGGGAAAACATGGTAACTGTTTTAGGTCTTCAAAAACCACATGAAAGAAGGATTAGACTTCTTCTATTTGGGTCCAGAGAGTTAAACTATATGCAATAAGTAAAAGTTACAAAGAGACAAAGTGAGGACCTATGTCAAAAGAAACTTCCTTATAATTAAAGCCATATTCCAAAGTGGAATGTGCTGCCTGAGGAGGTGGTGGGTGGGTTTCCCATCACTGAAGGTCTTCAAGAAATGGCTGTCAGATATGTAGGAGAGAAGATTCTTTTTTACTTATGGGTTGGATGGTATGGTCTCTAAAGTTACTTCAGCTCTAAGAATATGCATGATTTTAAGTATCTGAGAAGCTACGGTTGAGAGGGACCATATGAGGAAAACTATATTCACTTAAAGAGAGAGAACAGGGACTCATATACAAAAATATTTATAGTAGGTCTTTTTATTATAACAAAAACTTGGAAACTAAGAGGGGGAATAAATTGAAAAAATGGCTGAATACATTGTAATATGTGAATGCAGTCAGCTATTATACTACAAGAAATGACAAGGGTGACAGTTTCAGAGAAACCTGGGAAGACTTGTATGAAATGATAGAGAGAGAAGTCAGCAGAACCAGGGGTACATACAATTTAAATAATAACACTGTAAAAAAACAAAAGACTTGGAAATATCCAATATTCAATGTAATGGCCAACCATTAGAATGAAGCACGCTATTTACCCACCTTCTGAAAACAGAGAGGATCAACTCAAAGTACCAAATAAGACAAACATTTTTGGACAAGACTAATATGGAAATTTGTTATGCTTGACTATACATTTTGTTATAAGGACTTTTTTTTTCAGTTTAAGGAGGGCGGTTGTTAGAAGGGAAATAATGAGTAGTCATAGATAGGGTGGCTAAAAAGAAAGAGAAAAAAGGAGTCACTAAACCACTTTTTAAAAATGCACAAGGTAGATTAGAAGACCAAAAGGAAACAGAGACAAGCAGGACAACTTTCAAAGTTATGTTGAATTTATTACATACTGAAAGGACAATCAAGATGTATGTGATAAAGATACACAATTTCATATCCAATCCTCTTTTTCTGTTCAACTTTGAATATGGAAATACTCATTTTATTTAATGTTTGAGAAGTTTAGAATAAAAAAAGGAAAATATACAGGTTGAAGTTCCTATGTTTCAATGTTTCTATTAACATGCATGGAATAAGTCCAAACTTGTGAACTGTGTTCTCACATGGACAAGAATTATTTATAAAACATATAATTTGTAAATAAGGAAGATTAGTTGGATATAAGATGTTGTATAGTTTTTATATTAAGAGAGAGGGAGAAAACATACTTACTAAATCACATTTTCCCTGGGATAGTTCCTGGAGGGAGTGCTACCCCATTCCGTAGCTAAGGCAATGTTGTACAGTCAAAAGTATTCTGGCTCTGAACCTAGGTTCAAATCCCACTTCTAATACTTACTACCTCCATGACTTTCAGATTTTCACTAAAACTTCCTGAGGCCCAGTCTCCTCATCTGTAAAGTGAAGGTATTGGATTAGATGGCCTCTAGGGCATCTTCTGCCTCTGAAGGATTCTATGACTCTAACCCCCTGTATGCAATAAATAGTTCACTCTACTTGAAAAGGGTCAAGATACTTCATGTTATGAATGACTGAACCCATTTACTTCCAATTTGTAGATGAGAAAACTGAGGTCCAAGGAAATTTAGTAATTTGCCCAAGATTACACAGGTAGTAAGGGGCAGAGCCAGGATTTGAACCCTGGTTTCCTGTCTCTGAGTCTGATGCCCTTTCTACAAGATTACAGTTCTAAAATTAAGAACATTTTGGCAGCAAGCAATATTCCTTTTGCTTAAGGCCAAAACATTTTCCCTCTGGGGCTGTTATAAGTGAAAGGAAAAGTGTGATTCACTCTATAAACAACTTTTCAGGAATTCCTCTTTTATTCTCACTTTTCAAGAATATCTCTCTTGCATCTACTTGTCTTAAATGTTTTGTGAGTTCTAGACCTAAGTCATGAACTCTTCTCCTAACTCAATTAGTTTTTTCCCTGATTCTAAAAATAAATGATCAGCCAAAAATTGCCAATACATTTAAGAAGATTCAAAACTATCAGTGTGAAATGATGTCACGTAGAACAAGAATTTGCAAATCATTCGAGAACAGCTATGTCTCGAATAAACAACTGGACTTCCTAAAGCCCATACTAGGGAGAAGCAAAGTTCTGGGTTTATCCTGTGGGCTTCAGTGCACTTGGACTCACAGCCCTAGAGTGCATGCTCAGAGCCACACTTCCATGTACTCACATGAAAGAGATGACAAATTCAGTGAAATGTGGGAAGCACACAGCATCATTTACTATTGTATCATTTAAAGCAGAAGGTCATTTGAGGTCTTCTAGCCCTGGTCCCCCATTATACAGATAAGGAAAGTGAAGCTCACAGAGGCACAACGTTTTTCCTAAGGTCACAAAGACACTAAGTAATAGATTCTAGATTAGAACCTTTATACAGGGCTTTCCCCACTATATCATGCTGCTATGTTGTGATGCCACCTTATACCAAATCCACAGACTCACTGATTTTAAACATTTTACGAAGTTATATAATTTTTATGACAGGGAGAACCTCCAATATATTTTTCTAAAGTTCCTTATTACATGAACTGAGTCCACAATACGTTCATGTTAATTTGCCTCAGGTGTGTCTTTCATCCATCAAAGCATTATTCATCTCTGATGGATTTTCTATCAACGGTGCCTACTATGAACCTACTCCTTTCTCCTCAGGGCTGTAACTCCAATTACACACAGACACACACACAGACACACACACAGACACAGACACAGACACACACACACACACACACACACACCCTCACTGAGATGACCTTTCCTCTTTACAATGACTGAGTGTATCAACCATAAATTCTCTTATCTCCTTCCTCCATACCTCAAAACTGCTTTACCTAGCCTCTTGACTTGCTCTAATCTCAGAGGATAAAATGATCCTTCTTCCTCACAAGAATTGTGCCCGTGATTCCCTCCATTTCCATCAACAGCTTACCCTATTGATTGCCTCTTCCTCTCTGACCTAGTCTCTCTTTATCTACAGGCTCCTTTCCTTCTTCCAAAAAACACGTTCAGGTTTCTCCTATCATAAGAAAAACAATCCCAAATCCTGGGATATATCCATTTATACTTTTCCCTCTTTCACTGTTAAATTTCTAAAAAGTTTGCATTGTAGAAAAAGAGAAAATATCTTGTCATGTCATTTACAATGTAAAGGGAAACTACAATGATGTAAATGGAAACAGCAGAATAACACAAGTAATAACAAAAAAAGAAATAAAAAAAGAAAAAACAAAAATAACTGCTGTGTAATAATAAGATTTAAACTTGACCCTGGACAAAGATGAGAAAATATAGCTCCCTCTTTTCTTCTCAGAAGTAGGGGACTATGGGTGTAGCACACAGTATATAGCGTCAGACATGATAGATATGGCGGCTACTTTTCCTGCGCTGTTTTTGTTAATGTTTTCTTTTCGATTCTTTTTAACAAAGGAAGGTTCAGTGGACAGAGGAGGGAGAAAGACAGATTCAAAAACTGTACTGACAGAAAAACAAAAGATAACCGCACAAAATATCAAAAATAAAGTCTACTCTCACTGCTTTCCCTTCTCCACCCATTCACTCCTCAACCCCTTAGAATCTGGCTTCTTAGCCTCACCACTCTGTTGGAACTTGATTACTCAAAGGTCACTAATCTAATAATGTTTCATCTTTGTCTTTCGACCTTTTGAGGCACTGAACACTGGTGACCATCTCTCTTTCCTGGGTATTTTTCCACCCTTGGCTTCTGTCACACTGGCCTCATCTGGTTTTCCTTCTCACTCCTTGACAGGTTCTCCTCAGTTCCCTTTACTTGTTCATCTGTCCTCTCTTTTCTTCTCTGTATATACCCTTTCCATTAGTGGGGCTTATTAACTCTTATAGGTCATATCCCTACACAGATGACTCCAGAAATCTAAATATGCAAGCACATCCTCAAATTTCAGTCAACATTTCCAACTACCTATTGGACATCACTGCTAATGTTCCTTTAGCACTTTAAACTCAATATGTCTCAAACTCAACTCATCATTTTCCTCCTTAAACTATACTTCCTCCACTTTACTACTTCGGATGACAACATCAACACCATCCACCTAACTCAAACTCTTAATAGCACCAAGGCTCCAAAGTCTTTAGTCCTTCTGACCCATTTCTCTCCTCTCCACAACCACCAATATCAATCAGTTACTGTTGATTCTATCTCCAAAAGATTTCTTACATCCATCTCCTTTCCATTAATTCTGCCAATATTTCCCTTAGCTCTTACCTGGACTACGATAACAGAGACCCACCTAATCTCCTTGCTCCACCCCACCCTCGTCTCTTTCTCTGTCTCTCATCTGTCTCTGTCTGTTTCTCTGTCTGTCTGTCTCCCTCCAATCTATCCTTCACAAAGATGCCAAAGTCATCTTTCTAAGACATAGGTTTGAAAATAGGACTCCTATACTCAAAAACTCAATGGCTTCCTATTGCCTTCAGAAGCAAATAAAAGTTCCTTAGCTTGACATTTAGTCTTCCATATTCTCCAACCTACTTTTCTACTCTAACTTCAAAATTTTTATCTTTATATTCCTAAAACCTAACAGTATTTTTGCACATAGTAGTCACTTATTTAATTGAAAATAAAATTGCCTTCTTAGTTACAGATGAAAGTCATTCTGGGTGAGGAAACCAGGATAGTATCTCATTTTGGTCTCTTTTCTTAATTTAACATTTAAAATAAAAAATAAAATAAGTTTGTAATACCATTTTCCATGACCAATGGTCTAGAATGTTTTGATTTTGAATTCCTATTGGTAATAATTTTTTGTAGTACAAGTTATATACATTTATTTATAAATCATAATGCATGTATATAGTTCTAAGTTCAGTTGATTTCTATACTTGCTATTAATGGCCTCCTATACTTCTATACCTATAGAAAGCCATTAATACCAAGTATAGAAATCAACTTCATTCAGCCTTAACAGCTGAAAAATATACTTTACAAAAATATACAATTTAAAACAGAAGTGAGTACATTACTAGTTGGGCTTACGAATTCACAGTACTCAATTTTCAATTCCACCCAATTATACAAAGGTTTCTGTTAAAATTCAGCTCATAAATTTTCATCCTCCCTGATGTCAATCGATTACCGTTGCAAGCTAATCCAAAGGTGTTGCATGTTAATAGCTTTAACCAATGTGTAAAAAACCCAACCATTTCTCAAATACGTATCTTCTTCTTAGTGTGGCTTGTTTCATGAATTCGAAGAAGCACCTAAATTTTAAAACTTTGAAACCAAGCAGGTGAAACTCTCAAATGCTCAGAGATCTGTGATCTCATTGATCTCAAAGTTTCCTCCAATGATCAATCAATGAATCAGTAAGCATTTATTAAGTGCCTACTCTGTGCTTGCTACTGTTCTTGGTGAAGGGTCACAAAGAAAAAAAAGTAGATGCTAAGAATAACAAGGAAAACTGCCCCCAAAAGGAAACAAAAAAGAATCAAAGAAAAGATAGAGCCACTGTTTGGGGTGAATAGGATAAAATAAAGAGTTACTCAATCACTATTTTACTTTAGTCTTCTTTGCCACGGAATTAAGCATACCATCATAGACAATAGATGCTAGTCAGCCAAAATCCAAAGAATGAGGTCCTTCATCCACTGGAACCTAATGATAATTATTTTTTCCAAAGTTGACCACATAGGAAATCCTTATAAGGAATGTCCTCTTGGTATTTCAGTAAGTGAAGTTAAAATTACTCAAAAGTAAGTGAGCTTACATTCGCTGAAGTGACAACATGTACAAAAATAAGTGCACGTAGGATATGTACAAAGTGAATAACTGGTCTGTCTGTGTTCATCCTTCATTTTCAAAGACCATGACATCAGACAAATGATGACATAATTGTACTTGACTTTGTTTTGAATGAGGGAGGGCTGTGTAAAGCTACCACCTTCACTTTCTTCTCCTGAGCCATCTGGATCCAGTGACCAGATATTCATCAGGATGACTGGAGAAGGTCCAGAATGTAATGGAAATTTTGGAATGAAGGGCTCTAGGACCTGGAGACTATCAGGAAAGACGTGATCATACATAGTTTAGTTTGGTTGTTGTCCTTCATTCTCAAGAGGACCAAAATGACATCACCATGACAATGTGAAGTTTCAATGTGTATGACTGTGGCTGATAAGAACAATACGAGTTCGAAATGTTCTACCACAGCTTAGGCACAGATAGTCTGTGTGAACATTTGGAGTGGTTACTCCAAATTTGCACATCCTACGTTTACTTTGTGCTGTTTCAATTCTGCTTTGCTCATAGAGCATAGCACCTTTTCTGATGTGGGCACACCATGCTGAGCAGTCCTGTGCCTGTGTCTCCCATGTTGCACAATCAAATCCAAAGTTCTTGAGAGAGACCTTGAGAGTGTCTTTGTATTGCTTCTTCTGGCCACCATGTGATCGCCTGCCCCATGTGAGTTCTCCATAAAATAGTCTTTTTGGCAAGCATACATCTTGCATTCAAACAACGTGACCAGCTCATTGGAGTTGTGCTCTCTGAAGCATAGTCTGAATGCCTGGCAGTTCAGTTCCAGCAAGGACCTCAGTGTCTGGTACCTTATCCTACCGGGTGATCTTCAGAATCTTCCTAAGACAGTTCAAATGGAAGCAATTCAGTTTTCTGGCATGGTGTTGGTAGACTGTTCATGTTTCACAGGCATTCGACAATGAGGTCAGCACAATGGCTCTATAGACCTTCAATCTGGTAGTCAGTCTAATACCTCCTCTCTCCCAAACTTTTCTTCAGAACCTCCCAAACGCTGAGCTAGCTCTGGCAATGCATGCATCAACCTCTTTGTCAATGTGTACATCCCTGGAAAGTACACTACCAAAGTAAGTGAACCTATCCACAGCATTCAAAATTTCTTCATTTGTTGCAACCAATGGTTCCATGTATGGATGGTGTGGTGGTGGCTGATGGAACACCTGTGTTTTCTTGGTGACAATTATTAGTCCAAAATTAGCACAGGCAGCACAGAATTGATCCATACTTTGTTGCATCTCAGCTTCAGAGGCTGCAAACACAAAATCATGCACCAACACTCTCTCCACTTTGGTCTTGACTTGTAGCCTTTTCAAATTGAAGAATTTACCATCAGTATGGTAGTTGACCTTGATGCTAGGTTCATCTTCATTGAAATCATTTGACAACATGGCTGAAAACATCATGCTAAAAAGCATGGGAGCAAGCACACAGCCCTGTTTCACTCCACTGATGACTGGGAAGGCACGAGAGCATTGTCCACTATCCAGAACCTAGGCAAACATGCCATCATGAAATTGATGTCCAATGCTGGTGAACTTTTCTAGGCAACCAAATTTTGACATAATTTTCTATAAGCTCTCACAAATAACAGTGTCAAAGGCCTTGGTCAGATCTCTAAGCATTGTGCATACACCTCTGTTCTGCTCCTGGCATTTCTCCTGGAGTTGTCAGGTAGCAAACACTGTATCGACTGTTCCTCAGTCCTTTCTGAAGGCACACTGGCTCTCAGGTATATGACCATCTTCCAAGTGAAGGGTCAGCCTATTAAGGAGGACTCTAGCAAGAATTTTACCAGCAATGACTAAGAGAGAGACCCCGCTGTGATTGCCACAGGACAATCTATTTCCTTTACCTTTACTGAGATGGATAATGGAAGCATCCTTGAACTCCTGGGGGATAACCTCCTCTTGCCATACAACCTGGAAAATTTCAGTCAGCTTTTGTATGAGCAATGGTCCCCCTACCTAGTAAATCTCAGCTGGAATAGAATCAGCACCAGGTGTTTTGCCACATGAAAGGAGCCTAATGGCCCTCAAACCCTCTTCTTCAGTTGGAAGTTCAGCTAAGGAGGTAAATGGTTAGTGGCCTTAGCACTGACTGATGATGGTCTGTTGAGGACACTATGGAAGTGTTCAGCCCACATCTCTAGATCATGTCCTTATCACTAATCAATGTGGTTCCATCAGCACTGAGTAGTTGTGATGCACCCTAGGTTTTTGGTCCGTAAATAGTGTTTAGGAAATCATAAAAGTGCTTTGGATTGTTACTATCAGCATAAAACTGAATTTTATCTGCCTTTTTACTGAAAAAGGAATCCTGCATCTCTCTAAGCTTTGCTTCTACTTTACTTTTGATGGAATTAAATCTTGTCTTTTTAGAGATGGATGAACTATCCTATTGGTAAATCCTGTGGATCATACATAGACAATGTGCTTGGACTGAGATTTGAAGAATACTAAGGATCCTAAGGGAGGAGGAGGCATGCGAGCAGCCACTATAAAAGCATGGAGGAAGTAAATGGAATGTCCTGTGAGAGTAACAAGAAAAAGGTCAGTTTATCTATATACCAGGGTACAGGAAAGGGTATAAGAAATAACAGAAAGGATATATTTAGAAAAATCAGGGAAATGTTTGATGGATAACAAACTGAGCAAAACCAGAAGAACAATTTCTACAGTGACTACAGGGTTAGAGAAAAACAATTTCAAAAGACTGAAGAGCTTTGACCAATGTGTTGACCAACCATAATTCCAGGTGATTGGGTTGAAAGATGTTTGTCATTTCTTGATAAGAGAGGTGGTAGACTAGAAGTAGAGAATGAAAGAAAATTTCCGACAGTCAATATGAGATTTGTTTTGATCATGCTTGTAACTAGGGAGACTTTTGGTGGGTGGGTGGGAAACTTGCGTAGGACTGGTAGACTGGCACAAACATCAGTGAAACTTTTTAAAACTAAAAGAAGTAAATAGAGAAAGAGACGGAAACAAACAGAACAGCTTTGAAACTCAAGCACTGAATTTGTTATATATTTCAGATATATGTACCTTTATATGACATTCTCTTTTCTTATCCTTTGTATATAGGAATATTCATGCTTGGTTTTTTGTCAAGCTCATAATAATATAAAATCTTAAAAATTTAAATAGTCTAGGTAAAGAGATGTTGAAATGTGAATAAAGAGAAGAGGACACGTTTTTGGGGGTAGAAACAAGATTTAGATATATGGGATGGGAGGAAGTGAATTGAGGATGACATCAAGATTTTGAATGGATAAGAGGAGGGATGGTTATAGCCCTTGACAAAAAAAAAATCAGGGTTAAAAGAAGGGTAGTTTTTTGGGGGGAGGGGAAGGATGATTATGAGATCTGCAAAATGCAACTCATCCATGCCATGCCTGGTCATACTATATGACTCATTCCTATACCAAAATAATAAGGCTAGATGGGGTAGGATTTTCTCATCCTTGTACAAGAAGCCAAGATAACCAGAGGTTATCTGCCATAACCATGCAGTGACCTGGGTGGATATACTAGGAAAACAAAGGAGTTTTCTCAATTTTATCTGCTGATTGCTGTAAGCACCTGAGTCATAATTAAGTTATAATCATATCAAGGAGCTGGTGTCTGAGCAGAAGGATAGAAGTTGAAAGCTCCAATAAGGGAAGGAGAGAGTAGAATGTGGGAGTGAGGAAAATTAAATGGTTTATGTTAGAGATAAGCCCTCTGATTAGTCATTTCATGACTCACTGGGAGTATTTGTTCCCCACTTAGGAGACCATTGCCCTCTAAGAAGTTAAGGTAATTTAACAATATTTTAAGTTGACCCCACTGTATTTTAACATAAATTCTCAGAATGTTTGGCTTACTTATAAAACTCTTTCTCCATAAAATAGCATTTTAGTTGCTACTCCAATCAAGTTGTTACTACATCCTCTCAAAATGATAATAAAATAAAATTACTGATGGTACCAGAGCAGTCTCTGGAATATTTAGCTAGATAAACACATTAAGTTTAGCAGGTATTAAGTAATAAAGACTTATTTTGGCAAATAGGTGTGCTAATTACAACAAAATGCTGAATTCTGTTAAATTACCTCTTCAGAATAACTTTCGGACTATGACAACATGTCCAACGCTAAAGATTATTTCTAAAATAATGATACTTGTTTGCAGCTACTGGCAATTGTCAACATTTCTGAAAAGAAGTGAAATGAAAACAATTCTCTGAAATAGTTTCTTTGAAGCACAAAGTACATCCAAGCAACATTAAAGTCCTGAACACATTTATTTACTCTGGGAAAACATCTACTCAAATATATGGTTTCTATCTATCAGAAACATCAACTATAAAAAACTGCACAAAAATATATATCACTGATCTGATATTTAAATGGAAAAACTGAGAAAACATTTCCATTTAGAACTGTGGATTCATAAGTTACCGTATTCACATTTCATTTCAAATTATTGAAGAAAAACCCTTCACATTTCCAAATACAATTTCCTTAGGCAGATTCATCACATACAACCCAGATTTTAGTAGATGTCAAGAACACTCTCCACAAAAAAAAGGATATTGGTGATAAACTACATAGAAACAGAATATATCATCTAACTTATGACATGAAATTTTAAATCATTTATCTTATTTAGGCAGTGACTTTCCTTAAAGATCTAGAATCAATTCATTAAAAAAATTCTCAGTGGAACAATACCACAGACACATAATCTGAACTATCATGGCCCCAAAAATGGTTGAGGAGAGGAGAAAATGAGGAAACTTCAACTATTTAACTCTATTCCATTTGACTGTATGATGGTACAAACTTGAACATCTACTTTGAGAGCATACATCGATATCAGTGAAAGCTGCCACTCCGGTGGTTCATTTTAAATTTGTACATGGAACAAACAAGATCTTCCATTTTTGAATTGCTGAAGTGGGGATAAGCTCATATTAACATGCTCTTTTTATCTGCAATAGTATTTTATTTTCATTGTCTTGAGACTAATATCTAGCTCACTGACTAAGTGAACTGGGCTTCCTCTAGACATATTATCATTGTATATCTTCTTGCATTTAGCAGGAACTGCTGGGCTTCCCCTTTTGTTTATCTATACGATTATCAACCTATTGTTATTGTCCATTGGGTTCAGTTAAACTTCAAGTCACAGGTGATTTTAAATTCTGAAAAATTTTGCCCGCTCTGAAGAAGTTAGAGTGCATCATAGGTGCCTAAATGAAAATAATTTCACTTATTTCAATCTTCCAGAGATGTTTTTCCCAGGGTCCTTCAATTCTAATACCTTCTCTCTGAGACTGCCTGCAACTGACCTTGGATATATCTAGTATGGACATAGTTGTCTGCATATTTTTGCCAAGGTTAGAAGGTGAACTTCTTGAAGGAAAGGAATGTGTCTGTCCTTTGTATCTCCAATGTTTAACAGTGCCATAGTGCTTAATAAATGCTTGTTGACTTGGTTACTTCAGACATATAATAAGAGGAAACTGTCTAGCATATATTCAGAATGTACATAGATGCGAAAAGATAAATAGCCAGAGATTAAAATAATCTTGTAGAATTAAAGGCACTGTGAGAATTCACTTTGAGGGACTCCCTCAGAAATTAGATCAGTATAAAGAACAAAGATGCCACCCTCAGTCTCCAACCCACAATCAATTTAAAAGGCTTTAATCAAAGACTCCTCGCCCACTAATTTAAGAGTCGTCTGATCTTGGAACTTTAGTTTACCTCCACATTTGCTTCAGTTGGTCAATAAACGTTTATTAAGCATCTGGTACGTTCCAGGCACTGTGCTAAGTAGTAATATGAATATGAAAAAAATTCAGCTTTAATATATATAGATACAAAAGATGAATAATAGCCAGAGATTTAAATAATTTTTGAGAATTGAAGGCACTGAGAGAATTCATCCTGAGGGATTCTCTCAAAAATCGGAACACTAATTCACTATTAGTGGAACCATGAACTGATCCAACCATTTTGGAGAACCATCTGGAATTATGCCCAAAGAGTTATTAAACTACCCTTTGACACAGCAATACCACTACTAGCTCTGTTTTCCAAGATGATCAGGGAAAAAGGAAAAGAACCTATATTTTCTAAAATATTTATAGCAGCTCTCTTTGTGGTAGCAAATAACTGGAAATTACACAGATGCCTTTCAGTTAGGGAACGGCTGAACAAGTTGTGGTATATGATTGTCATGGAATACTACTGTGCTATAAGAAATAATGAGCTCTATGATCTTAGAAAAATATAGATGAACTTGCATGAAATAATGAAGAGTGAAATAAGCAGAGCCAAGAGAATGTTCTATACAGTAACAATATTATTTTAAGAACAACTTTGAATGACTAAGCTATTTTGACTATTGTAAATGCTCAAATTAACTACAAAGGATATATGAAGAAAGATGATATTTGCATCCAGATAAAGAACTAATAGAAATATTTACATATATGTGTATGTATGTGTATGTACACACATATTTGTGTCTAATGGTAGCCATCTCTAGGGCTAGAGGAGAAAGGGAAGAAAAAAAAGAAAGTTATGCCATAACTTTATTATATATTTAAAAGGAATCGCAAATATTACATAACCGATTTGCAGTTTCATGTAAAATCATCTTTTTTTTCTGTTCTATGTGATGGAAATGTTTGTTTTAAAGTTCAGAATAAAATTAATTTAATTTAAAAAAAGAAATTAGATAAGGGTAAAGAACAGAAAGAGATTCCATCCTCAGCCTCCAGTATGACACTGGTGACAATCACTCTAAAGTGGTTTAGTCAAGGATTCTACACCTACAAATTTAAGAGTTGTCTGATCTTGGAATTTTAGTTTGCCTCCATATTTGTTTCAGTTGCTCGATAAACAGTTAAACAAGTAGACAAGCACCAGGTACCTTGCTAAGCAGGGAATATGAATATGAGAAAAGAAAGACAGTTTTTGACCTCATTACAAACTTAATGAGGAGGAAGAGAACCCACAAAAGGACCACGGAAGGTACCCAACTTGGGGCCATGGTGGTGCAGTGAGAGAGTCCCAAAGTAGTACAGCCAGAGGAGAAATGAGGAGAGGTTTTCATGACTGAGCCACATCCCCTCAACTCACAGAAATTCCTAGCAGGGTAGAAATCTCAACTGCTAGCTACAAATCCATATCTACTGAGCCCAGGACATTTCCCCTTCTTTTTCTATGATTTAAGTGCCTGGTTCACAATATTGATCTCCACCATGCCTGGTTCACACTATCTCCACTTCAGTTCCTGCCCTCATGACAAGGAAGTTTAGCATACTTGGGGGCAGCTAGGTGGCTCAAGTGGATAGGGCACTGAGCCCGGAGTCAGGAAGATCTAAGTGCAAATCCAACCTCAGGCACTTACTAGATATGTGACTCAGAGAAAGTCATTTAATCTCAGTTTGTCTATTTCCTCATCTGTATAATGGGGTGATAATAATAGGACCTACCTCCCAGGACTGCTCTGAGGATAACAATTGTAAAGTGCTTAACACAGTGCCTGGCACCTAGTAAGCATTATATTAACAATAATCATTGCTATTATTATTTCTATTATCTGTTCATGTTCCCTCAAATACACAACTATCCCATTCCTCAGTCTACTTCATTCCCATGATCTTCCTCTGATCTTTGGCTACTTGCCCAAACCATTGATTTTTGTCATCATCTATATGTGTTCCACTTCCATAATAAATAACTCTAAAATTCCTTTATGCTTTCACAATGTCTTTTTATTTCCTTTCTCCTGTGCCTTACTCCTCCTCAAATCTATTCTGGGTCCTCACTAAAACCTGAAATTTCTCTTCTCCCACTGTGCTTTGCTAGACTATCACCCCTGCTCTGACAATATTCTCCTCCTTTCCTGATCTTGACCCTTTCAACCAATTCAGCTCTGCTATATCCTCTACTTTCTGTTCCCTTGCTTCTTTTCCTATTTTTGCTTACATCTTGACAACCCTAACTTTGGATCCTCCCACCATTTAGCTTCCCTTGGTTCTGCTAACAAGCTACTGAATGGAACTGAAGAAATCTCTCAACCATGATGGATGGTTCCACTACAAATTTATGTTACCTAATTTCTACTGGGGTCTTACTGTCCCCAAGCACCTATGATGAATTCCAGCTTCTTCAGAGAAGCAAAATTTATCTCTCATTTTCTATCCCACTCTCAAGAGAGACTGATTCTGTCTCTTCTCTCTTCAATCCTTCAACTGTACTTCCTCCCCTGACCCTCTCAGCTGAGGTGTTCACCTCATACATTCCCCTCCAAATAAGACTATTCATTGAAAACTCCCTCTTCTGACCTTTTCTGTCAACTCTTTCTCCTTACCTCACAAACCCTTGACTTCATCTCCCATTTCTTACTTCTCTCTAGTTCCTGATGAACAGATGGCCCTCTTCTTCACCATGGCCAACCTTCCACTTTCACTTTGATTTCATCTCCTCCCAACAGATTGCCCCCACTGCTATCCCCCTCCTCTAATTTTCAATCTATCCCTATCTTCTGCTTCTTTTCCCACTGCCTACAAACATTCCCAAATCTTCAAAAAAATTCAATATATTCCACCATCCTTGATCATTATAATTCTATGTCCCCTCTGCCTCTCCTTGTTCTCTTAAATTTGCCCAATCCAGCTTCCAACCTTATCATTCAACTGAAATAACACTTTTCAGAGTCATCAACTGATTTTTACTTGTCAAATCTACAGATCTCTTTTCTATCCTCATCTTCCTTGACCTCTCTGCAACTTTTTTCTTTTGAAGGCAATTGGGTTAAGTGACTTGCCCAAGGTCACTCAGCTACTAAGTGTCTGGGGTTGAACTCAGATCCTCCTTACTCCAGAACCAATGTTCTATCCACGGTGCCACCTAGCTGCCCCGTCTCTGTAGCTTTTAAAACTGTTTATCACCCTCTCTTCCTGGATTTTCATGATACTGTTCTCTCCTGGTTCTTTTCCTACCTATCTGACTGGCCTTTCCTCAGTCCCCTTTGCCAACTCACCATCCATGTCATATTCCCTAAGTATGGGTATCTGCCAGGGCATTCTTATCTTCCAGTCTATCCTAGGCTTTCTTCTCTAGTCTCTCCATACTTTCACTTGATGATCTGAACAGTTCCCACAGGTTCAAAGAGCATCTTTACACATATGATTCTAAGATCTATGTCCAAACATGGTCAATCTCCTGAGCCCCAGTCACCATTTAAACTTCTTATTAAATATTTCAAAGTGGATGTCCCAGAAGCCTCTCAAACACAACATATCCAAAAGAGACCTCATTATTTTTTCCCAAAAAACTACCCCACTTTGAACTTCCCTCCTAGGGTTGAAGGCATTACCCAGTCATAAAGGTTCACAACCTCAGCATCGCCTTCATCTCATTACTCTTACGTCCCCTACATACCCAGCTGCCATATCTTGTGACTTCTATCTCCACAATATCTCTCCTCGCTCCTCTCCACTCACATAGCCACCATCTTAGTTCAGGCCCTTAACACTTCTCCCCTGAACTGTCACAATAGCTTTCCTATTTGGTCTTCCTACCTCAACATCTCCAGCAAACCACCAAAGCACAAAGACCAGCATTTGTCAAGTGCTAATTACATGCCAGGCAATGCTAAACATATTAATTGACCCTGAAAAAACACTGTGTCCTCTGAACAAAATAATTGATGTGTTGCATATTCTGATATGATACTGTATATTTGGACATGAATCTGTTGAGCATAGCAGGGCAAGAAGCACAGATGAACTTCAGGTGCAGAGAAGGGGAGCCCATTGACCTACAAGGATCCCAACATTTCCCCATAAAGTAAGGTCTGTCATTGGCCAAAATGCTGAAGTGATTAAGAAGAAATAGAGATCTGTTGTCTGTATTTGCCTTAAATCAGCCCCATAATTCTGTCAGGACAAGTAAATGGGAAGGGCGACTGCTCTGATGGCATGCCTCCAGTCCTAGGAAGACCACCAAGAAAGGTTTGTTTTGGGAGTGTTTCCTTGGGTATGTCTTCTGTATCTGTGCCTATATTGGTGAGCTATAAGAGGTCACAACAAGTAGGATGTCAATAGAAAGCAATGCAAATGCTTCACTATGTTGATGCTTGTCTGATTTGACTTCTTTCTTTCCCTCAAATGCTATTTAGGGCAGAAGTGGAAAACCCTCTCACCCCACAGTTCTTTTTTTTGCCATGGATTCTCTTTTTATTGACAGGCTATCAAAAAGAGCACACAGGCAGCTTAAACAGAGTCCTTAAATATTCTGTATCTGGGGTAGAAATAACCAGAAGCCAAGAGCAGCCCCTGGCGCCAGCCGCTAGAGGGAAGCTGCAGGCAGTTTAGGGTTCCCCCACCCTCCTTTTCCAGCCTTGTTGCACTGATATTCGTCTCTCACTAGGTTTTCCAGGTGCATTTGTACCTAATTGATGGCCCTTTCCTGAGATATTAAGAAAAAGAAACACTTTCAACTTCCCTCAACTCAAGGTTGCTCGTTACCCACAGTTCTTGGACCCTTTCAGCTGTCACAGTGGAAAGGGGCTCTGGATTTGGTGTCAGAGAACTTGGGTTCAAATGAGTTTTACAACATCCTACCTATGTGAACTTGGCCAAGTTGACCTCTCTTAAGCCTTAGTTTCCTCATTTATAAAGTGAGGGGCTTGTACTAGTGACCTCTAAGATTCCTTTTCAGCTCTAAATGTAGAGAGCATGACCCTATAATACCAGAAAGAGAGGCCAATAATAATAGCATTTTATTGCTATTAGCAATAATAACAATAATAATAGCATTTCCAGTATATAGCACTTGCTATGTGCCAGGCAGGCATGGGACTAAGCACTTTACAAATATTATCTCACTTAATTTCTCAACAGCTCTGAAAGGTAGATACTATTATTATCCTCATTTTACAGTTGAGAGGCATGCAGAGGATAAGTGACTTGCCCAAGGTCACACAGCTAGTGTCTAAGGCCACATTTAAGCTCAGATCTTTCTGACTCCACGTCTGGCACTCTATCCGTTGCACCATCTAAAAAGCCTACTCCAAAGTAGCATCACTAGTTCCTTAGGCAGCAGCAAAGATTTAAGTTGGTTCAATTTAGTAGTTAAGATGAAATGAAACATTTGGAAAGCAAAAGCAGAAGTTCCCACTAACATACAAGCTAACCACCACAAACTGATATGGTTGGTTACTACACAAACTCCCTAGAATGTATTTTATTTATCCATCATCATCAGCTTCATCTCTTAAGATTCCTATTTACATGCCAATTAATGGTTTTCCCATGTAACTACTTCTAATTAATGTACATCAGTGTTCATTCAATGAAACATTAGCTCATTCAGAGAAGGCTACTGCTTCTCTAGTTCCTTTTAACCACATAGGTTTGTGGATTAGGTGACAGGTTCTGAATTCCTAGGAAAGGACTCAGACTCATTCCTTTTTTCTAATCTGAGTAAATTCAGAAAGATTAACTAGCACAGACCTACTTTAACCTTAATTTTGGATTGGACAGTTGCATTCAGATCTATTTTTGCCTTGCCATTCACCTAGATCCACTCGATGGAAGCCTCCTTAAGCTATGCACTATTACAACAAGAAAACAACACTTGAACCAATAATACAATATATTTTTTCCTAATTCCAGGAAAGTAAAATAGTGGTGTCCTCTGAGGATTAGAAAACTACATAAAATTGAAGGAATGTATAATAAATTCCCTTTAGCATAAAAGGTGCTATGCAAAATTGCTTTTATATGTGAATAAATATGGCAATAAACAGTGATAAGGCTGTAAATACAGCTTCTCTACTTGAAAAGATCCATTATTTCCTTGGTTTGCGATGCGGATAATAGCCCCTCCATGCATTACTGTAGCCATGCCTTGGTTAGGAGAGTCAGAATATCACAAGCACTGAACTCGAGAGAATGACTCCACCTCATTCTGAATGAAGTGACATTATGAATGAATGAAAGGAAAAGAAAGGTAAAATGCTTTTTTTTCCTCTTTTGAGAATTTTATT
This sequence comes from Notamacropus eugenii, assembly GCF_028372415.1. Lineage (NCBI taxonomy): Eukaryota > Metazoa > Chordata > Mammalia > Diprotodontia > Macropodidae > Notamacropus > Notamacropus eugenii. Next base: position 402,313,638 of record NC_092874.1, read on the forward strand.
GATACCTTTTATTTTTACATCAACTAGATTTCCTCCTGTGGGATACAGGCGTTAAATACTTTTAAAGGTTTCTTATGACTTAGAGAAAAGCCAACAGCCATACAAGTGGTCTTTTAAAATATACTTCCAGCACAAGGCTTCTTAACCTTTCCTTGTCATGGTCTGGGGAAGCCTATGGACCTTTCTCAGAATAATGTATGTGAATGGAGAAAATAGGATAGAGGATTACAAGGGAAATCAATTATATCAAATATTAAGAAACAAAAAGTTCACATACCCCAGGGTCACATACCCACACCTCTGGTGTGACCTTAAGGTCTACAAAACTCAGTGGAAATATCAGAGGGCAAAACAAAAGGACATAGGCTCATTTCTTTATTTTTAATTTGTCTTTTTTTTGTTACATTTTAAGGTCTGATCTGTCTCTCTCTCTCACCCTTCCCACCTCACACTAGAGAAGGCCACAAATTGCCACAGATTTATAAATACATGTAAAATCATACTATGCATACATCTATTTACCAGTTCTTTCTCTGGAGGTATATAGCATCTCCCTTCATAGACCTGTTATAGTTGATTTGAGTACTTGTAGTGCTCAGAATAACTTGGTGGTTCACAATTATTCTTCGAACATTACTGTCACTGTATACAATGTTTTCTTAGTTCTGATTATTTCACTCTTCATTATTTCATGCAAGCATTACTGTGTTTTTCAAAAATCAACCAGCTCATCATTTCTTAAAGCACAGTAGTATTCTATAAAAATCATATGCTACAACTTTTCTATACATTCCCCAAATGATGGGAAGCCCTTCAATTTCCAGTTCTTTGCCACCAGAAGCTGATTTCAAAATGTAAATTTCTAGAGAGAGGGTATACTTTGTAATTTTCTTTGCTCATTCAGTATACGTCAAGCATACACACTGGACTGCACTTGGGAGCATCACTTTGCTTTGAATACTCCCACACTGCCTTTTAGCACCAAAACCCATCTTTTAAAATAAATGTCTCTCTAGTGGTGCCATGTAGTTATGAATCTTGGGCTTCATCTATGAAAAATTCAGGTTTCAAGGGATCCTAATTGCAATGGGGAAAACACATCGTGGCTATTACTAGATTGCAATATAGTTCCAATGCTAATAAGGAACAGGGGAGGAGACAGTGGACCTGGATCCAAATGTTACTTCTGATGCTCACTATCGGTACTACATTCATAGCCCATAATTTGTTCAGCTATCCCCTAAACCAATGAGTACCCCGTTAGTTCTTTACCAAAAGAAAAAGTCATTTTAAATACTTTGTACACATAAGCCTTTTTTTCTTTTTCTAAAGTCAGTTTAGAGACTTATTAGCATAGTTCCAAATTGCTTTCCAGAGTGACTGAACCAATTCACAGATCCAAAGCCAATTCATTAATGTACCCATTTATCTACAACTCTTTTAAAACTCTTGTAAAATTTGATTTTCTTTTTTTGTCATCTATGCCAATGTGATAGATGTATCGCTCATTATTTTACCACCCCATCCAATCCTTCTCAAAACTTCTCCGTTCATATTCAAAGTACCACCATCCCAGGAGTCACCCACTCATGTTTTTAGGCTCAGTAACATCTTAAATTCTTTCTGCTCCCTCATCTCTCACATCACAATTGTTCACAATCAGTTCCCAAGACCTATTGCTTCTACCAAGACAACATATCTCCCACTCATCCCTTTCTCTGCCCTCACACTGTCACCACCCTGGGTCTGGCCTTCATCAAACCTCTTGCCTCCATTATTGCAACAGCTTACTAATTGGTCTCCTGAGTTCCAGTCTCTCTCCTCTATAATCCATCTTTCACACAGCCACCAAAATGACTTTCCTAAAGCAGAGGCAGGACTGTGTTACTCCCCTGATTGAGAACCTTAATGGACTTTAGAATAAAATGTAAGTCCCTCAACTTGTCATTTACAGTCCCTTTACAACTGGTCTCCACCATACCCTTTCAAACTTCACACACAAAAGTGCTGACCTAACTGATATTCTTTAAGAACCTGAGTTCAACAAATTATAATATAGGAATGGGATGGAATACTATTGTGCTGTAAGAAATGACGAACAGGAAGACTTCAGAGAGGCCTGGAAGGACTTATATGAACTGATGCTGAGTGAAAAGAGCAGAACCAGGAGAACTTTGTACACAGCCACAACCACAGTGTGTGAGGAATTTTTCTGGTAGACTAAGCCCTTCACAGCAATGCAAGGACCTAAAAAGTTCTCAATGGACCCTTGAGGCAAAAATGCCATCCACATCCAGAGAAAGAACTATAGAATTAGATCGCAGAATGAAGCAGACAATTTTCTCTTATGTTATGTTTTGTTTTGTTTTAAGGTTTCTCCACTCATTTTAATTCTTCTATGCAACATGACTAAGGTGAAAATGTATTTCATAAGAATGTATGTGTAGAACCTATATAAGATTGTACGCTATCTTGGGGAAGGAAGGGGAAAAATCTAAGATATATGGAAGTGATTGTAGAAAACTGAAAACAAATAAAATAATTTTAAAAAAAGAATCTGAGCTCAAATATAGCCTCAGACTCTTTCTAGCTGTGTGACCCTGGGCAAGTCATTTAACTTCTGTTTGCCTCAGTTTCTTCAACTGCAAAACAGGAATAGCAACAGCACCTCTCTTGCAGGATTGTTGTAAGGATAAAATGAGACAATATTAATAAAGTCCTCAGGCACACAGTAGGCACTTAATAAATGCTTATTCCCTCCCTTTTAAGATTGGAATTCCATCTACCACCTCCCTGCTCTTGCACAGGTTGTCTCCCCATTCATGGAACTCACTCCCATCTCCCTTTCACTTCCTAGCAATTCCTACCTTCTTTCAAGAATCAACTCATGCACCATTCCCTTTGGGAAGCTTTTTGCCACTTCCCCATAGTTTTTTAACACACTCTCTCCTCCTCCTCCTCCTCCAATTTACTGTGTAAACACTTAGCTATTTCCACATTTTCTTATTCTTTTTATTTTGTTCAGAATAATGTCCTGGCCTTTGAGCTTATTAGGTTGGGAAACTTCTTCCACAGATGTAGAAGTACAATTAATTCATCTGTAACTTGTAATTTTAGAGAGGTATCTAGAAGAAACGAGAGGCTAAGTGCCCCTGCCCTTGGTCACATAGTCAGTATGTCCCGGAGTTCGTATTAGAACCCAGGTCTTGCTGGCCAGGGCTGAACTGCATCCACTATGCCAAGCCACCTCTAACTTTGCACACAGTAGGCACTTGGTCAATGCTTTTGGATTAAACTGTCTTGTTGTTAGATTGTTATTTCCCATGATCTGGACTCTACACTACTTTTTTTTTAAAGTGTGATCAAAGATTGAGATTTAATAGAAGCATATCTTCTTTTACAGGAACAAGGATGAAATCAGGTCACCTCCAAGCTATACTTTTCCTACCAATATGGACTGCTGTGTTTTTTTTAACTTGTATGTTAATACTGTACATTAGCTTCTATTCAATTTTATCTTGTTAATTTTGGCCTAGCATTCCAGTTCATGGGGATCATTTTAAATCTGAAAGTATATAGATTTTTATTGTCAGTTGTATTTATGGAATAGAATTTTATGTTTCCTGTTCTTCATTTTTGAAACTAAATGACTTTTTCTTGTTCCTCAAAAAAAAAAAAAATATGCCTTTCCAAAATAACTCGTGTTTGTTTACTTGTGTGGTCCTTCATTATTTGGTCTGGTGATCCTAAATTTAAAAGAAGGGGAGGAAAAAGTCCCAACTCCAAGCAAACAAATTACATAGCCTAAAAGAGATAAAAGGCATAGTCTGTTTTGACCTAAGGAACTCATAATTTTATTGTGAAAAGGATAAACACATATACCATGTGATCTAAGAAAAATTAGATGTCAACATCTCACCTTTCATTTGTACAGAATTCTCTAACGTACTTTCACATCCATTATTGGATCCATACAGGATTTGGGGGATAAGAGAATATTTTATTCTCTTCTAAAATATATCCCTACTCTCATACAGTAAATAGAAATGATGGAAAACCTTTCCGGAACTTTCTTTTAACCTTTCAAGTAAAGAACAGGACAAAAGAGTTAGAGATGGAAGGGGTCTTACAGGTTGTCTTAAGCTCTTAAGCTAAGGTCCATGAATTTTTTAAAAAACATATAACCATATATAATATTCAATTTCAATATGGTTTCATTTCATAATCCTATGTATCTTATTTCATGTCTTTAAAATTTTTGTTCTGAGAAGGGATCCATAGACTTTACCAGAAAGGATCCAAGCGGCAAAATTCCCATAGTTTTAAAAATGAGGAAAACCAGGTCTAACTAAAGAGGACTAAGTGATCTGCCTAAGGTCCATAGGTATTCAGAGGTAGAGAGGTTTGAATTCTGATCTTCTGACTCTACACCAGTATTATTTTCCTTTTGCAGTTAAAGAGAGAAAATTTCCTTTTTTAAAAAAATATTATTTGTGTTTATTATTCTTTAGTTGTTGACTGATATCCAACTATGTGATCCCATGGACTCTATCCATGGGGCTTTTTTTGGCAAGGATACTGGAGTGGTATGCAATTTCCTTTATTTATGACATCTCAATGAAATAAAAAGTCAAAGATAAAATTTATCAACAAAACTTCTCTAAGTCTAGTTTGCATATGATTAATTATAAAAAATGTATAAATAAAAATAAGTTCTAATGAATAAATAACTAGAAATATTCATCACCAAGTCCTGCATAATCTTATCTTCAATGATTGTAGGAATGAAATATAATAATAGAATATTAGAGCTAATTTTAGTCATGAGATTTTTGGAAACAATCCCCTTATTTTACATAACAGAAAATTAAAACCCAGAGAAATATATAACTTGACCAAGACAATACAGCTAGATACTGACATGAAAGAAACTAGGACTTGGAACTCTAGACCCTTCAATTTACATTCAACAATATTTCTCAGAACTAGGTTGAACATGAACCCATAAGCATCCCCCTAAGAGCCATTAGATCCCTTCTCCTCTGCTGTCACAGAGAAATTTGTTTTTGTCTCTTTTAGTTACTTGTGTACTTGTCATAGACCTCCACTAGATTATAAGCTCCATGAGAGCAGGGATTTAAAAAAATTCATCTTTATGTATCTTTCCCTAGCCCACCACAGTATTCGGCACATAGTAGACTCTTTAAAAAATGATTGTTGAATTGACTCAAATAAATTCAATAAGTTTAGGCTTGTAAAAGTTCAGAGCTAAACCATCCCTCAGGATTCCAATCCATAAAGGACACCCACAGAGGATTTAAGTAATCAATAAGCACATCATGAAGTCTGTTTAAATTTTGGTTAGAAAATACAATATTCATATAAATTAATTTAAAACTATTATTGGTCAAACAAATGGAACTCTTCTCCCCCAAAGTAACAAATGTGAAGTAACAGACATTTAAGCTGGCTGTCTATTACAGTCTCATGCTATCTGCTATTACAGTGAACCAAAAGGAACCTTGGCAAAAGAAAATCCATAAAATATTGAAAAGACTTTAGTATTTGGTACAACTTGACCGCTTGCATTAAAATAATGAAAAGTGTCCCTACAGTTTCATCGTATTTGTTCTGTGAGGTACCATTAACTTTTCTGGGTTGTTCTTTTTTCCTAATTGAAAAGAACTAGTTAAAATAACAAAAATGATCTAAACTTCCCGAGAACATCAACAATGGTTGTTTCTTTCTGTCATAAATGTTGCCCTAGTACTGAAAATTCATCTTCCTTATGTCTGAGAGGGAAGTGCTTAATTGCCGGATTAGTGGTTGGATATCTTCTCCCTAACAGAACTCCAAACCTGTGACAAAAATTTCTAACATTCAGTATTTGTGTAAGTTTCCATTCATAAAAATAATTGGGGATGTTTTCATGATAAACCTGCTACAGTGCTTAATCAATGTTTGTTGAGAAAAAGAGAATGGGATTTGGCATCAGAGAACACTGGCTAATGTCCAGTCTTGGCAAGTTTAATGAGGCAAGGGCCTCAGTTCCCTCATGTGTAAAATGAGGATGTGGAACTTTAAGGTTCCACCCAATTCTAAACCTATTATCCTATTTGACTGTAATGGAAAACCAGGTAAGATAAAGGGTTTTAATTCTTCCAAGAGTCTAATTTCAGGTCCTTTTGCCTGGATACCTTAACTAATGTTTTAGGCCACTAACAATCAGAATCTCTTTGATATTCATAAAACTATTCCCTTTTTATCATATTGTAATGAAACAAAAAAGACAAATTTAATTTATGAAACTAAAAAGTCTCTCTTCCCTGGACTTACTTGTGGCTGAAGCTATACTACTAATAGGCAACTGGGTGGCACAGTAGATTCAGTTCAAATCTGAACTCAGATACTAACTAGTTATATGACCCTGAGAAAATCATTTAACCTTTATTTGTCTTACTTTTCTTATCTGGAGAATGGGGGTAATAATAGCATTGAGCTCTCAGCAAGGTTATTGTAGGGATCAAATAAGATAATACATATAAAGAGTTGTACACAACTTAAATTGCTACATAAAATGATAGTTGTCATTATTGCTGGTGCTATCAGCTTCCTGGTCCTCCCTTTCAAGTCAATCAAAATGAATTTTTTCAAAGTTTAGGGGAGAATAGTTTCCCTGGGGCTCAAGGCCTGCCTCCAATTTGGGAGAGGTTATAATTTTATAGCTCTCAGTCACTGGGACAATCCCACCTAATTGCTTAAGAGATTCTTCATACTTAAAAAGACTTAAAATTCAACTGTGGCATTTCACTGGCTGAACAAATGAAGACTGGTCCTTCAGGTAGAAGAAAGCCTTCCCAGGTGTCAGAAAGAAAGGAGAAATATCAAGATTTTTAGTTATAAAAGCTGAACCTCATGTGGCTAAGAGGAGCTCTCTCGAAGGCAGGGAGCAGTAGGGTCCTGCCCTGCACCAGAAGCTGATGGCACAATGAAATAGGTGGAGCAGGCATAAAGAATAATTGTTGCTATTGTTCAGTCATTCAGTCATGTCCAACTATCTATGTGACCCCATGGTCTCTATCCATGGGTTTGGTTTTTTTTTGGCAAGGACACTGGAGTGCTTTGCCATTTCCTTCTCCCATTTTATGTAGGCAAGGGTTAAGTGATTTGCCCAGGGTCACACAGTGTCTGAGGTCACATTTGAGCTCTGGCCTTTCTGACCACAGGTCAAGGGCTCTTTTTTTTTTTTTTAAATTAATTTATTTAACTTTTAACATTCATTTTCACAAAATTTTGGGTTCCACATTTTCTCCCCTTTTGTCCCCTCCCCCCACCCCAAAACACCAAGCGTTCTAATTGCCCCTGTCTGCCAATCTGCCCTCCCTCCCTCCCCACCCCTTCCCTTTGGAAGGCAAGCAATTCAATATAGGCCAGATCTGTGTAGTTTTGCAAATGACTTCCATAATAGTAGTGTTGTGTAAGAACTAATTATATTTCCCTCCATCCTATCCTGTCCCCCATTACTTCTGTTCTCTCTTTTGATCCTGACCCTCCCCATGAGTGTTGACCTCCAATTGCTCCCTCCTCCCCGTGCCCTCCCTTCCATCATCCCCCCCACCCTGCTTATCCCCTTACTTTTTTGTAGATGTTCTATGGGTTGTGGGTTCGGAGCTATGTGTATGTGAGTCTTTCTACTCCGCCATCTTGGCTCCGCCCCCAGGCCAAGGGCTCTTATCCACTGTGCCACCTATGTGCCCCACATCATTAGCTTTTTCTTTCTTTCTTTCTTCCTTTCTTTCTTCCTTTCTTTCTTTCTTTCTTTCTTTCTTTCTTTCTTTCTTTCTTTCTTTCTTTCTTTCTCTCTCTCTCTCTCTCTCTCTCTCTCTCTCTCTCTCTCTCTCTCTTCCTTCCTTCCTTCCTCCCTCCCTTCCCCCCCCCCCCTCTCTTCCATCCTCTTTTTTGGAGGCAATTACAGTTAAGAGTCTTGCCCTGGGTCACACAGGATATAAATTATTTCTGTTGGGGTTTTTTTTAGTCCCTCTTTTGAAAGGAAGTCTCAGGCATTTAGTAATATTTTATTGTTTGTCTACTAGATGAATTCAAAGTAACATTGGCTCATTTTGCCAGTCCCCAATTTTCTCAAGAATGTGATCAAAGCTTATCTTTGTTCTCCATTTAACCCTCAGCTAAGTACTTGTATCTTCAATCAAGGAAATTGTCCTAGAAACTCATTTGTTTTCATTTAGAATGTTGGGGTTTTTATGGATGTTGGGATTAAGTCAGTTACTCGAGAAGACATTCAGGTTTATTCCTGAAATTTAGTCAACGATCATATATATTCAGCCTCTCATATGACACAAAGAGCCCAGGGAACAACTGGAGGAACTTTTCACTACTTTGGCATATGGTTCATGAGCATAAAACTTGAGAAAATTATTGCCTGACACTATCCATTTTTCTTGAAAAAAGACTTCATAATTTAAGAAGGAAAACTTTATTGGAAACAATGCAATGGAGTGAATAAGCCCCTTAAATCTGGAGAGAGAGGACCCAACTTCAATTTCTTTTTCTTTGTCACTTGCTACCTATATGTACCTTACCTTTAGGCAAACCACTTCCCCTACAGGGACCTAACACTCTTCACCTGTTCAATAGGAGTGTTAGACTATGTGATCTGCACTGCTGTCAATTTCTTATTGTTCCTTCTAGGTTGAGTTCTTCAGTGCTTTTGAGCTTCCATTACAAATTGGTTACCACTATTTGGTAAGCTGGTAGTGCAGTGGATAGAGCACCAGGCCTGGAGTCAAGAGGACCTGAGTTCAAATCCAGCCTCAGAAACTTAATATCTGTGTGACCTTGGGCAAGTCATTTAACCTCTAATTGCCTCAGTTACTTATCTGTAAAATGGGGACATACTGGAGAAGAAAATGGTTCCACAGGGTCACAAAAAGAGAGACAGTCATGACTGAACAAGAAAATAACAAAAAATTGCTAATAGTATCTAGAATTCATATAGAGCTTTAAAGTTTGCAAAGCACTTTATATATGCTATCTTATTTGATCCTCAGTTTTCTTATCTACAAAATAGGAATAGTAATAATAGCACTTATGTCCTGGTGTTATTGTAAGGATAAAATACTTGTTATAATATTTGTGAAGTGTGGTCTAGGAGGGATAAAATCAAGATGGTGCAGTAGGAGAGACTAGCTAGTGTTCTCCCCCCAAACCCAGCCAAATACTTCTAAAAAATGACTCTAAACAAATTCTGGAGATGCAGAAAACAGAGAATGATGGAGTGAACCAAATATCCACCTCAAGACAGCCTGGAAGATCAATGGGAAGCATCTATCACATTGTGCTGGGAGCTGAGCACAGTGCAGTGTTGGCCACATTGGCAGAGACAGGACCTGAGCAGACTAAGAAGGGGACTGAATTTTTGGCACCTGTGGTGGCTTTCAGACTTCACAACCCCGAAACACTGAGGATAAATTGGAAGGTCAGTGGAAAAAAATCTGTATGACCTGTGTGAGAGAGTAGAGTGGTCTGGCCCCAGCCCCAGGGTGGCAGAGGGGGTTGAGGAGACTGTGGCAGCCACAGCTGCAGCCATAGCAGTAGTAGCAGAAACAGCAGCGGCTGTTTCTGGAGCTCTATGCCCACTGGGACGATGGAGCAGCTGAAAGTACACTCCCCACCCACACTGGAAACAGAAAACTACCTTGACAAAGAGCTTAAAAGTCAAGTAATTGGCTGGGGAAATGAGCAAAAACAGGAAAAAAATCAGACTGAAGAATCTTACTTTAGTGACAAGAAAAACCAAAATATACAAACAGAAGAAGACAACAAAGTCAAAGTTTCTACATCAAAGGCCTCCAAGAAAACTATGAATTGGTCTCAGGCCATGGAAGAGCTCACAAAGGATTTTGAAAATCAAGTATAGAGTAAAAATTGGAAAAAGAAATAATAGTGATAGAAGAAAATCATGAAAAACGAGTCAACTGCTTACTAAAGGGGACCCAAAAAAATGCTGAAGAAAATAATATCTTAAAAAATAAACTAACCCAAATGGCAAAAGAGATCTAAAAAGCCTTAAAAAGAAGAATTGGCAGATGGAAAAGGAATTCCCAAAGTTCACTGAAGAAAATAATTTCTTAAATATGAGAATGGAGCAGATGGAAGCTCTTATTAGCTTATGAGTTTATGAAAAATCAAGAAATTATAAAATAAAACCAAAAGAATGAAAAAAATAGCAGACAATGTGAAATATCTCATTGGAAAAACAACTGACCTGGAAAACAGATCCAAGAGAGACAATTTAAAAATTATTGGACTACTTGAAAATGATGATCAAAAAAAAAGAACCTAGACATCATCTTTCAAGAAATTATTGAGGAAAACTGCCCTGATATTCTAGAAGCAGAGAGTAAAATAGATATTGAAAGAACCCACCAATCACCTCCTGAAAGAGATCCCAAAAAGAAAACTCCTAGGAATACTGAAGCCAAATGCCAGAGCTCCCAGGTCAAGGAGAAAATTGCAAGCAGCCAGAAAGAAATAGTTTGAGTGTTGTGGAAATACAATCAGGATAACACAAACTCTAGCAGCTTCTACATTGAGAAATCAGAGGGCTTGGAATATGATATTCCAGAGGTCAAAGGAGCTTGGATTAAAACCAAGAATCACCTACCCAGCAAAACTGAGTATAATACTTCAGGGGAAAAAACAATCACTCAGTGAAACAGAAGACTTTCAAGCATTCTTGATGAAAAGACCAGAGCTGGATAGAATATTTCACTTTCAAACACAAGAATCAAGGGAAGCATGAAACATAAACAGGAAAGAGAAGTCATAAGGGACTTACTACAGTTGAACTGTTTACGTTCCTGCACGGAAAGATAATATTTGCAACTCTTAAGACTTTTCTCAGTATTAGGGTAGTTGGAGGGATTATATATATATATATAGACAGAGGGCACAGGGTGAGTTGAATATGAAGGGATGATATCTGAAAAAAATAAAATTAAGGGATGAGAGAGGAATATATTGGGAGAAGGAGAAAGGGAGAAATAGAATTAAAGAGGCAAGAAAAAGCTTTTTTAAATGAAGGGGAAGAGAAGGAGGTGAGAGGGGAAGAGTGAACCTCTCACTGGATTTGGCTTAAGGAGGGAATAACATGCACACTCAATTTGGTATGAAAATCTTACACTACAGGAGAGTAGGGTGGAAGAGGATAAGTTAGGGTTAGGGGATGATAGAAGGGAGGGAAAATGGGAGGAAGGGGTAATTAGAAGTAAATACTTTTCAGGAAGGACAACGTCAAAGGAGAGAATAGAATAAATGGGGGGGCAGAATGGGATGGAAGGAAATACAGTCTTTCACATCATGACTGTTATGGAAGTGTTTTGCATGATTACACATGCATAAGCTATATTAAACTGCTTACCTTCTTAGTGGGGATGGGAGGGGAGGAAGGGAGAGATGCAGGAAACTCAAAGTTTTAAAAACAAATGTTAAAAATTGTTTTTACATGCACTTGGGAAAAAGACATACCGGCAATGGGGTACAGAAATCTATCTTGCCCTACACTAAAATAGAGGGTAAGGGGATGAGAAAAGGGAGAGGTGTGATAGAAGGGAGGGCAGATTAGGAGAAGGGGGTAATGGGAATGCCCAATGTCTTGTGGTAGATGGAGGGGAGAGATGGGGAGAAAAGTTGGAACTCAAAATCTTGTGGATGTGAATGTTGAAAACTAAAAATACATTTTAAAAAACATTTGTGAAGTGCTTTGTAAACCTTAAAGCAAATTTAAATGCTAGTTATTATGAACTATGAATACAAAATCAAGGTTTCCATTTTTTTAAAATTACTTCAGTTAAATGATCTCTAGAGACTAGTAAGTTTTTAATATTACAATAGTGACTTCGACTTCATTTGTTTAATTTCATTGAAGAGAAACAGTTCCTGCTTTCCTTTCCTACTTTGTAGAGATGGAAAAAAAAATAACTTCAGTAAAGAAACAGAACATAAAATTAACACACAAATCATCAGCCTATCTATATATTAACCAACAAAACCCAGCAGGAAGACATGTTAAAACAATTCATTCAAAATAACTACAGAATGTATAAATTATCTAGGTATTCACCTATGAAAATGTACTCATGAATTACATAAATTCAATTATGAAACACTCTTTAGTACTGTACGTAAGGAGAATTTTGTTATCTTTTTAGACTTTAGTTTCTCAGGATCCATAGCCATGGCAATGTCTAATTTCCAGGTATTAGATAATAATTCTCAAAACAGCCTCAAGGATTCTAGATAGTAGGTCCTAGAATCATAGTGACAGACAATTCTACTGAGGCTGGGCCATGAGATATGGGGTGATATAATGTGATACTTACTACACCTGCACAGAATAACAATATTGCTAAAGTTAATCTGTGAGCTTAACATTAGCAAGATGCCTTCTTCGGTGTTGTCCTATAAAGCAGGTGGGCACTGGTCGATGAATGAGGAATCTGTGTGTGCTTTGACCAGACCCCACCAGGGTTTCGGGGTATTTAGGGGAGTGCATAAGCTGTGCCTATTTCGATTGACCTCACTGAGATGTAGGGGTAGTTGCCCGCCTCCCTTTATACTAGCCCCTACAAGAAGAATGATTAGGGAATACTGTAGAAGTAGATACAATCTATCTGAAAAGACTAGACTAGAATAAAGCTGATTATTAACCCCTCCGAAGGTGTCTGCCTGTCTAATTAGATCAAGAGTGAACCTGTTAGACGTTGGAATTCAAAAACTCCAGTGCCTCCTGTGTGTTATCTGAGAAACAACCATAATAAAGACAAATGATTGGAGAGATATTAACTACTCTTACCAAATACAACAAGATGACAATACCACCTAAATTAATTTACAGATTTAGTTCCATACCAATCATGCTATCAAAGGGCAACTTTATAGAACTAGACCAAAAAATACATAAAATTAATCTGGAAGTACAAAAGTTTAAGAATCTTGAAGTAAATAATAGAAGGAAGAGAGCAGGAAGCTAGGCCCTAACAATACCAGATCTCAAACTATTCTACAAATCAGTAATCATCAAAACTATCTGATACTGGTTAAAAAATAGAAAAGTTGGTCAGAGGGATGGATTATGTAAATAAACCCCAAAAGCAAATGAAAATAGCTATCCCTTCTACATCGTACAGGTTAGGATGCAGTACCTCCAAGATCTGGAAAATCTGTGTAAGAATTTTTTGGCCCTCCCTTCACACCAGAGAAGAAGTCTAAATCACTATGGTATTAAAACATAAAATATGTTGATATTATACATTACTATACATATATTTTATGCATTTCTGAGTTTCTGTGCTGTCGGCTGGCCTTTGCATGTCTGTGGCTTCCGAAAAACTCCCCCTCCAAAAAATTTCCATTTAATTTCTTATGTCAATCCATGATATATCAAAACTTCTATGGGGAAAGTCACAATGTGGAAGGGATAACTCTAGTACATCCTGTTTGGAAAACCCCAGGACACTGTTAGGTTGAAAATGAACCTATGTGAAATTTATCTTCAAAATAGAAGTTCACTGAAAAGAGGAAAATGGGTGCTTCCATAATATGTGCATGTATAGGGCAATCTGTTGGCACAGCCAAAGAGATGCAGTTAAAACAAATTTTTATACAGTCAGAACTATTCAGTTATCTTATATCATTCTAAAAATAAATCTTACAAAATAAAAATGTGCAGAATCAGAGAAATTCTATTTAAAACACACAGAATACCAAGAGTTTGCATATAATACCACTTGCAGCATACAGAAAACATATATCACCTGCAGAATAACTTGGTTTTTTGGGGGAGATGGTATGTTTTTTCATTTTTTTTAAAGTGACATGTCCAGGCTCATGTAATGGCTTAGCCTAGATTTGAACTCATGAAGATGAGTCTTCCTGATTCCAAGTCCAGTGCTCTCTATTCACTGCTCCACTAACTACCCCTAGAATAATTTGTACATAATATCCTTCAAAATGTACTTTGTTCCCCCAAAATATTTTCCAATATGGTTCCAAAAGTATATGACTACTGTTAACCCTTTCTCTCACAATACTAACTAATGAAGGAAGAATTCTCTATAAGAAAACCACTGCTGAGAAACCTGGAAATTAGTCTGCCAGACAAACATCTCCTAGTAGCACAATAAGCTCTAAATGGATACATAATCTAGATATAATACCATAGGAAAATTAGAGCAGAAAGGAAGATAGATGATATCCATCATAACCATTGATGGGGGAGTATTTTTGACTAAATAAGTAGAAAGAATATTAAAAGACAGAAAGGGCAGTTTTGATGATATGATATTTAAAAGATTTTGCACAAAATCAATGCAGTTAGAAGGCAAACGGCTAACTGGGGAAAATAAATCTTTGCAGCCTATGTTTCTAGTAAAGGTCTGACATCCAAGAAATAAAGAGAATTCATACACATGTAAGAACAAGTAATACTCCCCAATAAATAGTTGAATGTGAATGGGCAATGATCAAAAGAAGAAATAAACCATCAACAACCATATGAAAAAATATTCCAAATCACTACAATAAGAATTCAAGCCATTTTTACACCCATCAGGTTGGCAGAGATGGCAAAAATGATACTAATCATATGTGCTATAGGAGAACAGGCAGGCTACTATGCTGCTGTTGGAGCTGTAAAGTGATCCAGTCATTCTGGAAAACAATGTGGAACTATACCCAAAGAGATCAAAGAAAAACAGAAAGAACCCATATGTACAAAAATATTTATTGCAGCACTTTTTGTTGTAACAAAGAAGTGGAAGTAAAGTGAGCCATCAACTGGGATAGGGCTGAACAAATTATGTAAGGGCACATTTTTCCTTTGTAAGAAAAGATGAAAAGACCAGACTTAGAGCAATCTTGGAAGACTTTTATGAATCAATATACCATGTGAAATGAGGAAAACTAGTAGGATAAGTGATATTATGACTAAAATAGTGCCAAGGCAAACCAACTTTGAAAGACTTAAGAATTCTGATCCATACAAGGACTAAACATTATTTTAGAATACTCGTGATGAAGCATGCATCCCATCTCTTGGCAGAAGGGTGCTAGACTAGATGTACAAAATAAGACATATATTTTCTTTTAAAAAAATTAAATTGTGCTATATTTTTAAATGAAAATCCACCTTAACAAAAACCTTGTTAAAGCACTTATAGTCAAGCAAAACAAATTTCCACATGGGCTATGTAAAAAAAAATTGAGACATACATTATCCTAGTCATTTTACACTCAGGAAAATGAAACTGGAAAAAATTAAGTGATTCGTCAAAGGGCACACAACTAACAATAAGTGTGTCTAAGTGAGGACCATACAGTTTTGTTACTAGGCAAGGCTCTTGGGGTTGGGAGTGGGAGGGTGAATGGAGATGGCCACAGTGAAAGTGACATAAAAAAATAATAAAAGAAAGAAAAGTGTGTCAATAAGTCATTAAAAAATACATAAAAGAGAGCAGAATGAAGTTCAGACAAGGACATAGGAGCATAGTTATACAATCATTCATTTTTTAAAAAGTTTTAAATGTTTAAATTCTTTTCCAAGAAGTGAAATAATTGGAGTTGTTCAATAAACAATACTTTCTTGTCCTTCACTTATTAAAATCTTTGTCAGACAATGTTCATAATAAAAAAAAATAAAATTTACAACACTGCACCTACTAATAGATTCAAGTTTTGCTAAATTGCTTTTTTGGTCTTATTTTTTAGATTCTTTGTTATTCCCCTTTGACAAAGGTAGGAATATATTGGAAAATGAAGGTGATGTCAAAAAGCAAAAGATCAACAAAAATTCATAAATTAAATTTTTAAAAATGTAGTTGATTACTTGATTGATGAGTTAAATTATTTTTTTTAAATCAAAAAACAAACAAACCAGGGAAACTTTGGTGAATGTATTGAGTGGAAATTTTCAGTTAAAATAGTTTAAAAGTTCCAAAGATTCTTGTTGGAAATGCACATCAGATAATGCTAACCACAGAACAGCTCAAACTTTATCACATCCCAAATATAGATCTTCAAGGGCAAAATGTGACCCAACACGTCTCTCTTGTTGCCTTAGCTACTAGAAAATTCAGATCCAACATTATTGCACAACTGTTAGAAATGTGCTCAAATCAAGAAGCTAAAAGTATCAATTCCCTTTTTCTTCTTCTCTCTTTGAGGCTTCTAGAAGTTAGGACTGCAAGGGACTTTTCAGATAACCTAATCCAAATGCTTAACTTTACAGATGAAGAAATGGAGAAGACAAGTTAAATGGTGTGCTCAAAATTACACAGGTATTAATTAAACAGCAGAATCTGGGTTCTTATCTACCACTGTGTTTAATCAGCAAGTCTCCTCAAGTCCTTTTAGAAACAGGAAGGATTAAAATAAATAATGAATTGAGCCTCTGGTCATTTTTGACTTAAATATAGAGCTGACTGATTAATGTGTTTTAAAATGAAGTAATATAAAATGCCTAAATTCTAAATCAAGAAAAGAATTGTGCTAGTCTTGGTAATAAATAACCAGCCTATATATCTTCCTATTTCTTAGGACATAAAATAAAACATCACACAGATTGATAATAAATTCATGATAATTTTTGGTTGGTTTCTGAACAAAAATACCAGTTTTTCCCATCAAGGTCTATAAAATTCAAAGATCCCTTGATATTTTAGGAGAGAGTTTCACTGGACTTGGGAGTTAGGAAGATAGTTCAAATTCTGTCTCAGGCAATTATAGCTAACTATGACCTTGGGCAAGTCATTTAACCTCTCTTAGTCTCATTTTTATTATCGGTGAAATGGGAATAATAATAGCACTTCCCTCACAGGATACTGTGAGGACCAAATGAGATCACATATATAAGTACTTAAGTGTTATATGAATGCCAGCTATTGTTCAGACAACTAGATGGTGCAGTGGCTAGAAGACTGGGTGGGGAGTCGGAAAGACTTATTCTCCTGAGTTTAAATCTGTACTCAAACACTAGCTGTGTGACCCTGGCCAAGTCACTTAACCCTGTTTACTTCAGCTTCTCCAACTATAAAATGAGCTACAGAATTGCCAAGAAAACCCCTTGGCAAAATGGGGTCACAAACACAGCTTGAAACAATTAAACAACAGCAACACAACACAGTGTTGTTGTTGACATACCTAACAGACCCCACCAAACCCCTAACCTGGTGGCTCCACCCCACATAGGTGATAAGCATGACAGACATGAAATCCATTGCTGGGTCTTAACTCAAAACCTTTCCAATTTAGTAAGACCCATCGGAACTTGGCTTTCCTCAGAACCCAAAAATTAAGATCAGGAATGAAGCTGAATGAACGATTTTCTTAAAGGACAAAGAGGGGGAGAGGGAAGGAATAGGCATTTATAAAGCACTTACTATGTGCCAGGCACTGTACTAACCAGTCATTTGATTGGCAGAAGGGAAGATATTGGGCATGTTATTTTCACTCTCCCCTTCCAGGAATAGACCTAATTTCATCATCTGTGCCCAAGAGGTGCTAAAGACTAACTTCTTCAATATCCAACTGTTAACAACCATGGAAAAGATTGCTCCAAATCGCTGACTATAAGAGAAATGTAAATCGTAATAACTGAGGTTTCCCCTCACCATACTCAGCCAATTTGCAATGGTGGGTACAAATGGAAGCCATAATGTTAGAAGAGCTAAAGAGAAACAGGCAGACTCATACACTACTGGAAAGCTGTGAATTGGTCCAGCTATTATGGAAAGCAGATTGGAATTATGCTAAAACAAAGTGACTAAAATGTCAATATGTCCTTTGTCCTAGAGATCCTGTTGCTAAGCAAGTACTCAAGGAGGTGAAAGACAAAGAGAGAAGTTAGACACCAAAATATTCAGAGCAGCAATTTTGTGGTAGCAAAAAAAGTGGAAATAAGGTATGTCCATCATTTGGGAAGTGGATAAGCAAATAATGACATGGGAATATAGGGGATTATGGCACCACAAGAAACAACAAACTTGAGGAATTCAGAGAAGCACAAGTAGATTTATAGTAAACTAATACAGAATGAAGTAAGCCAAACCAGGAAAATGATATGTAATGACCAAGGTGGTCCCTGGTTAAGAAAAAAACAACATTTTTCTTCTCATTCTGCAGCAGTGAGTGATTATGGTTGGCAGATGTGCTGTCATAGATTGGTTTTGTCCAACTGCTCCTCCTCCCCTTCCTTTTCTTTTTATTCTTCATTAGAAAAAATGGTTCCCTAGGTGACAGGGGAGGATATAAGGGGAAATAAAGGTGATATAAAAACAAAAAACATCAAAAGTAAGGGTTTCTTTTTGTTTTTGTTTTTAAAGGCAATTGGGATTAAGTGACATGTGCAGTGTCACACAGCCAATAAGTCTTTGAGACTGAATTTGAATTCAGGTCCTCCTGACTCCAGGACCAGTACTCTATCCACTGCACCACCTCGCTGCTCCTAAAGGTAAGATTTTAAAAAAATAACTCCCCTTATGTATTACAACAAATACTTTGTCTATTTTCCATCAGTATTGTTATTGAAGTTTTGTAGTGTTGAGTTTTGTGTAGAAACACATTTCATAAGTTAAATAATGCCAGACTTCATCAATAAAATTGCAAAAAGAAAATGCAATAGATTTCTATCTAAATTAACAAATACTCTGAATGAAAAGGGAAAATAGGTGCCAAGCCTGGCTAATAAAATGGGGAGCTAGATAAATATCCTTCAATTTCTTGATTTCAAGACCATGGTATACTTGCTTAGGTCCTCCCTCTAATTAGCCAGCCCTCTCACCTTTTTCAATTATGCTGTGGAAAATTCACAAATTGAGGCATAGCTCTCTCTATTGCTTTGTGACAGTTCTTATATTGTTTTGCATTATTAATGAACTATACCTAACATGCATTTTTATGTGTACACACTAAAACCTAATACTTGTGTGATTTGGGGTGTTACCAATGACTTCACTTTTTTTGGTTTCAGTTTCCTCATCTTTAATAATGCAAAACAAAGGACTTGGGCTAGATTACAGGATTGAGGATTTAGAAATGGAAGGAACTTTAGGGAATCATCTAACAAGCCAAATGCCTCCTTTTAGAGATGAGAAAACAGGCTGGGCAATGTGGTGATTTGATCCATGTCACACACTAGCAGAGGGAAGGTCTCTAAGATTCATTCTTAGATGCTATGATCCATTGTGAAGCTGAGAACTTCAGCCAGGCTTTAGCCATGAATGAGGTCAGAGGTTATTGTTAGTTAGACTGGCATTTGGACAGCTGACATGGAGAGAGGCTCACCAGGTAGAAACCAAGCTGAGATCAGGGCCAATAGCCAAGAGGGGGAGAGCTGCCAAGAAGGATGCTTCCTAGATAGCCTTGTGAGGCTGCTAGGTGACCAGTGGATAGAACACTGGGCAAGGAGTCAGGAAAACCTGAGTTCAAATTCCACCTCAGACACGTACTAGTTGTGTGACCCTGGGCAAGTCTTTTAACTGCTGTTTGCCTTAATTCACTGGAGAAGGAAATGCTAAACTATTCCACTATCTTTGCCAAGAGAACTCAATGGACACATGTTGGACATGACCGAACCTTGTCCCAGGCAGCCCTATCTTGGTCTTATAGGGCTCTAGTCTGTGTAAGGAAGCCTTTATCAGCTGAAACAATAGATGTAATTTTTTCAGTTAGGAGACCATTTACAAAGATAGCCCTATGTACATAGAGATATTCAGCCAGGGAAATAATGGGTGCAGAATCCTCCATTTCCCAGCAGGCATTGTGATGGTGCTCTTCTCTGGAGTATGATACTCTGTTTATCTATAAGCAGAGTTAGGGAATTCTAATTCCAAGGCAGAGACTGTTTGTTCCCTGCCTTGTTTTATATAGGGTGTTAAGTAACCACGGCTCTGAACTCAAAGGTGGATTGTAGCCAGAATTTTACAGGGAAATCTTGCCCCTGAAACAGGGAAAGGGATTCTAGGTACAGGAGTTCTTGGCCTTTTTTGTGTTATAGATTCCTTAGGAAGTCTGGTGAAGCTTCCTGACCCCTTCACAGAATGCTTTTAAAAACATAAAATGCAATATGTAAGAAAGTGAAAGAAGCCAATTACACTGAAATATAATTATCAAAATATTTGAAAAGTTAATTTAAGGCCCTCTAGGCCCATCTAGAATGACCTCATACTAAGTGCTCTGACACCAGAAAGTTCCCTAGTCCTTCTCTGGGACCCAGATTCATCAAGATAGGTCTAGACTTTTATGAGCATATGGAAAATAAGGGGATTGAACCAGATTCCAGGAAGGTTCCTCACTAAAATCCTATGATCTTATGATAAAATTCTAAAATCCTACTATAATTAGTATATAAGATAGGTGGACCACTCCAAGGGCCCATTCCCTAATCAAAGTTTTGTTAACCTAATACTCCTCTTTATAATCACAAAAAGATCAGAGGAGGAGTGAAAGGAATTATTGTAGTAAGTTTTGATGAGGGAATCAAGGAATCTTGAAAAGTTTCTTGTTCTTTCTGGAACACAGTTTGCACATCAGTTTAAAAAATGGGTTAAACTAGATATTCATTAAAGTCTCTTTCAGCTTTAATATTTTATATTTCTATGGACATTATATAAATTTCATGTTTGGATATGTCCAGTTATGGAGATAGTACAAAGTTATAAGTGGCCGAATTTTGCAGAGAGAAGTTTTTAGCCCAGGAATACTTAGGGTATTCACAACTTGGAGTGCCTCCTGATCCTGAGAGTTTAATGAAAGACTTTGACCTTGATAAAAGAAATGACTTTGACTTCATCTCAAAAAGTTATAAAATCAGATTTCACTGACTACCCAATTGATTACTCAAATAATTGATAATTACCTAAATGGGAAATGACAGGTATCAATAAGGAGTTTACTGTTGCTGTTGTTGTACCAACATCCAAAAGGCCTAACCCTCTGCCGCTGCGTTGCTTAAATAATAGTTATATCATATGTGTAATCCTAGCTTTCCTTATCTTCTACCATTTGTATAACGACCAGCTCTCAATTTGGAAAAACGTGAGTTACAATTTAATCATTTTATGATGCTTATATTTATACTTATCAAATAAGAGATATGCAAAGCACTTTGCAAAACACATTAAATATTCACATAAATGTTATTATGATTCTTTTTGCAGATGAGGAACTTGTGGCCTAGACATGTCAGCTGACTCATGCATAAGCAAACAGCAAATTAGGAGGAGAACTAGAAGTCAAATATCCTGACTGCTGGTCCAGGTCCCTTTTCAGTATGCCTTGTTCTCTACTGCATGGACCACAGTGCCATGGCATAGAACTATAGGGTCTGGGTATCCAAAGCAATAGGTTAAGTTCAGTTCAATTCAGTTCAGTTCAGTCAGTCAACAAGAATTAACCAGGTACTAAACACATCAGGCACCTTGGATACAAAGAAAGAAAGAAAAGATATCTATTTTCTCCATCTCCCCTCCTCCTTCTCTCTTATACACAATACACATGTATGTCTATATACATCTATCTATCTATCTATCATCTATCTATCTATCTATCTATCTATCTATAGATATATAGAAATGAACTTAGTTTAGTTTTCTTTATGTAGATTTAGGAAGAGAAGGAGCTTAGCATGGTAAATAGAGAACTGCCCCTGAGTCCAGATATTCCAAATCCAGGCACCCCCACCCCCTCTGACTCACATTGGCTGTGTAACTCAAAGCAAATCATAATCGTTGAATGACCTTGACAATTCACTACAGTTAAAATTCAGTATGGATTGGTAGAGAGTTCACTTAAAAGTCTGGATCAAAAAAAAGTTTTGGAAAGGATTAGTATTAGTGAAAGAACATTGTATTAACTCCTGACAGAAAATAATAATTTAATAACAGTAGAAGACTACTGTTCTACTATTTTTAAAAAGGCCTATAAAACTGATTTATAAAGCACCACAAGATAGCATGTTTCCTCCTTGGAAAACATCTAATATCAAAAGATAAACACATATTTAAGAAGGCAGAGTGGACTAAAATTTATGATGCATTTAAGAAGTAGGCTAAAATTTACGAGTAGGCAAAGAACATTTGAAATTGCCGAAGGTTACATAACAAAGGTGAAGACCATTTAAAAATCATCAAAAAATAAACAAAGACATTTATATAATGTGTCAAAGGTATCAGTGATAATGAAAGCATAGTGCTTTGAAATATTTATGCACCAAACTACACTGAAGTTGGAAAATTTACCTGTTTGTAAAAATAATTAGCTACAACAACAATAATTGGAATATTTCACTATCCAACCAAAGGATAGCAAAGACTTTAGGAAACTGAATAAAATGCTGATGAAATAGTTTGTTGGGGACATATGAAGAGAATTTAACAAAAAAAACAAGGAATGGGGGCAGAGCCAAGATGGCGGAGTAGAAAGACGCACATACACAAAGCTCTGAACTCACAACCCATAGAACATCTACAAAAAAGTAACTCACGGCGAATTCTGCACCCAGAAGCCACAGAACATTGGAGGGAGGGAGACTTCTGTTCCAGAGAGACCTGCAAACCTCTCGCAAAAGGTCCTTCGCGCTGCGGACTAGGCACCGGGACTGGGAGCTGAGTACAGCCCTGCCGCGGCCGCGGCACCGAGAAGAAAAGATTCGAGCGGGCTTCAGGGATGGAATCTCCAGCGGTCACGCGGGTCCCTCCACCCACAGGTGACGGGGTCGGTGAGAGGGTCTCTTTGGCGGGTCGAGAGGGGAGTGGGGTGCCCCCATAACTCAGGCCCCCTCGGGAGGCAGAAGTGGAGGTGGGAGCAGACCGGGGCTCCCAAAGCAGGCAGGAGCCTGGATCCATTGTTGAAGGTCTCTGCATAAACCCTCTGAGGGAACTGAGCCCGTGAGGAGGCCCTGCCCTCACCTGAGCACCTGAACTTAATCTCACACTGAATAGCAGCCCTGCCCCCGCCAAAAGCCCTGAGGCTGGCAAGCAGCATTTGAATTTCAGACCCCAAGCGCTGGCTGGGAGGATCCAGAGGTGAAGTGGGTGTGAAGAGAATATTCAGAAGTCAAGTCACTGGCTGGGAAAATGCCCAGAAAAGGGAAAAGAAATAAGACTATAGAAGGTTACTTTCTTGGGGAACAGGCATTTCCTCCCTTCCTTTCTGATGAGGAAGAACAATGCTTACCATCAGGCAAAGACACAGAAGTCAAGGCCTCTATATCCCAGCCCACTCAATGGGCTCAGGCCATAGAAGAGCTCATAGAAAATCAAGTTAGAGAGGTGGAAGAAAAGCTGGGAAGAGAAATGAGAGACATGCAGTCAAAGCATGAACAGCAGATCAGCTCCCTGCTAAAGGAGACCCCAAAAAATGCTGAAGAAAATAACAACTTGAAAAATAGGCTAACTCAATTGGCAAAAGAGGTTCAAGAAGCCAATGAAGAGAAGAATGCTTTCAAAAGCAGAATTAGCCAGATGGAAAAGGAGATTCAAAAGCTCACTGAAGAAAATAATTCTTTCAAAATTAGAATGGAACAGATGGAGGTTAATGACTTTATGAGAAACCAAGAAATCACAAAACAAAACCAAAAGAATGAAAAAATGGAAGATAATGGGAAATATCTCATTGGAAAAACAACTGACCTGGAGAATAGATCCAGGAGAGACAATTTTAAAATTATGGGCCTACCTGAAAGCCAGGATCAAAAAAAAGAGCCTAGACATCATCTTTCATGAAATTATCAAGGAAAACTGCCCTGAGATTCTAGAACCAGAGGGCAAAATAAGTATTCAAGGAATCCACAGATCACCGCCTGAAAGAGATCCAAAAAGAGAAACTCCTAGGAACATTGTGGGCAAATTCCAGAGTTCCCAGATCAAGGAGAAAATATTGCAAGCAGCTAGAAAGAAACAATTCAAGTATTGTGGAAATACAATCAGGATAACACAAGATCTAGCAGCTTCCACATTAAGGGATCGAAGAGCGTGGAACAGGATATTCCAGAAGTCAAAGGATCTAGGACTAAAACCAAGAATCACCTACCCAGCAAAACTGAATATAATACTTCAGGGGAAAAATTGGTGTTTCAATGAAATAGAGGACTTTCAAGCATTCTTGATGAAAAGACCAGAGCTGAAAAGAAAATTTGACTTTCAAACACAAGAATGAAGAGAAGCATGAAAAAGAAAATAGCAAAGAGAAGTCATAAGGGACTTTACAAAAGTTGAACTGTTTACATTCCTACATGGAAAGACAATATTTGTAACTCTTGAAACTATTCAGCATCTGGGTACAGGGTGGGATAACACACACACACATGCACACGCACACACACACACACACACACACACACACACACACATAGAGACAGAGTGCCCAGAGTGAACTGAAGAGGAGGGGATCATATCTTAAAAAAAAAATGAAATCAAGCAGTGAGAGAGAATATATTGGGAGGAGAAAGGGAGAATTGAAATGGGGCAAATTATCTCTCATAAAAGAGGCAAGCAAAAGACTTTTTAGTGAAGGGAAAAAGAGGGGAGGTGAGAGAAAAACATGAAGTTTACTCTCATCACATTCCACTAAAGGAAGGAATAAAATGCACAGTCATTTTGGTAGGAAAACCTATCTTACAATACAGAAAAGTGGGGGATAAGGGGATAAGCAGGGTGGGGGGGATGATGGAAGGGAGGGCACGGGGAGGAGGGAGCAATTGGAGGTCAACACTCATGGGGAGGGTCAGGATCAAAAGAGAGAACAGAAGTAATGGGGGATAGGATAGGATGGAGGGAAATATAATTAGTTCTTACACAACACTACTATTATGGAAGTCATTTGCAAAACTACACAGATCTGGCCTATATTGAATTGCTTGCCTTCCAAAGGGAAGGGGTGGGGAGGGAGGGAGGGCAGATTGGCAGACAGGGGCAATTAGAACGCTTGGTGTTTTGGGGTGGGGGGAGGGGACAAAAGGGGAGAAAATGTGGAACCCAAAATTTTGTGAAAATGAATGTTAAAAGTTAAATAAATTAATAAAAGAAAAAAAAAACAAGGAATGTATAATTTCAAAAACATAAGGAATATTCACAAAAATAGTTCACATATGTAAGGAATACAATAACCTCCCCAACATGCTAAAGAAAGAAGCTCAAAAACCCCTGAGAGGGAAGCCAAGTTACCCGATCAGTGAGAAAGACTAAGAGTGGTGCCCTAAGGCCCAAAAATCCTTTTTTGTTTGTGGGGAGATAGAATATCAGCTAGCTTCCCAATTCCCCAGGAAACTTCCCTCCACCTACTAACATGATTGAATACCAGTCCCTAGGTCCAAGATTATTGTTCTTTTCCCTCCATATCTGGCCATTCTAGATCCAGGTAAGAAACCTATAAAAATGCATATTGGTTTGGGAGAGGGTGCTCCATTCCCTACAGAGCCCCTGCAGAATGCTTAATTCTACCCAGGGGCAAGGAGACCTGACCAATTTCACCTTTGTTTTGTATCTCACCTCACTAAAGGTGGTTTGCTTTGATGTTTTTTTGGAAGAGCTATTTTTCGTCTTACAGGGCTTTTGGTATTTCAAACCTTTTGAAACCTGCGTGAGGAATAAAGAAAGGAATTCTGTTTCCACAGGATGAGTGATAACAGGATGTAAGTCATAGGTAAGTGGTTCTAATTGGAGCTGTGATCTAGCAAAACCAGGCTTCTGATTAAGTAAAAGGTCAGAAGCCTGTATGTATGCTTAATGAGGTGTTTAATATTGTCCAACGCACCGCCAGGACGGAGCACGCTAGTGTGAATGCACATGTGATACATGATGAAGGAGGGGGAACATATCAAGGAGGATGGATGGTTCAGGCAGTTGCATCTAACCAATGGAAAGCAAAAGGGGAAATCTGAATTGGGGACAGAAAATAAAAAGCCTTGCATATGCCTGAGCAAGCATACTCCATTAGGGGAAGTTACCCACTAACAAGGAATATAAAAATAATATAAAATAAAATAAGAACTTTCCTGGCTTCACAACAAGTATTGTTATTTCTAGAGTAAGCACTCTTTTCACAATGTGGGGGCTCGTCCGGGATCCATGAATCAAAAAGGGAACACCCACTACAGAGAATGGGAGACTCCTTGTTGATTTCCAAAGGCCCAAATATCTGCAGGCGAGTGTTTTACCTCTTCAGACTGCTAAATTTTCAGGACTATTTTTTTTTGAGTCACTGTGAATCCAAGAACACGGTTAAAATAATAAGAGACATATATCCATGGCAACCAGGAAACCCTGTGCACAGGTCAAGGTGAGATCAACTATTAAGTATCACTTTGATGATTGGAGCATCCTACAGGTAGGAGAGGGGTTCTGGTAAAAGTGAGCAAATGGAAGGAGGGTGGCTGATTTGGGGCCTCTCTCAAAAATAGAACAGAAGGGAGAAGTCATAGAGAAGTTGTAAAATATAAAGTTCTCAGGCCAGGAAGATAGGATGGGAAAACAACGAGGAAAAGGCACAAGAGAAGGGGTTAAAGACACCCTGGCTATCACCCCTCCAAAAATAGTCCCTTAGTGGAGGATGTGGAAATTATTCCAGTATGTCAGAGATACTGGGGAAAGCAGAGATATCTTGGGGAGGATATCCTTTTGAAATTGGCTAGAAATCAGAGTAAATTACAACTCTGAGTTTTTTGACCAGTCTGAATTTGAATCCTAAATTGGTTTATTTGTGCACAATTTGTAAGGTGTGTTTGTGAAATGTTTTATGGTGAGAGACTTTTAAACGCACCTAGAAAAACCTTTAAGGAATTTTTAAGGCACAGAGAGACTCTCCAGGGGCCAGAAGGTGGAGCTAGTAGCTTTTAGAAGTGATAAAGAATCAGAAACCAGGCCACCCAGAGAAAGCAGGGGCTAAGGAGGGAAAAGAAGGCTGAGAGCTTTGAATTCAGGTCTAGTTGGGATCCAAAGCTAAAGTTTGTACTTTGGGTTGAAATTGAATCAATGTATCTGATATCAGATAATGTGTTTAAAATTGAAAAATAGGTTTAATAGAGGATAGGAGGAGAAATGTGGCTCTCTTGGTATGTAAATTATTAGGTATTTAACTTTCTCTAGTTTCTGAGGAGCAGAAAAGCAAGATGAAATTGGGGTGAGTATGATTCTTTTTTTTTTTTTTATGTATTTGAAATGTAAAGGAAAGTGGAGGTAGCCTGAGTGGAAATTAGGGAAGAGAGACAAAAGCTTGAGCGAAAATACGCAAGCTAGAAAAGAAAAAGGAATCGTTTAAATGGGATTGGGGCAACAGCAATGTGCTCTCAGTCACTCCCTCCCCCATTGTTCTTCAGATGATTTGGGTATGTTGAAAGAGTACAAGGAAACTGTACTTTTGTTTTAAGTATCAGGGAATGAAAATGAAAATTTGTAGCCTGATTTTGAAAACCAACTGACAAAGTTATAGAAACTTGGAAGGAATTATGTCTATCTATCTTTTGGAATAAATCTGTGGGAGGGTTTTATTGAATTTAATATGGGTATTGACTATGGTAAAGATATTGGCCTAGTAAATTTCTATTTGTAAGCTAATTTGTTGTAGTCATTTGAAATTGATGACAATGATGTCCAAATCTACTGTGAATTTTCTGAGTTTCTGGGTGAGACCCTCATATTTGGGGAGTTATGCTTATATAAAGGCCTTATGCAGATTGAAGAAGACACAAAATAGGGGAGACAAGGAATTTTATGGTCTAGGATAAAGGGAAGTTCTGTGGCGTTTCAGGATAAGGGGAAGAGACTTTAGGAAGCCATCAGGTTAGAGAATAAATAAGGAAAGGGGAAACTCTTAATCCTTTGGACACTGTTGTATCATTATCAGTGTCCTTGGCTCAGTGTTAAATGACTGCTTTCAGAGAAACAGAGGCATTGGTTCATGATTTAAGTACCCTAAGAAAGGACACTAGTCTCCTTCAGTGCTCTGCTCTAAGGTTTGATTTTTTTTTTGATAGAGGTGAAAAAAAAGTTGGGATGACTAAACGCTTCTTAGTATTCTCTGGAAATTTTGAGATTGAGTAAGGAGTTCTGAAACAGTATCTCATCATTCCCATCCCCCACTCCCTCCTCTTTAGTTAAAAAGATTGCAAACAGTCCCAGGGTTTTTCTATTTATCTCAGATCAAATTAAGAAGAGAAAGCTTTAACTTCCCCACCTGGCAAAATGGAAGGTGGAAGAAGGGGCAGCAGCTACAGTGAGGTAAAGACCCTGGGCCCCTGGGACTGGAAAGTCTGGAAGCATTACCCAAGCATCAGGAAGTTAGAAATCAGTAGGCCTCAAAACTGTAGTAAGCTTGCTTTCTTAAAGTTGTAATCTTATTTTTTTAGCTTTGTTTTTTAGACTTTTCATTTTTTTACACTTTAATTTTAATTTGTTTTCAGTTTACAACATTCACTTCCACAAAATTTTGAATTTCAAATTTTCTCCCCCATGTCGCCCTTATCCCCCACCCCAGGATAGCATGTATTCTGATTACCCTTTCCTCCAATCTGCCCTCCATTCTATCATTCTCCCATCCCCTCCCCTTCTGTTTTCCTGTAGGGCAAGACAGATTTCTATAGGCCATTGCCTATATACTTTATTTCCTAGTTGCATGTAACAATTCTTAACAGTCATTCTTAAAGCTTTGAGTTCCATCTTCTCTCCCTTTCCCCTTCCCCACCCACCCTCACTGAGAAGGCAAGCAATTCAATATAGGTTATACATGTGTAGTTATGAAAATACTTCCATAACAAGTCATATTGTGAAAGACTAACTATATTTCCCTGTATCGTGTCTAGCCATCCATTTATTCTGTTCTCTCCTTTGACCTGTCCCTCTGTATTTGCTTCTGATTGCCCCTTCCTCCAATTTGCCCTCTTTTCTATTGTCCCCTCTCTCTTATCCCCTTGCCCCCTGCTTTCCTGTAGAGCAAGGTAAACTTCCATACCTATTTGAATGTATGTGTTATTCCCTCTTGAAGTCAAATACAATGTAAGGAAGGCTCACTTATTCCCTCTCACCTTCTTCTTCTTTCCCTCCATTGTAAAAGCTCTTTCTTGCCCTGTTTATGTGAGATGATTTACTATATTCTACCTCTCCATTTCTCTTTCTCCTAGCACATTCCTCTCAACACCTAATTTTCTTTTTTAGTAATCATCCCCCCTCATATGCAGTTCACCCTGCACACATTCTCTCTCTCTCTCTCTCTCTCTCTCTCTCTCTCTCTCTCTCTCTCTCTCGCTCTCGCTCTCGCTCTCGCTCTCTTTCTCTCTTTCTCTCTCTCTCTGTATATATATATATATATATATATATAATATATATATATATATACACATACACACATGTACACACACACACACACAAATACCTACACGTACATACACATATGTATATTCCCTCCAACTATCCTAAAACTAAGAAAGGTCTCATTAGTTACAATATCATCTTTCCATGTAGGAATGTAAACAGTTCAACTTTAATAAGTCTCTTATGGTTTCTCTTTCCTGTTTACCTTTTCATGCTTCTCTTGATTCTTGCATTTGAAAGTCAAATTTTCTATTCAGCTCTGGTATTTTCAACAAGCATGCTTGGAAGTCCTCTATTTCATTGAAGTTCCATTTTTTACCCTGAAGTATGATATTCAGTTTTACTGGGTAGGTGATTGTTGGTTTTAATCCTATCTCCTTTGACCTCTGGAATATGGTATTCCAAGCCCTCCGAGCCCTTAATGCAGAAGCTGCTAAATTGTGTGTTATCCTTATTGTGTTTCCACAATA